>NC_133665.1:58149689-58896014 GCF_037893015.1 Macrotis lagotis | reverse complement strand
TAATCGGTATGGTTATTGGGAAAACAGATGTCAAAGGCTTTCCAGACAGAAAAAGTAGAGTTATATTTAACTCTTTGCTTTATTTTTCATAAGCTACAACTTAAGTTTCTATGATTAGATACAAGGATACCTAGATGATTGAATTTGTCATGCATGTTAAATCCCTAAAGGGCAAGAACTATGTTCTCTGTTTGATAAAGTGCCTAATTAAGAATTATGTGTGTGAAAATACTCAAGAAATATTATTGGATGATAAAAATTATTTTATGTTTCTAAAGGAAAATTATACAAGGCTATGTCTATAATATACAGAAACAACTAGCTGACTTGGTCAGTTCAATTAGCTAGTTAATTATGTGGAAAAAAAGGGGGAGGAAAATGGTTATTTAGAATTGAATAAGGAAAAAAAATTCATCTGGCTACATTTTTTACCTTAAAACTATTTCTACCATACAGTATCTCCTAATAATTATTTTTAACTTTGATAGTTTTTCTTAGGATATGCATGAATACATAATAATTTCTAAATATATTATATAAATTTTAAGTATTTCAGTCTGTTTTCTCAGGTACCTTCAACTTTAGTGATCTATACCATGTCCTCTTAGTGATATAAATTCTATGGAACTACATCTATATGATTTCAAATAACTATTTTAGTGGAGTTGTCAGTCAGTCATTTCTTTTGTTTTTGCATACTAAATCAGACCTCCAAATTCCACTAAAAAACAATGTTTTGTTTTATGTTATGCTTTGTTTTGACTTTTTTTTTTTATCATGCTAACTTAAAATTAGTGTCTTGCTTTTACATAGACATTAAACTGGAATTAGACTTTTACATAAGCACACTGTCAAATTTCTGTGAATGACAAAAATTACATACACAAAATGGAAATTTTAAATGGCAAATTTAGTTTTTTTCTACAATATTTATTTAAATTCTATTGTATAAACCTAAAAAAACCTAAATTCTATTGTATAGAAGAAGGAATAAGTAAAACTAAAGACTGTCAAGAATTTTGGCAGAAAAAGTTCCACTTTTGTTTTAATCATTTGGATAACTATAACTTGTGTGAACCTAATTTATATAATCTATACTGGTATATTGATCCACACCTTAATTTTTATTTTCAGTTTTTTCTTCCATTTATTTTTAATTCTGTAATAAGAATTTCCAAAAAGCATAAACTACACTAATACATCCTCACTCAAAATTATACATTCTTTAAGCTGTAAATTTGATCCCCCCCCAAATTTCATTAATAAGAATAAGGACAAAAGAATTGTTAGAACATTATAAGGTACCCAGACTGATTCCTAAGTGCTTCAAGGCATTCCTACTACAACACGAACCAGAAGTTATTAAAATATTTACTGACCTCTTGTGGTATTCATCAAGCCATCATTCAGAAGCACAAACCCTTTGTTTTAATTCAATACTACTCAAGTGAAAGGAAAAATTAAGGTAACTCACTGAATCATTTAAGTTTTTAAAAAAGGCAATCTCCCCCCAATCTAATGGACAGAAAATTGAGGAATCTTGTCATGAATTCAGAGTTGGCTCACTTCTCCACTTTGCTTTAAAGACAATATATTAAACACATAATATCACAGGATGGGAAGGTATATATAGATTAAGAGTTGTACCAGTGGAGGAACTCACACAAATGAAATCCTTCAGCATATATAGAGTTTGTCATTGGATATACTAATTGGGTACTATGTTCTAGGCATTTCAAGTAATTCACATAATAATAATTATTTAATGAAACCAATTTTTTACATTTGAAAATCAATAGCCTTATCATTTTTCTTTAGATATTGGATCAGAAAGGTACACCTTCAGCTTCACCATTCGAGATTCACCAACTTATTTTATAAATGTAACATCGTGGGGAAAGGAAGATTATATTAAATCACTTTCCAGAAGCTTTAGAGTTGGAGAATGTGGTAAGAATGTGGTATTTTTCACCTATTGATATTATAATGTTTTCAACTTAAATAAACCAATTTTTCCTCTAAAAACATAAATTTTATTAATTTGATTGTAAACAAATGATCCAAATTAATGGGTATTACAGTGGTATAAATCAAATAACCTAAAACATGTAAACTTATAATTAACACTTCCTTCTCATAGAAACTCAGAATTGTAAGGGATATCAGAAATTATCCAAGTTTGACACTTACCTACCATATCCCTAGCTGTCTGAAGAAGATGATTTAGCCTCTAGGTGAACAGTTCCCAAGATAGGAAACTCATTACCTATTAAAGATAACCCATTATATTTTAAAATAACTTTAAATTATTAAAATCAGGGGCAACTAGGTAGTACAGTGGATAAAGCACCAGCCCTGTAGTTAGAAGGACCTGAGTTCAAATTCGGCCTCAGACACATAATACTTACGTAGCTGTGTGACCTTGGGTAAGTCACCTAACCTCATTGCCTTACAATACCAAAAAAAATAATTATTAAAGCCTCTCTCAGCCTCAGTTTCCTTCTCTGCAAAATGGGAATAATAATACCTAACTTCATTGTTTTAAGGATCAAATGAGTTTGATCACTTGTTATTGTTATTTTGCTTCCTTATAGATTCCATCCATTCTGTCTATGCCTTCTCTGGACATGCAGTACAATTCTAACACCACTTCCTCACAGTTCTTCCCTTCTTAACTATTCTCTCCCCAGCATTGTCCTAATCTTCTTTATTGAATCTTAAATAGCATCTGGTTTGCTATCAATTTAATTCTAATATCACTTTATTTGATGTATTTCATACATAAGTATCATGTTTACTGAAACCTCTGTCATGGCATGGTTATTCTTCAGTTCTAGAATTTTTTTTTGGCTCAAATACAGAACATTATGAATATTCACAAAGGCTTCACCCTCCAGCCACAACTATCCCCTTTTAAATAACTTTCCACATGGTAAGCACCCACAAATTCTAAAACTTTTAACATTTATCTTCCTTTGCGATGTTATTTGCTTTGGGTCAGTAAAATACAAGTTTTCTGGTAGGTTAGGATATTTTTTTTAAGGTAGAACTAGAGAAATGTAAAGTCTTAAGAGCACAGTAGAAACAAAATTTGAAAGGTTAGGAAACAGAATTTATTGGAGACTAGAATCCTTAGTTTCTCCTGGAAATGGAAAACAACCTGCAGGATTCTGGGAATTGTAATTTGGTAGCTCCAATTGTGTAGATATAGTATGCAGAGTTAAGGATGTGAATGTACATAGCTCCCTCCCCAGATATCATTGGGAATTTTTTACTATTTTTTCCAGACTCTGTGCACTTATTCATCTGATCTGGAGAGCTCTTGCCCAGATTCTTTATGGGGACTGTAGCCCAAGCCTGAAAAGGACTGACCCACTAGTGAACAAATAGGCAATAATATGTATTGAGATCCATCTGTAGTGAGGACTAATCATTATGTGCCTGGAAGAGAGACAGGATAGATATTTCTAGCTTCTTCTCTCCTTTCTCCAAGGAGGAAATTCACCTTTTCCAGGAAGGGAAACAGGAGGTTGGGGTCAGAGGCTACTCTGCTTTCCCCACAGAGTGGACTGAGAGAAAGGTGAGAATTATCAGCTCCCTTAAATATTATTCATCTAAGGGGTATGATCAAGTTTTATCTAACTTCTGACTACTTTTACATCATCATCATCATTATCATTATTATTATTATTATTATTATTATTATTATTATTATTATTATTATTCAAGGAAAGGAGACCCCAAGTTCTATATCCATGGCTTTACTCCTTTCCTCCCCTAAATACCAGTTCCATGATGCACCCCCCCCCCCCAAATAGCACAGAAACACATTCATCTAAATCTTGGTAAAACAGAATTCAGAGAAGAAATACATAGGAGAATACATACCACCAGACAATATAAAATGAAAAAGTTCTCTCATTTGGAGCAAGATAAATCAACTCAACCATTAGAGATTTCTCTTAATCTCCCTTAAATGGAAACTCCCCAAAGTCTCTAGTAAGTTGGATAGGGACATGATGGAAACCTCTAACTCCTCATATGTCTTTCCAGAGTCTTTTTTCTTCAGTAACCTGAAGTAGGATTGGCCATTTCATCTTCTTTGTTGAAGTTGAAAACAAGAAGAGTTAGAGCAACTTGCCACTTGAAGAGTTTTGAAGTTTGAGGAGTTTAGAAGAGCACTGACCTTTAGAGAGTACCAAGGGATGCTGGTGAAGGCTGAGCTGTCTCACTTAGCACCAGTTCCACCTACTCCCTCACCCTCACACAAAGCAGGGCATTCATTTTCACCCTTAAGGAGAGTCCCATACCAATGGCTTTGGAACAGAGGTTAATTTTCAATGTTACCTCTATAATAAAATCCTTATTTTGAAAAAGAATATCTTAAAGCCAGATGATGGTCACCTCTTTGACCTACCCAATTTCATTTTCTCATAAATTAGACAGGATCAGAAATTGAATCCACAGAGAAAAGAAAATCATCCTAAGGAGAGATACATCTGATCTCAAGATCTCTTACCAGAGCTGTTCAGATTGTTTTAATATACAGGAGAAAATGTGCCAAGGGAGGTTAAGACTAGTTCCAAGAACTCTTTATTCAGTGACTAAGGCTAGAGAATCATACACAGGAACAAATTCTGAAGCTGCTTGTGCTAGAGCAACTCTTAACCATCCTGTCCAGAATGGTAAAGATTTGGGTGAAATCCCAACATCCAAAGAACAATAAGAAAGTGGTAATCCTGATAGACAATTTGTCCCAAATGCTTGAGAAGTTTCCTCTCTAGCTCAGCACAACACCTTTTCCTAAGATGAAAACACAAAGGATGATACAATGAGATATATTCCTGAGAGGCAAGCACCAAAAACCAGTGTCATTCAAGAATGGGAGCATGAACTTTACCTAGAAGGAACTAGTTCAGAGGGACTTGTACAAGAATGTTCTACTGGAGAACTACAGGAAATCTACTTTTTCTGTGTCAGTTTATAAAGCAGATGATTTCCTATCTTGAGCAAGAAAGAGTAGCCCAAAGAAGCACAAGTCCAGGAAAATTACCTGAAACAAATTATCAACTCCACAGTTGAACATTTCTATGAAAAAATTATTCCTAGGAAGATTTACTTGAATCTGACTCCAGGACTCCAAATTGAAAAAAAATCAGATCACAGATATAGCAGAGCTACCAGGAGAGATATTTTAGGCAAATAACTGTTTCATACACATATACAAACTCCTATTAAAAAAAAAACAAAAGCCATGTATTTAATATTTATAACAAACTTTAGTCCAGAAGCATTTCTTATTTACACAAAAGAGAGTTTATATAAGAAATTGTCTCCTAAATTGAAAAACTTGAAAAGCATATCAGGAAATCCTTTAAGGATAATAAATCTGGGAAAATCTTTAGTTACCATTCAGATTTCATTCACTATCAGAGAATATATTGGAGAGAAACCTCTGTGTATGTAATGAATATGGGAAAGCCTTCAGCAACATCACACTTCTCACTCTTAATCAGAGAATTCATTCAGGAGAAAATCTTTATGAATGCAATGAATGTGAGAAGGTTTTCAGTAGGGGTGCACAATTTACCAGCATCAAAAAATTCATACTATAGAAAAACCACTAAATATAATAAATGATGTAAACTTTCATTATTACCTAATCCCTTGTATAACATCAAAGAATTCATCCTGAAAAGAAACTCCATAAATGTTATGAATATGGGAAAGTTTTCAGCCAAGGTGGACTCTATTCCTAACATCAGATAATTTATCCTGCAGGGAAACTCTATAAATATATTGAAGGTAAAATAAACCCAAAAAATCCATTTAACTCCAGCTCTTCCCTTATTAACCATTACAGTTTCCACAGGAGAGAAACTCTGAGTGTGATGAATCTGGGAAAGTTTTCTATAATAGCTCACCACTTAGCAATAGAGAATTTGAACTACAAACCATATAAATATATATTTGTACATATATACATAGGTATATGTATTTGTATGTATGTATGTATGTATATAGTGAATGTGGAAAAGTCCCCAGCAGGAATGTATGTTCTATTGAATAACTACAAATTCATACTGAAGAGAAAACCCATAATACAATGAATGTGAAATAGTATTCAACCAGAGCTCATCTCTTAATGATAGATGAATTCTTATAGGGACAAGACCCTCTGTAAATATAATGAATGTGGAAAAGTCTTTGGATGTGGTTCAGCCCTCATCAGACATCAAAGGTTTCATATTGGAAAGTAAGTGGAGGTTATCCACTTCTAAACTGTTGGAGAATCAAGTTTAACATGGGTTACAAGCATAAAAGCATCTTTTCTCCCTTCCCTCTTCTGTAATATTTCAACCCTAGTCCTATCACTATCCTTCACAATAATCTATTAAATAACCACATTACACTAAAACTTAAATATATATATGTAAATATACATGTTTGTACATATATGTTTGGTAAGTCAGATGGAACGGTAGATAGAATACCAGACCTTGAATTGGGAAGATCTGAGTTCTAGTCAAGCCCAGACACTAACTAGTTGTGTAACTCTGGGCGATTCACTTGACCTCTGCTCAGTTTCCTCATCTTTATAGGTGGTTAGAGCATATCCTCAGGGACTGGAAAAAACCTTTGGTACTTTTGTTCTTCCTATACCTTCTCAGCAAATATCCTTTTGTAAAAGCTAGAAAGAGGGCAGCTGGGTGGTATAGTGGGTAGAGCACTGAACCTGGAGTCAACAAGATTCATCTTCCTGAGTCCTAATCTGGCCTCAGATACTTACTAGCTATTCTATTCAGGCATTTAACCGTTTGCCTCAGTTTCTTCATCTGTAAAATGAAATGGAGAAAGAAATGGCAGACTACAGTATCTTTGCCAAGAAAACCCCAAATGGGGCCATGAAGAGTCAGACACAATCAAAACAATTGAACAGAAGTGACAGATATTAGTGTGCTTTTGTGTGTGTGTGTGTGTGTGTGTGTGTGTGTGTGTGTATTTACAAATACACAAAAATAGGAAGTTGGAAATAAGGTAAAATTTACAGAAATGATAATTTTCTTAGGGAGGAGTGGAAAGGAATTGAAAAAGTGAGAGGTGATTTCGTAGCACTTTTGGGGAAAGGTAGAGTTTGGTGAGATAACACAGGAAGAAAGCTTTGGACCATCCTTAGCCACTCCTTTTGAAAGAAGTACTGGTCACCACTTTCTTTCTCCTTCTCCATCAGGTTCTTATCTTCTCTTGGTAGTATGTACATACCTCTGTTACCTAGTTGCTCTTGGTCCCAAAGAAAAATATAGGATCATAGATTTAGAGCTAGAAATAACTTTAAAGGTCAAATCCAATCTCTTCATTTCTGATGAAGGTACAGAGAGGTTATGTGACTTGCTTAAATCACTTAAATAAGAAGCGCCTGAGGCAGATTTTTCTGATGCTAAGTCTAGCACTCTATCTATTGTACCATCTAGTCACTCCAGAAATGCTCTCATTATTTCTTGCCCAAGTTCATGTCTTGATAATGGTTATTAAGTTGTGGCTAAGTAGTCCAGACCTCTTGGGCTTGTAGATTTAGTACAACTTTCTAATTCAACATATTGAAGTTAAGTGATTCTCAGAAAGGTTAAGTGACTGTCCAAAGTAACATAGGTCCATTTTGTCTAGGCTACTGAGCTAAGTGGAAAGCAAATGACAAAACTGACTGGATCTGGAGGGAAACTCACCTCTACTCTAGCTCAACATTGGTCCTACTGGAACCCCATTGACCCTTTATATCAAGGAAAAGATCAATGGAGTTGGACTATCAAGAGTATCAGATAACTCCATAGGCCTAGAAGGCACTGTGTGTCTCTTGATGGTTAAATGAGGAACTCAAAGGAGAAACTGCTAACAGCAAGGCTATAATTGCTATCCTTGGATTCTGTCTTCAGGTTCATAGAGGGTTATTTTCTCTTCTAGTTAGTAAACTCTATTAACACATAGACAGTATCTTATCTAAATATGATACCTCATCTAGCACTTAGCACAGTTTTCTGTATATAATATATGTTGAATAAATATTTATTGAATATAGAATTCTGTTAAGACTCAGTTTAGCTTTCCTCATCCTCTCCCCAGTTATATTATAAAGAAAATACAGTCATTTTAGATAACTGTTCATTGAATGAGAACCAAAGAAAGTATTTGAAGTTTTACAGGATTGTTGTAGGGAATATAATGGGTTTTGTTTTTTAGTTTTTTGTAAGGCAATGGGGTCAAGTGGCTTGCCCAAGGCCACACAGCTAGGCAATTATTAAGTGTCTGAGGTCGAATTTGAACCGAGGTCCTCCTGAGTCCAGGGCCGGTGCTCTCTCCACAGTGCCCTCTAGCTGTTCCCACCAGTCTGCCTCCCCGCAACGGAAAGCAATCTGATACAGGCTTCACATTTGCAACCATGCTAAATATGGATCAAAACTAAACATAAACAACTATAGTATCTTAGGGTTTACATGTTATCTTACTTAATTTTTAAAACAACCCCTTGAGCTAAATGGTGCAAATATTATATCCACTTTACTGATGAAACTTGATGATGGGAAACTGAGGTTGAAAATTAAGTAACTTGTTCAGGTAGAACTGGAACACAGGTCTTTCCTCACAAAGTGGTTATGATGATCAGATAAGTTAATGTATGTAGAACTACTCTGTAAATAGTAAAGTACTATGAACATATAAAGATTTTTTTCTTTCTCTTCTTTATCTGTGATTTAATCAATATGGGAAACTCCTGTGCAAACTCTTTCCACCAGTGTAGGGTAGTGACTGCTTGGGGCATGAGAGTTTGTGACCAGTACATGGTTGATCAACTAATATGTATTGAAGATCAAAGCTTTAATCCAGGACTCCAAGGCCAGCCCTTCATTCACTATAGCACACTGCCTCTGAGCTTTTTAATTTTGTTTTTATTATAGAGACACCCACACTTTTTAATGGCAAGATTATATCTGTGCTGTAAATTTGGATTTTGTAATAATATAAAGCAATTTTGTAAAAAAAAAAAACTTACCTCATAATAGACCTAATTCCAAAAATTGTAAGCTTAAAAGTATATTTGTGGAGCAGCTAGATGGGTGCAGTGGATAGAGCACCAACCCTGGAATCAGGAGTACCTGGGTTCAAATCTGGTCTCAGACACTTAATAATTACCTAGCTGTGTGGCCTTGGGAAAGCCACTTGACCCCATTGCCTTGCAAAAAAAAATATATTTGTGTAATTTAGGGAAAATAGTATTTCAAACTTATTATGTAATACTTGTCCATTCCTTTAAATCATTTCTTATTGTTTTTGAATTTTACTTTATTGTGATTTAGCATTTTAAAGTTATATCCTACTTTTCTCTCTGTTTTAGTGATAATTGAAAATCCATTAGTACAGACAAAGGAAATAGAAAAAGAAGAAAAATTCAATCCTACAACTCCAAGGTGAATTCATGACAGAGAACTACAACCTTTTTGGTACAATCAGCATGACTAATATTGTCTAAGTATTAATTAAAACAGATAGATTGCCAGAAGGTGGTCTACTTTCCTTTGGAAAACCATAAGATAAATCCTATAGCATGTAACTTCACATAAGTATGAAATGATTGGTAGTGCATTATAATGAGGAAGTGTAGCATCTATCTTAAGAGAGATAATTCTAGTTTCTTCACTTTTCATATTTTGGTAATGACAGTAATATGCAGGAAAAATTAATCTTAAAAAAATTTCTCTTCTCAATGCATCAGTATGAAGTCATGGTTCTCCTTTATCTTTTTTTAAGAAGTTACTGGGGCAGCTATGTGATACAATGGATAGAACACTGGCCCTGGAGTCAGGAGGACCTGAGTTCAAAACCAGACTCAGCTACTTAATAATTACCTAGCTGTGTGACCTTGGGCAAGTCACTTAACCTATTGCCTTGCAACCCCCTCCCAAAAAAATTTCATTTTAAAAAAAAAATTTAGTTTTAAGGAAGGATTTTGAAGAAAAAAGGAAACAATCTTATTTCAAGAGGATTGCAGTAATTCATTTTCAAATGTTGATATATGGATTCTCATTAATGCTGCCAACCATTGTAGTTAAGATAGTCCTATTGTAACATTTTGTCTTTAAATTACTTGGACCTTAGAGAGGATGGATGTTAAAGTCTTGTTTTAATAATCTCAAATACTTGCCTATATTCATTATTTCTCTTTCTAAATATTGCCTTTATAATATCAACTCAAGATCAAATAAACATTTATTAAGCACATCGCACTTTGCCAAGAACTAAGATAGGGGGTAGGGAGGGACAAAATTTACTTATGATTTGATTTTGCCACCAAGGAATTCAATATAGTACAGTAGAGAATAAGAAACCACCACAGGTAAATGGTTTTAAATGGTTTTTAAAGTCCTTTTTTAGCTCTAATGTTCTTTGATTAATTGACTGATATATGTGAAAAAATACTTTTCATGACAAGAGGACTTTTACAATCTTCCTTCCAGCCTTCCTTTGCAACTTTGTCTCCAACATTCTAGGCTAAAGAGTTTACTTATTGAACTGCAAATATCTAAACATATCCCTCTTGCATCTTTCCTCACATCATTTCCCCTAAATGGAATTCCTTACCCTCTATTTTATCATCTACTTCCAAGGTAAAATTCAATTTCAGCTTCCTTCATTAATGATCCAAAGGAATCTCCCCCTCCTCCATATCATTTATTTTCTGTATCATTCATTTGACATTTAAGTATCTGCTGCCTTGTGATATACTGTCAAGTGACATTTTATAATGTTTTACTTATATATTTCCCTAAATAAACTTCTTAACTCTCATAGTATACCTTTTATTTTAAAAATTTTTAATACTATTTTATTTTTTCCAATTACATATAAATATAATTTTCAACACTCATATCTTGAAAGATTTTGAGTTCCAAACTTTTCTCCATCTCTTCTTCCCCTTCTGCCTTCCCAAGATGGCAAGCAATCTGATATAACTTATACATGTGCAATCATGTAAAACATATTTCCACATTAGTCATGTTGTAAAAGAAGCAGAACAAAAGAAAAATGAAAAAAAAAGTGAAAATAGTATGATTCAATCTGCATTCAGATTCCATCAGTTCTTTTTCTAGATGTGAATAGCATTTTCCATCATGTGTCTTTTGGAATTATCATAGTGTATTATACTTTTTTAAAAAAGATTCCTGTTATTGCCTAGAGCTGGGCGCAATAAATATTTTATGTTTGGGTATTTAGCCAAAAATTAAATAACACTATTGTTTAGTGTTCCCAAATTTTTTAAAAGGTCAAGTATTTACTAACATGTCAAATTTAAGTCCCCCCCAAAAATTAATGAAATTTTGAAATGTTAAACTAACTTCAAAGTATTTCTATGCAAAATAGCTTGCTAATAACTCATTTGAATTATGTATGTGTGTGTGTGTGTGTGTTTTCACAATCTAGCATCTATAAATTGTTGCTCAGTGAAAATCATTCCGTGGTGAGAGTTTGCTCCAGTTATCAAGTGGATATTAAGTTACTTTCCTTGTTGCATTTACCCACAAGAGATTCTCAAGATTACTATTCGCTAGGTGATATTGTTGCAAATGGTCAGAACCTTGATGGAAGAGTTATTAATGTACTTGCAATAGTGAGGTCGGTAAGTACAAAGAACCATAGAAGGTAAAGTATTTAATCTGGAATCTTGATGATTCAGTTTGTTTTGTATAATAATGTCAATTCTGTCTGAGCCCAATCTAATTTTATACTTTCATCAGTAGTCATATGAATCAGTTTAGGTAAAGGGTAAAAATTCCCAGTTATGGAAATATTTTGTATTTTATTTGGAAACAAATAGCAAAATGAATTACACATGATTGCCAGGTGCAATATGGTAATATATGTAATCATTATGAATTCACATATATACATATATACACAGGTTTTTATAGGTTTCATTTGAATATGGATTCAAAACAATCTCTTAACACTTATTAATAGATTTATTCTTTAAAGAAGTATAAGCTTATAAAAAAAGGAAATTGGTTATATACCATGACCCACTTATTTCCAGAGCCTCTCCGAGATACATGGTAGAGTGGTAGTAACACTGCTTATTGGCTTGCAGTAGACTAATAATTCAGTGTTATTTCAATTTGATCAGCACTTTATTGTATAATATTGAGACATTATAGAAATCCATTCTCTTCCAGATGTGATCCTCTCCTGCAGTATATCAGGATCAGTCTTTTACTAAAAATTGTGTAAAGTTCTGATAACCACAACTTAAGGAGGTCAGTAAGTAATTTAAAACTACATTTAGTGAAAATCACAAAAATGGAAAAATTTCACAGAACAAAACCCATGAAGAAAAGGTAGGAAGAAGAGTGAAAATGACTTAATGATGATTTTTAGGTATAGGGAAAATTATCATCTCTTTTTTTTTTACAATTAAGGAAAATGAAGCTCAGAGATATTGAGTTGCTCAATATCACATTGCTAATAAGTAGCAGAGTCAGTACTAGATCCCAAGTCTCCCGTTTTCTAGTCCAATGTTTTTTCGTAATTCTCACTGAATGACCCCCAAATCTAGGAAGCTCTATCTAGTGACTTGTATTTATACAACTTTAGTCTACCTGTTGAATATAGATATTTTATTCTTGTTTAAAGCTGTTAGTTGTTCTCGAAAAAGTTAGAATTGCTTAAATGCTAGAAGCAGTATAAATCAGCAAACACATTAAGCAGTTTATTATATTATGGTCACTTTGCTGCAAAATCCAACCTTTTAAAGACCATATGTTTGACAGTCAAGAAACAATAAAAATATATAACTCCATTGCTTTATAAAAAGGATTCCTTCTAAGAGACCACTTTGGATACATAGGGAACACACAGACCAACTCTGATTTTTAAAAGCCATTTAATAGATATATAAAAAAGGATAAGTGATAGAAGAATAATATAAATTAATACCAAAATGGTAACAAAAGCTCTAAAATCTAAACCTTAGAATGACAGAAAGGATTATTAAAGTTATGTTGTTACAAAGGGAGGACCAAGGAAAAAATTAAACTATTCCTTGGTATGGTAAACAAATGACACTAGTCATTTGGGGTGGCTAGGTGGTGCAGTGGATAGAGCACTGGCCCTAGAGTCAGGAGTAGCTGAGTTCAAATCTGGCCTCAGACACTTAATAATTACCTAGCTGTGTGGCCTTGGGCAAGCCACCTAACCCCATTGCCTTACAAAAAAAAAAAAGAAGGCAGAACTGTTTAGCTTATTTGCTAAATTTGCTAAAATTTTCAAATAATAATCTTTGAACTTGGATAGAGATAAAATGGTTAGCAGAAAGTTGAAACCTAAGACAAATGAGAAGATAATAAGTTAGCATTTTGTTGGCACCCCCTAATCACTCAACAAGCATTCATTAAGCACCTACAGTGTTCCAGGCATTGTGCTATGTGCTGGAGATATGAATATAAAAACTTACATTCTACTGAAGGATATAACATTTTCAGAAATAAGTACATACAGGAGGCTTATAAAATAAATATACAGTGATTTGGATTGGGGTTGGGTGTACATTAACAATTATGAGAATTAGGAGACGCCTCTTAAAGGAGTTGGCACTTGAACTGATCCTTGAAGGGAGCTAACTAGTTGTAAAAGAAAGAAGTGAGGAGTCTTCTAAGCCTGAGAAAAAGCTTAGAGACAGGAGGCTGAATTGGCCTGGTCTATATAAGGAACAGCGAAACTGTTTGGTTGCAGTATAAAGCACATTAGTGAGAATCATCCTGGAAAATTAAGCTAGAACCAAATACTGAAACAATTTAACTACTAAAAAAAGAAGAATTTTTTTTTTCCTAAAGGCAAATGTTCTTGATCAAAAGGATGATAAGATCAGGCTTGTGCTTTATCAGTTTGGTAGCTAAAATCAGAAGACTGAGTATAAGATAGAGAGGGATTGCATGCAGAGATACTATTTGGAGGCTATTGCAATAGCTTCAATCTACCTTCATTGATTTAAACTCAATAAGTTCAAATCAGCTCTGTATCACACTATATCTCAATGTGTGAAAGAACTTCTGAATATTATTGCTGAGTCAGTTATATCTGAATGATATTAGAAAATGGAGAAGATACAACAGAACTCAAGAAGTTTAGCTTAACAGGGGGTGGCTAGGTGGCGCAGTGGATAGAGCACCGGCCCTGGAATCAGGAGTACCTGAGTTCAAATCCTGCCTCAGACACTTAATAATTATCTAGCTGTGTGGCCTTGGGCAAGCTACTTAATCCCATTTCCTAGCAAAAACTAAAAAAAAAAATAGAATTTAGCTAACATCCCAACCATAATTAAATTATTAATTTAATTTTATTAAATTGTTGAATTAAATTATTTTAAATATTATTATTATCAATTTTATAAATATCAGGAAACATGAAGATCTCTAGATACAAAGAACAAAAAACCAAACAAACACACAACTACAATGAATTTTCACCATGACTTTTTAAAAAGTATATAACAGATTCAAAATGGTGGTATTTTATTCTTTTTTTCTGTATATTTTTAAATAATTGCCTTTTCTTTCTTGTCTTCTTTTTTCCAACATCACTAATTCTATATCTCTCCCTTTTTTTTTTTTTAGGTTTTTGGCAAGGCAAATGGGGTTAAGTGGCTTGCCCAAGGCCACACAGCTAGGTAATTATTAAGTGTCTGAGACCAGATTTGAACCCAGGTACTCCTGACTCCAAGGCCGGTGCTCTATCCACTACGCCACCTAGCCGCCCCTATTCTATTCTCTTTTCCGTAACTCTTCCACCCATAACACTTCCAAAAAAAGTTTTCTCTTATAGCAAATACATATAGTAAGGCAAAGCAAACCCACATATTGGCCATTGTCAAAAATGTTTAAGGGATACAGAAGTATCCCTAATCCATCACCTCTAAATCATGATTTATCATTGATTTTTTTAGTTTAGTTAGTCATTTCATTGATCAAAGTTTTTGTCTTTCAGAATTGTTTTTCTTTAAAATGAAATCATTATGTAAATTGTTTCCCTTAGTTTATTGGCTTATAGAGAAGCCTTCTCCTTTGAATCTGTCTTTTGTCATTTCTTGTGGGCAATAATATTCTATTTTTATTGCTATATCATAATTTGTTCAGGCCTTCTCTAATTGATGGACTCTGTCTTTGATCTCATTGGAATCAAAACCTAGTAGAAGGGGCGGCTAGTTGGCGTAGAGGATAGAGCACCGGCCTTGGAGTCAGGAGTACCTGGGTTCAAATCTGGTCTCAGACACTTAATAATTACCTAGCTGTGTGGCCTTGGCCAAGCCACTTAACCCCATTGCCTTGCAAAAAAAAAAAAAAAACAACCTAGTAGAGATATCTCCAGCTAGGGGGTGCAATGGATAGAGCTGGGATTGGAATCAGGAAGACTTATTTTCTTGAGTTCAACTTCAAACACTTACAAGCTGTGCAATTTTTGACTCAGTTCCTCATCTGTAAAATGAGCTGCAGAAGGTTTAATATCTCTGCCAAGAAAACCTCAGAGGGACTGAATCATGAAGAGTGGAACATGATTGAAACAACCCAACAAAAAAAAAAGTGATTATAACTGGATCAAAGGATTGGTACAGTTCAATGACTTTGAAGATATAATTTCAAATTGTTTTCCAGAAAGACTGAACCAATTCATAACTACATCAACAGTTTCCCCACCTTTCCTCCAATAATTGCCTTTTTCTTTTTTTTCATTTACTAGTGTTAGATAAAACTTCAGAGATGTTTTAGTTTGCACTTCTCTTATTAGTGATTTGGAACATCTTTTCATATGGCTATTGATAGTTTGTATTTCTTATTTTGAGGACTGCTTATTCATATCTTTTAACAACTTGTCTATTGGGAAATAATCTTTACTCTCATATTTTAGACCAAATTTGTATATCTTGGATATCATACCTTTGTCAATGAAGTTTGCCACAAAGATTTTTCTATATTAATCTTTCCTTCTAATTTTGCATTTATTTTGCTCATACAAAATTATATTAATTATATGTACTTAAAACTGTCCATTTCATCATCTGTGATGATCTTGTAATACTCAGAACTTATCTAATCAAAAACTCTTCCCTTATTCATAACTTTGAGAGGTATCTTATTTCCAGTTTCTCTACTTTGTTTATTTTAAATAAGGTAAAATTTAATAGGGCTAAGCATAAATCCTATGCTTATGCAATTGTGTTTTTTATTTAAAATTTTAATTTTTTTTGTAATTCTGAACTTAACAATTATTAACAACATGAGTATTTCCAGATACTCAGAAGAACAGAAAGAGAGGAATATACATAAAACTGTGGATCTCTATTATGTACAACAATTTTTTAAAATAATATGGTAAATTCAGCATTTTAGTTTCAAAGTTTATTACCACTGTCTGATGAAAAGGATTGGAGGATTCATAGGGCTGACTGAGATATGTGTTTCCAAACTTAGCTATTGTACAAATTTATTTTACTAGACTATATTTATTTCTTATAAGAGATACTTGTTTTTAATTTGGTGGGGAGGGATTTGTGAGAAAGAAAGAGACTGGTGATAGTGGTGCCAAAAAAAATTGTAGCATTCTTTTTAAACACAGAAGAGAACCAAATGTTCAGGGGACAAATGAACAGTACAACTTTGAAACTAACATGCTAAATTTTGAGTATATAAAGTTGTAAAACTTTTTCACATACAAAATCAGTGCGATTATAATTAGGTGGAAAGCAGTTACAACTAGAAAGACTTGAGAACTTTCACCAATACAATGATCAACCACACAACTTGGAAATTTTCTTCTTTTCTTACCTAGTGTCATTGCATTCTCCTTGATATGAGGGACTGTGTACAGTGATGAAACACTTGTGACATTTGACTCCAATTCACCTAATGCCAATGGGTCCCCTGAAATGATGCCTTAAACCTGTTACAAAACAATAGTGTTATTCACTAATTATGACAAGAAAGTGTAATACCTGTATTGTTCACTAGGTAGTGTTCTTGTCCATCACCAGAACGGTGGCATCCTCAGTTACTTTCTGGTTCATGAAGGGAGATTTCTCTAAAAAGTTTTCCAGCTGGCCCCCAGATGACAGTCAACCTGTAAGTGCTTCTCCTAACCCCCACCACAAGCCCAAACATTGGTTATGATTGAACCATTTGGAAAAATTCCTGCTGATCAAGTCAGAAATAAATCTAGTGGATATAATGAAGACTTGCTCAAAATCTTAAACTATTAAATATACGGACAATAAGCAGCTCATGAACTTCTCACTTCATTTGGGCTACTTTTCATTGGTTGTGATCACCTGCATTCAAAGACTAGATACTTAAAAGTTGTGATCTTATAGTTTATTGTGCACAGGATGGGGTGGAAAGGAACTAGATCAAGTGCTCCTATGGAAATATTTACCATCTTCCAGACCACTTTTGGTTATTCTCAGAGATATGCTAGCATGTCTGAGGGGACTCTTGACCATAAGCTAATGGAAAAGTATTAAGAAAGAACATGTCTGTACCTCATTTTTGTTCATCTTTTTTTTTTCAGTTTTTTTTTCAAGGCAATGGTGGCTAAGTGGCTTGCCTAAGGCCACACAGCTAGGTAATTATTAAGTGTCTGAGGTCAGATTTGAACTCAGGTTCTCCTGACTCCAGGGCCGGTGCTCTATCCACTGTGCCACCTAGCCTCCCCCTGTACCTCATTTTTGGACCAAGAAGTAGAAACAAGGAAAAGCAGGAAATAGTTTGAAGGAAATCAGACTTCTTTGGAGCACCAGCACAATAGGATCCTCAATAGCTGGTATTCTCAGCAATCAGAATGTTCTCTTCTCATGACTCCTTACATCCATCTTAGGGAGCTTTGTCTTTAGGGCAATATTGATTGTAATTTCTATACCTCTTCATGTAGTCCGGATCACTGGTCTACACACTTTATAACCCTACACCCATGGCAACCTGGAAGCCCAAATCTAAAATAGAAGAAAGGAAGATGAACCAGGATATCAGAGGATATCCTTTACTCCTACTGTAGGACTTTTTCTCATAATGATCAGAAATTCACTGGAATCCTGATTAAGAGGAGAGAGGTAGTTACACTCTTATATGCCAAGAACATTCTCTTCCAATTTCTCTCTCAGTCATCACCCCATTTTCCAGGCAAACAATTCAAAGAACTAAGAGAGAAAGCTTGAATGTGCTGGTAAATGTTTAACAAGAGACTTTCAAAAATGTGCATTTTTAATCTGCATTTTCAACATTTTTTTTTTGCAAGGCAAATGGGGTTAAGTGGCTTGCCCAAGGCCACACAGCTAGGTAATTATTAAGTGTCTGAGACTGGATTTGAACCCAGGTACTCCTGACTCCAGGGCCAGTGCTTTATCCACTATGCCACCTAGCCGCCTCTTTTTCAACATTTTCTCTATAATTTTCATAAGTTTAGCCAATAAGCAAATCGATAAATCAATACCTGGCCCATAGTATTTGCCAATTTCCAGATATTGAAAATTTAACATTTTAGCAATCATGAGCCAGTTTGAACTAATTCCAGCATATGGTGAGGCACAAATTCCATACAGCAGGATCTCTGACAATTTTTCTAGCTCATATCTCCACTGAAGGGAACTCTAGGAATGTCAATATTTGATTTGTGATTCTTGTTTTATTTTATTTTTATAAATGTTATTTTATTCTTTTATTCATTTTATTATAAATAAAATTAGCTTTTCCACAAGCATTGTGGAATAGAAGAACATGATATTCAAAATTGCAAATCTCTATTATGTAGAGATTTTCTACTTTTAAACTATATAATGAATTTCATATGGAATTTTCAATGTTGCCCTATTTGTCAATGATTTTTGCTGATCTTTCTGATATTCAGTTCCCTTTTTTGAGGAGGAGGAGGGAGCAGATGGGTGGGAAGAAGTCCTCTCAACTTTTCTTCTCCCTACTACTTCATTAACCTCCCAGATTGAAGAGACAAAGACCCTTGAAACAATTGTGAATGGCCAAGCAAAGACAAATTTCCACATTAACCAAATCTAAAAAACATATTAGTCTGTATCTCAGAGTCCATCACTTTTCTGTCAGAATGTGGAAAGCAAGCTCTATAATCAGTCATCTGCAATTGTGGTCAGTCAATTCACTGATCTTAATTTTTTCAAAGTTGTCTTTACCTTGTTGTTGTTTCATAAATTATTGTCCTGGTTATGCTTATTTCTCTTTGCTTCAGTTCCTACAACTGGATTTCTCTGAAACTGTCCTTTTCATCATTTCTTTTAGGTCAGTAGTATTCCATTAAAGTCATATACTATAACATGTTCAGCCATTTTCCAATTTATGGGCACTCCCTTAATTTTCCATTCTTTGCCACTTCAAACACAAGTCATTTTCCTCTTTATTGGATATCTTTAAAGCACAGGCCTAATAATAGTATTACTGAATCAAAGGGTATTATACATAATTTAGTGATTTTAGAGGCAACATTCCAAATTGTTATCTGGATTGGAAACTAGATCATTTAACTGGATCAATTCAAAACTCCACCAGCAGTGTATGAATATGCCTGTTTTCCCATGACTTCAACATTTATCATCATTTTTGTCATCTTTGCCAGCCAGATGGATTGGCTATCTTAGAGCTAATTAACATTTTTCCAATTATTAATAATTTGGAGCATTTTTATATGGTTGTTGATACCTTATATTTTTCCTTTTGAAAACTGCCTATCATAATATTTGATCATTTATCTATTGGGAATGGCTCTTGTTTTTGTAAATTTCAATCAATTAATTTTATATCTCAGATATGAGGCCTTTTTCAGAGAAACTTGCTGCAAAGATTCCCCGCCCCAGTTAATGATTTCCCTTTTCATTTTAACTGAATTGTTATTTGTGCAAAAACTTTTAAAATTTTATGTAGTCAAAATTACCTTTTTTCCTTCAGTTAATCTTCTCTAAAGCCTTTTTTCCATGAAATTTTCCCTATCTATAGTTTTGGTAGATATTATCTTATTTGCTCTTTTAATTTATTTATAATGTGATCTTTAATATCTATGTAGTATTTCCCTCTGTCCATCCTTTAAAATCAAGTGAGCTACATCTTCCCTCAGGGTTTTAGGGGGCTAATTGAACTGATGAAGGTATTTCTCTTCATTATGGTTTTGGCTAGGGTTTTGATATGTTATGGGTTTTGTGGATTTATTTTATATCCTACAACTTCGTTTAAATTTTTGTAAAACCATCATGCAGTGCTGATAAATATGTATACCCCTTTCTATTTAGTAACAGCCAAAGATCTATCATATCTCATTCTCTAAAGTTCTATTCAGGTCTTTTACTTCTCACTTTCTTTCATTTTTTTTTTTTTTTGGTTAAATGTATCTAGGCTTTAAGGTACGTTGGGTATCCCACTACAATAGTTTTACAATTCATTTTTTCTTGTAACTAATTTAACTTTTCCTTAAGTGATTTAGATGCTATGCCATTTGGAACAAATATGTTAAGTATTGGTACTCATTGTCCAAGGTACCTTTAAGGATAATGAAATTTTCCAATTTCTCTCTTTTAAAATCAAGCATTTTTTTCTTTTCTTATTTATAAAATGAGAGTAATAGCAACACCTACCTCCTCAAGTTGTTATGAAGATCAAATAATAATTATAAAGCCCTTAGGACAGTGCCTGGCACATATATAAATGTTAACTTTTATTATTATTATTATTATTATTACTATTATTATTATTGTTATTATCCTCGTTTAGTCCCTTCTAATTGTTCAAACATATTTATGTCTCTTTACTGTTGGTTTTATTTTAAAATTTATATTCAACTTTGTTCTTTTCAATAGAAATACTTGAAAATCTTCTGTTTGATTAAAAGTAAAATTTTTTCCTTAAAGATATTCGGTTTTGGGGCGGCTAGGTGGCTTAGTGGATAAAGCACCAGCCTTGGAGTCAGGAGTACCTGGGTTCAAATCCGACCTCAGACACTTAGTAATTGCCTAGCTGTGTGGCCTTGGGCAAGCCACTTAACCCTATCTGCCTTGCAAAAAAAACTTAAAAAAAAAGATTTGGTTTTACAGAATAATTTATTTTTCATTGTAAGATTATATATTTTGCCTTTTGGCATATTGTATATTACAAGCTCTCTTGATATTTGTTGTTCCCAAATTTTACTATACTGACTAGATCCTCAGAACTTGAACTCTTTTTTTTCCTGCATGCAGTATTTTTTTATTTGATCTAGTCTCTCTAGTGACTGATTTTTAGCTTTGACATTCCTGGGAGTTTTCACTTTAGGATTTTGTTTAGAGGATGACCACTGGACTCTTTCTATTTTTCACTTTGACTTATAATTCTAACAGATCTGGGCAGTTTTTACTTGTGATTTCTTGAAATGTTGTATCCGTGTTCTTTTTTGATAACTTTCAGGTAATCCAAATATATATATATATATATATATATATATATATATATATATATATACATATATATATGTATATATATGTATATATATACATACACATACATACACATAATACATATATGTATATAATATATGTATTTTACCCTTAACTTGTTTTCCCAATCAGTTTTTTTATATTAAATGACTTACATTTTCTTTTTTTTTTTTTTAGTCCTTTGATTTTGTTCTAATATTTCTTGTCTCATGAAATCATTTTCTTCTATTTTGTCTAGTCTAATTTTTAGGGAACATGCTACTTGGGTACAATTATCTACTTCTTGTACTGTTATTTATTCTCCTTCAAATCCTTTCCCTCAGGGTGGCTAGGTGGTGTAGTGGATAAAGCACCAGCTTTGGAGTCAGGAGTACCTGGGCTCAAATCCGGTCTCAGACACTTAATAATTACCTAGCTGTGTGGCCTTGGGCAAGCCGCTTAACCCCATTTGCCTTGCAAAAAAAAAAAAAAAACCCTAAAATGTAAATCCTTTCCCTCTGGGGCCCTTATTTATTATTTTTTTATTTTTGTTTTCATTCATTTTCATATCATTTTAAAACTTTTCCTTCTAGGAATTCTAATTGTCCTTTTGACCAAACTTTATTTTTGTTTAAAGCTTTGCTTACAGGTGTTATGGAGTTATTTTCTTCTTTTTCTGGAGCTGTTTCTTCAGTATCCCTGGCTCTGTATCATTGGTGTCTTTTTTGTTCACACTCTCTTTTAGCCTTACTCCCTGAATTGATGCTTTGTGTTTGAATCAGGCTTTATGAAATTCTATAGGGAATGTTGGGGTCTTGTCCAGACAAGACCAGTCCTGATCTGTACTATCTGGGGGGATCTTAGGGTTGACTTGGGCCAGAAAGTTGCAAATTTATGCCCTAAGCAGTATGATCTAGGAATGATCTATGACTGTCCTTCCAATTTAATCTTTGCTTCTGACCTAGTTTCAGATCTGGTAATACCACTACTAAGGCTTGTCCTTTGTTGGAGCTTCAGTAGACAGCTGCTGGAATTGTCTCTATCAGTTAACTGAAAAACTCTTCAGATTCAGAGTGACAGAATTGCAGATTCCCCAGTCCAAGTTTCCTATACCATATCCAGCCACAGGCCTAGTCTTTGTTCTTCCTTGGCCCTGCTCTGAGAGCAGTGAGACAAAGCTGCAGGCTCACTTTAGCTCTGCATCTTCTGCCCAGGTATGCAACTGTATTTTGCAGGACTCATCCCTGATCTGTGCTGAAAGTCTTGAAAACTATCTATCGTCTCAGCAACACAGCTGAAGAATATCCTCTGTTCCTGCTCCCTGTCTAAATATAGCAACAGGTCCTAGTTTCCATTCATACTAGATCTGGGATTCTAGGGAATCCTAGGTCAGATTAACAAAGCTGCCATGCCAGGTTGCCCCTTTTCCATAGTCCTTGCTCCAGTACATAATCATAGGCCCTAGCCTCCATCTATGTTCTAGAAAGTTTGTATGGATCTTTCTGTTTAGAATCCACTCCCCAGTATCCACAGACCTTTGGCTGTCTCCTTGTGCTGACTTGGGCTGCAAAAACAACCTACTTGATTTCTTTTTTATTTGTTTTAATTACCACCTCATCTGGTGCTTTATCTTGATCCTCGTTGGAGCATTTATGGGAGAGAATTGGACTACGTAGTGCTTCTTACTCTGCCATCTAGTGCCAGCCTCCTGACTCATATTTCTCATAAAGTCTCTCTGGGTAGTATATCCCATAAAATCTCTATGACTCATTCTCACACTGTAATAAAACCTAGGAACATTAGTATATTACTTAATTTTCTTTCCCAAAAGGGGCCTTAAGTTCTACTATAAGAATGCACACTAATAAGACATCAACTCTATTAAAGCTTTTATTTAACCCAAGAATTCTTAAAGTATGGTCCAAGTCCTCTTGGGGGGACCTTTAGGGAGGTCTATAAGGTCAAAACTATTTTCACACTAAGACATTAAAATTTTTGTTATGATAAATATCAATAGATTTAACCTATATAAATAAATTATTTTTAAGAGTATAAAGGAGTCCTGAGAACAATGTTAAAAGAAATCCTGATTCAGGCCTCACCCTGACTAATAAAGCAAATTTAGGTAAAGAAAGTTTAAAGGATTTTATCTAGCATGCCAAGGCAGTAAGTATTAGTTGGGTCAGCCTTGATTCAAGCTGTGCACTGCTTTTTATAGACTTCAATAAGCATTCCATATAAGGGCACAAGTATTTTGATTAATTCATGTAATTGTGAAAAAATGGATTAGGGCCACCCTCAGCTCCTAACTCATTTCAGTATTGTGGGAGATGGTATTAGTGAGCATACTTCTTTTCAGGCCAGCCACCAAGTATTCTAAGTTTAAACAAGATTTTAAAATGGAGTCACCCAAACTGACTCAATACAAATAGCAAAAAAAGTTTGAAATTTAGTCAGATAAAAAGTGAAGAATGAGCTCCAACAAAATCCCCTTGCCTATCAGGAAAATTCTTTTCCCTTATTCAGAAACATCTCTGTTGTCTACCATCTCTCCTGGACCTACACCGCCCATTTGATCCACGGTACTTATGAAGAGAGGTTCATTTGGTTCCCTGCTAGTCTTATCTAAAACTCTAGATCACATGTCTTGCTGACATATATTTCCTTGCTATGTTTCTTTCTGCTCTTACTCCATGGTGTATAGGTCTCTTTGAGACATTATTTTCCTTCTTTCTTACTCTTTTTGAGACTATCTGCAGGGTATGAATGATGCAGTAGTCTGTAAATATCATTCATTCCATCTGTCTCTGTCACTGTTTTAGCATCTCTATCTGATACTAGCCCCTTTAATATATATTTTGCATATATATATATATATATATATATGGGAAATCGAATAAATTTTAGTAGATAGATGTTCAATTATAGACATCTTGAGTTGGAGATGCCATCAAGTCATCTAGTTGTAGATGTTTAGCAATAAACTGACGTGAAATGAAGGTTCTGGGGAGACATTTGAGCTACCTGTACAGACTTGGGAGTCATCTTCATAGGTGGTAAATGAAGGCAAAGAAGGGATAGAAAAAAGAATTAAAGAGGGTAACATAATAGAAAGAGCACTGAACTTGGAGTTAGAAGACTTTCCTTTTTGTGTCCTTGGGCAATCCAGCCTCTCTGAACCTTAATTTCTTCATCTGCACAATGAAAACAACAATGGCTGTTTACATCACAGACTACTTCTGAGAATTAAATAAGATGATATTTGTGAAAGTAATTTGTAAAGCATAAATTATTTTAAATATTTTGTCTTGCCAGGTATTTTTGATCAAAAGCTTATCATTGTAAATGACCATTTATTAGTTTTAATGTTTCTGCTTTGTTAGCTTAATAGGTAACCTGTTATATTTCAGTTAATCAGTAAGTATTTAAGTAACTACTATGATTGCTGATGAAGTGTAATGATTTTCTTTATTTTGTTAAGATTGGAGAACCAAAATACTTTACAACATCAGATAGAAGAAAGGGTCAGAGATGTGAAGTAAAGTTATATGATGAAACAGAGTCTTCTTTTGCAATGCTATGGTAAATTGCCTTTTCTGTTTTGAACCATGAATGAAAACATAAATTAAAAATAAAAGAATAAGATCCATTTTGTTATTTTAATGCTACATATTACTAAAAACTACTTAATCTCATTAAGTGAAAATTTTTCCTCAAATAAAGAAATTTACATTTTTTTAATATACTGAACTTGAAGGTATTCATACAATGATTTATTTATTAGATATATACTTATAGCCCTATTTGTATTCTGTAGGACCATCTTGTACTGAGATTCAAGAACCAGAAAGAATCTTAGAGGTCATTTAGATCATATTCCTCATTTTATACAGGAGGAAACTTGAAGCCCAAAAAGATCATGATTTACCAAAAATCACACAAGTAGGAAGTAAAAGAGTCAGAATTTGAACCTAGATTCTCCATCTCTAAACCCAACAGTTCTTCTACTGAAACATACCAAAATAGAAAACATTTTGGAAATAGTTTAAACAGAGAATCATTTATAGTGAATTGCAGTTTTATATCTAATAGTGTTTAGTGAAGTGTTTTAGCATTTAATAAATCCAAGTTTTCCTTAGAACTTGTCATTCTCTGGTAGTAAATTATGCCAAGCTCATAGAAAAATGATGCCAAATATCAATGTACAACATGGAAACAAGGTAAAGACTGACAAAATGCTTTCTGTGGGGGGGGTGGTGGAGGGAGGGAAGTAAGATTGAGGGAAAAATTGTAAAACTCAAAATAAATAAAATCTTTAATTAAAAAAATGATGCCAAATGTAAACTGTCAGAACTTTTAATCCTAAAATTGATACAGTAATATTAATAACCAAGATTCTGAAGAAAAAAGTCCTAAGTAGACTTCAATGTCATGACATGTATAGAGAAGATGCATTAACTTTTAACTAAACTCCACTGTATGTTTAATCCACAGTGACAATTGGGTCTTACCTGGCCTAAAAGAATTAATAATTGCACATAGTTATCTCTCAGGGAATGACAAGGTAGAGAGAAAAGTGGTAATTAATTAAAACAAAATGCCAAAAGAAAGCATGTAGTTTTAGATTTAAAAAAAATCACTTCTAGTTTATGGATTAAATATACTGTGAAACAGATGAATGAATTGCCCATAATACAAGAGAAAATTATAAATTTTCAAGGTATAACTTGAATATTCAGTAGTTTCCAATGAAAGGAAGGAAGGAAGGAAGGAAGGAAGAAGGAAAGAAGGAAGAAGGAGGGAAGGAAGGAAGCTAGCTTATTACAAAAAAATCAGTTGGAATGGGAATCAGTATGTGTGAACTATTTCCTTTGCACATGTTCTTTTGGGGGTATTTTTTTTTAGCTTCCATATAGCCTGGACTAAATAAGTCTTTCCTGTATCTGGAAATAAGGATATCATGGAAGTTCTGGAACAGACTCTTTTCAGGTCCCTGTAGAAGAGAAGATCCTAGGAAGACACCAAAATGTAGAAAAATCATAACTTCCATGATATCCTTATTTCCAGATACAGGAAAGACTTAGGGAATTTGTTTTTGAGTGAGCTCTGAGATTCTTGTTTAAACTAAGCTACCTTATTGACTCTGTGTATGTTGTGTAGTATCTATTCTCTAATGTATACTTCCTCTGATTTCTATTTGCTATTGATTTGCATAAATGGATTTTATTCACTATTTAATACAATTGTTCATTGTGAAACTGATATTTAGTAAGACGGGGGTCAAGTCTGGATATAAATCTAGGGCTATTCCCTTCTCTTTTAAGGGATAGCAATCATAATTTGATAGAGAGCAATTTGAATCTAAAAATTATTTCTCCTTGATTCATAATATTTAAGAGAGCAAATAGATATAATTATAGCATTGTATCCCCCTCTCCCTGAGGAAAACAATGATTAGCTTCTGACCCCAGATTCTTACTTCTCTTCCAAGCAGGAATCAAAGTCTCCCATGGGAAAGAGTTGGGGGGTTTAATGGATAGAGTACCAGCCCTAGAGTCAGGAGAAACCAAGTTCAAATCTGGCCTCAGACAACCCTTTTTGTCTCAGTTTTCTTATCTGTAAAATGAGCTAGAGAAGGAAATGACAAACCACCCCAGTAACTTTACTAAGAAAACCCCAAAAGGGATCTCAGAATCAAAATCTTTACTAAAATGACTCAATAACATCAAGAAAATATTAAGGTAAGGAGTAATTCTTCCAATATTAATATCAGCAAAATTGTATTAACTTTCAACAATTATACAAAGACAATATGATAATATATGCAGTTCAGTAGGATTGACATCTTCTAAAGCTGTAAATACTATTCTTTTAATTTTTCCTAATATGTTCATCCTTTTATTTATTTCCTTTTATTCAGTTGGGATAATGAATCTATTCTACTTACACAGAGTTGGATACCACGAGAAACAGGTATCATACTCAATAATTCTACTCCATATATTATGTTGTTCTGACCTATAAGACAAACACTAAAATAATGAGAAAAATGGCTTTTTCCCCCACACAGTAATATTTGCTGCAGATATAAGAATAAATTTTGATAAATTTCGAAACTGTATGACTGCAACTGTCATCTCGAAAACCATTATAACAGCTAATCCAGGTAAAAATCTTCAAAATGCCTTTCTGAAATTATGTATTGTAAAGGCTGTTGTAGAGTAATGTAAAGTAAATAAAGAAATGAGGTTGGTCAATTTGATTATTTTAACATTTCCTTAAGGTCTAATATTAGAATACTAGGGGCAGCTAAGTGGCACAGTGGATAGAGTACCAGTCCTAAAGGCAGGGAAACTCATCTTCCTGAGTTCAAATCTGATCTCGGATACTTACTAGCTGCGTAACTCTGATCAAGTTATTTAACTCTTGTCTACCTTGTGTTCCTCAGCTATAAAATGAGCTGAAAAAGGAAATGGCATATAGATATTCACATATACCTATATAATTACTAACAGGAAAAGTAGATTAATAATTTAAACCATCTTAATCTAGACTATTTGTCAGTGGTAAAGGATCATTGGGATTCATTTAAATGAACATATTTGAGAGAGAAGAGCAACCTGAATTATTTTTAAAAATCTAAATTATGATATTTTAACCAATGGTGTCAAACTAAAATAGAAATTATTCTTGTGAGTTACATTATCCATTTGAGCTTAGAAAATCATGAATTACATATGTGTTATATTAATTTTGTTAATTTCTCAATCATGTTTTAATTTAGGTCTAATAGCACTTCACAGATTTGTGGACTGAAAGAGCTTTACACTTCTGTTTTCAAATTAATTCAGTTTCTTTACTTTTTTTGGGGGGGGGAATTGGGTTTTTTTGCTGGGCAATGGGATTAAGTTACTTGCCCAAGGTCACACACCTTGGTAATTATAGCATGTCTGAGGTCAGATTTGAACTCAGGTCCTCTTGACTCCAGGGTCAGTGCTCTGTTCAATGCACCACCTTTCTTTACTTTCAAATGATTGTAGCATTGAGATTGATCTTTTTTCCAAATAGTAAAAATTAGTGTGGTTTAAAATTATTAATCCTGTTTGATGCAAAAGATATTGTTGTTGGGGCGGCTAGGTAGCGCAGTGAATAGAGCACCGGCCTTGGAGTCAGGAGTACCTCGGTTCAAATCCGACCTCAGACACTTAATAATTACCTAGCCGTGTGGCCTTGGGCAAGCCACTTAACCCCATTACCTTGAAAAATCTAAAAAAAAAAAAGATGTTGTTGTTGAATCATTTCAGCTATGTCCAACTCTTCATGGCCCCATTTGGAATTTTCTTAGTAAAGATAGTGTGGAATGGTTTGCCATTTACTTTTCCAGTTCATTTTACAGATGAGGAACTGGGGCAAACAGGGTTAAGTACAGGGTTACACAGAGATAGTACATATCTGAGGCCAAATTTGATCTCATAAAGATGAATCTTTTTGATTCTAAGTCCGGTAATCTTATCCATTGTATCATCTAACTACATCATTCTAGAGACTGCTCATTTTATCAATAACCATTTAGATAATGATGTTTTGTGATGTCTGGAATGATGCAGTCATGGGAATTTCTGAGTTTTTCCTCTTTTTTATTCTTTGTTTTAAGCCTATGAGGGATTGCCCCCTGGAAGGAAGATGGGAGAGAGATACATTGGGAAATGTAAATGATGTAAAAACAAAAGATATTAATTACAATTTATTGTTAAAAATAGCTACTGGAGCAGCTAGATGGCACAATGATGCAGTGTTTAGAGCACTGACCTTAGAGTCAGAAGGACCTGAGTTCAAATGTGGCCTCAGACATACAAATACTTACTAGTTGTGTGAACCTGGATAAGTCACTTAATCCTGATTGCATGGCCAAAATAACAAAACAAAATAACTACTATACCAGGGTAAATGCACTCTACCCTCAAATATGTATTCTATCCCTAAAAAATTTGTTTGAAAGTAAAATAGATTTGTAAATGGCATATTAAAAAATAACATTAATTATAGGTCACCCTGAGGTTTTTCACAAGCCTGATTTTGAATGGAAATTGTGGCCTATATTCAAATTAATACAATCATTTTATTAAGTTAATGAACCTTTGTCCCAGCAATTATAATTCTAGGCATATATGTATGTGTGTGTGTGTGTGTGTGTGTGTGTGTGTGTGTGTGTGTGTGTGTATGTATCAGTTCTCTTCATAGTAGATAAAAACATGAAATAGGGATACCTACGTATTAGGGAATAGTTAAACAAATTATTAGATATGAATTTAATGGAATATCATTGTGCCATAAGAAAAAACAAAATGGACAGTTTCAAAGGAACTGGGAAGATCTATATGAACTCATTTTGGAACTGTTATTTTTTTCCCTTAGTAGTATTTTTTCCCAGTATAAAGACTAACAGACTGCCTTCTGGGGGCAGAGGGGAAGGAAGATTGAGGGGAAAATTGTAAAACTCAAAATAAATAAAATATTAAAGAAGAAAAAATAGTCTTTTTTAATTACCTGTAAAGATGTTTTGTTAATAGTAATTTTTCTTAGGCTGAAAATTAAATAACAGAGTAAGTTTTATAAATGAAGTTTTATTCTCTATGATCTTACCAAAAATCCTTAAGTGGATGGCATCCTTACAAATGCCAATCCCCATACAAAATTTTGGGGACATTTTATACAAAAAAGAACAAAATCATAAAACTGAGTCAGGTAACCAATGGGATTTCACATAGATCTCATAGTTCTATAGTTCACATAGATCCTCATATGATTCTCTCATATCTTATAATATTTGCTTCAGATTCCTATTGATAAGAATTCCACTTAGGCTAGAAAGGGAATGTTTACAAATATTCATAGGTTTTCCTCTCTCCTCATCCAAGATGTCTCATATTGTGATTTGTTGATCCAGGTAAAGGAATTTTTTGGTCCTATCACTGAGCTTTCAAGGTAGTACTGACTCAAGCCAAGTCAACCTTTTAGATGTAGGAGACAAGCCTATACATAGCAGACTGACATTTTTACACACTGAGACAACATTCAGATTTAAAACTATTAGAGTTTAAGAGACTAATTTTTAAATCAAAGATACAAAATTAAAGAATTCCAGACTTAGACAATTTCAACATTCACTTTTATTAGATTTTTGAGTTCTAAATTTTTCTCCCTTTCTCCTCCCTCCACCCCAAGATAGCAAGTAATCTTATATAGATTATAGATGCACAAACATATTAATAATATTTTCATATTAATCATGTTGTGAAAAAAGAATCTGAACAAAAGAGAAAAATCATGAGAATAAAAGAGCAAAAAAGTGAAAAAATAGTAAGCTTCAATCTGCATTCAGACTCCATAGTTCTAGATGTGGTTGGCATTTTCTATCACAAATCCTTTATAATTATCTATGGTCACTGCATTGCTGAAAAGAGCTGAGTCTGTCATAGTTTGATCATCACACAATGTTGCTGTGTGTTTATTGTACAATGTTCTGGTTCTGTTCATTTCACTCAGCATCAATTTATGTAAGTCTTTCTAGGTTTTTCCTGAAATCTACCTGCTATGAACTGATTTAAAGTGTGATGAAAACTAAGAAAAATTTATACAGTGATATTATAAAGAAAGAACTTTGAAAGATTTTAGAACTCTGATTGATTCATAATTCTAGAAAACTGAAGATGAAATATGTTACTCATCTCTTGTCATAAATGTGATGGACTTAGAATACAGAATAAGACATACATTTTTGGATATAGTAGAGTGAGATTTTATTTTGCTGAACTATGTATATTAGTTATGATATTTTTCTTTTTTTATTATTCAGTGAGATAGGGATCAAGGGAAGTGGAAGAAAGAAAAATTCTTGTATGGTACATTAGCTATTTTAATCAATGCAGTGATCCAAGACAATTCCAGAAGGACTCACATTGAAAAATGCTCTCTATGCCCAAAGAGAGAACTGATGAAATCTGGGTACAAATTGAAGCATATTTTTTACTTTATTTGTCTTGCCTTTTTGTGTGTGAGTGCACCATGGTTAACATGGGTATCTGTTTTGTATGATTTCACATGTATAATTGATATGCTGTCCCTTGGTTTTTCAATTGATAGTGGAGACCCTGCAGGGAAAATTTGGAACTCAAAAATTTTAGAAATATGAAGTTAAAGTGTAATTTTTTAAAAAGTATAGTCTTTGGTTACTACTGAGAATGACTTCTCTGCTAAATTTGACATTGTTAACCTCCCTCTCTTCCTGACTACTCACTCTCTTCTCATTCTCTGTCTTGTTTGTCCTCCTACTTGTCTGTCTAATACTTCTCAGAATCCTTTGCTGATTTTATTGATGCATACCATGTCCACTAATTATAGATATAATTCAATAATTCAAGGGTTCTATTCTCTCTCTCTCTCTCTCTCTCTCTCTCTCTCTCTCTCTCTCTCTCTTTCTCTCTCTCTCTCTCTCTCTTCCTCCCTTCCTCTCTCCCTCCCTCCCTCTTTTTCTCTCTCTCATCAATTCACATGGGTTCAATTATCATTCAAATCTATGTCTCTAATCCTAGTTAGTATCTGTTCTGAGTGCCAATTCCACATCACACACTGCATATTGGACATATTAAACTTGGTTGTAAATTCCACATCCAAATCATAGGTCTGATCATGTCATTCCCAATTTAAAAAATCCCAATAGTTCCCTCTTGCCTCTAGGATCAATATAAATTCCTCTGTTTGACATTTGGTTCTTTTGATACTATGACCTCTTCCTATCTTTACAGTCTTCTTCAGCTTTACTGCATTCCTCAAACTACTTCAGCCAAATTGACCTACTTGCTCTTCTGCCCTGACTATCCCACCTCCATGTCTTTTTACTAGAGGTTCTCCATGCCTAGATGTAACACCTTCTCACCTCTACCATTTAGAATCCCTGATTTCTTTAAAGACTCAACTTAAGTGCCACATTTTTCATGAAAGCTTTTCTCGTTCTCCTCACCCATCCTATCCCCCTACCAATTTCCTTTCTGAAACTACCTTGTATTCATATTGCACATATTCTGTATATATTTGTCTATATGCATGTTTTTCCCCATTAAAATGTAAGCTTCTGGAATTCTTGGACTATTTTACTTTTGTCATCCTTTCCCCAGAACTTAAAATAATCCCTGACACATAAAAAACCCTTAATATTCATTGATTTTATTTCATTTATTTTGAGAATAGATCTTCCTATCCTTCCCCATCAGGAAACTGTGGCAGCCATTCATAGCCAGAATTCCACTACTGATGTGCTGGGGATCTTTGACCTATTCCATTTTTGAGCCAATTTGCCCCTCTTTAATCATCCTGGTAGCCGCCTTCTACCACAGTTCCTCATATTAGTGCCAAACTTAGCATGATATCCATATCATCTTAGCATACTGGTAGTAGCTCAGACCATTGATATCAACAGCTTCAATTTCTTCAGCAGCAGACATTACATGTATTGGCCACCACACCTGGCTGTGGATTGGTTTGTGAAAATCCTGTCTTAGTAACCTTTCTATCTATATTGAATATTCCCAATTCAAATAAAAAGCAGTTGTAATAAAAAAAAGTTATGTTTTGTGAATGACCATTCTATATTAGCTACTTTTTAAAATGTAGATAACTATCATAGAATTAAATTTTCTATAAGATTTTTTATAATAAATAGCAAATTACAAATAACAAGTGCCTGCATAGCAAACATAAAAAATTATTAAGAATTTAAATAATTTGGAACTCGGAAATATTGATGATATTCTTGTCAAGTTAATGTATATAAACATTAAGTAGATTAATTTTTAAAAGGCAATTAAGAAGAACTTAACATATATCCTACAAATTTAGTTGCATGATCAAAATTTTTCCAAAAATTTAAAATTGCTTTCTTTTTTGAATAAGCATTTTAGGAACTCTTGAAGCATTTTATCCTCATTCTAATTTCTGCAGCTATATCATGTTTTGTATTAAAGGAAAACTATAGGAAAAAAGATAATGTTCTGTATATCCTAGACAAGTTTTCTAGCTGACCTTGTTAATTTGGCTTATGATTTTTTATGTCTTTATATTTTTACTAACCAGGATGATCCAAAAAAGCAAAAGGTCTAGGTGGTTCAGTGAATAGATTTCTGGACCTGGAATTAAGGAGTTCTGAGTTCAAATCCTGATTTCAGACACTAACTGCGTGACTGAACAAATCATTTAATCTCTATTTGCCTTATTTCCTCATCTTTAAAAAGTGATAGTACCTATTTCCTAGTGTTGTTGTAAGGATAAGCTGAAATTATTTCTGTAAAGTGATTTGCAAACCTTAAAGTGCTGTATAGATACTAGTTATTATTTCTATTTAGTGGGGAACATTTATTTGTGTTATTTTTCTTTGTTAAGACATACCAGAAGCTAAAATCCTATCAAATTTTGCAAGAGAAAATGCAGAAGCAACAGCTCTAGATGATGAAATTGTGGGTCAATTAAAAGAATCCATAAATTGTAAGTGATTCTTTAATTTCCTTATATTTTTTGACAGATAAAAATCTTAGTCTTTAAAATTTAGTTTAACATAATGGGACTTTTAATTACAGTAAAGGAAATCATATTTATATCTTTATAATTATATTATCTTCCCTAAATGTGGTGTTATCATTACATTCTTCTATTTATTATTATTATTTGCAATATAACTTAAATATTCTTTTTTAGTCTTCTCATTTATGTGAAGTTGGCTGAGGAAATACAGACAGTTTTCACTTTGCTTCCAAATGAAACTTCCTAACATAATTTAATTGTCATCTTGTCATCTCAAAAGACCAACAATTGAATTGACCTAGAAATGAAACTGATAGCTCATCATATACATGTGGTCACCTTGAGCTCTGCCAAAAACAAACTTTGTTATTGCTTTGTCTTTGTGAATTGTAACCTGCTCCAAGCCAACTCTTTGTGTTGTTGTACCTCACAATTACTAATTGACCAATATTTAGCAGCCATCTTATTATTCAAAAAGAATGTTTGGCATAGTATAATTTTATTTGAAGGTGGTAAAAGTAGTTTAAAAAAAGTCAAGGCATTTTAGTGTAGTTCAATATCTACATAGCAAGAATATATGCTTTGGAAGTAAGGTGAACTCTCTGTTGACTTGTTCTATATAGCTAATTCCGTAAAGGCGACCAAAATCATCTTTGAATCTCTGTTACCAAGATTCTATTGCATAGAAACAATTTTTTTAACATAATAAAGATACCATACTAAAATTTTGTAATGTAGATACTAGTTATTATTTCTATTGAGTGGGCAACATTTATTTGTGTTTTTTTCTTTGTTAAGACATACCAGAGGGATGGCTAGGTGGTGTAGTAGATAAAGCACTGGCCCTGGAGTCAGGAGTACTTAGGTTCAAATCCAGTCTCAGACACTTAATAATTACCTAGCTATGTGGCCTTGGGCAAGCCACTTAACCCTGTTTGCCTTACACACACAAAAAAAAGACATACCAGAAGTCAATATCCTATCAAATTTTGCATTACAAAAGAGACAGCTTGACTGGTCCTTTCTCCACATTAAATTTCTCTCTTTTTTTTTTTCTTTCTTTGTCAATTTCTGTTTCATTGTGGTTCTGTCTGTCATGTACACTGTCACATGACTGTTTTATACTAAGCTGTTCTTGCCCATCTCTATTACTAGCCCTGATATTTTAACTTCTTCTCCTATAATCTTCTTTCCCAAACCCAAGACCTCATTTCGTAGACTTTCTTCAAACTTTTCTCAATAATGCTTAGTCCCACAATTGACAAGCTAATTACATCAATAGCATTAGTATCTAGTCTTTTAAAAACTTTTGTTTCTCTCTACTACCATGTCTAATTTTTTCCTCACTAAAGAGAAGATAAAAGTGATGGGGGAAAATGAACTTTAGGAGATATTTTTCAAAAGTAATGTTACAGTATGCTTGAAAGCAATCATGTAATTGGTCTTATGACTATATACCCAAATCAATTTTCAAATACATTAAATAAATGATCATTTGTCATACTAGCATATAGATTATGTAAAATAGTACATAAAAACCTCATATACTGAAAGTAATAAAATTGTGAATGATTTATGGGAGCATTAATTTATAAAAATTGTACTCTGGAAAAAAAGATAGAGTTAATTTCCATCTGAATGTGCCTTATTGTTTTCTTAATGAGAAGCATATAGAAAAATGTAATGAAATATTTTGAAATAGAAATATAATAAATTTCAATGCAATTAATAAATGTTAACTTTAGTTTGCTTTTTCACTTTACATATGCTATATTAAAATGTATTTTGTTGCTAGAAATAATGACATAACATATCTTTTTACTTTTAGTACAGACAATAGTTGATGTGTATACAGTAGAACAATTAAAGGCAGTTGCTTTGAAGAATAAGGGGAAAACTTACCCCTTCTATGGCATCCTTTATGCTTACATTTCTACACTGAACATTGATAATGAAACTGTGAAAATAGCACGAAACAGATGGTAAGTAGCCAAGTTATTTTTAGTAGATGTATTTTTGTCTGAAAAACAAAAATTTTCTTAAAAAAAACAATGGGAATTTTAGGAAAGACAAATTCTTTCACCTTGGAGTAAATGAATAAAAAAGCATTAATAAAATAAGTTTTTACTATGTACAAAACAAAAGTACTGGAAATACAAATAGAGGTCATTACATTTTAAATGATCATTCAGAAAATACTGTATTTGTAATGACTAAATTCAAATATTGTACAGATATGGGTCAGATTTAAATAGATTTCATTTTAAAATAAAATATTTTTGAATAAAATATATTTTCCAATTCTTATCACAGTAATATTTAATTACATTCATTTACTTCAGGTTTGTTTAGCCTTTACGAGTTAATGTTTTGTTTCTAGCTTTTTTATGTCACAGATAATGCTGCTATGAATATTTTTGTACATGTATCTTTTCTTGCAATCAGTAACATCTTTGGGTTTTAATGCCTGTATTGGATTTCCTGAATTATTAAAAAACACAAGATAAGGAACTAGACCTGCAATTTCATTTGTGGGGAGCTCCTGGATAAGGAAATTTCTACTAATTCGGGGGGGGGGCACCTTCTCTTAGTTTATAATCTTAAAGAATTATCTGGAACACAAAGATACATGACCTGTCCATGGTCACATAATTAGTTATGTAAGGCAGGTTTTTCTAATTTTTAGACTAGTTCTCAATCCCTAATGCCAAAAGGTATTTTTCTTACATGATTCTAAATTATTTTTCAGAATAGTTGAACCAATTCATAATATCCATAAACAGTGAATTTGTGTGTCTAATTTTTTTATAGGTCATCAAATGAATTTTTTTTCCAGCTTTTATCTTCTTTGCTAACTTTATGAGTCGGAAGTAATTAATTCTCAAGTGCTAGTATAATTTGCTTTTGTCTGGTCATCAGTGATTTTGAACAATTTTTCAGGTGATAGTTTTTAGTTTATATTTATTCTTTTAAAAACTTTTTGTCCTGGCTAACACAGAAATGTGTAAATAGTTTTTATATTTCTTGCTTTATCAATGAGTAGAGGAGGGCTAGAGGGAGGGAGAGAATTTGAAACTGAAAATAAAAAATGAAATAAAAACTTTTTTGTTTATTCTTTTATATACCTAAATATTTATAGCAGCATTTTTTTGGTGATAGCAAAGAATAGAAAAAAGTAGATAACATCAATGTGAAAATGTCAAAATAAATTGTGTTAAATAAATATACTGTTCTGTAAGAAATGACAAATATGGTTAATACAAAGAAGCATGGAAAAATCCATATGAACTTCTGCAGAATAAAGTCAAAGGAAAATATATATATATGCAAATATTACAACAATATAAGCAGATAAACTAATAAAGTCATAAAAAAATCAAAACAAAATGTTGCAAAAATATAAAGAACAAGTATGTTCAAGAAAAAAGTTGTGAAAAAACACTCACACCCTCTCCCTTGGCATTAGAGGGAGGACCACATTACATATATTTTCAAACTTATTTAATATATAGACATTTTATGCTAATTTTTCTTCTTTCCTTGGTTTTTTTTTTTTTTTTTGGTCTTAAAAAATACTGTTGTTATATAGAATGGCCTTCTAGAAGAGAGAAGGGAAGGAATATAGGAGGGGAATAATTTTTTTTTTAAAGATTTTATTTGAGTTTTGAGTTTTACAATTTTTCTCCCAATCTTACTTCCCCCCACACAAACACGGAAAGCAATCTGTCAGTCTTTCTTTTGTTTCCATGTTGTACATTGATCCAAATTGAGTGTGATGAGAGAGAAATCACATCCTTAAGGAAGAAACAAAAAGTATAAGAGATAACAAGATCAGGCCCTAAGATATCTGGGTTTTTTTTTTTCTAAATTGAAGGGAATAGTCCTTGAAATTTGTTCAAACTCCACGGCTCTTTATCTGGATACAGATGGTATTCTCCGTTGCAGACAGCCCAAAATTGTCCCTGGTTGTTGCACCGATGAAACGAGCAAGTCCATCAAGGTTGAATATCACCCCCCATGTTGCTGATAGGGTGTACAGTGTTTTTCTGGTTCTGCTCATCTCACTCAGCATCAGTTCATGCAAATCTCTCCAGGCTTCCCTGAATTCCCATCCCTCCTGGTTTCTAATAGAACAATAGCGTTCCATGACATACATATACCACAGTTTGCTAAGCCATTCCCCAATTGAAGGACATTTACTTGATTTCCAATTCTTTGCCACCACAAACAGGGCTGCTATAAATATTTTTGTGCAAGTGATGTTTTTACCCTTTTTCCATCATCTCTTCAGGGTATAGACCCAATAGTGGTATTGCTGGGTCAAAGGGTCTGCACATTTTTGTTGCCCTTTGGGCATAGTTCCAAATTTCTCTCCAGAAAGGTTGGATGAGTTCACAGCTCCACCAACAGTGTAATAATGTCCCAGATTTCCCACAACCCTTCCAACAATGATCATTATCCTTTCTGGTCATATTGGCCAGTCTGAGAGGTGTGAGGTGGTACTTCAGAAAAACTTTGATTTACATTTCTCTAATAATTAATGATTTAGAGCAATTTTTCATATGGCTATGGATTGCTTTGATCTCCTCATCTGTAAATTGTCTTTGCATATCCTTTGACCATTTGTCAATTGGGGAATGGCTTTTTTTTTAATATGACTCAGTTCTCTGTATATTTTAGAAATGAGTCCTTTGTCAGAATCATTAGTTGTAAAGATTGTTTCCCAATTTACTCCATTTCTTTTGATCTTGGTTACAGTGGTTTTATCTGTGCAAAAGCTTTTTAATTTAATGTAATCAACATCATCTAGTTTGTTTTTGGTGATGTTCTCCATCTCTTCCTTAGTCATAAACTGCTCCCCTTTCCATAGATCTGACAGGTAGACTAGTCCTTGATCTTCTAATTTACTTATAGTATTGTTTTTTATGTCTAAATCCTGTAACCATTTGGATCTTATCTTGGTAAAGGGTGTTAGGTGTTGGTCTAATCTAAATTTCTTCCATACTAATTTGGGAGGGGAATAATTTACTCTAAAAAGAAGAGTCAAGTATTTTTGTTGTTGAGTCATTTTGATGACAGGGAAATGGGTGGTGCTGCCACAGAGATCAGGGTTCTTGGAATTGAAAAACTCATGACTAGCCCAGGAAGTATGAAAGCTCAGATTTTTTATTTCACAAGCCTGCAAATTTCACAGATTAAACTTTTTCCTAGAGAGACAATAAGTTGCTTGAGGACAGGCTGAAAAACAAAGAGGTAAGAATGCTTGAGGGAAAGAGAAAAAAAGGAAAACAGATCTAAGAAATGACTGAGCTCAGCCTCCATTGAGTGAGTCCAGCCTCAAGGGGATGTAGGCCAAACTTTTGAAGTCTTGCCCCCTTCCAGGACAGGGAAGAGTTAGGGGAAACCCCAACTCCTTCACATGACTGGGGTCAGGTACCCACATTGGAAGACTGAGAGGCAGAAAACTGGAAGAAGGATAAAGGATTAAGCTCTTATCTAGGTGAATTTGCATTTAACTGTGAAGTCACAAGGAAAAACAGGAGGAAATTTACATCTGGTTGGGGTTTGTGGAAACCCTCAGAGAATATAGGCAGACCTAATTGATATTTTCTAATATTAAAAAAACCAGACAGATATTTCTCCTTCAACATATCCCCACTCAAACAATTTTTGAGTCCTGAATTCTTTCAGGAATTATGGCATGATTCTTTTCTTCTGCAACTTCTTCAGAGCTGAAAGGGGTTGTTATCCTAGCCCTACCTGTCAGCTTGGCTGAGACAGCATCTTCCAAAGGCTGTTGACTGTGAGACCACCATTTGAGTTGCACAGCTTGTAGCCTGGGGGAGACAAACTTCAGAAAAAAAGATTAAGCAAATAAAACCAAAGAGGTACATTTAACAAACACCCAGTAAGGAGAAAAGCCAGGAAGTCCCAGGAAGAGAGACTGGAAAGCTAGTGATGAAAACATAAAAAATAAAAATCATATTCCATGACCCTAAACCAGTATCAAAATATTTTCATAAGAACATGGATTCCAATACAACACAGATTCAATAATGGTTGCCACATCAAATTAAGTTGTACACAAAAGTTCAAAAATGGTATAAACAAATACATTAGATAATCATTTTAGAACAGCACAATAAATGATTTGCAATAAATTTTTCCTGCAGAAAGGATCTTTTTTAAAACAATTTAAAAATAGACCAAAGGCCATCCTTCTAATATAACTAGTTGAAGTGACATTTCTTTTCCTAACAAACTACTTGTGATAAAGAATCATATCCTGATGTCACAAATCTTAAAAAGGTCAAGACTAAATACTTACTGGCTATTAAGGATTTAAGTATCTCAAATGGCTCACACTCATACTTGATTAATGAGCACCTGGCATAATTATAGCAATTTGCTATAAAGAGCTTACAGGGATATATAAAAGGACATGTTTTCTTATGTATTTAGATATCTGTTTCAGGCAAAGGTCATATAGACAATCCTTTGCAATGAGCCAAGCTCCAGGTCTGCCAGTCGAGGCATTTTTAAGAGAATCCTCTCAGCTAATGCTAATGGCTATTCCCTCAAAGTTCTCTCCACCTACAACATTCAACATCAAACCTTGTAAGGCTAGTAACATTGGCACATTGGTGTCTTTTTGTTTAACATACCTAATTTCAGACAGACCAAATTAGTAGCAATACATATTGTAATATAATAATTTCCTACAATCAGAGCTTGAGTGGCTTCAGCTCTAAAGAATCAGAGTGTGCCATGTGGTGTTTATGATCAATATCAGCTAAGAGATCCAAGAAAAATTATAATTCCATCAATCACTGCACAAGCACCCAAGGACTATATTGTAAATGAAAAGTAATAAATAAAAACTTGGGATGTGCAAATACAATAAGCCCAAAATCACATTTAGAACTGGACTTTTTAAAGCAACTCTTTATAGTAAATCTGTTTAGTTACTAACTATGCTTAAATTAGAAACATAAATCATGGCTTTCAGAACTTTTAAACCATTAGAACATCTTAGGTGACTTTAAATTTTCAACTTGTGTTACTTTTTGTTTTTGTTTTTTGGCAAGGCAGTAGGGTTAAGTGCCTTGCCTGAGGTCACACAGTTAAGTAATTATTAAATGTCTGAGGCTGGATTTGAACTCAGGTCCTCTAGACACCATGGCCAGTGCTTTATCTAGTGTGCCACCCAGCTTCCCCTTGTTATTACTTTCAAATGTAATGAAATAGTAGGAACAACCAGATTTCCAAGTAGAGTAACATATGAATTATTAGGTTTTACTAAACATAATCTTTTCATTATAATTTATACAGATCTATAGCAAGTTCAATACATTGTTTAGAAATTTCAGGAATCTCAGAGAGATCCTTTGATCTTTGACCTTTGATACTTCCTCTCATTATTCCTATAGAGTAATAAATTATTCATTTCAGTCTTCGACATTATTATAATAACTCCAAATAGCTTATATTTTCACAAAAGATAACCAAGTAATTGTAGGTACAGTACCTCTAAATCTTAAATAAAGATGAAGGTAGTTACAAAAGTTGATATTATAACTGATAAAAACTTATAACATCAAAAAATAAAGGAGACTATTAATTTTCTTACTCATCAGTAAGTAACCTTACTGAGAGTTACACAATATTAAGTTGCCCAACACACTTAGATTATACCATCTGAATAGTTGCTGTCTTCCTGAAGTTTAAAAAGCATCTTAAGGATGAGTCTTCTAACATCCTGACCATTGTCTTTCTGAGTCTGCAGTTAACATAGGAGGAAGAAGTCCAGAATCCTGACTTCTTAACCCAGTGGCAAAGTTGACCCAAACATATAACTTGAATACTGTCAAGAGAAATCAGGCCTTATTACCAGGAACAAAGAAAATTAATATTGCTTGAAATCAGAACAATAACAACTAACTAGCTTATGGCAGCCACTTTGCAGTCACATAGAGAAGAAACAGTAAATTACCTAATCTGGTTAACGAAAATTTCAGATAGATATATTTTCCCCACCTTATTTTATTTTCAAATAACAAATATATGTGTGTGTATATACACACATATATATATATATACACACATGCACACAAATACATATGTACGCATATATTCTGTTTTATAAACACATGGTGGAAGACAAGTTTCACAAACCTTCTGGCCCAAAAAGACTTTGAGAAATTGTTGACAATGTAATCTCCAGTCTTCTACATTTCACATAAAAAAGAAAAAAAAATCCCAAAAGTTTAGTTTGAGAGACTCTGTCCTTGTATACAAAAGATTTATATTACCTTGTACAGAGAACACAGACATTTTAACATACTACTCACATTCCAAAACCTCATTTCATTGGGCCTCCAAAAGAGAATATTCAAAGTCTCATTAATTAAAATAGTTTGAACACAATTGTTATCAATATTAGATTAAAGTTACAATAAATTAGCTTACATATGAAAATATTTCACAAAAGTATTTATCACAAAGCTTCCAAATAGCACTTTCTTGTGGTTAAAGTAAGATTTTATACACGAGTATCCATACTTTTTTTTTTTAGGTTTTTTGCAAGGCAAATGGGGTTAAGTGGCTTGCCCAAGGCCACACAGCTAGGCAATTATTAAGTGTCTGAGGTCGGATTTGAACCCAGGTACTCCTGACTCCAAGGCCGGTGCGGTGCTCTATTCACTGTGCCACCTAGCTGCCCCTGCACCACCTAGCCGCCCCAAAATGGGGTCACATTTAATTTGAATTCAGCACTGGACAAAAAAACTTTTCTGAGCCATTTCTGGGCAGAACATGACAAAATGTAACCTAATATACCAGTAACAAATGCAAAACAATGATCGCAAAGACAAGCACAAAAAAGTGGGGAATAGAAGTAAAAAAAATCTACAACCATATAAGATGCTCCCAGTTTTTAGACTCCAAATTTTTTGAAAAAGGGTATGTCTTACACATGGGAAAATACAGTACTTCCCATTAATTTTTCTTTTTCTCTCATGCCTATGGTATTTAAGGGTGGGAACATAAGAAATGGAAAGATCTGATAAAGGTGCTTATGTCTTTAAACTTTTCTTTTTGACCTTAAGAAGGATAAAACAAAAAGCCTTAATGTAATGGTTCATTGCCTTTAGTTATCCTAGATTATCCTCCTTAACTCCTAGGGGCAAATTGGCCACACTTGTGTCTCTAGATTAAGAGTATACAATAGAATTTTTTCTCTTAGTTCAGCTGAAATGAGACTTTTTCAACACAAATTCTTATTTAGTTTAATAAACAAAGGAAAACAAATTCAAAAGAACCAGAGTGATTTCTAATCCTTATTCTTCCAAAGTCTAGCCATGGATTGTCTTGTCTAATAAAGCCTCTTATTAACACTTCTTAAATTGGAGGGATAGAAGAAATGAATTTTCTATATCTTGGTTAATATAGAGAAGAGCTTAAATTTATGTGATATTTTATTGTTTATAAATGTTTAGTAGTCTCCTAAAAACTAGAGCTTGTGAATACCATCTCCTTAGTCTTTCCTTTTCTTTGTTATTCCTCTTCCCTCTTACTTCTATTCCATGTTCCCCCCCAAAAAAAACATATTGGAGAAATGTTCAGAGTAAGTTAAAATCATTTTATACAATCAAACATTTTAGTCAGTTTTGATCATCAAGAGTTTGTAGCATTGTTATATATATTTCATTATTTATATTATTTTTGTCTCTTTACAGTACAGGCTGTGGTTATTGTGTAAGTGAAGCATCTAACACTTGTACATCTCCATTCTGCAACAAAGATTCTTCGGTTCATAAATCTGTATTTCTCAGCTTTGATTTGCTGATTGATCTCACTGATCACACAGGCACTCTCCATTCTTGTAGCCTTAGCGGAACTGTTGCTGAGGAAACTCTGGGCTTCACGGTAAATATTTTAAAAGTTTATAAATATTTCCACACTGACCCATTAATTTTAAGACCAATTGTTCTCTGTGTTCTTCCAACATGGCTAAAGATATGTCAGGTTATTTTTATTAATGTTATTTTTTTATTACATGCAAAGATATTTTCAACATTCACCTTTTTTGTAAGCTTTTGAGTTCCATATTCTTCTATCTTCTTCTCTTCCTCCCCCCTCCCCATGATATAAGTTATAATGTATATATATATATATATATATATCTGATATAAGTTATATATGTACATATAATATAGGGAATTATGAGCATAGGAAATATTGTAATTGGAAACAAATTTTATAATCTTTTTGCACTGTTAAAATCCTGTAATCTTACTGATTCTTTTTAACTTCTGTACTGTTAAAACACTTCCTCATGATTTTCATTTTGACCTTGGCCATACTCTCACTGGTGGGCCAAGCTATATGTTAGATCACACAGGTAGAACAATCATCTTAAGCCACAGAAAATGATGTGTTGGACTTAAAGATCTCACCCTTTGGGGAAAATGAGTACCATCTTGGCCACTACTTGGAGGGTTGTATTGGAGAGTACCAGGACCCCAGTGCTAAACCACTCCCCAAGCACCCCACCCTTGTTCAACCCACTATGGAAATTCATTTAAGTAAGAAGTTTCAGAAGAGAATTTCTTTTCTTCCTTCTTTCCCCCTAGCAAACTGGACTCTGCCTCCCCCCACCACCACCACCAGCCTCTCTCTGTCTCTCTGTAGCCCTCAGAACCAGGTGCTCCTGGTCTAGGCCACTGAAAACTATGTCCTCTATTCCATATGGCTGGACTCCCTAGAATCTAAGCCAGCTCTTAATGACTATTTCTCCTTTCTTTCTTTCCCTCAGGGAAAGTCTTGCATAAAACTTTTTTTGTTCAGCCTGTCCTTAAACTTTGCTTCATGGTGGACTCCTCTCAAGTCTCAACCCTGCCTGGTCTCCTGGCTGTTGTCCTTTCTCTTTCCCTCAGGCACCTCACCTAGTCCTTTGTTATTCAATCTTTCCTCACACCACTTACTAACAGCTTGCTGTCCCTTCAGTAAAAAAGTTTTAATCTATAAACTTTGCAGACTTGTGAAATAAATTCTGAGCTATTCCAACTACGGGGCTAGTAGTGAATTCTTTCACTTTCACCAGAGTTCTCAATCTTTATTGGCAAGCATCAATTTCTCCTGCAACACAATCATGTTTAACGTATTTCTATTTTAGTCATGTTGTGAAAAAAAGAACTAGAACTAAAAGGGGAAAAAAGCCATGAGAAAGGGAAAAAAAAAAACCAAGTTTTAGATTGCTGAACTGCATAGAGGAACTGTCTATCATATATGGTTCATCATCATGCAATGTTTTTGTTAATGTGTATGATATTCTCCTGGTTCTGCTCACTTCACTCAAAAGCAATTCATGAAGGACTTTCCAGGCTTTTCTGTAGTCCAGTCACTATCGGTCAAGTTATTTTAACACACATAAGACAAATACATTCATGAAGAAGATAGCCTATTTTAAACAAACTTTTTTTAATTTATTTTTATTCAAGATATTATTTGAGTTTTACAATTTTTCCCCCAATCTTGCTTCCCTCCCCCCACCCCCCACAGAAAGCACTCTGTCAGTCTTTCCTTTGTTTCCGTGTTGTACCTTGATCCAAATTGGGTGTGATGAGAGAGATATCATATCCTTAAAGAAGATAAGTCTAAGAGGTAACAAGATCAGACAATAAGATATCTGTTTTTTTTTCTAAATTAAAGGGAATAGTTCTTGCACTTTGTTCAAACTCCACAACTCCTTATCTGGATACAGATGGCATTCTCCTTTGCAGACAGCCCAAAATTGTTCCCGATTGTTGCACTGATGGAATGAGCAAGTCCTTCAGGGTTGAACATCACTCCCATGTTGCTGTTAGGGTGTACAGTGTTTTTCTGGTTCTGCTCATCTCAGCATCAGTTCATGCGAATCCCTCCAGGCTTCCCTGAAATCCCATCCCTCCTGGTTTCTAATAGAACAATAGTGTTCCATGACATACATATACCACAGTTTGCTAAGCCATTCCCCAATTGAAGGACATTTACTTGATTTCCAATTCTTTGCCACCACAAACAGGGCTGCTATAAATATTTTTGTACAAGTGATGTTTTTACCCTTTTTCATCATCTCTTCAGGGTATAGACCCAGTAGTGGTATTTGCTGGGTCAAAGGGTATGCACATTTTTGTTGCCCTTTGGGCATAGTTCCAAATAGCTCTCCAGAAGGGTTGGATGAGTTCACAGCTCCACCAACAGTGTAATAGTGTCCCAGATTTCCCACAGCCCTTCCAACAATGACCATTATCCTTCCTGGTCATATTGGCCAATCTGAGAGGTGTAAGGTGGTACCTCAGATTAGCTTTAATTTGCATTTCTCTAACAATTAATGATTTAGAGCATTTTTTCATATGGCTATGGATTGCTTTGGTCTCCTCATCTGTAAATTGCCTTTGCATATCCTTTGACCATTTGTCAATTGGGGAATGGCTTTTTGTTTTAAAAATATGACTCAGTTCTCTGTATATTTTAGAAATGAGTCTTTTGTCAGAATCATTAGTTGTAAAGATTGTTTCCCAATTTACTACATTTCTTTTGATCTTGGTTACATTGGTTTTATCTGTGTAAAAGCCTTTTAATTTAATGTAATCAAAATCATCTAATTGGTTTTTGGTGATGTTCTCCAACTCTTCCTTAGTCGTAAACTGCTCCCCTTTCCATAGATCTGACAGGTAGACTAGTTCTTGATCTTCTAATTTGCTTATAGTATTGTTTTTTATGTTTATGTCCTGTAACCATTTGGATCTTATCTTGGTAAAGGGTGTGAAGTGTTGGTCTAATCTAAGTTTCTTCCATACTAACTTCCAATTATCCCAGCAATTTTTATCAAAGAGGGAGTTTTTATCCCAATGTCCGGACTCTTTGGGTTTATCAAACAGCAGATTACTATAATCATCTCCTGCTTTTACACCTAGTCTATTCCACTGGTCCACCACTCTATTTCTTAGCCAATACCAAACAGTTAAACAAACTTTTTTTAAAGTCACACTGGGTGAACAATATACATATATTATGATCACATTGAACATTGACTGAGACCTTTGATCAAAGAAGAAATTATGCTTAATCATAATTCTTAAATAGAGTGGGCAAATTATGAGTGTGAATGAATTTCCCTAATGAAGTAGCTTGAAATTTTGATATTATGTTTCTTATGTAACATAACTAGCAAATATTTGGGTATAATTAAGTGCACTTGGGCATAGGTATTAGTTTCTTAATGTCAAAACTTCATATTTTTCAACATATACTTGTTTCAGATGTTGTTTCCTCTGTATTAAGGGCATCATTTGCATACTGAGCATCCTGATTGGCTGCCAGGGAGTCACACCCTGATATTCAGGTTCATTACTTTCTTGACCTCCTTTTCCTTATCACCTTATTAGAAGAACTCATCAAAGATCAGTGCAAATAAAATTCCATTTCCAGTTAATAATTTTAACTTAACCTCATGTTATAGTTTCTATCTGTGTTTTTAATATATCTGATCTTATTTTTTAATTAGGTACATGAATTTCTTGCACTGACAGAAGAACAGAAAACAACAATAAAATGGCAATTTCTCTTGGAAAGAAGCAAAATTTATTTTAAGGTTGGTGAAATTTAGGGGCAGCTAGGTGGCACAGTGGATAGAGCACCAGCCCTGCAGTCAGGAGACACTAAGTTCAAATTCAGCCTCAGATACTCACTAATTACCTAGCTGTGTGACCTTAGGCCTTACCAAAACAACAACAACAAAAAAAAGGTTGAATTTTGTGGCAATATTTTGTGTTATAAAGCCAAACAAGTTGTAGTAAAACACAAGTGCAAACCCCTAGAAAGAATTGACTTTGTGTAATCTTTACATATGGATATAATAGATCAGGGAATTTTAATGATGCCTGATACTCAGGTGTACAGTACTGTGCATGTACTGGAACACAAATGGAAGGATTTTACACTAGCCTAATGAAAATAACTAGATCTACAGCAACTCCAAAACACCCTACTTTTTGTTAATCTTAATTTTTTAGGCTTAAAATGAAATAACAAAAAGTTAGATTATGCATGAAGTTTTATTCTTTAGGATCTTACCTAGAAACCTATAGTGGAAGAGATCATTAAAGATATCAACCAAGGGGCAGCTAGGTGGTGTAGTGGATAAAGCACTGGCCTTGGAGTCAGGAGTAACTGGGTTCAAATCTGGTCTCAGACACTTACTAATTACCTAGCTGTGTGGCCTTGGGCAGGCCACTTAACCCCATTTGCCTTGCAAAAACCTATAAAAAAAAAAAAAAAGATATCAACCAAGAGTTTGATAAGGGAAAGTTATTTATATAAATCAAACTCATAATATTTTGGCAGCCAACCAATCAGGTTACACATTAGTACATAAAGATGTCATTTATTACTTTATGATCCTCTAACCCAGGGCTGTCCAAAATGCAGGCGTGGTCCAAAATGTGATTTTATCGACCCCTTGTGGGTTTACTAAATGCTTTAGAAAATGAAGCGGAGACACCACAGAGCTCTAACTAAAATGGCAACTCAAAATATATTGTCTATTGTTTCAATTAAAAATTTTTAAAAGTAGGATTGGACAGCCCTGCTCTAACCCATCCATAAAGATTGTCCTATGTCAGAACTGAAAATGATTCAATTAGCAACAGGACTTCTATCTCCTAATCTGATTTGATATTTTGCCTTTGATAAACTGATTTTGATATCAGATATGATATAGAAATATAAAACATTGGGATTAAAACATGTCATATGTATAAGATTTTTTAAACTTTCTTATAGAGATAACGAGAGCAGTGTCCTGCATTTCCAGGATCTTTGTCTAATAGTTGACATAAACTATGAAAGCTAAACTTGCAGAAGCTATTAGAGGGGGATGAGGCTAATTTGCCCAGACACAGCCTATTTTCAGAATTATAACTGGAGAGACACAGACCTTAAGGAGGGCAGAAGCTAACATTCAGATTTACAAATTCCAATTAGAGGGCAAGAAACCAATTTTTGATCATAAATATAAGACTAAAGGCATGTAGCTTCAATACTTTCCAGGTGTAAATGGTTAACAGACACATGTTGGAATAAGCCAAGCTCAAATTCTTCCTCTCTAGTTCTTACAATAACACTATTTTTTTAGCAACTAGTTGTCATTTAGGCAATCTTCATTATCCTGGGAAACATAGCCAGATCTTAGCTCCTCTGTTGGTGTATATCATAAATGAATTCTTAGTTATCCCATCTTGTCCTTGAGCCCAGAGGCAGCTAGGTGGTACAGTCAATAAAGTACTGATCTTGGAGTCAGGCAGATGGGAGTTCCAGTCCAGCTTCAGACATTTACTAGCCATGTGACCTTGGGCAAGTCACTTAATCCTGATTGCCTGGCATCCAGGGCCATCTCTAGTCATCCTGATTCATATCTGACCACTGGACCCAGATGGCTCTGGAGGAGAAAGTAAGACTGGTGATTCAGCACAGTTACCCCTCACTCAAATCCAATTTATATGCTTGTCATGACATCACTTTTCTGATGTCATGATCTTCTTTGACATCAACACAGGAAACACCTCATCAACATGATGAGCCCAGGGTTCCACTATCCGATTAAGTAACCTTCTAGTAAGTTCACTGCATCTTTCTTTGGTATTTTTATAGTGTGCTTCCCATAGAGGATCATTTTCTTTTTATATTTCCCACAGTAGCAAAATATTAAATAATTTTGAGCAGCTGCCTTTACATTAAAAGTACTAGGCTATTCAATTTCCTAGTCCTGCATTTTCTGTCATAGTCTGATTCCCAAAAGATCCAGGAAATTGCCATGGAGAAAATCCATGCCATTTCAAATATGTATTACACTCAAATAAATGACTGATAAATGCATTATAAACCTGTTTTTTAAAACAATAGTCAGTGTATTTTTTCTTGTTATCATATCCTTGGGAAAAAAGAGTATTGATTGAAGTTCCTTGAGACATTGATTGTTTCATTTTTGTTTTTATATTTTTAAAACCTAATACAGGGGTCTGCCTATAGAGCTTAATAAATTCTGGATTCAACTAAATAATCTCTATTTCAAAGTAAGGCAATTCCCAAAGCACTCTCCCCAAAAACAATTTTGAATGGAGCATTTTCAGTCTGGCAAATAGTAGCTGCTTATTAAATGTTTATTGACTGACTCTGGGAGCATGTTATGATTCAGCACACACACACACACACACACACACACACACACACACACACACACACACACAGACACACACACACACACACTATTGCCCTTTTGTGCCTATTTCCTTTCCTTGAACAACCTTCTCTTGTATACTATTCTTTTGAGTTTCTATATCACATCAACTGCCTGGTTAACAGGTTAGCATTTTCACCTAGATATTTCAAAAGCATTTCAAACTCAACATGTTTAAAATGTAACATATCTTCTGCCTAAACCCTCCTCTTCTCTAAATTTCCAAATTTCTTATCACCATGTCCAATCAGTTGTAAAGTCCTAATTGAACCATCACAACAGCCTCCTAATTAGTCTCCCTGCTTCCTGTCTCTCTCCTTTATAATGCATCCTCTAAAAACTGCCAAAATAATCTTCCTAAAACACAGGTTTGAACATGTCACTTTCCAGCTTCAAAAGCTTCAGCAACTTCTTATTGCCTCTAGGACAGACTGTTAACATTTAAAACCCTTCATAGCATGGCTCCAATTTCTCTTTCTAGAATTATTTCATTTTACTCCTCTTGCCAAACTGGTCTATTTACTGTTTCTTGCATATCTTTTGAGTCCTTGCATGGCCAGGTCTCCTAAACCTGGAAAGCAGCAGTCCCTTCTCACTTCCATCTCTTAGAACCTCTGCTCGGGAAAGCTTTCCAGAGTTCTTAGAAGTCTTTTCCAACTAAATTCATTGTATTTACTTTTCTTTGTAAATGTTGTATTTCATCAGCGGAATGTAAGCTCCTTTTTGGAAAGAATAATTTATTTTTATCTTTGTATACCCAGAATCTAACAGTGCTGGATAAATGTTTATTGAATTGAATGGCTTCATTGTAAGGAACTTTAAAGGGATATAAATTTAAATAATTTCAAAACACCTGCTGGTAACAGGTATATCCTTTGGATGAAGTTAAAATATTGCTCTTGTTCATATTTTTATTAAGAATTATTTAGTTTTTAGGGGTGGCTAGGTGGCGCAGTGGATAGAGCACCGGCCCTAGAGTCAGAGTACCTGAGTTCAAATCCAAACTCAGATATTTAATAATTACCTAGCTGTGTGGCCTTGGGCAAGTCACTTAACCCCATTTGCCTTGCAAAAACCTAAAAAAAAAAAAGAATTATTTAGTTTTGAGCAGCTTGGTGGTGCAGTGGATAGAGCATCATCCCTGCAGTCAGGAGGACCTGAGTTCAGCCTTAGACACTTAAGAATTATCTAGCTGTATGACTTTGGGCAAGTCACAACTCTATTACCTTGCCAAAAAAACAACAACAACAAACAGGAATTATGTAGTTTCACTTAATTTTATTTTTTAAAGTTTTTTGATGCCTTGTTTTTATATCACTCTTTTCCACTTTACCATTAGACCTACCTCCATTCCCCATACATTAAGACTACTCTTGTAAGGAAAAGAAATAGTTTAACAGAATCCACACATCAATTCCATGTGACAATATACACAACATTCTCCAAATCTTAGTTAAAGGAGAAAGATAATTTCTTTATCTCTTTTTCTGGGTCAAAATTGGACATTATAATTATAGCTATTTCTTGTTTTTATTAGTGACTATATATAATTGTGTTCAGTTTTAAATTTAATAATGGAATTCTGATGTCTATCAGTTCTGTGTTTGCATTGTGTTCAGAATGTATGTTAATACAAAGTTTACCATACAACTTTTCAAATTAAAAAATAAAATAAAGTATTTTTTTTCTTCCATACAGTTTGTATTATCACCCAAGGCTCGAGGTGGACTGAGAATTGATGTGCTTTCGTGTAAGCTGGCCGATCCTATTGAAGCCAGTAGGATTTTGTCTGGAAAAAAGTAAAAAATATGAAAATCTGAAAAGTCACCAGAAGTTTCAACCACTTTGAAAAGAATGGTTTTTTTTAAAAGTGAAAGATATTTAAATTGTAATTTGTTCAAATATTATATCTTATTGTTATGGCAAAATCTTATGTCTCTTCCCTGTAGATTAAATTATTTAAGGCCAATCTTTACAGGGTTGGACAGAGAATTGTAGGAAAATTGCCACTGAACTCACATTCTCTAAAATTCTGTATATTGGTTTAGGTCCCACATTTCTTCCAAAGGACATATTCATTAAGTTGAAACATGTTCATCAAGACTAATAAACCTTATAGATCTTTCCCACAGTCATGTGTGAGCTATTTTCCTTAATCTCTTTTTACTTCCCAAATCCTCCCCCAACCTCAACCCTTTATCTTTCAAAAGAAAAACTTTAAAACTTAAAAATCTATAGAATGACTGTGGTTCTCTAAAATAGAAAAATATTATCTGTGACATGGAAAGATGACTCTCAGTGACAGAGTGAAAGTTGAAGTAATCATGGATAATTTTGGTACAACTGGTTCATGGGGGGAATCTACAATCTATGATGGCAAAACAGCATATTGTCCTCATTTTGCTGAAGGCTTGATGACTTGCATATTTACATTTAAGACTCTGAGTCACCTGGGAGGAGATTGACTTCAAAACTTTACTAGTTTATAGTAGAACTATAGTCCTAAGAACTTTAAAGGTTTTGAAAATTCCCAAGAATATTATGAGCTTCTCAACTCAGATTTCATCATACCTGCACCAAAGAAGTTGATCGGTTATAGACAACAATACATAGCTCTTGTGTTCTACCATGTAGAACTCAAATTTGGAAGATCAACTACTCTAATCAACATTGTCTCACAGTCAGTAAGAATTATATCAACATTTGGGGACTAATAATTCAAAAGTTATCACTTCAACATCAAGACTGAAAGTATAAAGTAAGTAAAAACTTTTTATAATCCTAATGTGGCAGACAGAACTTAAACTCAATTTATCAGCAAAACCATGCTTTATAATGTTTGGGGGAATAGGATTTATAATAATAAGCCATATTAGAAAATTATCTTTTCACTAAGGCACAATGGAGAACACTGGACTTGGAGTCAAAAGATGTGGCTTCAAGTTCTAGCTCTGCCTTTTACTTACTTGTGTGACCATAGTTAAGTTCCTAAAAAAAAGGTGGCTTCTTCATCTTTAAAATTAATTTAGTGATGCCATATTAACTACTCCAAAGGTCTGTTATAAGCAACTGGTTTATAAATCTTAAAGTTCTATATAAGGTTTAAATTATTATTGTTATTAAAATAAAGCTTATATCCTCATGGAAGTAAATGAGCTTTTGCTGCCCTTTGGTCTTAAGACTCTAAGAATGCATAAAACCATAGATTAGAACTAGAAGGATCTTAGAGGTCACTAGTCCAATTCCCTTATTTCACAGAAGAGGAACCTGAGATCCAGAGTGACTGAGTTACTCAAAGTTATAAAAGGTATTGTAGTTCTCCTTAATTGTGTAATTGCAGTAATTCATTTCATAGTGACTGTTTTGGGGTTTCTATGATCCTTCTTATTGTATTTATTTTTTTTCTTATTGTATTTAAAAGGCTAAGTTTGCTTCTTAGATTTTTGAAACTGCAAATCTTAGCCTTTCTCTCTTTGGGGAATATAAATGAATTTATTATTTTTGTTGGAAAATATACCCACGTGCCACTATTTATACATAGCCATGTTAATAATTAAGAGATTGTGAATATTAGAAATTTATTCTGCACCCCCCATAGAAACTGTTAGAATTTCTCTACTTATGGGGCAAAAAATATAAGTACCACCATAGAGTCTTTGATATTCACTTAAGAAATCCAGTGCCATTCTTCTGTCACATGACAGGAAATTTAAGAAGCAGAATTCCTTGGAAAGATCTACCTTAGCCCAAATAGCATAAAATAACTGGGGTCCTATGTAATGGGGACTAATGAAATGATGGGTTTGCCATCCTAAAGCAGAAATTGTTTAGCACTGAGTTACATGCTATCATCAGAAGTACCAAGGGAGTTCAGCTTCACTCATTCTCCATGGGATTCTTCCATCTCCAGTTTAGATAAGATCTTTCACGTTCCTCCTTAAAAAAATTCATTTAGTATTTCATTTTTCTCCAATTACATGCAAAAACAATTTTTAACATGTGTTTTAAAATTTTAAGTTCCAAATTCAACAATTTTGATATAGAATATACATGTGTAGTAATGCAAAGCATATTTCCATATTAGTCATTTTGTAAAAGAAAATAGACCAAAAACCCCTCAAAAAATAAGAAAGTAGGGGCAGCTAGGTGTCGAAGTGGATAGAACACTGGTCCTGGAGTCAGGAGTACCTGAGTTCAAATCCGACCTCACACACTTAATAATAATTACCTAGCTGTGTAGCCTTGGGCAAGCCATTTAACCTCATTGTCTTGCAAAAACTAAAAACAAAACCAAAAAAATAAGAAAGTAGAATAATGTAGGCTTTGATCTGTATTTAGATACCATCAATTCTTTCTGTGGGGATGCATAGCTTGGTTAATTTTCATATAATATTGCTGTTACTGTATATAATGTTCTCCTGGTTCTACTCATTTCACTTTGCATCAGTTTAAGTCTTTTATGGATTTTCTGAAAGCATCCTGCTCATTATTTTTTATAACACAATAGTATTCTATCACAATCATATGCAGCAACTTCTTCAGCCATTCCCCAACTGATGGGCATCCCTCAATTTCCAATTTTTTGCTATCAGAAAAGAGCTGCTACATATAGTTGTACATGTAGGTACTTTTCCTTTTTGTTTTTTATCACTTTGGGGATACAGATCTCTTAGTGTTATTGCTAGGTCAAAAACTATGCATGGTTTTAAAGCTCTTTGGGCATAGTTCCACATTGTTCTACAGAATGGTTGGATCAGTTTATGACTCTACCAGAAACACATTTATGTCTCAATTTTCCCACATTCCCTCCAATAATTGTCATTTTTCTTTTCTTCCTATTAGTCATCTAATAGATGTAAGTGGTACCTCAGAATTATTTTAATTTGCATTTCTCCAATCCATAGTGATTTGGAACATTTGCTATAGATAGCTTTGATTACTTCATTTTTGAAAATTGATTATTCATATTTTTGATCATTTATCATTTGGGTAATGACTTCACATTCTCCCTTTTAACCAAACAAGTAAATGGGAAACAGTTCCATACTCTCATCCCTTTCAACCAATTAGCTCAATCAAAGATCCCAAAGTATAGATCTGGAAGCAGAAGTAAGAGATAGCACCTTGCTCCTCATCATTAACTATCTTGCTAAATGACAGACATGGAACTTTTTCTATTTCAAAAAAAAAACTGAGACTCCAATTTTGCACCTGCCATAACATCACCTCAAACTTGAAACACTTGCAGGACAGTATTTCATTCTTATCTCCAGGCTTCCCTAAACCCTCAGATGATTGTATAGAATATCTTTTAATAAATCTCTTTTGGAAATCTTTTTGGATTTCCTCTTTTGCATTTTACCTGGTATGTACATTGAGTTGTCTTTTAATCACTCATTTGTTAGTCTTTTCTGCCAATGCAGGAATTCAGAGAGCCCTTGGCTATAATATGAATGGCCCTAATTTTGCAGATTACAAGTGGTAGATCCAGAATTTATCCCATCATTTTTGTGGTTCAATAATGTAGTGACAGTGTTCTCTTGTTTCTTGCAGTATTCCTGTATTTATGTGTCATATGTGGTATGTTTCCATGGGAAAGTCTTGAGTTCTGGGCCTAGCTTACCAAAAAGCTTGGGTCCAGAGGCCACTGAAGAGTTTCGGTGATTATAACCCTGTCACTAGGCCAGCACCTAGTGACCCCTTCCCCCCCTTCCCTATTCTCTTAGACATCTCTGTGCCTGAGGTCACAGGTCACACTGGCAGCTCAGCTTGGCCAGGAGATGATTCCATGAAGCAAATTTATTCCCCCCCTCCACATTTTTAAATAATACTGCATTTCTTCTTAACGATTTCTGTGCCTTTTAAAATTTATTTGTCTCTAGAGAAAGAGAACAAATTTACCATTAGCAAATGCACAATATTTCTCTGCAGATTCTAATGAAAGCCAAAAGAAGGGGAAGAAGGAAGCAAGCTGGGAAAGGATATGGGGTTTCTCTTGATTGCTGCTTTAAATGAGGTTCCTTTATGTAATTTCTGACCTTGTATATAAATACTAATACTTTATTTTTAGGTAATTATAATCTAAGTTTACAAAGCCTGTAATAGGAGTGTGTATTGGAGCAGATAAGAATGATCTGAATCAGCAGAAGGAACAGGTGTGTTCTTAAGTCTCAGACTTTTCAGAGCTAGCATGGTGATTTCAAGGAAGCCATCTATCAAGTTATAGCACAACTAACTAAATATAAAGTAACTTTGCATGAGGGAAAGTCACTAATATCTAGGGGTAAGGAAAGGTTTTGTGTAGGAGGTGGTATGATAACCAAGACTTGATGGAAGGTAAGGGCTCCATGAGGTAGTCTTCCAGACATGGAACTAGCCCGTACCAAAAGAATAGAGAGATAGGAAATCAAAATTGCTTATAGGCAACAGCAAGTAAATCAATTTTACTCAAATGTAGAATAGGGAGTTACTCAAATGTGAAAAAGGAATAATATGAAATTAGTTTAGAAAGGTACACTTCAGCCAGATTATAAAATGTTTTAAATGTCAAATTTTATTCCAGAGGCAACAGAGAGCTATTGAAGCTCCTTGAGTAGTGTTGTAGCATGGAAAGACTTGTTATTTTAATAATATAAATTTTAGGGAGACTGAGAGTGATGGATTATTTGAGCTCAGGAATGCTGAGATGTAGTAGGTTAAATTGATCTTCCATCTGCACTGAATTTGGCACTAATATGGTAAACCACCAGAACCAAAAAGGCTACCAGGCTGCCTAAGGAGAGGCAAACCAACTCAGGGCAGAAATGGAGGTCAGAGTTCCCATGACAATCAGTAGTGGGACAGGGTCCATAACTAAATCCTGATGGGGAAATCCAGGGTGGGGGAAAAAAAAATCACAGCGAAGCATTTTTCGAGTCCAGTACAGCATAAAGTGGCCTGCAGAAGGTACAGGGTGTGGTTAGGACAAAGGTCAGGACATTCTAGCACAGCAAGAGAATGTGCACCTCAGCAGGAGGAGGTCACAGACTCATTCCAAACTCCCTAACAAGGAGTGGGGAACATTAGCCACCTAGCAGTTTTCACTATTAAGTCATAGATCCAGGAAGGATTGAGAACAGGATCTACATCCAAGAGTGGCTTGCCAAGGTAAGAAGCAGCCCTATCTAGTACACCAAGAAGCAAATTCAGAATCAAGCAGCAGTGGTATGTGGCCTGAACCGTGAGGACAGAGTAGGGTCTCAGTTCTAGTTTCTGAAATACTGCAGAGAAATAAACCAGGTGATGTTGATAATATCTGAGTCCAGCAGCAGTCTACTATTGCTCAGACCCATCCCAGGTCAGAAAATTGCAAAGCTCAACCTGGAGGGCAGTGATCAAATGTTGTGGTCAGGCTACTTTGGAAGCATAAAAACTTGAAAATTCCCTCCTGAACTGATTCTGAGGGCCTGGAATAACATAACACTCGGTACCCCAAGAAAAGAAACAACAGGACCACTCCAGTTCTTTCCTCCAGAGATTCAGAGCCTAACCCTAACATTAAGCCTGAAGTCAAAAGTATGCTGAAATGAGCAAACAAAAAAGAACTCTTATCATAAAAAACTAACATAGTTATGAGGATGTTCAAGACATAAACTCAAAAGAAGAAAAGCATTCCAAAATATCTACTGGCAAATCCTCAAATAAAAACACAGCCTGGGGATAAACTCAACTAGAATTCCTAAAACAAATAAAGGAAGAGGTTTTTGACTTTTTTTAACTTAAATTTTATTAAATAAATAAAATGAAAGTGCTAGAGGAAAAAATTGGAAAAGAAATGATAGGGAAGAAAGAATTGTAAAGAAAATTAGGAAAGGGAAAAGAAAAAAATCTTGCCCAAGCTAAAAACTGCTTGAAAATTAGACCAAACTGAAACCAATAACTCCATGAGACAAGAAATAGTAAAACAAAATCAAAATATTAAAAAAAGAAGATAATGAAAGGTATCTCATAGCAAAAATAGCTGACCAGGAAAAAGGATCAACAAAAAAAAAGAATCCAAGAAAACATGAGCAAAAAAGAAAACGATATATTTCAAGAACTCTTAAAACTTATTAGTCTCTTAAGACAAGAGGGGAAAATAGAAATATAAAGAATTTGTTGGTCACTTCTTAAAATAATCCCAAAATGAAATTTCCTAGGAATATTATAGCCCAAATCCAGCACTTTCGGGTCAAAAGAAGAATACCACACAACCAAAAAGAAAGAATTCAATTACTGAGGAGTAAGTTATGACTTAGCAGTCACTACTATGAAGAGGAGAGATTGGAAAATATTTCAGAAGGCAAAGGATACAGACTGTGGAAATGGAATGAATAATGGGTTTACCGTTGACTTTAATTTGCTTGAACTCCCTTGGTTGGTTGGTTCTTGTCCTTAGTTACCAGACAACCAAAAATGACATCACTGTGTTTGAGACAAATGACAGTGTGTCCAATTGTGGCTGATCAGATCAATGAGCTCAGAATGCTTTACCACAGGTTGGGCACAAATAGTCCATGTGAACACCTGGGATGTGGGTTGCTTGAGTTTGACTGGAGATCTTTCTTGGTGTCCACACCTCTGATGTGCCAGCAACCACAGGGTTGCCTCAAACTGGTTCATGTAGGCCCCAAATGAACAGAGCTTGCACAAACATCCTGGTCCCAGGCACTCTGTATTCCTCCTATTCTCCCAACATTCTATGTAGTAAAACCATATAAGCCACTTAATAACCCCACAATCTGTGGAGGAGTCAGACTAGGTTCTACCTTTCCCTATGGCAGACTTATGCTGTATAAACCCAATTAATGCTTCTGATTTTGTGAACTGTCTCTGTTCCTCTGTTCAGGCAGATTCTATATCCCAATTAATCATTCTGCCACAATTAATAAAGACTTACAACCAAGAAGCCAAAAAAAACCCCAAACCTAACAAACCAAACCCTATGGATAATTATGCAGAAGAAAAAAAATGGATCTTGAGTAAATCAGAGGACTTACAATCATTTCTTAAAATTTTATTTTTAATTTATGGAATAAAACAATCATTTTTATAACAGTATAACAATATTTCACATCAAACTGAAAATCTATTAGGTACAACTTGCTATTCCTTTTAAATATCTAATTAAGTTATGTGAATTTCTTTTTTTTGGTATTTTACTTATAAAACATGTAAAAATAATTTTTAATATTCATTTCCCCACTTGCTCTCCAACATGTCACTTTCCTAATGGGTATGAAGTGGTGCCTCACTATTGTTTTAATTTGCATTTTTCCAATCAATTAATAGTGAGTTGGGTATTTTTTCATATGATTATGGACAGTTTTGATCACCTCAACTGAATACCGTTCATTTCTTTTAATCATTTAGCAATTGGCTATGACTTATTTTTATAAATTTGGCTCAGTTCTCTGTATGAGAAATGAAGCCTTTATAAGAGAAGTGCTTCAGAAATTTTTCTACAAATAGTATTGCCAACTGTATTTCCTTACATCCTATTTCTCCCTGTTAATTCTATTCTCTCTGTCCTTTCCTCTTATCCTTTCTCAAAGGTGTTTTGGTTCTGACTACCCCCTCCCCAAATCTGCCCTCTCTTCTATCACCCCCCCATTCTCTTATCCCCTTCCCAACTTACTTTCCTGTAGGTAGTTCTATAACCCAATTGAATGTGTATGTTTTTCTCTTTTCTAATTTCTGATGAAGACTAGAGCAGAGTAAAATCTTTGAATGTGTAACCAGAAGGAATTAAACAAAGATAATCTGTTTACATTTGAATACAGGGAGATAATTATGACCCCTCTCAAAACTATCATCTTGAGGGATCACAGAGGGAATCTACATCTTAAAAGAATGGAAAGAGAAGGAAGATGAACACACTGGGGAGAAAAGTAAATAAAGAAGGCTAGAAAATTATCTAAAGGCAGCTTGATGACATACAGCTCTGGGCCAGGAGTCAGGAAAACCTGAATTCGATGCTAGCTTCAGACACTTATTAATCGTGTGACCCTGAGCAAATCACTTAACCTATTTGGTTTAATCTACTGTAAAAGAAAATGGCAACCTAACGTCAAGAAAACTTTATAGAGAGTACTGGCATGCCGTGGTCCACAGGGTCACAAAGAATCAGACCGGGCTTTATGTGAACAACAATGAAGAAATTCTCTCACAAAATCAGGATGCAGAAGTAGAAGTTTATATAGAGCAGGATGAAGGGGGAGGTAGAAGTAGTGGTTGAGGCGTGACTCTCTCATCAGAAGGTTGGATGATCCTTTAGATCCGTCTTCATCCATCAATGGCTACTTTTAAAAACACAAAATAGATCTTTTTGAAGCACGATTCCCTGAATCTTTTCTATTTTAATGCTTTTGGTACAGCAGAAATCCCAGAATGATCTACACAGGGAAAAAGAAAATCTTGCTCGGTTTAATTTCTTTTTTTTCAGTTTAATTCCATTTTTTTTAGTTTCTTCTTCTTTTCTCAGTCTAATTCTAGAAACGATTTAACGGGCAGCAAACCGCGGCGGACAATTGAAGCGGGCCTCCACACGCAGTCAGGCCGCCGCGGGGCCCGGCTGGGGTCTCTGCACCTTGAAGCGCATGCTGACGACCCCCTCGATCCCGGCCTCGATCTCGTCGTTTTCCTCCACAGGCCCGACGCCCCTGGGCGTCCCCGTCAGAATAACGTCCCCTTCTTCCAAGGCCATGATCCCGGAGATGTAGCTGATCAGGTAGGGGATGGAGAAGATCATGGACGCCGTGTGCCCCTCCTGCCGCAGCCGGCCGTTGACCTTGAGCCACAGCTTCAGCGCGTGCGGGTCCGGCACCTCCTCCTTGGGCACGAACCGGCTGACGGGGCAGGAGGTGGCGAAGCCCTTGGCCAGGGTCCAGGGCAGCCCCTTCTTCTTGCACTCGTCCTGCACGTCCCTGGCGGTCATGTCCAGGCACAGGGCGTAGCCGGCCACGCGGTCCATGGCCCGGGCCTCGGGCACGGCGCGGGCGCGGCGGCCCAGCACCACCGCCAGCTCCACCTCGTGGTGCAGGCAGCGGCCGTGCGGCGGCAGCAGGATGGGGCTGCCCTCGGGGGCGTAGGCCGTGGACGGCTTCAGGAAGAGGACGGGCTGGGCCGGGACGGCGCTGCCCAGCTCCTCCGCGTGCTCCGCGTAGTTCCTCCCCACGCAGACGATGTTCCGGCCCCACTCCCAGAAGCGCGGCAGCCGCCGGGCCGCGGCCATGGCGGAGGCCGGCCGGAGCGCGCCGGGCCGGGGTCACCCCGCACGCGGGCCCCGCCCAAGGGCGGTCAGCTGACGCCTACGGCGCCCCGGCGGAGCCAAGCTTCCTCGGAACTCTGCGCTCCAGCCGCGGAAGGAGGCGCCGCAGGCAGCTCGCCACTCTCCTCCCCCTCGGCCGGGGGGGCCGGACCCCGCTCCAGGTGACCGCGGGGCGAGGGAGCCCCCCGCTGGCGGGGCCGCGCCGCCCCGAGGGAGCCGCCCCGGGCCGGCCTCTGCCGCCCCCCCGCCGCCCCGCCGCCGCCGGCTCCCCGCCGCGTCCCGGCCGAGCGCGCAGCGACAACGACACTTCGGGGCGGCCGGTACTGGGGGAGGGGCGAGCGGAGGGGGCGCCGGGGGCCGGGGCCCGGCGGCCGCGCTGCGATTGGCCGCGGCCGCGGGGCGGGGCGGAGGGAGCGGCGGGCGCGTGGCGAGGAGGCCGGCGCGGATTGGCCGAGGCGCGCGGTGACGGGGCCGCGGTGGCGGGGCTCCGCGTCCCTCCGGAACATGGTCTGGGGCTCTGGGCGCCTGGGCCGCCGGAGCCTCTCGGTCCTCGGAGCCGCCTTGGCCGGGCGCGCCGCGGGTAGGTGAACGGACGCGGCCCGGCCCTGCCCGGCCCGGGGCGGACGGGCCGGGGGGGGGGGGGGCCCGGGGCGGACGGGCCGGCGGGCCTGACAGGTGCCGCCGGACGTGCGTGCGTGCGTGCGGGGCCCGGCCGGCCCGCTCCCCCGCCGGGCCGCCGCGCCCCCGGGCCCCCGGCCCCGCCGGCGCCGGGCCGCCGGCCGTCACGTGCGCCCCTGCCGAGCCGGGCCCCGAGAGCGCCCGGCCTCCGAGGCGGCCCGGCCGGGGTGCGAGGGAAACGTCCCCCGCGCCCGGGCGCCCGGCCTGGCCTTCGGCCCCGTTACGTAACGGGGGGAGGGGAGGGCTCGGGGCCAGCCGGGGCCCCCGGCCAGCCGCTCCCGCCCCGGCCCCGCAGCCGCGGGGGAACGTGGACGCGTCGCCCCGGGGCCGGCCAGGTGCGGAGCCGAGCTTGCCTGCCGGGCGGGGAGGCCCCGGGGCTGGTGCTGGAGGACAACGTGTTTGTGACCGAAAGGCTAAGCCGGGCTGCGGTGATGCCAGGCCCGCTTAGGAGCTTCCTTCCATCCGGACCGGACCGGACCGGCGGAGTGGCCGAGGTCTTCTCCGTCACCCCGGACTAAAACAATCACAATTTTTTCCTTCTTATTCCAGCTTCTATAAGGGGCGCTCTTGCATGTGTGAGATTAAAACTTTAAACCTGCTTAAGACTTTCGGAACTTGGCTTAACATCCCTCTCTTCGACTGTGGAGGTTGTGGGACGGAGTCGATAAAACCCCAGACTTGGAACCAGAAGCACTGTGGTTTCTAATGCTACATTTTAAACACGAACCTGGGCAGATCTCTTAATCTCTTTGGGCTTCAGTTTCTCGAAAATTAAGTCAGACTTAAAAAATCTCTGGGTTTCCTTCCAGCTTTAAGTCTTTTATCCCATAGATGCAGAAGGCAGTGGGTGGTCGATTTGAGGGTTTTTGTTACATTTACATTTTTTTTGTACAAAGCTCAATAAATATTTTATATTTTGGCGGTTATCTTACTAAGAGTTTTGAAGTTACCCCCCTCCTTTTTTTTTTTACCCTTTGTATGCTTTGCAAGGAACTAGAGAGAAAGGCTAGGGCTGGAGTTTCAGCTGTGGGGTCAATTGCTACATTTCCCAGCACCCAGTGACTCTCAACTTTCGTATTCTGCTACAGTAGCTAGGAAGAGATGCGGCAGACATTGCCTTAGTCTTCGTTTTTCAGCCTAGATAAGTGTGGCCCAAGATTTAAAATGAGGAAAATCCTCATTACAAAGAGTTCCTGAAGACTATGCTTCTTCCTCCTCTTCCTCTAGGATGCTGATCAAAACCAGGGTTTTAATATGCATATGACCTAGACTTTACTACATACAGTCATTGGACTAACATCTTCTGACAGTGGTTTTTCTCCAGCAATGTCGAGCAATAGTTTTCTTTATAGGAAAAAATGAAATTGTTTTTTTTTTATTGAACCAGATAAATTACATTGAAATGGACTTAACTTTCCTTTAAAATGTTCTTTTTATGTTAAATAAAAAAAAAATCTCTGATCCAGTTGTCAAAAAATATTGCATTCCCCACTGTATAATCCTAGTCATAATGGAAAACATATAAACTAACTCACCAGAGATTGAAGGTTTTGAATAAGGGAGGGAGAAAAGAGGAACAAAGTTATTTGTGTAGTATGAGTGAATGAAGTTTAAATGGAGAGAGAACCTAGAGAGCTTTCAGGGAAGGTGGTTTGCATCTAAGTTAGCACTATTTAATCTTTCTTATTCTGTCCCTTCCTTAGGATTACTTATCAAGTAAGTAATTATTACTTATCTGAGTTATAAAGCCGAACTTGGCTATATCAGTATTTGAGCAGAAGATTGAACTGGGCAGGATGAAGGATAATATTAAGGCTTAGGCACTATTTAACATGAGCTCAGAATTTAAAAAATATATATTTTTCTGAACACAAGGCAAAGAAAAGGGAGATCACAGTTGGTATATATTGTTTAATCATTAAAGCTTCAATTTTTTGTTTCCCCTACCATGCATAAAGAAGGAATGAAGTACTTGATTTTTACATAGTGCTCCCAAGTAGTAAGGTCTATGAAGAAGTTCAAATCTATGGTGCCTGCTTTTCACCTCCTCTAACACGTAACATTTTCTTGCTTGTAACCCATCATTCCAAATGAAAGTTCCCTTTTAAGGTACCTGCTGTGCTAGCAAACTTTAACCCCAGGACTGATCACATATTAGTGGGACTTGACATAGTTTACATTTTTAAAATACTTGTTCCTCAAAGAATTTTGTGAATTTTTATTTTACTTTAGATGATTCCTTTTCTCCTTATCTAAAGTACTCTAACTACTTTGAAGGAATGGTGGTAGAGATTAAACAAATGACTTAAATGAACTTTAGAGATATTTTCTGCTCTTCTGTAGATCTAGCAGTTATAACATTTGAACATTTTTAAATTTTTAATTTATTTTTAAGGCAACGGGGTTAAGTGACTTGCCCAAGGTCACACAGCTAGGCAATTATTAAGTATCTGAGGCTAGATTTGAACTCTGGTACTCCTGACTCCAGGGCTGGTGCTCTATCCACTGTGCCACCTAGCTGCCTCCACATTCGAACATTTTTTAAAATTATGTCACTTGTTCTCTACGTTTGGTAATTTTTTCCCCTTTTAAACTTTGTTTTTTAATACTTAGTGACATTAAAAGGAAATTTTTCATCTAATTCGATTCTCATTCAGGTGGATTATTTTGACATTTTTAATGATTTGATAATATATATAGATGTGATGAAGATTCTCCATTTTTATAAAAGAAACCCTCAGAAAAACAGGTAGATGTGGAATGGTTCAGGTCAAAGAGCATCTTCCCTGCTTCAATATTTTTGAGGTTTAACTATTGGGATTGAAGGATTTGTCTTTGATCTTCTACTTAGTTCAACCATAATAAAATTCTACCACTGACCTGCATTTTATTATTTACAACCCCAAGGTTCAGCCCTTCTGGGATCTGTTTGTCAACAAACTGACTTCAGAAAGTGTCAGATAACTAAACACGGCATCATGAAGATTGAGTTACTGCCAGCCCTAACTGATAACTACATGTACCTGATCATTGATGAAGATACCAATGAAGCAGCTATTGTGGACCCAGTACAACCCCAAAAGGTAATTCAAATGACCCTTGGTCCTCAGGAAATCTTCTAGAGACAATTTTGGTTTTAGGTCCTTTTTAACTTTTTTCTATATAACTTCAGTCTAAGCACAAGTAAGAACCCTAAGTACATGCAGAATTTAACCATGATACCTCCTTTTTTCTTATTCCTTCATCACTAAATAGTATTTTTCCAGTTCCCACATGTGGTCAATATCAAAACACCTTTGTGACCAGTAATTTTTGTGCATAATGACTAAAATAAATGAGATTGAATTCTTAGATACCATTATAAAGCTTAAAAAGTTTTATGATAAAAAGAGAATTAAGTCAGATTTCATAACTGGGTAAGGGACCAAGGAAGAAGATGAGAAGATATTTTTTACTTCTTCTTCTTGGTTCATCAGTGAAGTCTAGAGTATCATCTCCCTTGAGGCTGGTAGTGCTAGAGCTGGGGAGTAATTGGGGTTTTGATCCCTTTGTTCTTACCTGTGTTTGGCTGTAGGTTGTGGAAACAGTAAAAAAACATGGAGTGAAACTGACCACCGTTCTTACGACCCATCACCACTGGTGAGCAAGCTTTCTTCTTTTTCTTCTTCTTCTTCTTCTTCTTCTTCTTCTTCTTCTTCTTCTTCTTCTTCTTCTTCTTCTCTTTTTAATTTTTATTGCTATCCCTTGTTTTTACATTACCTAAATTTTCCCCTGTATCTTTCCCCCTATTCCCTTTGTACAACAAAGACAATTTCTTAAAAGAAAAAAGAGGGGGAGAAATGAAAATATTAGCAAATTGGATTAATATTTTGAAAAAATCTGACAGTATCTCTAGTGTCTACACTTATGGACTTTCCATCTCTGCAAAGGAGAATGGGGAACTGTCTTCTCACATCTCTTCCTTGGGACCAAGCATGTTCTCTGTAATTTTGCAACACTTTTTTGATTATTTTATGGGGGTTGTTCTTTTCATTTACATTGTTGAAGTCATTGTGTTAAATTGTTTTCTGAGTTCTGTTCAGTTCACTCTGCATCAGTTCATGTTAATTCCTTTTTTGCTTCTGTGTTTATCATTCCTTACAGAACATTAATATGCCATTATATTCATCTACCTTTTTAGCAATTTCCATTTGATAGCCATTCGTAATGTTTTCGGTTCTTTGCTACAACAATTAGTGCTTCTACAAATATTTTGGTGCATATGAGGACTTTCTTTTTTTATCATTTACACCCTTGGGATATATGTCTAGTAGAATCATTATTAGACCAAAGGACATGGACATTCTAACCACTTTTATTGATAAATCCCAAATTGTTTTTAAAAGAGTTTTTATCAGTTCATAGCTTTATTAGTGATGCATTAGTGTACCTGTTTTCTGCAATCCACTAACAATGGCTATTCTCATTTTATTGTCATCTTTAAGCAAGTATTTCTATAAAAAATTTCTGTTTACCTATGTAAACAGGATTGTTTACATAGTGAGACTTGGAAAAAAAACTATAACTTGGTCAATGTTTATTTTGATATCCTTATAGGATATTGAGTATATTTTTAATTTGGAAAGCACAAGTTCTTCAAAGGATCCTGAGACAAGCATCAAAGCAAGAATTTTATAATATCTGAATATATATACCTCACAATCAGTTCAACAAGCACATGCTATGTGCAAGACAGAATAATAGAAAATGTACCAGGCTTCAAGGAGTTTACATTCTGCTAAGTGAGAGAAAAAACAGAAAAATGTATGAGTTTTAATACAGGATAATTTAAAGGAAGATAGCTTTCAAAGACGATTAGCACCTGAGTTCAGCCTTGACAAAGTGAGAACAGAACCCATTGCAGGTCTGGATGAAGGCATGAGAAGAGAAATGGAGTGGTAAATCCAGAATAGCCACCAGTTTAGTTGGAATGCAGAGTGAAGAGGAAGAGGAAACTTCTGGAAAAGCATGTTGGAGCAAAATTGTGGAAGTCCTTAAGTGCCAGGCTGAGTTTGTATTTTCACCCTAAAGGAACCAGGAAATCATTGAATATTTTTGAGTAATATAATACCATGTGATCTTTGCATTATGACTTAGCTTGGCAATTAATTAGGTATAGAGGATAGATTTGTATGAGATGGGATTGTGAGCCAGAAGACTATTGCAATAGTCCAGGTGAAGGGAAATTAAGATCTAGAATAAGGTGGTGACTTTGCAAATGGAAACAAGACACAATAGTTTACAAGAGGTATTGCAGAGGTAGAATTGATAAGACTTGATAATTGATTGCTTTTGAAGAGTGAAGGAATGGGAAGATTCTGGAACAGTGGAGATTTTAGAGTCTTCCTTCTAGCCAAGGTGACTGGAAGGATAATGATACCTTAAATAGAAATGAAAAATTTGGAGGAGGGATAAGTTTAGGAGGAAAGATGATGAGTTATGTTTTGAAAATAATGACTTTAAGATACTGATGCAGCTATAGCTGTGTGCAGGAGTAACACCAGTGATGTGGGGCCTGGAATTCAGGAGAAAGTTTACAGTTCAAGAAAGCAAAAGCACTCTAAAGGAATTCTGACTGAGGGGAAATGACACCTTCCCTGAAGTAGCTGGTATTCTCTCTACTTTTCATAGAAGAAGGTAAATGATTTGCCTAAAGTCACAAGGATTTGATAACACTCCACTTTCGACTTCTATTGACTCCCAGTCCATTGTTCTGTCCCCTAATGTGTGCTCCTGCCTGAGGTCCCAGTGACCCAGCTTTTCAGTCCTGCTTAATTGGAAATGAGCCTGATCTGAGTATGGAAGGTTTCTCCTGGTGTGTCTTAGGAGAATCATTGTCTATTGCAGAGGATGGGGGAGGACAGACCCAGCAACAAAGCAAGTCGTAAGTAAGACAACAGATCTGGAGAAAAGCATCTTCACTAGCTGGACCCTTTCTTTTTCTGTGGAGGCAATCTTTGATAGGCTCTTCTCAGATCATCATATGCTTACATAATGATAATAACATGAAGAAACTAAACTTTTTTAAGTATTTAAAAAAATGTTAATGTTTATTGACTGAACCATGTTTGGAGATCTTCTTTTATCAGCAAAAGTGAATAAACGTTAAAAATCATTAAATTTTTGTTTTGTGGAAGTTGTCTGCCAAAGATCCTTTTCTTAGATTTTTGTAAAAGGTCTTTTCTTAGGTTTGAAGATCTTAGGGGTACTTAAAATTAAAAGTAAGAAGAAAAGTTTTTTCCTTTGGTTAGAACAGAGTATTTCTTTGATTTGATAGCAGTTTGCCAACTTTGGAACAAATACTTAAGGTTTTTTTTTCTTCCAGTTATCGAGCCATAATACAACTGCCTTCTTGTCCCTTTAAAAAAATGTCCTTGAACCTTGCCACTGCAAGATCATACTGTTGTAACATGGCCTCAAATTGGAAACTGCTGTCCTTGTACCAAAACCTTCACTCTTTTGGCTTCTTTTTCTTTTTCATTAAAAACTTCAATCCCTACTTCATGGGAATATGATAAGGATTGGCTAATATTTGTAAAATGATAAGCATAATTATTGATTTAAACAAACCTGTAACTGAACCATAAACTTGAAATTATCTAGACCATTCCCCTGCTCTTAATTCCTTAGACCACCTAAAACAAATTATTCATAAAGATTTTTTAGGAAAGTCAGGCAGTCAGAGAACCAGTATTTCTTAAACTCTTAGTGTGTGCTGGTTCCTGTGCTAAAAGTTACAAATACCATACAAGCAAGCAACAACAAGAGCAAAGAAAGTCCCTTCCCTTCAAAGAGATGACATTCTATTGGGGGGTAGGGGGAGCAACAGATAAAAGGGAGCTGAAAATAGGGAAGGGAGATAGATATCTCCCATAAGAAATAAATTGTATCATTTCTTTCCCTGAATCAGTGTTCTGGCAGCTTTCACTGTCCAAAAGATTTTATCCCTGTAAAAATTTAAGACTTCTTGCTGTTATCAAATCCATTTCTTCTGATATTCCCTTAGGTCACTGTGCTCCTTTTAGTCTTTGTTTATATTCTTGATGATAATTGTCCTTTTCTCTAGCCTTTCTTATTCCATATTAAGTTACCCTCACTTCAGAGGCCCTAAAAAGTGCTTTTTGGTATTCTTGGCTTCCTTTTCACAAACAAACCTTGTTACTTTCGTATGTCATACATACCAGGATCAAATCAGTATGGTAAGTAATTACTGTGACTTTCCAGTTCTTCCTTTGTTGTAATTATCAGCCTCTATACTGCATTGAACTAATTCACAGTGAAATCTCCCTTTTTTAAAAAAAAATTTTATTTAAGACAATGGAGTTAAGAGACTTGCCCAAGGTCACACAGCTAGGTAATTAAGTGTCTGAGGTTGGATTTGAACTCAGATACTGTGAAATTTCTTTTGATTTTTAACCATGCCCTACTGAATATAGGGAAAGAACAATGTCACTTTCAGGTCTCATGCTGAAGCAGTTTTCTCTAAGCTTGTTTTGTTTTTTAAGAAAGGTGTCAGGGGTGGCTAGATGGCGCAGTGGATAGAGCACCGGCCCTGGAGTCAGTAGTACCTGGGTTCAAATCCAGCCTCAGACTTAATAATTACCTAGCTGTGTGGCCTTGGGCAAGCCACTTAACCCCATTGCCTTGCAAAAACCTAAAAAAACAAAACCAAAAAAACAAGAAAGGTGTCATCTAGTTTAACCCTGTAAATGAGCTAGTGGTAAGAAATTAAAGTTTAGACTTCTGGGATCAAGAGGCAAGGGGGTTCCCTCATGGTTTAAAAGTTTAGAATTCGTCATTAATATCCATTTTTTAGATATCCTTATACTAGAGATTTTCTTAACAGTGGTTGGCACACAAGGCATAGAATCACAGTGTTTTATCCAGATTCCATATCATTTCAGATTTAATACCAAACTCCAGTCAGGCCAGTCCCTAAAACCTTTTTTGCTAATCTTTCTCCTTCTCTGAAATGGAACCTAGAATAAATAATTTTTTGTAAAACTTTTGGTGACCCTTATTTTATAAGGCACTAAAAAACTGTACAGATTTTCAGCAACTTTATTTACCAGAAGTTATGGGAAATGCTTATGACCATAAGGGCCTACATGAGGTTGAGCATTTCCTTGATGCTGGTCAATCCAGGGGAATTCTTTTCATTTGTGCTGAGAAACAAGTGGATAAGAAACATATTACTTTCTTCATTTGGAATGCATACTCACTGTTGCATACGAGATTTAAGTCAGATTTAAAAAGCAAATGGCTTTCCCAGCAGACTCCTATTTTTACCTTCTAGGGACCATGCAGGAGGCAATGAGAAGCTTGTAAAGATGGAACGTGGATTGAAAGTATATGGGGGAGATGATCGAGTTGGAGCCCTCACTCAAAAAGTGTCACACCTTACTACCCTACAGGTAAAAAGAAACAAATGGAAAGGATTTCAAATGTGGTTTTACTTGTAAGTGTAGGCCAGTGTATAGTGACTATGTGAGGAAAGTCAACTGACCAGAAGCAGCCCAGGTAAAATGCCCAAGAGATCACACCTGGCAGAACAAGCCACTGACTTCTCTCACACTTATCCTACCATGATAAATTTTCCCCCAGGAAGAGACCCAGCACATGACAGTAAAATGTATTTCTGTGTGTTTGAAGATGACTGCTTGTTCTTGGAAGGTTATTAAAGGGCTTCCATGCTGAAGTCTGCAACTAAGGACTTTGGAATTAACTGCCTTGTCTGGCCAGGAATAGGTTAACAACTAAAATAGTTGTACCTGGGCTGTTTTAAGTCACATCTTCATAAAACTGGCCACATATGACTGAACTTTTCATTCTTGTTTCTGGGACTACTGTTTTCTTTTTCTTGATCAAAGGTATTTGAGAGCAATTGGTTTTTGTTTGGTTTGTTTCAAACTTAAGTTGGCCAGAATTCAGGTCAACAAAAAAGCTATGGAACTGAGAGTAGAGATCAAGCCCATCATCTCTGGATGACTGGTTCAGGCTAGACATGATTTAGCAATAAAAGAACAGAATTGGTATCTTTGTTTGAGACTGGGCCACTATCTGTGTTATAGAAGACGGCCACTGTCATAGGAACAAAGTTTGAGATAAATTTCTATGATTACTTGAAAAACAGGAGTCTGAGTAACATGTAAGACAAACAAATTTAGGTTAGCAGCCCCTGTCCAAGAATATTTATTTTTTTCTCCTGTGGGTTGTAGGTACAAGGGCAGAGACTTATATGAGGTTTGGGCTTTGTCTGCATGTTTCTTGGACTTATTTTGGGAGCCCACTTTTGCTTGCTTTATTCAAGGTAGGATCTCTCACTGTCAAATGCTTGTCGACACCATGTCATACTTCTGGACATATCTGTTATTTTGTGAGTAAGCCCAATAGTTCCGAGCCACCTGCTGTTTTTACAGGTAAGTATAATGATGTGTGTGTGTGTGTGTGTGTGCGCCTGCCTCTGTCCCCAGGCATGTACCTCATTGGCATATTCATACCTTTTAAAGACCTCCAGCTGTTCAGGAGATGCCCAAGCTAGTTCTTGTCAGTCACCAAAAACAAAACAAGCAAATTAAAAAAAAAAACAAAAAACAGGCAATTTTTCCTTCCTAATGCCCTACTCAGAAAGCAGTGTCCCTCATAATAAGAATTCATAGTCTGACATTCAAAACTGAAGATTTGTTTCAAACTGGGTAGGTGGGGGGCACTGAACAAAGAGAAATGACCAATGTTTAGGAAAGGAAATTCTAAAACTGCTTTACTTCTGCCAGCGTTTAGCAGCTTTCCCTGGGGAAATTAGAAAAAAAAACACACCTCATCTTAGGGAATAGCAGGATATTCTTTGGGCCCTGCCTGTCTGTTTTTATTCCCTAACATGATAGGTCATAAGAGCATCTTAGGATCTGGAGTTGGAAAATAACTCTAAGATACAAACTTTTCATTCTGCTGAGAAAGAATCTGAGACCAAGTGAGGTTGACAAGTCTTTTCTACAAGGTCACATAGGGAGTCAGGTCACCCAGACCTTAAACTCCAAATTCTTAACTTTCCAACATAACATTATCTTTCAGGTGAGAGCATATTTGCACCTGGCCAGGCCAGCCTCAGAACCAGGTAGGAGCTGCCTGGCAGAGGTGTTAGGAGAGAATGGCTAGGACTTTGCTTATTGTCAGAAGACCAAAGAAAGAAAACATTTTTATGAAACTAGTGGGTATGTTCCTGTGGAACACAAGTAGAATTTCTTTTGGTTGGATGTTTTAGATAACAATCTGAGACTAGTAAAACAATATAAAACAAGGAGTCACATCCCTGCAGTAAGTGATAGAGCATTTATGGAGTACCTGTTGTGAACCAGGACCCCGGGAAGCACTACACAAACATTATCTTGTGTAGTCCTCAAAGCCACCTCACAAGAGGGTCTCTGTTGTTATCCCCATTTTACAGATATGAGCTGCCTAGTGGCAGAGAATGAGTGCATGAGACTATGCTGAACAAATGTATAAATCTTTAGAACTCAACAAACCAATAGGAAACAAGAGGCTATGCTAGAGCCAGACCTGTTCTGGGTTACTGCCAGCAGGGAATCCTTATAACAGGAATCTCTGAGGTCTGTGCCCCATTTTTGCCTTTCTGATGACTCTTCTGCTATTTCTGAGGTCTCTGTATCCTCTGCAATCTCAGACAAGTAGATTTGTAAGAAAAGAGTCTCTCTCAAGGAGACATAAACTGGACTGTAAAACTCTCCCCACTGCCTTGTGTTTTGTCTTCTCCCTCAGGAGGAGGTTTTGGCCAAAGACTTTCATATGGAGTTACAGAGTCAGATGACAATGGAATTATCTTACTGGTTCCACAATTAGTACAATTTTTCCAATCAGGATGGTAGCCATGGAAGTCCCATAGGCATTAAAGCCTCAGTGACCCCCTACTTCTCCTTTAGGAACAAAAATTGTATTGTTATCTCAGTAATGACTCGTTTTCTGCCAAAAAGTCATACCTATACCCAAATAATGACATTATGGAAAGTACTAAATGTTCTTATGACAGAACTTTGTGTCCTGCAATTTGGATATCTGACCTGTACGCCATTTATGACCTGATTAGGTTAGGTTAAAAGAAAGTGTAAAAGAAGCCAAAGTTATGAATTTTGTTCTTACAGGTAATAAACTGCGCTTAGTCACTGACCCCTAACCCTTCCAACCATTTTCTGAAGCAGAGACTGGAGATTTTGTGTGGTCTAACCAAGTCCTAGCCTTATTCTCACTACAAGAAAAACCATTCAAAGCTCAACAATCATGTCATTTTTACATGTTGGCAGATAGTTTTGGTTTTTATACATTATATTTGAAATAATCATACAGAAATGACTGCAGAATAAAAATTTTAAAGTATGAATAAAACTTTAAAAAGCATGAAAATAAACAGTAAAAATAAATAATCCAAGGGGCGGCTAGGTGGCACAGTGAATAGAGCACCTGCCTTGGAGTCAGGAGTAGCTGGGTTCAAATCCGACCTCAGACACTTAATAATTACCTAGCTGTGGGGCCTTGGGCAAGCCACTTAACCCCATTGCCTTGGGGAAAAAAAATCTAAAAAGATAAATAAATAATCCAGAACCCATAGGGTCTCAGCTGCTCATCTGGCTCAATGCTCATTCATGTGTCTTAGGCTCTACTTCAGTCTCACTGAACAAGATTTTTCTTCCAGGTGATACCTTATTTGTAGCTGGTTGTGGGAAATTTTATGAAGGAACAGCAGATGAAATGTACAAAGCCCTGCTTGAAATTTTGGGCCGTCTTCCCCCAGAAACAGTATGTTATACTTTCTTTTCCTAAGCATTTTGGTTGTGTTGAGAATATATATGTGTATGTATATGTGTGTTTAATTTTTTGTTTTGTTTTTGCAAGGCAATAAGGTTATGACTTGCTGGAGGTCAGGTCACACAGCTAGGTAATTATTAAGTGTCTGAGGTCAAATTTGAACTCAAGTCCATTTCAGGGCCAATGCTCTAACCACTGCTCCACCTGGCTGCCCTTGTGTTTAATTTTTTATATAGCTTTTCCAATTACATGTAAAACCAATTCCTGCCCCCCTCCTTGAGAAGCAAGAAATATAGACTACATGTGTGGATTATTCAAAAGAAATGATGTCCCTATTAGCCATATTGCGAAAGCAAACATTGAAGGGGCAAGCATATTTCAAAGCAAGTTGAAATAGTTGTCTGTAGGCTCTGGGGAAAAAAGCTTATCCTTGCCTGGGTCCCATAGCATAGGAAGAATAGCATTTGCAAATTCTCAAAGGTACCATCTCTTTCTTCATTACTCTGTCTTGGTTCTTCTTTTAGAATCTAGCTATTCCCTCTTTATCTTATTCTTTTTGTTTTATGCCAGAATGGCTTTGTTTTCAGGCTGACCATCTCATTCTGCCATCCCAGGCAGAACACTACCTCACCAACCATAAACCTTGATAGGCTTTTACTCCTCTCTAGTCTTTTCCAAACTGAAACCATGAGTGCTATAGTTCCTCCAAAGTTTGAGTAATATTTTCCATTACACATAAACCTAAAAGCAGCTACTGTTTTGTCCCTGTAAAGCTAGAGAAAAAGTCTGGCAGGATATCACCTTACATAGGGAAAAGAGTGAATTAGTGGGGAATTTTGAATCTTTTCATTTAGGAGGGTTTGGAAAGAAAACTTAAAGATTCATCCCTTTGCACAAGGCCTGTTCTTAGAGATGACATACTTTGTTCTTCTCCAGAAAGTATACTGTGGTCATGAGTACACCATCAATAACCTCAAGTTTGCACGTCATGTTGAACCAAACAATGTTGCTATTCAAGAAAAATTGGCCTGGGCTAAGGTGAGTGAGATGGGTTTAGGAGAGGAATGGGAGCTTTAATGTTCTCTTATCTTGAAAGTGTTAAGTTATTGTGTAAGGGGGAGAATCTGAATAGGGGAGTAGCTCTGATCTAGGGCATAAATGTGTCCTACTGGTGCTGTTACTTTCAAATATTCTTGAATTGGAGAGTGTAGAGCTCCATCATCCAGGATCCTGGATTGTGTCAAACAACAAGCATTTATTAAATAATCTATGGGATATTGTATTAATTTTATATATGAATACTGCTGACACTGTACTAGACCTTAAGAGATAGAAATACAAAAGTGAAGGCAACCCCTCCTCTCCATGAGTGAACCTTCTAATAGAAGGAAACAATTCATGGAGAAGTGGAGGCATATATGGCCATAAAGTCTAACTTCTGTAAAAACTTTCCTCCAAAAGCAAGTGATGTAAAGAAATTCCTAAAGCTTCAAAAGAATTATCTTCACAGTATGGAAATGTGCATCTTAACAGGAATCAGAAAATTCCATAAGATCTTCCTGGTTTCTTAGAATATTTGCCAATTAAGGAAATGTGGAAATGACTTAAGATTGGTACCCAATAGGAGTCTATTTTCTCAGTCATACTAAAACTCTCTCTACTTGGATTTGGCACAAAGATAGTCCCAAAACTCATTCATTTGCATTTTTGTTCCCTTTCAGATTTCTGATGATAACTAGTAGACAAATCGTGTTTTCAGTTGATCACTTTTCTAATGGTCAAATATGCAGGCAAGTGAGGAATCATGCAGGCAGTGAGGGCAGGGACACATCCACTTAGCTTGGATTGGAGGCGAAGACCTAGTAAGAGATAGAGAACATCTCCATGTCATATTCAATCTATATATAAACTGAGGATTCCTTAAGCATTGAAAGTACTAGATACATGACACAGTGAAATGGTCAAAGCACCCCATGTTGGCATTCTCTTGTGTTATCCTTGATTGTGGGAGGAGTCCTGAACTTCCTGTTAAGGAGACTTGGTTTTGAATTTCATCTCAAATCCATAATTACTACGGGCAAATTACAGGGCAGGGGATTGTTTTCAGGTATCCATTTTGTGAATTTTAAAGCATGATGGATATAAAGTAGATTAGTTAATGTCTTAGGTCTCAGCTTCCACATGGAAGGAATGTGCAGCTCACCCAATGGTTTGTGCTATTGCCAAAGAACTCTTAGAAAATTCTTCATGATAGCAGATAATATTACACTCTGGGTAAGAGCCAGCATTAAAGTGATGGGGAGGAGGAGGAAGTTATGTCTGAATATTGAGAGGATCCTAGACATAGAACTGGAAGAGATCAAAGGTGTAGAGAAGGGAATGATTTGTCTGGCATCACAGTGGTTGTAAGGGGCAGAATACAGACCTTGAATGAAGAACCTCTTATTCCGGATATGGTACTTATTCTTCTGTGTCTATAATGAATATTTAAGAATGCAGGATATTTCTTTTAATGAAACTCCTATTTTAAAAGGGGGAAATTTCTCCCTGAATTAACTCTGTGAAATCCTTCATAAACTTTGCAATGCATATTTCCAAACCCATTGTCATATATATATCTATATATATCTATATATATATATATAGATATATAGATATAAAACAACAAAGTATTTTAAGTTCAGTCTTTTAAAAACTAACAGTTGTGAAATATTTCTTTTGAAATATCTGAAATAATAAAATTCTTTTGAATTTTGATATATTTCTTTTGAAGACAAAATGTGGCATTGGAGAACCAGCTGTACCATCTACTATTGCTGAGGAGTTTACATACAACCCATTTATGAGAGTGAGGTAAGTGTGAATACATGTGTCTTAAGGAGATATGAGTGCAGTTCAAAGAAGAAGAAAAAAAGGATCTCACATTCAAAGGGAAGAACTTAAAGGAGTCTGACTATGAGAAAGTTTCATTTTTTTTAAGCCATCTGAAGTTCAGAGAAGGAACGCTTGGGATATGACCCAGGAAAGCTTTTTTGGTTCAACTGATCTGAAATTTGACCACTAAGTTCTCTTATTTGCTCATTTTACTCCCCAATGAACAGTTTCTGTAGTGTCCTTGAAAACAGGAACATTTTTTTTTTATGTGCAGAGGAGAAAGGCAAATTCAGAGTGATTCTGTGTCTGAAAGAGATGTGATGTGGCCACTTATCAGTATAGTGACATAGAATCAGTGAGGTCTGTCCAGCCAAAAAAGTTTTTGCAGTGTAGCTTAAACTTGGGCCCCTTAGAGAACCTTTAAGTATTCTGTAGTAGCCTCTCCTTGAATATTTAAACACTCTCTCTCTCTCTCTCTCGCTCTCTCTCTCTCGCTCTCTCGCTCTCTCGCTCTCTCTCTCTTTCCCCCCACCAAGCATTGGGTCAGCAGGTCAGCACTCAGTGCTTGAAAAGTGATCAGACCTGGACTCATTTTCTATCCTTTTTTCTCTCATTTGACAAAACTGCTTCATAGACTGGAGGGTTCAAGTAGCTTCAAAACCTGGGAATGAAAGATGATGACATGAATATGTTGTACTTTAAGTTCTTGTAACATTGCTTATGGGAAAAAAAATGAAAGAATGAAAACTTTCAACCTCAGATCCACATAATGAAAGAATGAAGAAATCAACTTTTGACTTTCAAATGTTTAAAATTTAGTCTAAAAACATACTACTGAAACAGTATCTTCATTTACTTGTGTTTTGTAGCACTGATAAAAGAATTGGCAAAGTTACTAGACTGACCAAAATTGAGTTGGCTCTGTTTATCCATCTCACTTTGCTCTGTTTTGCAATAAAGAAAAACAAAGCTGACCATTGAATAACATGATTTCATCTTCAAGAATAGCAGCAAATTCTAAGTGGAATGTTTTTCTTCATCTGTACCTCCTTTGTCAACCTGATTGGAGGGGAAAACCCTCTAAGGGGAGAGAACTTCCATAAGCTGCTCCTCCTCCTCGGCATCTCTGGCTGCTTTGTGGCTCCTCTCCTTTGAATTTTAGCTGGAGACAGTACTGAGGAGAGTGAGCCAGGGTGCCCATCATCCATACTCACTCTGTCTCTCTTGCTTTGACCTGGCAGGGAGAAGACAGTACAGCAGCATGCCGGGGAGACTGACCCTGTAACAACCATGAGGGCCATCCGAAAGGAGAAGGATAATTTCAAGGTGCCCAAAGACTGAAGTTCTCTGCAGGAATTATCACAATGCAAATTTCTCCTGTTAGTCCTTTTTACAGTAATTTTGGTATTCTGATGTTTTAGGTAATTAATTTCTGTTATTGTGGGAGAATCATTCTTGTTTGTGGTTTGTGTTTTATTTTAAAATTGTCTTTAAAAGCCCTTTGTTTCTTTTGCCAAACATTCTGTGGCATATTTATAAGATAAAAAATTTAAAGAATATTTATTCATATAATTTTTCCTTTCAGATTCTGTAAATGATCAATTGCAAGCACGCTTCCTTAAGGGCTTAAGGGGACAGGAGATACTATAATGTGGTCAATCCTATGCTTTCATGAAATACCCCTTACCTTGGAAACTGAACCCAGCCAAAGGCGCCAGGCTTTGCCTGTAGTCCAACTAGCTTTTTGAGCTCTTTTAAACTCCTAAGTTCATATTTGTTTTGAACAAGTCTGGCCAAACCCCAGGAAGACACTTGGGCCTGGTTCCAAAGTGGGGAAGAAGAGTCTGTATCAATATTCCAGCTTGGATCCTTTATCCTTTTCTTTCATTGCTCCTCTACAAAAGAAATCTTTCTTATTGCTTCAACCAGCATTTAAATGCTTAACCCAGCATTTAAAATAGGTTCTCCTTTCCCAGTTCTTCACTCAGACCCCTCTCTATCTTCGACATCATCTAAGGTCAGTGTTTGGAGTTAATGTTTTTTTAAATTTTATGCCATTATTTCCCATGGCTCATATGAATAGTAACATAAAATTGTTGAGGTTATGTCCTTTGTAAGGTTGGTATCCCATCCCAACCTGAATAGGATGTGGAGGGGGTGAAAAAGAACCTTTGAGAGAGTTATCTTGGTGTGAGAGATTTAAAGATTCAAAAGCTTGAAAACATCTTGAAACACTTAACATTGCTGTATATAGAAATTCAATTTTCAAATATTAAAGACTTTTGACTCCACCAAAGCCAAGCAATCTAGAATATAAATGCTTTGCTGTTTGCTCTGTTTGTTGATTTGACATGAATTGTCTACTTAGGAAGGCTCCTCTGTCTCTAGGCAGATAGTTACAAGTGTCTTCTGTCTGTCCAAGATTGTGTTATCATTATTAAACATTAAGTGGCCTCACCTCTTGTTATGTGATAGACTTAAGTCCTACAACAACCTGGAGTCCCTTTGATATATTAAACCAATCTTTACTATGAGTGGCAATGGGAATCATTTTGGAGAACATTTGACAAAGATTATGCCATGACTGTTCCCCTGTTGGACAGAAGTATGCCCAGGATGATGAGGAAGAGTTAAACATCAGAGTGGCAAGGAATGCTTTGGAAAGGAAAACCAACTGCTCCTTCATGGTTACTGTCACAACTACAACTGATCTCCATAACTGGTTTCCTCTCATTGTCAAATAAGCAGTATTTTGTAATGTTTTTTCCAGTGATAATGATACATCTTGTTATTAGATGTGGTCAAAAACATGTTCACAGGTTTGCCTGGGAAGGTTTTATCAAAGAGAATTTGAAATTTCTTTGCTCCAGAGACATTACTGCCACCTGCAATGACTGCACAACCACTAAAGTTCCAATGTCTCTTATAATATTAATAACATTTGCCCCGAGATATTAGGATTGGTTCCTTTTGGACATATTAATTCAGAGAATAGGTTTTTAGTTCAGTGCTGGCAGGGATTTCATTACCATTTAATTTTTTTTCCTATGTTAGTGGGAGGGAAAGGGATAATTCAGGACTTTCAAACAGCATGATTATAAAGGAACGAGACTGGAAATTTGTGGAAATTAATGAGACTGGACATTTATCTTATTTTTTTATAGCCACACCCTGAATTTTCACTCAAAAGACAAACTATACTTATAATTGAGCCCTGGAAGGCTGTCTTTTAGACTGCACTGTTGCTGAGTGAGCTTTCCAGGTAATGAAGAAACCAAAGCAGTGGAAACTTAAGGGTAGCTGTTTTGAGTGACTTTTGAACGTTTTGGTGATTAGTGTTTATGGTTTATTATTAATAAGAAAGTAATCAGGGGTCCAGGGAGTTTTGGCTTGATCAGACTTTTCTCTTTACCTTGCCTATGAGTGAGAACACAAACCTGTTTCTGTCCTGACTCCTTTTTGTCTCATCATCCTCCATTAAACTTCGCCTTCTAGATTGAACAGCAGAGATATGGGACCTTACTTTGTTCCCTTTGCAGAAGTGAGGAGGAAGAGGAACTTCTAAAAGCTATAGAAGGTTCCTAGAGAAGAAGTCAGGTCTCAATTGAGCATCTAGAATCCTAGTGGAAACAATGACAGTTGTTAAGTCTACTCTTCAGATAAAGTGACTTTTGCCCCTTTTTTTCCATTTGCCATCATTCCAGGGGAAGGTCCCAGCATTGAGAAAATTCTACCCCATGTGAATCCTTGCCATCGACCTACCTTCTGATGTACTTTAGTGTCCAAGATAGAATAGAAACATGAGTTACTAAAATTGGCTGCCCACTTGTTCCACAGCAGGGCATTTCTGTCCTCAGCTAAACTCTAGGGTGGCCATTGTTATCATTCAGTAGAAGGTGGTGGACCCTTCCTGGGCATTGACTGAAGGTCACCGGGTCCGTTCCCAAAGTGAGGATCATCTGGCAGGCTTGCTGATGTCCTGTTCAGAAAATAAGACACCGAGACATCTGAGAAGGTGACTTGGGCTTTTCTGGAGGGGCTGGGGGGTTCCACTGACTGGCAAGGCTAGCTACAAAATTTAATTTCTGCATTTGAATTTGGTAGGGTGGAATTTTTTTTTTTAATGTTTGGGTTTAATTTTATGAAAAATTGGCAGCCATTGGCTTGCCTCTTTCATGCTATGCAAGGTAATGAAGCTGATGTGTCAGCCCAATTGCAGCTGTGAATCAGTGAGCCTAGGGGGTGTCCATTCTCCCATGGGAGGGGAGAATTCCTGCTGCTCCTATTGGAGGGGAAGATGGAACCTGTGTCTGTTCTGCACTTTGAGCTCCTTGAAGAGAAGCACTTTGGAGTATTATTCTTGTTTCTAAATTTTATCTTCTGTGATGTGTTGAGTAGGCATAGCTTGTAATGATTTCACTAATAAACCTTTCATTGTTGAAAACAGAAGGCTGCCAAATTGGATCTATTGACTTCCCTTACTTTGATAGCTAGAATGGAAATGTTTATCATTTGATTACAAACTGACCCCAGCACTCCTTGTGGAAATCACAGCCTGGTTGGTTTTCATGACCCCTCAAATTAGTCCTTGCTCCTTAACCTGATGAATTAGTACACTCCTGCTTACTAAACTGAAGACCCCTCTAGCATGGATATTAGATGCCTCCCTCTCTCCCTCCTTCCTCCCTTCCTTGCTTCCGTCCTCCTCCTTCCTTTCTTTCTTTCTCATTGATAGACAGAAGCAATATGTCCCTGGCCATTTTTTTTAATAGGTAAAAGAGGTCTTTTTTTTTTGTTGTTGTTGTTGTTTTTGTAAGGCAAATGGGGTTAAGTGGCTTGCCCAAGGCCACACAGCTAGGTAATTATTAAGTGTCTGAGACCAGATTTGAACCCAGGTACTCCTGACTCCAGGGCCAGTGCTTTATCCACTACACCACCTAGCCACCCCCTAAAGAGGTCATTCTTTGCCTCATCTCTTACCTAGCCTTGTCATCCTGATTGATATATTGGACCCAGATGATTTCAGAAGAGAAAATGAGGCTGGTGCCTTTGCACAGTCCTTCTTCACTCCAATTCACTTGCATGTCATAACATCACCTCCCTGATGTGATCATCACCTCATTGAGAACCTACATACTGTTAGCCAAGAGACATATAAGCACATGCATGATGCCTTAAATTTACTGAACTTCCTGAAGCTTCTTTCTATTTAAGGTAGAAAACCTTCATGCCTCATTTAGCATTACATATTACTAGAGTAAGAAACTGAAGGAATAAGGAAAAGCAAAAAGCCAACCAAATTATCACTTTTTGAAGGTGACATTACCTAGAGAATCCTAGTTATCTAAAATACTCGGGGGGGTGGGTAATAGAGCCAAGTTGGCAACATGAGGGAAGGATTTCCCAGAAACTCTCTTCCAAAATATTCCCAAAACCTTAAAATTATGACTAACAAAAAACCCAGTGAAATAATTCTCTCACCCAAGGTAACTTGAAGATCCATAGGAAGGCTCTGCTACACTAGGATCAGAAAGCAAGGCAATGCAGCCAGGGTCGTGCTGTTGCAGACTGAACTAGCTCCAACCTTCCCAGCCTGTGAGGTCCCTTGGTCCCTGGGTGCTAGTTCATGGCAGCAGAAGCAGTATCCAGACTTCCCATCTCAGGGATCACCAAGCATAATTTGTTAGATCAGTGGAGAAAGCCAGAGTGAGACTGGAGCCCAGACTAGCATGACCTTCAGCGCAGCCCCAACTGGGAAATGGAAGAGTCCTTTGGAGCCACCTAACAAGGAGCCATCTAGCAGTTGCCTCCAGAGCACTCAGCCCACAGATGGTAAGGGGACTGGGGGAGACTTTCAAGGCCTCTCCAGTATCATTGGGACAGGACTCTTGCTTTGTCCATATTCAGACCCTGGTTGCAGTCTGGATCCCCCATTGCCATAGAGCACAGAAAACCCTCTTCACTGAGGCTTCATGGCAGAAGGGAGTGCTTGTGTTCGTCCACAGACCAGAGCACAGGCCAGGTGAGCAGTCAGAGCCTCATAAGATTTTTTTTTTTAGGTTTTTGCAAGGCAAACGGGGCTAAGTGGCTTGCCCAAGGCCACACAGCTAGGTAATTACTAAGTGTCTGAGTCCAGATTTGAACTGGTGTTTTATCCACTATGCCACCTAGCTGCCCCTGAGCCTCATAAGATATTGAAGGAACTGAGATCCCTGCAGGAGTGCCCCAATAACACTCAAAAGCTTGGGAAGCATATCAAAATGAGGGACAGGCTAGGGAAATGAGTAAACAGAAAAAAAAAATGTTATCATAGACAATTACTTTGGTCCCATGGAGACTCAAAACAACATTAAGAAGATGACAAAAGGGGCAGCTAGGTGGCGTAGTGGATAAAGCACCGGCCCTGGAGTCAGGAGTGCCTGGGTTCAAATCCGGTCTCAGACACTTAGTAATTGCCTAGCTGTGTGGCCTTGGGCAAGCCACTTAGCCCCGTTTGCCTTGAAAAAACCTAAAAAAAAAAAAAAAAAGATTATGATAAAGTCCAAGTTTCTGTATCTGAAGCCTTCAAGAAAAATAGGAGTTGGGCTTAGGCTATGGAAGAGCTCAAAAAAGATTTTGAAAACACTATGGTTCTATTAGAAACCAGGAAGGATGGGAATTCAGGGAAGCCTGGAAGGACTTGAATGAACTGATGCTGAGTGAGATGAGCAGAACCAGAAAAACACTGTATATCCTAACAGCAACATGGGAGTGATGATCAACTTTGATGGAATTGCTCATACCAATAGGGCAACAATCAGGCACAATTTGGGGCTGTCTGAAATGGAGAGTGCCATCTGTATCCTGAGAAAGAATTGTGGAGTTTGAACAAAGACCAAAGACTTTCTATGTAACTTTAATTTAAAAAAAATTGTCTTATTATGTAATTCTGCTCTATCCCATAATATATGTTTCTTCCCATAAGGATATGATTTCTCTCTCATCACATTAAATTTAGATCAGTGCATACTATGGGAATGATGTAAAGACTAACAGACTGCCTTCCATGGGGAATGGTGGGGGGAGAGAAGCAAAATTCAAAATAAATAAAACTTCTTAAAAAACAAAACCAAACCAGTCTGGGTCAAATGGAAAAAGCAGTCCAAAAGGTCAATGAGAAAAAGACTGCCTTAAAAAGCAGAACTGGCCGGATGGAAAAGGAGACAAGAAAGTTCTCTGAAGAAAACAATTTCTTCAAATGTAGAATGGAGCTAAAGGAAGCTGATGACTTTGTGAGAATCAAGAAACAATAAAAAAAATACAAGAAGAATAAAAAATTAGAAGAAAATGTGAAATATCTCATTGGAAAAACAACTGACCTAGAAAACAGATTCAGAAGAGACAATTTAAAAATTATTGGACTTCCTGAAAGTCATGATGAGGAAAAGAGCCTTGACTACATTTTTTTTTGCAAGGCAGATGGGGTTAAGTGGCTTGCCCAAGGCCACACGGCTAGGTAATTATTAAGTGTCTAAGACCTGACTTGAACCCAGGTACTCCTGACTCCAGGGCCGGTGCTTTATCCACTGCGCCACCTAGCCACCCCTTGACTACATTTTTAAAAATTTCTATAGGAGGGGGTAGCTAGGTGGCTCAGTATATAGAGCACCAACCCTGGAGTCAGGAGGACCTAAGTTCAAATCTGGCCTCAGACAGTTAATAATTACCTAGCTGTCTGACCCTGGGCAAGTCACTTAACCCCACTGCCTCGCAAAAAAAAAAACCAAAAAAAAAAACTAAAGAAACAAAATTTCTATAGGAAAATTGCCCTGCTATCCTAGAAGCAGAGGGTAAAATAGAAATTGAGGGAATCCATCAATCTCATCCTGAAAGAAATCCAAAAAAACCTCCCAGGAATACTATAGTCAAATTCCAGAATTCCCAAGTCAAAGAGAAAATACTACAAGCAGTCAGGAAAAAAATAATTCAAATATCATGGTGCTGCAGTTAGGGTTAGGCAGCATCTACATGGGTTTTTAGGGCTTAGAATATGATATTCTGGAAAGCAAAAGAGCTTGGATTACAACTTGGATTACCCAGCAAAACTGAACCGCTTTTTTCAGGAGAAAAGATGGACATTCAATGAAATGGGAATTTCAAACATTCCCTGTTGAAATGGCTAGAGCTGAACAGAAAGTTTGATCTTCAAGTACAGGACTCAGGCAAAGCATAGAGAGGGTGGATGAGAAAGGTAAATTATGAAGGATTTAATGATGTTGAACTGCATATATTCCTTCATGGGAAGATGATACCGATAATACTCATATGAACTATCTCAAGTAATAGAGCAGTTAGAAAGAGCATATATAGAAAAGGCACAGGAGGGAACTGAATATGAAGTTATAATTTATTATAAAGATGAAGTCAATGGGCAAAAAAGGACTGTACTAGGAGAAAGGGAAACGAGAGGTAGAATGAGCTATGATAGTTTACATAAGAGTCAAGAAAAAGTTTTTGCATTGGTGTAGAAGAGGGGAAGGTGAGAGGGATGAGTGAACCTTCATTCTCATCAGAAATGGCTCAGATCGGAAACAACATGCACACTTAAAAGGGTAGAGAAATCTATTTTACCCTAGAGGAAAAAGGATGGGAGATGGGAGAAAGGGGACTTGGGGAGGGGAAGGGAGAGGTGTATAGGTGATAGAGTAGAGGGAAGATTGTGGGAGAGGATAGTCAGATCCAACAACTTTTTTTTGTTTTTTGCAAGATGGTAGGATTGGGTAGCCTGTCTGGGACCTGGGTGATTGTTGGGGTATCTAGGTGGGATTTGGACTTGGGTCCTCTTGGCTCCAGGGCTGATGCTATGTCCGCTGTGCCACTTGCCACTTGGTAGCCCCATAGCATATTTTTGAGGAGGGACAAAATGAAAGGACAGAGAAAATAGAATAAGTGGGAGTGGGGAAGAATGGATGGAGAGAAATACAATCAGCAATAGCAACTGTGGGAAAAAATATGGAAGCAACATGATAAAGAATGCAATCCCCCTCTTTCATTTAAATTTTCATGAGGTTTTTCTATTTTTGTGGGGAAAGGGAGATTATGCTTACTCTTACAATAAGACTTTTAGTAATATATAAATAAAAAATGTAAAAATAAAAAATAATTGAAACAATTTCAGCAAAGTTACAGAATATAAAGGAAACCCATTCAAATCATCATTTCTTTTTATTAACAAAATACAAACAAGAAGAAATAGAAAGAGAAATTCCATTTAAAATAACTACAAACAGTATAAAACACCTGGGAGGGGCAGCTAGGGGACATAGTGGATAAAGCCCTGGCTTGGAGTCAGGAGGACCTGAGTTCAAATCCAGTCTCAGACAATTAATTACTTGTGTGACTTTGGGCAAGTCATTTAACCCCACTGCCTTGAAAAACAAAACAAAAAAACAAAAACCTGGGAATTTACCTGCCGCATTACATAGAGAAACAACATTAAAACATTCTTTACACAAATAAAGACTGACCTAAATAACTGGAGAAATATTAACTGCCTTTGGGCAGGACAAGTCAGCATAAATGAAAATGACCATGCTAAGTGAATTTACTTATTCAATGCCATACCAATTAAACAACCAAAGGATTACTTTATAGAACTTGAAAAAATAAAATTAAGGGAACAAATGGAAAAAAAGTGAACCAAGGGAGTCTAGTAGTATTAGATCTCAAGCTATATTACAAAGCTGTAATCATCAAAACAATTGAGCAATGGGTAGAAAAAGAGAACTAGGGAAGAAAAAAAAATTCCAGAATCTTTGTCAAGGAAACCTCATGAACAGTATAGTTTATGGGGTCATAAATGATGAAGAACAAAAGAAAAAGAGGATATCAGTGGAAAGGATTAGGTACACAATATACAGAAATAAACGAACATGGAAGTTTTGATAAACCCAAAGAGCCTAGCATTTGGAACAAGAACTCAATATATTCCTTTACTGAAATTTTATTTAATGTTTCCAATTATATGCAATAATAGTTTTCAACATTCATTCATTTGCAAATTTATGGGTTCCACATTTTCCTACCACCTTCTTTTCCCTCCCCCGTCCCCATGACAACAGTTGGTAAAAGTTGTATATGTACATTTGTGTTTAACATGTTTACATATTTTGTAATATATATAATTACATATTACATTTTATGTATGAGGAATTAGAACTAGGGGGGAAATCATAAGAAAGAAGGGAAAAGTATAAAAAATAAGTTTTTAAAAAGTGAATATAGTATGCTTTGCTCTGTATTCAAACGCCTTAGTTTTTTTCCTCTGGATGTGGATGGCTTTGTCCATAGCAGGTCTCTCAGGATTATACTTGATCACTGAACTGCCAAGAGCAACTGCATCCATCATAGATGATCATCTCACATTGTTGTAGTTAATCTGGACAAACAGTCTCTTCGTTCTTCTCACATCAATCAGCATCAGCTCAGGCAAGCCTTTCCATGCTTCTCTCAAGTCTGGCTTCTCATGATTTCTTTTTTTTTTTTAGGTTTTTTTGCAAGGTAAATAGGGTTAAGTGGCTTGCCCAAGGCCACACAGCTAGGTAATTATTAAGTGTCTGAAACCGAATTTGAATCCAATTACTCCTGACTCCAAGGCCGGTGCTTTATCTACTATGCCACCTAGCTGCCCCTTCTCATGATTTTTTACAGAACAATAGTTCTAAGCATCCCCTCAATTTCCAATTCTTTGCCACTACAAAAAGAGATACTATAAATATTTTTGAACATGTGAGATATTCCCCATTTTTTATGATATCTATGGGATATATATCTAGTAGTGGTATTGCTAGATCACAGGGTATGCCCAGTTTTATTGACCTTTGGACATAAATTCAATATATTACAAAAATTATTGTAGAAACGGGAAAGCAGTCAGGCAGAAATTAGCTATAGACCAACATCTCATATACCAAGACAGACTCCAAAAAGGTAAATTATTTAAGACGTAAATGGTGGGATCATAAATTAGAGGAACATGTAAGAAGTTTATCTGCCAGATCTCTTTATAGGGAACTGATTCAAATTTATAAGAATAAGAGCCATTCTCCAATTGATAAATGATTAAAAAATATGACTAGGTAGTTTTCAGAGGAGGAAACCCAAGCTATCAATAACAAATTAAATATTGTTCTTCAGTTATATACAACTCTTCTGGACCCTTTATGAGGTTTTCTTGGCAAAGATATTGGAGTAGTTTGGTATTTCTTTCTCTAGTGAATCAGGCAAACAGTTAAAGTAACTTGCCCAGGATCACATAGGTAGTGAGTGTCTGAAGTCAAATTTGAACTCAGATCTTCCTAAACTCCAGGCTCAGAACTCTATCTTTTGAACCACCTAACTGCCAAGTGTCTCAATTGTTCATCAGTTTTTGCAGTAGTGTCTCACTCTTTGTGATACCCTAGCAGCATTTCAGAATTTTGCAGGCTAGAAAATCTCTACTTTTAGATCTACTCAGTTACTTTACTTTAAAATGAATGTACCATTAAGATTGGCCTTTTCTTCCAAATAGTAGAAATTAGTATGGTTTTTAACAGATATTGGAGTGATTTCTCATTTTCTTCTCCAGTTCATTTTATAGATGAGGAACTGAGGCAAACAGGCTTAAGTGACTTATCCAGGGTCATACAGCCTAGCAAGTGACTGAGGCCAGATTTGAACTCAAGAAGAGTCTTTCTGGGGGCAGCTAGGTGGTGCAGTGGATAGAGTACCGGCCCTGGAGTCAGGAGTACCTGACTTCAAATCGGCCTCATACACTTAATAATTACCTAGTTGTGTGGCCTTGGGCAAGCCACTTAACCCCATTTGCCTTGCAAAAACCTAAAAAAAAAACCTACCATAAACTTGGGCACAATGTATTTAACAAATATTATCCCATTTGATTCTATGATGGAAACTTATGATTTTCATATTAATCAACATGATATTAATAAATGATTCACAATGCAGCTTGAAATAATCAGTTCTTGACAATGGTTATATTCTTGTGCTATAACTATGTGTATGTTAAATGAAGCAAATGAAAAAATGTGGAACCCATTCCCATTACAGAACTATGATCCTGCACTCCATAAACAAAATAATAACTCCCAAGACTTGAGAAGAATTGGGTTCCCCTAGAACTGTTACTCCTGTATTGTCCAACACTTATGGGTTTGTTGTGAAAAGTTGTTCCAGTCCTGAACTTGATGTTGTGTTGTGATCCTCTTTCCCTCTCCCTACCTGTTGTGATTTATTCATATAATCCCTGCCTTTACAGTAGGGGGTGGGGGTGGGGGAGGTGGAGTTCTTCTCAGGAGAATTCCAGGTTTATTTATTTACTAGTTCAATTGTTTTCTTAATCTCAATTTTATTAATCTCTCCTTTGGTTTTTGGTATTTAATTGGAGATTTTCAATTTGTTCTTTTTCTAGCTTTTTTAGTTGCATACCCAATTCATTAATCTCCTCTTTATCTATTTTATTCATATAAGCATTTAGAAACATAAAATTTACCCTAGGAACTGCTTTGGCTATATCCCTTAAGTTTTGGCATATTGTTTCATTATTACCATTCTTTTGGATGATTGTTTCTATGATTTGATATTTATCCTACTCATTCTTTAGGATTAGATTATTCAGTTTTTAATTAACTTTGGGTCTATATTTCCATGGTCCTTTATTACATGCAATTTTAATTGCATTAAGATCTGAAAAAGATACATTTAATATTTCTGCTTTTCTGTATTTTATTGTAAGATTTTTTTAATGCCCTAATGATTTTTTGCCCTAATAAATTAATTTTTGTGTAGATGCCATGTACCACTGAGAAAGGGTAATATTCCTTTCAATACACATTCATTTTTCTCCAGAGGACTATCATATACAACTTTCTAAAATTTTTTCATTTCCTCAAATTCTTTCTTGTTTATTTTGTGGTTAGATTTATCTAATTCTGAGAGAGGGAGATTGAGGTCCCCTATTAGTATAGTTTTGCTGGCTATTTCTTTATGTAATTCTCTAAGAATTTGGATGCTCTACTACTTGGTGAATATATATTTATAATTGATATTACTTCAATGTTTAGTGTACCTTTTAGCAAGATGTAGTTTTCTTCCTTATTTCTTTTATTAGGTCTATTTTTACTTTTGCTTTGTGAGATAAGGATTTCTATCCCTGCTTTTTTTCTTATTTCAGCTGAGGTATAATATATTTTGCTCCAACCTTTACTGGAGTCTTTACTCAATATCTATCTGCTTCAAATGTATTTCTTGTTAACAATATATTATAGGATTCTGCTTTTTAATCCACTTTGCTATTCACTTTTGTTTTATGGCAAAATTCATTACATTCATATGTGAATTTACCTCTATCCAATTTTTCCTATTTATACATTTCTTTCTTTTTACCCCATCATCCCTCACCAGTATTTTGCTTCTGACCACCATCTCCCTCAATCTGCCCTCCTATCAATCTCTCCTCCCCCTTTCTCTTCCTACTTCTGCCCTCCTTTCTAATGGTCCCTTCTTTCCTTTTATTTTTCCCTTTCTATTCCTACTTCTCTGTAAATTTCTAAACCCAATAGGCAATGTATGTTACTTTTTATTTGAGCCAAATCAGATGAGTTAAGTTCCTTTAATATGATTTATCCTATTCTGCCTCCCTTTTCTCCCACTACAATCCTTTTTTTATGCCTTGTTTTTTTTACTAGCAAAACAACAAAATCAACTTATCCCATACCTTCTAAGTATACTCTTTCTAATTGTCCTAATAGAAATACAGTTCTCAAGAGTTACAAGTATTATCTTCCCATGTAGAGAAGTAAACATTATTAAATATTATTATTAAATGATTTAAATTAAATTAAATATTATTAAATAACATGATTTTTTATTCTTTCTTATTTACCTTTTTTATGCATCTCTTGAGTCTTGTATTTGAAGATCAAATTTTCTGTTCAGTTCTTTTTATCAGGAAAGTTTGAAATCCCCTATTTCACTAAATATCCATCTTTCCCCCCAGAAAGATTATGCTCAATTATGCTGGATAGTTGATTCTTGATTGAAATCCAAGCTCCTTTGCCTTCCATGCCCACTGATCCTTTAAAGTTGAAGCTAAGTCATGTGTGAACCTGACTTTAAATTGTTTCTTTTTGGCTACTTACAGTATTTTCTCCTTGAGCTGGTAATTCTAGAATTTAACTATATTTTTCCTTGGAATTTTCATTTTGGAATATCCTTCAGGAGGCTATCAGTGGCTTTTTTTTTTTTTGCAAGGCAATGGGGTTAAGTGGCTTGCCCAAGGCCACACAGCTAGGTAATTATTAAGTGTCTGAGACCAGATTTGAACCCAGGTACTCCTGACTCCAAGGCTGGTGCTTTATCTACTACGCCACCTAGCCGCCCCTGGTGGCTTCTTTCAAGGACTATTTTACCATCTCATTCTAGGATATTGGAGCCATTTTCCTTCATAACTTCTGGAAAAATATTGTCCAGGCTCTTCTTTTGATTGTGGCTTTCAGGTAGTCCAATAATTCTTAAATTAGATCTCCCAGATCTTTTTTCCAGAGCAATTGATGAATGATTTAACACTTTCTTCATTTTTCCAGGGTTTTTTTTTTTTGACAGATTCCTGATATCTTATAGAGTCATTTGCTTCCACTTGCCCATTTTTTTTTTTAGGATTTATTTTCTTCAGTTAGCTTTTTAAATCTCCTTTTCCATGTGGTCAATTCTAGTTTTAAAGGTATTGTTTTATTCAGTGAATTTTTTTTCCCATTTGGCCAATTCTATTTTTTAAAAAAATTGTTTCCTTCAATTTTTGTGCTTCCTTTTTAAATTTTTCATAATTCTCTTGCACAGCTTTCATTTCTTTTCTCAATTTTTCTTTTTCCTATCTTGATTTTTTTTTTGCAAGGCAAATGGGGTTAAGTGGCTTGCCCAAGGCCACACAGCTGTCTGAGACCAGATTTGAACCCAGGTACTGCTGACTCCGGGCCGGTGCTTTATCCACTGTGTCACCTAGCTGCCCCTCTTTCTTGATTTTTAAAAACTCTTTTGAACTCTTCCAAGGGGACTTTTTGAACTTGAGACCAATTCATAATCCCCTTTGAGGCTTTACATGTAGACATTTTGCCATTGTTTCCCTCTTCTTAGATGGTATTTTCATCTTCCCTGTCACCATAATAGCTTTCTAGGGCTCTTTTTGGTTTTTTTGCTCAATTTTTAAAAAGTTGAGCTCTGCTCCTGGGACACAGAGGACATAGTCTCAAGCTACTTGTGTTGGGGACCAGAGATCTGATCACTGGCTTTCCACACTGTGATCTGTGGTGCTGGCAGGTTACTCCTTGATGGGGTAGACTGACCCAGTCCTGCCTCTCATGCCAGTGTTCCAGGGCTCAAAATATGCCTTCTGTGCTAGGACAGAGGCCCTCCCTGCTGGTCTGCCAGGCTGGGACCCCGGGGCCTCGTTTACTAATCTGTGTTTAAGAGCCTCCTGCTGACTTGCCCACACTGGGTTTGTGCTCCCCTTTTACCCAAGCAAGATAGTCCCTCCAAGATACTTGAGCTGGAAGATTGTTTCACTCTATCTTTTTGTGGATTCTCTCACTCCAGAGTCTGTTTAGGGGCTTCATTTAAAGTTGCTTCAGAGGGGAAACTGGAAAAAGCCCAGGCAGTTACCTTACTTCTCTCTGTCACCTTGGTTCTATCCTCTCTCTCTCTCTCTCTCACACACACACACACACACACACACACACTCACACAATTAATGCATTCCTGATGGAACTATGAATGGTCCAGTCATTCTGCAAAGCAATTTGGAACCATTTCCAAAAAAATCTAATAAACTATGCCTAACTGCTAGTAGATTAATACCTTCAAAGAGATCAAATTAGGGGAAGAGAACTCATCTGTACAAAAATATTTATAGCAGTTCATTTTGTGATAAAGAATTGGAAACTGAAAGGGTGCCATCAATTGAACAAATTATAGTATATGAATAGCATAGAATAATATTGTGTTGTAAAATATAATAAAGGGGATGGTTTCAGAGAAACCTTAGGAAGACTGTTGATGCAAAGTGAAGTGAGAGACACCAAAAGAACAATTTATAAAATAACAAAATTGTACAAAGAACTAAAGTCTAAACTTTAGTCAAAATGATGACCAACCACAATTCAAAAAGACTCATGATGGATGAGATATACTATCCATCTCTAGATAGTGAGGTCATTGTTTCAGAGTTCAGATTGAGGCATATATATACTCCACATGTGAATATCAAGTCAAAACATATGAATAGATTTTTCGCTATTCTCACACCAAACATTCAGTTTAGATGAGATGAATATTCTGGTCTAAGGACAATGTTCTGAAAAGTTACTGATAAGGGATATTTTGGAATTGAGATCTCACTCCAAAGAGAAGTTGAAGGCGTCCTAAGGAAATGAAGAGAAGGCTTTGTCCTTCTTTGATGGGGTAATGAACTATAAGTATTCTAAGACTGACCCAGGTTGGGTTAATCTAAGGAAATTTGGGGTTTCTTTTGTTGCTTGCACTATGAGGCCCAGGTTTCAGTGTTCCCTGAGATAATGACTTGTCTTTCTGCTCAGGCCTTTAAACCAGACAGGAAAGGTCGGTGGTTGAAGAACTTTCTCGAGCAAAATTTCTGAATCCTGAGAAGTCCCTAGTTCCAGTATTCCTGGCCCCAGAATCCCTGCTGAATCTGCACTTTCTACTGTGTAAACTTGTCCTCAGGTCTTTCTGGGTGTGGACTTTCTCCCTGTGGATCTATAATTTCTCAGAATAGAAGCTGAGAAATGATCTGGAAAAGAATCAAAGCTCAATAAAGGGAAAAGAGATAAAGTTGATTGCCACTGAGCAATGTGTAGGTGGGAGAGCAGGGGACAAGGCCTAAGGATTTGGGTGTGGGATGCAAGAGAAACTGAGTAGTTCTAGAAAAATTGAAATCTCAATTCTAAGGGAGGGTGAAATAGTGGGAGACATAGACTTTCCCAGATCTGGGGTCTTTCCCTGTTTTCCTAAGATCAAGGTGATTGACTTGCAAGAGACAGAAAATAGCAAAGTGTCATGGGGGGGGGGGGGCGCGGCGGCGTTGGAAGGGAGGGAACAGGATCAGAGAGGCCAACATTAGTTAGACTGTGTCCTCTTCCGGGAAACAGGCTATGTTCTCCACCTGGCTTGAGTCAGTCTAATGGAGAAAATACCTAGCCCCAAAAGGGCATCTGCAGCCAGCCCCCTCAGTTCTAAATGTCCTTGTTGAACTGATCAAGGCCCTAAGGTCCACTCAGAGGTTTACTTTAAAAAATTGTAGGGTCCCCTGGAGTTAAGATGATCCCTAACCACTTAACAAAGCACCCCCAAATCATGGTCCTATCTTGCTTGGATGGGCCGCAGGTCATACACACCTGTGCTCTTTCAGCATTCACAGTTCAAAAAAATAAAAGAACTCAGGTGTTCATTTACTACAAACACACCCATGGTTTTCCCATTCCTAAGGTCCTGGTAACTAACTTAGGATAAGCAAACAAGAAAAGAGACTGCTTCATTTTGAGAGCAGGAGCAATGGTGAGATAATGAGCAGGACACAATTGATCTGGTCATACAAAGGGGAGAAGGGGTCCTTAGGGGCAGGGCCCAAAGCTAAAATGAACATGGTCAGAAGCTTGCAGAGTAAAGACTTTCATGAGAAAGGGGAAACCAGGAAGAGAGGGAAGGACCTCGAGGGGACATTTAAGTAATGGATCACATTCACAGAGAAATCAGTCTGAAACAAAAGAAGAGCAGTAAAATGGAAAGGATCCTGATCCATAATCCATAAAGAAGACCTGACCCATAATCTAATCTATTTCCTCCCTCCTGTGGGACCTTAGGAATGTCACTTCACTTCTGTAGAATAGGGAGAAACCAAAAGCACATTTACACAATATATTTCAGAGCTGTTAGATGGATCACATTCTAACACAATTCTAAATTTATATAATACAGGCCTGTGTCAGGCTCTGAGCAGAAAATTTATAGTTATCTCAGGTTTCTTCTCACAATAACCCTGGGCCATGGCACTGTCATTATCCTCATTTTAACAAATAAGAAAATTGAGGCAGATCGGTCAATGGTCTTGTGCAAAGTCACACAGCTATTAAGTGTCTGAATTCATATCTTCCTGACTCCAGGCCTTATACTCTGTCTAGACTAAGACTTGTAGGAACCCCTGCATAGAAGGCTCGATGCATATGTAAGATTTCTAAAATGTAGAATCACAACAGCCAGAGCAGCAGTTTGGAGTAGCCAGGAGAGGGCCAGTTTACAAGTCAGGAAGACTAGCTTAACATGGTATTAGATACATGGCCTTGGCTACCATCAAATCACTTCCAGGTTTCCAAGTGTCTCTTTAATTAGTCAATAAGCACTGATTTATTAAATAGTAAATAAACTTATGGTGTGGGTGCTGTGCATTGGCATGGTGAGGTGCTTCCTCTCAGGAATTTCTTATATGGCTTCTAATAGAGGCCAAGACCAGTATCAGGAACCTTCAGCGTGGCAGAGCCTGGAAGCAGGGGTCTCTGAGGATGCATGGCTTGGCAGCAACTTGTAGAGCTGGTCTTCTTTTCTCTCTCTCACTCTCAGTGAGTCCTAGTGTGTGGAGGGCAGAATACACTGATACAAGGATTACTGTGGAAAGCTGACATGTGTAGAATTTCCTGAAGCTTGTGAAGCACTTTATGTTTTGTATTTATCTTTTTTTGGTAAGGCAGTGGGGTTAAGTGACTTGCCCAAGGTCATACAGCTAGGTAATTATTAAGTATCTGAGTCCGTATTTGAACTCAGGTCCTCCAGGACCGGTGCTCTATTCACTGTTTTGTATTATCTTGTCAGATCCTTATAATGCCCCGTGAGGTAGGTACTATAGATATCATACCCATTTTATAGATGAGGAAACTAAGGGTCAGAAAAGTTAAAGGACTTGTCCAGGGTCAGTGAACAAAGATTTAGTGCCCAAACTCAAACCCAGGCCTTTGCATTATTTTCATTCTCTTCTTCCCATAATACAAACAGTAGCAGTTGTTGCTCTGGCCTTCCTTCATCAGTCTTCACAAACATTCCCTGAGTTGAGGTGAGACCACCTTTCCGCAGCCTGGGATTGCCAGATCTATTGAGCCAGGTGCTTCAGAACTCCTGGAGACACAGGGCATCCATCCCTGGCCAGGGGAGAGGTCAGGAGCCTCTGCCCTGAAGCTTTTTTTCAAAGACTTTGTGCCTGGGCATGCAGGGAGAACCCCCAGGAGAGAGCAGCCCTGAGGTGGCCTAGGAAATAATCATCTGTGAATGGGGAAAAAAAAGAGTCACCTCATTTGCCTACCTCTCTGGCAGCTCAGCACCCCCAATGGACAGCCACTAGGGAAAACAAACATGGATTAGTGAATAACCCTGCCAGGCTTTCCTAGAAGAGGGGGCTGCTTGTGGCACTGGGGCCAGATCCTGGGCAGCCACTGAGCTGAGCTCAATCCATCCCAGCCAGGAGGGGAGGAGACTGAGGCCCTGGGGCACCAGGGAGGTCACCCAAAGAGGCAGGTCACTTCTAGCCAGCTCCCTCCTTTCACCTCCCCCAGGGATTCTTGAAAGTCAAGACAGTTGACATCAAAACTCAAGGAAACTTCATTGATGCGGATCAGACTCCTGATGAAACATGGTGGCAGCTTCTTGACCCCTGGCTCAGCCTGCCCATTCAGATTGGGGAGGAGGAACCTCTGAGGGAGGTTCTCCAAAATCTTCCCGAGGGGGCCCCTCGTTCAAGGCCCAGCATCTCCTTAGATCCATCATGAGGGCAGGAATCGAGCAGCCCCTGAGCCGCAGGCTGTGCTTGGGGTTCTGGGGGTGAGATCCTTGAAGGTTTGCATTAACTTTCCAATGTGGGCAACCTCCTTCTTGGAAGAGTAACCCAAGAGAGCTGAACTCTTCTTGGGACACCAGAGAGCCAGCTTCTTAACCTGAGCCCTCCCCTCCACCTGCCAGGTAGCTGCCTGACTTCACTGAGGCAGCTCATTTAATCCTCACACTGCCCCCAACCTGCAAGCCCCCCACCCCCCAGCCCTGCCGAGCTCCTTGGGCATCTGTTTTCAGTTAGAGATGCTGCTCCAAGCACCTCTGACTCAGCGGGAAAGAATTAGGGATGAGAGCAGGCCCCAGGAGCAGCCTCTCTCCTAGGTGCCCCACACCCGCCCAGACACACAGCCTTCCTCCCTCAACCTGGCACCTGGAGGGTTAAAGGAGTCTGGGCCAAGCTGGGCTGTGCTGGCTGGGTGTCAGGGTGGTTGCTGCACTCCTAGCAGTGAGGAAATCCAGAGAGCAGGAGCAGCCTTGCTACACGGGACCCTCCTGCCTCGCCTGGCCTCCACGAGGATGACCCACAGGAAAGGTAAGGTGGGGGCACAAAGAACCCCAGGCCCTGCGTCCTGAGCTCACCAAAGTGACCTCCATGGGACGCTCCTGCCAGAGGCAAACAGACACCTTCCCCACCCCCCACCCAGATTGCTTTCTACTCCAAAGTTGAAAGCGGGAGCACAGGTTGTGTCCAGGTTTTCTTCCCAAAGAACAAGAGCTCCTTGTAGCAACTCCATCTTTCCAGAGACCCCGCAGCCTGAGCACTCTATCCAGGAGCCTGGGGGAGCCGCCAGCCCAGGGGTAGCTGGATCCAGGTTCTGGACTGGGATGTGGGGAGATGCTAGCCCACTCCAGGGCAGTGGTGGAGGCAGAAGGGGAAGGGCAGGGACACCCCCAGGTGGTCAGGCTCCGTCCCTCAGCTGGGACGGTGGCAGCCTGTGTGAGGTCAGGAATGTGGCTGGGGGGTGGGGGGCCCTGGAATGAAGGGCCGCAGGAGGGTCTCTGCTGCTGCTGCCTGGAGGCTCTCCCCTCCCCCCCACCTCATGGACACACATGGTCTTAAAGGAGCAGAAGTGAGTTAGAAGCAATAGGGGCTTACCCAGAAGCAGAAGGCAGGCTTAGGTCTATGCCTACATCTCAAAGAGAGTAAATCCCTATTCAGAGAAAATTTCAGGCATTCCCCCTCCGTCAGTCAGTCCTTTGAGAGATCTTCCCTCAGCCCTCTGGTCATGGTGCTCCGAGAAGGTCTCTTTCCTTGCCACCTTGATCCCTGAGGACAAGAGAGGGGACAGGAATAGCGGACGCTCTCAGGAGACGACTGAGCCACATTTGTGTCTCCTTGGACAACCTGGGTTTCCCATTGCAGCTCCTTGCTAGAAGACCTAGAGTTGGTGCTGATACCCACCCACCTCTGGAAACCCAGAGTCCTTTGGGACCCACATTTTCACAAGCAGTCTCTCTGCTCTCTGGGGTTAAGGACACCTTCTAGTTTACAACAGAACTATGGGGGCAGCTAGGTGGCTCAGTGTATAGAGCAGCAGCCCTGGAGTCAGGAGGACCTGAGTTCAAATTTGACCTCAAACACTCGACATTTACTAGCTGTGTGTCCTTGGGCAAATCACTTGACTCTGATTGCCCAGCATCCTGCCATCTCCAGTCATGCTGATCTACATCTGGTCACTGGGGGGCAGCTAGGTGGCACAGTGGATAAAGCGCTGGCCCTGGAGTCAGGAGGACCTGAGTTCAAGTTCAGCCTCAGACTCTTAATAATTACCTAGCTGTTGGGTCTTGGACAAGTCACTTAACCTCACTGTCTTACGGAAGCAAAAACCAAAAAGATGGCTACGAAGGAGAAAGTGAAGTTGGTGACTTAGCACAGCTCCCCTCACTCAAATCTAATTCACTTGCTTGTCATGGCATCACCTCCCTGATGTCATGGTCTTCTTCCAGAAGGAAAGACAAACATCAACAATAGAAATAACACTGGACTCTGAGGCAAGAGACTAAGGTTCAAATTCTGATCCTGATATTTAGCTGGGCAATTATGGGCAAATCACTGAATCTTTAGAAACCTCAGTTTCTCCATCTAAAAGAACAGTTGAAAAGTCTTGTCCACCTTCCGGGGCTAATATGGGAGAAAGGGCTTATGTACATGTTAAAAGTCTCTATGAATGTGTTATGATCAATGAAACACCTTCATCACATTACATAATGAAATAATTCCATTCCATTTTCCCCTAAGGCACCTGGCTCTTTGCATGCCTCCTTGTCAACATTCTTAGGGATCTGAAGGCATCTAACATCCCTTATCACTGGAAAAAATTAGGAGCCTATACAGACAAGTTATTTTGGCATAATGGAAAGAGATTTTTAAATCAGATCAGGGTTCAAATTCAAGTCCTGTTACCTACTTTCAATATGGCCTCTTTAATGTGTCTATGATAAATCTGTCTGGCACCTGCTTGAGTTTGGACAAGTTTCTTTTGCTCACTGGACCTGTTTCCCCATTTGTAAAATGAGTGTCAGACTAGACAGTCTTTCAGTCTCTCACAATCCAGATTGTTGATTCAATGGCTGTTTATTCACAACTCTGTGCTAGGCCTGCAGAGAGGAAAATGAGAACAAAGATTTGGCCCTTTCCATCCTTGACTCAATTCGCCAGGGATGGAAATGGAGACTACTGACAACAGAAATGCCTCTATAGCAGGAGAGCAAGCCTCCTAATCTAACATTGTGTGAAAGATGAATCCAGCCCCTCGCCCCAGGTCTCCAAGTGTTGGGGCTCAGATCAATAAACTTATTCACAGAATCCCTCAAGTCCACATATCCTGAGCCTTCTTGGGTCCAGGATCTCCCTCAGGGTTGCAGAGGAGGGCAGGTGAGCCCTGGTCTGAGGAATGAAGATGGGAGCGGGGTTCTTTAATAGGGATATTCTAAACCTCCACTACAGAGAAAGGCTCAGAGTGGGACCAGAGGCTGACTATGATGCAGATACCAGGGTGGGTGGTTCTGAGGTGGGGGTTTGGCTCCAGAGTAGAACTCATACACAGAAGGACAGTCCATGCTCATCAAAACAAGACAAGTCCAGAACTTGTGTGACAATGGATGAGTCACCACCTGTGAGCTTCTGTCCCCCCCCCCCCCCCCCAGGAATGAAATGTTAGGGCAAGGTAAAGGAATATACTTCAAAGGGAAAGGTTTCAGGGATTACAGTGCCACTGAAGAACCAGAAACAGTTTTAGGACTTTTAAGAGAACCGACCCTTTCATTTTAGAGGTTCTGTGAAATGGAGGTCCAGAAAGAACTTGTCCAACACAAGTCACACGGAGTGGTAAAAGTGTGTACGGTGGAGTTGATTCCCCTAAGGCTCTGCTTCCTTCTACACAGATGACTAACATTGATTTATTTGAATGGGGGAATGAGTGCTTTATCAAGAGTAGTCGAGATTGGACCAGGTACCATACCTAACTCAGGCTTTGTTCCTCACTGTAGGAGCCATTCCCATGATAGTGCAGCTGCTGCTGTTCCCCTGGGCAATGATGTGCCCTGCAGCAAGGTGCTCCTCAAGCATGGAGGGAGCAGAGCCCAGTGAGCCTGAGCTTCTAAAATGCCCTGGGGCTTGTGCCTGCAACTATGATGACTACAGTGAAGAACTCAACGTATACTGTAGCTCCAGAAACCTCACTCAGCTCCCTAATGACCTGCCTGGTACCACCAAGGCTCTGTGGCTGGATGGCAACAACTTCACCACTCTTCCCACAGGTGCCTTCAAAAACCTCTCTGGCCTGGATTTTCTCAACCTGCAGAGCAGCCAGGTGGGCAGCCTGGAGCAGCATGCTTTCCATGGACTCAGGTCTCTCTATCACCTACACCTGGAACGAAATCGCCTGAAATACCTTGCCCCCAACACCTTCCTGCACACCCAGAACCTGGTTTCACTGAGTCTCAACAACAACTACTTCAGCAAGGTTGAAGAGGGTCTTTTTGCTGGGCTCTCCAACCTCTGGGATCTGAATCTTGGCTGGAACTCGCTAGTGGTTCTCCCAGATACACTGTTCCATGACCTGCCCAACCTCCGGGAGCTCATCATGGCTGGGAACAAGCTGGCTTACTTGCAGCCCCAGCTCTTCTGCAGTCTCACTGAGCTCAGGGAGCTGGACTTGAGTGGAAATGCTCTCCGGAGCATTAAGGCCAATGTCTTCATCAAGCTGCAGAAGCTGCAGAAGCTCTACCTGAGCCACAATCTCATCAACACCATTGCACCCCGGGCTTTTCTGGGCCTGCGGTCCTTGCGCTGGTTGGACCTATCTCACAACCGCATCAGTGTCCTCTTTGAGGAGACCTTCCTGGGCCTCATTAGTCTGCATGTCCTGAGACTCTCCAACAATGCCATCACCAACCTCCGACCTAGGACCTTCAAAGACCTACAAATCTTGGAAGAGCTGCAGCTTGGGCACAACAAAATCCGGAGCCTTGGGGAGAGGACATTTGAAGGTCTGGGTCAGCTGGAAGTCCTCACCCTTAACCACAATCAGATCCAGGATATCAAGGTTGGAGCATTCCCTGGCCTCTTCAATGTGGCTGTGATGAACTTGTCCAGCAACTGCATCAAAAGCTTCCCTGAGCAGGTCTTCAAGGGGCTTAGCAAGCTGCACAGCCTCCACCTCGAGGGCAGCTGCCTTAACAGGGTCCAGCGGCACACATTCTCTGGTCTTCCTGGTCTACGGAGACTCTTCTTGAAGCATAATAGCATTTCTATGATTGAGGACCAGAGTCTGATGGAGCTGCAGGAACTCTTGGAGCTGGACCTCACATCCAATATGCTAATGCTCCTCTCCAGGGAGCTCTTCCAGGGTCTCAAGAACCTGGAGTACCTGCTTCTTTCCCACAACCAGCTGGCAGATCTCTCCCCAGACACATTTAGCTCCCTCCAACGCTTGTTCTGGCTTGACCTCTCTCACAACCATATAGAAAACATAGCTGATGGTCTGTTTGCACCTTTGGGGAACCTCAGGTATCTCAGCCTCAGGAACAACTCTCTGAGGGTATTCTCACCCCAGCTCTCAGCCCTAGAGCAGCTGTGGCTGGAAGGAAACAAATGGAACTGTAGTTGTTCCCTAAAGGGGCTGAGGGATTTCTCCTTGCAGAAGCCCAGTGTGGTGCCCCGCTTTGTCCGAGCCATTCAAGAAAGGGATGACTGCCAGATTCCTGTATATACCTACAATAACCTCACCTGCCAGAGTCCCCCAGAGGTGGCTGGCCTTGACCTGCGTGATGTTGGAGATGACCATTTTGCTCACTGTTAATCCCAAAACTCAATTACTCCTGAATGGAAGCAGGAGTTTGTGATGGTTATGCTTTGGAATCAACTTCATTCATTCCTTAGAGGTGATCCTTACTGAACCAGTCAAGAAAAAAATGATGAGCCAGTCCCCTGGTAGTCAAGTAAATAGTGTCTGAATACTTCAGCGAGCTGTGTGGTGCTCCTCAGGCCTCCATGTGAGTGTCCTGAGCAGACAAAGAGATGACTTCATAGTTCAACTCCCTTTTTTTTTCACACTTTCATAGCTATTACTCTCAATTCTAGTAGGGTACCTTGGCCATTGGTTGACCAAGGTACAAATAAGTTCTTTGGACTCTGCCATCCACCTTGGTCTTCTGTGGGTTTGGAACAGATGATCACTGGCCCAGTCCCCAAAAAGTTGTGACCAGAAAGAATAGCAAATTATAATGGGGAAAGGGGGTGGACAGGGCAGTTTCTACTATTTGATAAGATGCTCATTATCAATTAAAAGCAATTTCACAAAAAAAGTATAACATGTCATCCCCCTCAAATTAAATGGAGGGACAATGATAAAGAATAGTTACCCCAGGTCAGAAAAGAGTTGCTTCTCACTCATCTTGATCTTAGAATCCTCAAACAGAATGGAACAAAGGTCATCCAATTCCCCCAACCTTCAGTTACCAAGCACTAATCAGTGTCTTTTCCAATATTTAGATACTCTGATACTTCCTCAAGAGTCCTGACATAGAGATTGTTGTTTCCTATATCTCACCTGTTTTGTGTGGCTTTTTCTATTGTGTTGTTCTTTCAGAAAGCAGGAGGTCAGAACAAGTCAACATTATTCTATTTTAAACCTTTTCTTTTCTAGGCTCTGTCATTCCAATTCCTTTATATGTTCCACAGCTAGATGGCACAGTGGTTAGAGCAACTGGCCTTGGAATTAGGAGGAAGAGTTACAATCAAGCATCTGTCACTTACTAGTTGTGACCCTGGGCAAGTCACCTAAACCTAACTGCAACCATCTCCAGTCATCCTGATTCATATTTGCCACTGGACCCAGATGCACCTGGAGGAGAAAGTGAGGCTGGTGACTTAGCACAGCCACAGCAGCCCCCACTGAGATCCAATTCATGTGCTTGTCATGGCATCACCTCCCTGATGTTGTAGTCTTCTTTGCAAATGAAGAACAAAACATTAATATGTTCCCCTTCCTAATGCTTTAATAACTAACAGAACTGTTTAAACAATTTGAACTATTCAAAATAGTCCACACTCTTCAGGTTCAAGATACAAAATTGTACATGGTTCTTGAGTAAAGGCAAGCCTGAATCAGACCAAATTAAAGAATTATTCGAACCTTTACACCGCCCCGCCCCCCCGTTGCTTTGGTATCTCAACCCCAAATGGTTCCAGGGAAGCTTTGAAATAGTATCCTGACTTTACCTAGTTTAAGAAATCTAGAAACTACAATGGGTTCAGACAACTCATTTTTCTTTCTTAATCAAGCTCAATGGGTTTGATAATTTACCAAATCTACCATCTGCTAAACAGAAAAATTCGTTGTCTAGGACAAATGATCGATAGGGACATTGAAGCGATTGTTGGAAAAAGCATTTGGGGAAGGCATGAAGATGGAATAAGCACTGAACTATGTGCTTCCCCTATTGGTATAGATTTAAAGTTATGATCTAAGGCAAAGAAGTCCCAGCAGACTATTTTTTAAAATATTCATCCAGGAATTCAGGGGCTACTGGAATCTCAAACCCTTTCCCTGGTAGCATAAAAGGCAAGCTGGTGATACTAAGTGTTGTATGATCAAGTGTTCCATTTCAATCAGTCAATGTGTCCCTGACTCCACTCTGACCTCAATCCTTCAATAATATTTCCTTGTTCCAGTCCTAGGGGAATGACACAAAACAGGAGCACATCCCAATTCCCCTCCAATCCAGACATACAGATGTAGAAGAATAATGCTAAGATGGTTATTCCAACATGTGGTGCTATTTCTACCATCTAATTCTTCTCAGTCCATTATTTTCTAACATCATTCCTCAGCAGCAAGCTAGTAGTAAACTCCTGCAAAGGAAAAAGTAGAATGCCAAAGGGAAGAGGAAGTAAATATGTATTGATTCTCTCAGCTTAAACAAAAAATTATGAAGACTGGTGTTACTTAAAAAACAAAACAGGGGCGGCTAGGTGGCGCATTGGATAGAGCACCAGCCCTGGAGTCAGGAGGACCCGAGTTCAAATCAGGCCTCAGACACTTAATAATTACCTAGTGGTGTGACCTTGGCCTTGCAAAAACCAAAAAAACAAAAGTTGCCTTATTCTAACAGAAATATGCCCTGATACTAGACATGGGATGCTTTATTATTTACAATGTCAAGCAATTACTCTAAGCAGTTACATTCATGTTCTATAAGTTATAGCATAACTTTTCCTCCAACACCCAGGCTAACTTAGATCTAGATTCACTTTCACTGGGTAACTCTTCAATCTATGTGAAATGGACCCATCTGCTGAAATCCAGAGCCCAGCTGTTACAGAGGTTAAAAAGAAAACTAGCATAGTACCTTACTCTTAATGATAAGCATTAAATAAGTTTACTGAATAGAATTAAGATCAGGACAAAAGATTAGAAAGAAAAAGAGGCAAGGTAGAAAAATTCATAAAAACAAGTTTTTTAAACAAGAGATTTTTCAAAGGAGATCATCTATGGATGGTCACAAAAATACTAAGCCAAGGGGAATCTCTTTAATTGTGGGCTTCTTTGAAGTTAAAAAACAATTTTGAGGAATGTTTAACAATGAGGTAACATTTCTAATCATCAGGTGACATTAAGGTTTAGATACAATGAGACTAAAGATATGCTCCTTTAGATGGCATGAGTTCATGTTAACATATGGACTAGATGGTACTTACGCATCAGAAAAGGGAAACACTCCACCCATAGCAATCAGTTCTAAGAACCCTGCATCCAAGTCAAGGAAAGATGTCCATTGTGTACTCAATAGTCTTGGCACCAGAGGTAGAGGAAAGTGCCATTATCCCTATGCTGGGACAGCTCTATGGTTAGCTACAGCTTGGCTAAAGCTACTAAAAATTCAGTACCGCTAATCACTGTTGCTCCCCATAAGCCCCGTCTGAGTGGAGGCAGGCTGGACTCCACATACTGGTGGGGAGTGGAGTGGAAAAACAAAGCCAAGGTCCCTGTGTCAACAGCTCCCTGGCATTTAAGAAGCCTATTTTAAAAGTAGTGAAACTGCAGAAATGATGCAGGGTCCTTTATACTGTGAGGTTCTGAATGATCCTGGAAGTTTCTTTAGAGGCCTTTTCTCTGACATTCTTTTGTTTACAAGTCTTTTAAACAAAGGGCTATATCCAAAAGCAGAAAAAAGGAATCCCATAAGACAAGAGCTTAAGATGTCTTCATTAGGAAATCTGAGTCAATGTCCCATTCAATATCTGCTGAGTGATAGAAATTAATGCAGGGAAAGCAGGGCTTTTAGGGAATTCCTGGATGAAGTCATGGCCTTCCTCTAAACTCTTTGTAAGCTGAGGATCCAGGGGTACACAGCCTATATGGGAAGAAAAAGAGGGAGACAGAAGAGGATGCTTAGTTAAGATGTCTGATAGTAAGCATAAACAGGAAAAGAAATGCAATGTTTAAATTTGGATTAAGTCATTTTCACTTTTTTTGATACTCAAATCTGTGATCATGACTCAAAACTTCTCTTTGAATCCAGATTATTGCTGGAGGCTATAAGTCCATCAGCTAAGTCTCCATAGAAAAATTAACCTGATTAAGGGAGGCAGCATTGTTCAGCTAGAAGAGCCTTGGTTCTTTATAACTCCAGTGTTTAGCATAGTGCATGAACACAGCAGGCACTTAAGATGTTGGCTGACCGACTATGAAGTCAGAGACCTGGATTAAATCCAACCTCAGATGCTTACTACCCATGTCAGGGCTGTCCAACCTTACTTTCACAAGTTTTTATTGAAACAATAGACAATATATTTTGCTTTGCCATTTTAGTGGTAGTTCAGCTTCATTAGTAAACCCATAGGTGGGTCACATGAAACTGTCCTGTCGGCAGCATGTGGCCCATGGGCCCAATTTTGGACAGCCCTGACCTATGTGACCCCAGCAAAATCGGTTCACCTGGACCTTGGTTTTCCCATTTGTAAAGTAAGAGTAGGAGAGGTTAAACTAGATAGCTTTTCCAACCCTTTATCTAAGATTCTATGACTTCTCCCATTCTATATTATGAAGTAGCAACCTTCTTATAGTTTATAAATATCTTTTAAGTCTGTGTTCTTTTTTTACCAAGTCATTACAACTAATAATACACTAAGTACTAGGGAAATTGTGTCATTGCTAATTCATAGGCATTTTTTTAATTGCCTAGTTCTAAATTGACCTGGAAAACTTACTCAAGTTTTAGCTCTCTTTATATTCAAATTATTATTGAGATTGAGGTAGATTTTAAGGTGCAAAGAATGGCCTTGATATTCAATCCACAATCTAAACTGAAGCAGTGTGACATTGTGGATAGGCTGATGAATTCAAAGTTAACTGATTTTAAACTTGTCTCTGACTCTTACTAGTAGTTTGATCCTGGTCAATTAAGCCCTATGAGGCTCAAGTAACTCCCTGGGACTTATCCATTAAGTCACTAATCTCTGTGGGTAGAGGGGGATCCCATGCAGATGAAATCACAGGACTTTCATATAATCTAAACTGATAATAAGAAGGAACTATTCTTGTGATCTACCTGTCTTGACTTTGCCATCATACCATGATGATTATAGTGAAGACATTCAAAGGAATTATAAAATCAGGAAAAAGTAACAACATAAATGTTATTAAGTTTCAATTACTACTCACCTAAGAAAGGAACTTTTGCATGTTTGGCCAGTTCTTCCCCACCTCCCTTAGAGAAAAGATTAGTGCACTCCTAGAATAAGAGGAAACAAAAAGTTGGCTATGATCAGAGTCCTATTTAATTAAAAGTTTTCTCACAGATGACACAATTCAGACTAGGGAGGGGTAAGGGCCGGATAAGATAAGGAGCCCTTAGAGTATAGATCATTGGTTGGCAAATAGGGTCAGAGGCCAAAACTTGTCTGTCTCTATTTTTTGTATGGTCCATGAGGTAAGAATGTTTTTTACATTTTAAAAATTTACCCAAATCATTAAAAATTACTTTATTTGAATAACTAAAAACTAATTCAGTAAAATTTTAAAAATAAACATTCTTAGCTCCCAGGCTGTTTGAAAATAGGCATTTGACTGGATGTGGTTCTCTGACACTGGTTTGCCAGTCAATGGTTTGGGTGAAAATTGTTTAATGCAGAATCTAATGCAAAAGGAAGGATCCTTAATATAAGACAGGTACTAAGGGCAGATTTCATGCATCATCTGGAAGACAATAGGTTCAGTTCCATTTTTGTGTACCTATATTAATTTCTTTTGAGATTGCTGGTCTAGTCCTGATTAATTCAGAGCAAGCTTCTCTGAGCCAAATACAACAGAAGGACGCTATTTTTATTTAACAAAGGTTGTTAAACCCCTATTATATGTAACGCACTATACAAGATGCTGAAGAAACAAAGATGGAAGAAGATACAGCTTCTTTTAAGTCCTACTAAACTATCTTATTCTGCTAGGATAATTAACTGCCTGTTGATAAAACAGGAAAAACCTTAGAAAATATCCCAAAGGGCTCACCGAACAATGTGGACAGACAAAACCACTCATATTCTCCACAATTCCAATCACTTGCAACCCTGTCTTCTTGCAAAAGGTGAGCTCTCTCCTGACATCACCCACAGATATTGCCTATAGAACCAGAGAAAAGAGTCTATCATAAGTGGGTTAGCAGAATGACAGAAAAGAAATAGGTTACAATGTAAAGAGAAGCCTGTCAAATTACCAACAATTATTCTTGCAGAGACTTTTTTTTTAAGTTTTTACAAGGTAATGGGGTTAAGTGACTTGCCAAAGGCCACAGAGCTAGGTAATTATTATGTGTCTGATGCTGCATTTGAACGCAGGGCCTCCTGAGTCCAGGGCCGGTGCTTTATCCACTGCGCCACCTAGCTGCTTCTAGAACCATTTTACCAAAGGATTAAATGCTTTGTTTAAAATCAAGGTAAAGGGAGCGGCTAGGTGGTGCAGTGGACAAAGCACCAGCCCTGGAGTCAGGAGGACCTGAGTTCAAATCCGGCTCAGACACTTAATAATTACCTACCTCTGTGGCTTTGGGCAAGTCACTTAACCCCATTTGCTTTGCAAAAACCTAAAAAAAAAAAATCAAGGTAAAAATCAGCAAAGACAACATATAACCATTTGGGGAAATGACTTTCCATATAGTACCAAAGAAAATGGAGGGAGTTAATTCTTCTCAACTAGATACTGAGAGACACTAGCTTTGAAAACCTGTTTCTTAATACATTTTGATAACAATTTCAATACAATTGATTTTCCTTGCAATCTTCACTCCTAAGGGGTCCATGACACAAAAAGCTTTATGAGCCCTAGGACCTGATGCTTCATATCGTTTGGTTATTTCAAACACATTTGAATCTTCTGACATCATTTGAGGCTTCCTTGGCAAAGACAGTGGAGTGTTTGTCATTCCTTCTCCAGCTCATTTTACAAATGAGGAAACTGAGGCAAAGAGGATTAAATGACTTGCCCAGGGTTACACAACTAATAAGGGTCTGAAGTTAGATTTGAACTCAAGTCTTCCTGACACCAGGTCTGGTGCTCTTATCTATCTTCCATTAGTCCGTCTAGCTGCCTAGCTGCTTCAAATTGCTGGGCAAAGAGACTACTGCATACCTGGGGCGTAGTAACCAAAATAGCTCCCAGGGGCTTGTAAGGGCGAAGGGCTTCCACAGTAGATATGTGCTCATCCGAGGTTCCAGGCGGTGTATCCACAATGAGATAGTCCAGGTCACCCCAGGCCACATCAGAGACAAACTGTTTAATCAATGCTGCCAAAGCAAAAGAAGTGGAATCACAGGTCTCTTTCAGGGTAGTTCTTCAGGGTCTCCATCACAAGTTAACTTCTAATTCAGTGGATTACCACTGCAGGATCCAAAGGAGGTTTTGCTGGGTCTACATACACCTAAACAAATAAACCATCGGCTTCTCTAGACCAAAGAATACTTCTTACAAAGTACTATTTTTCAAATGTTTGAAGATTCTGTTGTAATGACTAAAAACACAAATCTATTTTAAAAGGGCTATGACTTGCTGTCCTAATATATTTTTCCAGTCTATACTAGTAATACATGGAGGTCTAGAGAATGAAAAGACTTCCTTTTCATCAAAAAGGTTGGGAAGTACTACTTTAATTGGATTTGGCTTACTTAATAAGATTAAGTACCTTTCTCTTAAGGTAAAGACCTAAACTCCTGCTATTTCATTAGGGATGACATTGTGTAAGAGACAAACAAATCCAGAACTACCAACAAGCCTATGGAATGTTCCCCCTCAGTACAGTCCAAGAGCTTCTGTCCTTGCTTAAAAAGCATGACTACTTTAGGTTACTGTAAATTACTATTACTAGTAAATTATGTTACTATTCAGAGAGTCTCTGACTCCATTTCCAAGACTTACAATTTTCTTACAATCAGGATAGCAAAGTCTGGATCAGAGGGGAATGAATACCCTCTCTTTCCTTTATAGGACCAACTTTTGACAAAACTGTTACATCTGCCCTGTTTGCTTAACTTTTCTCTAGTCCTTTAATATTGCAATCCTGCAGGATACTGCTCTGAAGAAAACATATCTAAGGCTGTTAGCTGATAGCAGCTTAAGACAAGAGCCCTGCCAGCAAAATTTTCATGTTAGCCTGATCCTTCAAGATCCAAAGAAACAAATTTTTCATATGGAATGGCAAGCACTGAATCTCATATTTGGAGGGCCATTGAGCAGCTACCTACTTGTGACAGTGGTCCTGCTCCTTGGAGATCTGTAGTACTGCCACTGAGGAGGAAGCTTCTATCTTGTCTACTAGTCCTAGGAGACAGGGATCAAAGCCAATCATCAGCTTCTATCATCCCTCTGATCTCCCCAATCCCTTTAGTCAAAACAATTTTGGCTCATTTTTATTCATATAGGCTGGGTCAAGGCTTTAAGAAGATTATCAGACTCTTAAATAGTAAGAGAAAATGTTAACAAAAATCAGGATATGCACATATTTGGCCTCCTTAAGCTTGGAAAAGTAAACAGCAGGGGCAGCTAGGTAGTGCAGTGGATAGAGCACTGCCCTAGACTCAGGAGTACAAATCCAGTCTCAGACAGGTGAACTGCCTAGCTGTGTGATCTTGGACAAGTCACTTAACTCCACTACCTTAAATAAAAAGGAAACAAAAATAAATAAATAAAAAGGAAACAGTAAATCTTTTAAAAGAAGGATAAAATGAAATTGTTGATTTGTATTCTTAATACAAATAACATTTATTCTTTTCTAGAAACCTATAGCTTAGAGATGAAGGAACATTCCAGCAATAGGAAGGAGGCAGGATGAGTAAGATGGACTCAAAGGTACTTTCTAGCTCTAAAATTCTGGATTCTCCTTTGGGAAGGATTTAGTATAGAGTCGTGCAAAATAGTCAGTTAGCAGTGAGCAACCAGAGCTATTGCCACAGTCCAAACACAGCCATACCGTTTTTTTTGGGGCCTCTCCACACCACAGCCTCATCTGGCTTCTCCAATAAGAAACCCACAGACATGAGAGAAATAGTTTGCTCTTGGTCCACAAACACAGGCACCCAGCCATTGTCACATTGGTGTACAGCCTTGTCTTGCACTTTTAGCATTCGGGGAATGCTGGGACCACAGAGATCAACATCCAGAATTCCAACCTGAAATAAGACATGGAGTCCAGTTCATTAAGCAGTGCTTGAAAGTCCCCTAGAGCAATGTTTGTTTTAGTGGTTAATACAAACCAAAAAACCCCCCAAACTAAGGCAAAACACATAATCCACCATCACCATGCTAAAGTATAAATTACTGCCAAGCCATTGGAATAGTCAGCCTTAAGAATTAGGAATTGATGTAGTTTTAAGTCTTCAAAAAGTATAGTAGCAGCTAGATGGCACAGGAGGACCTGACTTCAAAGCCAGACTCAGGCACTTAATAATTATCTAGCTGTGTTATCTAGACCTTGGGCAAGTCATTTAATCCCATTGCCTTGCAAAACCAAAAAATAAAATAAAATAAAATAAGCAAACAAAAATATAGCATAGAGATAGCTGAGGCAGTAAGTGCTCAGAAAGTTAGGCAGTCAGTCACTGGGTCAAAGAAATGCTGATATTCAGTCTCTTAGGACTTCAGCCCATTAGCTATTATGAGAAACTAATCTAATAACTTCATTTATCTAAAGAAGAGTTCAACTATTGAAAAAGAAAGAAAATGAACTCAGTAAGAAGTCTACAAAATTACTTCTGAACTGGGCAACCTGGCAGAGTGGCAGGACTTACCTTTTTGCCCCAATGCCGAAGGGCCAGCGCTAGCTCTGTAGAAATGGTGCTTTTCCCCACCCCTCCTTTTCCTGAAAGGACCAAGATGATCTGCCTGATGCCAGTCAAATTTCCTGTCTCTTAAGAAGATACAGAAACAATGTTCTTGTGAGTGAGATTGGTATCACCTAAATATCCCGTCATACAATCCCTCTTAGGGAGCCACTCCTTATTAACAAATAATAAAGATTTAAAAAAAAAATACTGCTCCTCCCCAATAACCAATATTTCAAACAAGTCATAAATTAAAGAGTTCCACACCTATAATCCTCCACTTCTGCAAAGGGAAGAAGTATCCTTATATCTCTTCTATGGGGCATGATCAATCCAGTATTGACTTCTGATCTACCTCTTAACAAGTCTTTCCCCATCTAGTCAATACCCTTTTTAATTCCTGCCTTCATACCAGATTAGTCTCTCTGGTGTCTAGGTCAACAACTTTAATGACTTTCTTCTGCCTATCAAATAAGGTTCAAAGTGCTTAATCTAAGGGGCGTCTAGGTAGGCAGTGGATAGAGTACCGGCCCTGGAGTCAGGAGTATCTGGGTTTAAATCCTGTCTCAGACACTTAATAATTACCTAGCTGTGTGGCCTTGGACAAACCAAAAAACAAAAACAAAAAAAAAACCCAAAATGTATCACAATCAACATCTATCAAAGTTATCTTCAGCTGTGTTTCTTTCTGACTTTCTTCTATTCTCTTATGGGCGACAGAAAATTGTTATTATGTTGGGATTTTTGTTTTTCTTTTGGCAAGGCAATGGGTTTAGGCGACTTGTCCAAGGTCACACAGTAAGTATCAAGTGTCTGAGGCCACATTTGAAGTCAAGTCCTGCTGGCTGGTGAAGTACAATATCAATGTTTGTGAAATTCCTGTATAGAAAGGCATCCCTGACATCCTTCTGGGCCTGGAGAAATGCCTTAGAAAGATAACTTTGGCTAGGCTCCTTTGGGTCTGAAAATAGTCTGATGGGACCCAAGGGGTCATGGATATACCATAAAATTGTCTAAAGATTTACAAAGCATCCTTGTTAGCCTAATTATCTTGCTGTATCAGTTAAATTCCAGGACTGCCTCCCCCTTCCCCAGATTCAGCTGGAACTGTAAGATAGTAAATTCTTGACTCCATCTCAGAAAACAAGTTCAGGTACTGTGATTTGGGTACTCAATCCCCAGACAGTCCCTGGGAATAAAGATCTCCAACCTTATCAAAACTCTGGTCTCCGGCTCGCTCTTTGGGTATAACACTGGTGCCCTATCCACCTAGTTGCCCCCAATATAATTGTTAATACAATGACAAAAAAGTGTTAACAGCAAATGTTACTTGCCTCTATGATACATAATGTCAGAATTTCAGTAATGTCTTTACATTTCTACTCTTAAGATATTTACACTTGACTGATGATATTGATGACAATGTTTGTCCTACATTATTGAAAAAGACCAAGACATTGGGGCAGTGATGTCATGACAAACCCATGAATTGGATTTAAGTGAGAGGGTGCTGTGCTAAATCACCTCCTCCAGAGACATTGGTCCAGTCTCCAGATATCAATCAGGACAACTGGAGATGGCCCTAGATGCAAAGCAATCAGGATTAAGTGACTTGCTCAAGGTTACTTTAATGACACATTAACAGACACCAGATATTATTCTTATTTATTTTTTAGATTTTTTTTCTTTGTATGGCAATGGGGTTAAGTGGTTTGCCCAAAGCCACACAGCTAGGTAATCATTATGTGTCTGAGGCCTGATGTGAACTCAGGTACTCCTGACTCCAGGTACTCCTGCTCTAGCCGCCCCCTGATATTACTCTTGATCTAACCTTGTAAAGCAATCGAGCTTAAGTTGGATCACAGCCTCTAATATCTTTGCCCCCTTTAACTGAGATTCATGGCACAAGGGACAAAACAGCCAGAACGAAGCAGTTTTCCTTGCTCAGATTACTGAGAGTGGCTAGGATCTTACTAGGTTTACTAGTTAGCCCTATCAACAACCTTCCTTTCTTTCCACTCCCCCTCCCCAAGAGAAAATAAAAACAGGACCCTTATAACAAATATGCAGTAGAGGAAGACAAGTTTCCATATTGATTATATCCAAAAATTGAAGCCCCGTTTTTCCACTTTGAGCTCAGCATTTCTCTGTCAGCAGACCACAGACCATCAGCAGTGTTCAAGTGCTCTGCTCAAATTTGTCTTTCAAAAAGTCTTTTAGAGGGTGGCTAGGTGGTGCAGTGGCCCTGGAGTCAGGAGTACCTGAGTTCAAATCCAGCCTCAGACACTTAATAACTATCTAGCTGTGGGAAGCCACTTAAACACCATTGCCTTGAAAAGAAAAATCAAACCTAAAACAAAAAAAAAGTCAAAATTATCTGTTATAAGGTTGTTATGGTATAAATGTTTTAGATCTGCTCATTTCATTGTGCATATGATATTCTCTTAGAAATCATTCCTTTTATCATCTTACAATAATATTCCATTATTGTACACATAACATTATGATTTTTCAGCCACGCTCCAACTAATAGAATTTCCAGTTATTTGCTAAAACAAAAAGCTATGATAAAATATTTTTGTACACACAGGTTCTTCTCTTTTGCTTTAGTCATTTGGGGGCATATGCATCCTTGGAACATATTGTACTCCAAAATGAAAATCTTTCAGAAATAATTGTATTAATTCAATATTATTCTAAGTCCAAATATTTCTAATTTAGAGAACTGTCAAAAGTTGGCACAGTCCCTACAATATCCTGAAATACTCCTCTATCCCAAGACTATTTATTTAGGTTTTTGCAAGGCAAATGGGATTAAGTGGCTTGCCCAAAGGCACACAGCTAGGTAATTATTAAGTGTCTGAGGTACTCCTTTCCCCAGGGCGGTGTTTTATTCACTGCGCCACCTAGCTGTCCCCTCCCACCTAGTCGCTCCCTATCCCAAGACAATTTAAAGCAATACTGAGTAAGAAAAGGTTTTGAATTAACATGCCAGAAAAATAATGACAATCTTTTACTAGAAATGCTGAATACCTTCCTGGACTACTATCCTCAAGGATCAATAACCAAATCTTAATCCCTTTTAATGAAGAAGAGTAAGTTAAAATGTTGTCACCTAAAGCTACCAGGGAAAGAAACAATCTTAGCTAGGCATGAGTGAATGAATTTTGGTTCTTGATCTCCTATACATTTTCCTAAAAAAGTCTGCAAAAGTTAAACAACACATTTCCAGATTGGGTTTCCAGAACCTTTCTAAAATTATCATTTTTCTTTTTTTCCATCTTTGCCAAGATAAGTATAAGGTATAAGCACAAAATAGTTTACATTTTCATTTACTTAATCAATGATTTGAAGAATTTGTTCCTATTCATTTTCTTAAGATTTCCTCCACTGAGCTGGGAAAACTGGAAAATAGTATGGCAGAAACTAGGCACAGGATTTAGACAAACTTGGAGATGGAAGGACTTTATTACCAAATTATTATAAAATGCAAAATGGATAATCTGGATTACATTAAATTAAAAAGGTTTTGCACACTAAGATTAAAAGGAATGCAGAAAGTTGGGAAACAATTTTTATAGCTAATATTTCTGATAAAGGACTCATTTATATACTATAGAGAGAAGTGAGTCAAATTTATAAGAATGAAAATCATTCCCTAATTGATAAATGGTCAAAGGACATGAAAAGACAGTTTTCACATGAAATCAAAACTATATGAAAAAGTGATCTAAATCATTATTGATCAGAGAACTGCAAATTAAAACAATTCTGAGGTACCATCTTACACCTCTCGGATTGGTCAATATGATCAATTTTGGAGAGGATGTGGGAAAACTGGAATAATGCACCCACTGTTGGTGGAGGTGTGAATTGATCCAACCATTCTGGAGAGCAATTTAGAACCATAACCAAAGGGCAATAAAACAGTGCAAATAGGGGCAGCTAGGTGGCACAGTGGATAGAGCACTGGCCTTGGAGTCTGAAGGACCTGGGTTCAAATTCGACCTCAGACACCTAGCTGGGGGACCTTGGGCAAGTCACTTAACCCCAATGCCTTCAATAAGCAAATTAAAAAAGTGCAAATACTTCAATCTAGCAATGAGATCATAAGAAAGGGGAAAAGCTCCATATGTACAAAAATATTTACGTCAGCTCTTTTTGTAGCAGCAAAGGACTGGAAATTGAGGGGAATGTCCATCAATTCTGGAATGGCTGAACAAATTATGGTATATGAATGTGATGGAAGTCCAGTTTTATAAGAAATGTTGAGGGATGGGACTTCAGAAAAGCCTGAAAAGACTTACATGAACTGATGTTGAATCAAATGAGTAGCAACAGAACATTGTACACATTAAAAGCAATCCTCGGGGTGGCTGGGTGGCGCAGTGGATAGAGCAAGGGCCCTGGAGTCAGGAGTACCTGAGTTCAAATCTGGCCTCAGACACTTAATAATTACCTAGCTGTGTGGCCTTGGGCAAGCCACTTAACCCTATTGCCTTGCAAAAACTAAAGGCAACCATGAAATGATGATCAGCTATGACCTAGCTCTTTTGTGTAGTACAATGATCAAAGACAATTCTAAAAGTATGATGAAAAACATCATCCATAGCCAGAGAAAGAATATAGCATCTGAATGAAGACCAAAGCATATGATTTTCCATTTTAAAAATTTATTTTATGCCTTACTATTTTCTTCCTCTTGTGGTTTTCCCTTTTCTTCTAACTCTTTTATAAAATGACCAATATTGAAATATATTTAACATAATTACACATGATAAATCTAGATCAGATTATTCACTGTCAGTAGGAAGGGGAGGGAAGTAGAAAAGTGTGAAACTCAAAAATCTTACCAAAAAATGAATGCTGAAAACTAACTTTGCATGTTAGTTGCAAAAATAAATTTCTATTAAAAAAATAATTTCTTCCATTGGGAACTTCCTGTTTATATCCTTTGATGGCTTATTCATTGAGGAATGGCTGGCCATTTTCATATTTTATATTTGAAATTCTTAGATGAGATTTTTATTGGAAAACTTGCAACAGATTTGTGAAAAAAATCAACAAAAAAAATCTCTTTGATTTTATGTAATCAGAATTGCCTACTTATTAGCTATGGATCTTCTCTCCTTTGGCTATGAATTCTCTTCTTTTATGGATAGATGCAAAGTGTATTTCCTTCCTTATTCCTCTAATTTGTTATTGATCTGTCTTTTTCTAAGTCACATGTTCATTTCAAACTGTTAAAAGAGAATTTTTTTTTTGCAAGGCAGATGGGGTTAAGTGGCTTGCCCAAGGCCACACAGCTAGGTAATTAGTGTCTGAGGTGGGATTTGAACTCTATCCACTGCGCCACCTAGGCGACCTTACCTTTGTATTTTTTTATCCTAGGCTCGTTTATTTAGAGGGTAGCTGAGTAGTGACCCTGAAAATTCTCACTACAGATTTTATTCTGGTATATGATGTGAGATATCCATCTCCTATCATTTCTACCACATTGAGACTGATTCAGATGAAAGAATGAAAGCGATACAAAATTTTGAACACGAACTAAAGGGAAAAAGGGAATAGGAAGCAAAATCCTTTTCTCTGGAAAGGTAAAAAAAATCTTTAAGTAATTTACATATAAAGCTTTTTCACGGCTTTAGATAATCACGGATGTGGCAACAACTATGGTAAACTGTCGATTGTACTGTCAACCGTTATTACTCCGAGGGAACTCAATTGCTGTGGGGGCGCCACCTCCCCCTCCCCCAGCCAGGCTGACAGAAGGGAAGAGAAAGGGGTGGATGGACGGGGTTGGGGTGGGGGGACCTCAGGAACCTACAGCGACTGCTGGACGAGAGGTGTCAGCTGCGGGGATGCCGTAGGTGGAGGGGCAATGTCCCAACACGCACACCGTGACAACCTGTGTCCAGCCAGGGGCCTGGACGGCGCGGGCCGTGGGTCTGCGAGCTCCCCGGCGGCAACGGGGGTGTTCTGCCCCATCACTCAGCATGGGGCTCGCAGGCAGGTCCTTAATGGACATTTACTAACTGGCTTGTGGGAGGCAGGGGCCAGGCCTGACCGAGGGCGCTGTCAGCTGCTTCCGGGGGATGGGACAGGGGTCGCCCCGGGAAACAGAATCACGTGGGTAAACAAGCCCGGGCAGCCGCCGCTGGGACGGGCAGCGCGGGCCTGGCGGACCCCGGGGCCTGGCCGCCGCCGCCTCCACCCGCTCCAGTCACACCGGCGCGAAAGCCCCGAGTCTCGCCCCTCCATTCTAACTCCACCCCTGGGCTGTGTGTGGGGGGGAGAACCTCACGTCCCGCGGGAGGGCAAGTCCTCGCGCATGCGCAGCTCCTCCAGCAGAAGGCGGTGTCCGGGGGGACGCCGCGTCCACCCAGTTCCCGCGGGCCCGCCCCGGCTCCGGAATTCGCAGTTAATTTCCCCTTTAAAAGGTAAGCGGTCTGGGACGGCGAGTCTCTCGGGAGAAACCCTCGGAGTAGCCCCTCCTGAACCCACTCACCCCGTGCGGCCTCCATTCTGCCGGGCGCTACCTCACGTCACAACTTCCGCCTCCATCTGCGCGCACACACACACCCCTTTCCTTCCGCCTAGAGTGAGGGACGTTTCGTCCAATCCGAAGCAAAATCTCTTCCCTTCTCCCTCCCCTTTGTCCTTGTCCTCTTTTCTTAACCAATCATATCTCTGAAGGCGTGCCTGCCACCCGGCCCCGCGACTCCTGGGAAATGGAGGTGGGCTTTCTCTAACCCCCCCGCAAATTGGCTACTGCTTCGGTTATTGGTCTTTGGGCCGAGGTGCGTGGCAGACTTGACTCTGACTTGCTCCCGTTTCTCCTATAGGGACGCGGATCGACGATTGACAGAATATTTAGCCACTGGCACGGGCGTCCCTCCCTTCTCCCCTTCCCCTGAGGGTGGCTCCTCCGGCGGAGACGGCGATCTAGACCCGCCTCTCCTTCCCCCGGCGAGGGACCAATGGGATGGTGGGGGCGGGACTCGGGGGAGGAGATTGTTTACGTCCGGCTCGGGAGGGGAAAGTAGGTCAGTACGCGGGGCTGGTGCGGAGCGCGGCGGTGGCGGCGCCCGAGGTGAGAGCGGCGCCTCCCGGGGTGGGGCCCCGGCGGCTTGGCGCTGCCCGCGCCGTCCCCCGGCCGCGGGGCCTCGGCGCGGCTGGCGCTTGCGCTCCCCGCCCCGTCGGGCCCTCAGGCCTCCCTTTCCCGATCTCCGGAGCGAGCGGTCGCCTTGCGCCGCCCCATGGGAGGGGGGCAGCGGTTGGTGCGGGAGGGCGGCGGGGGCGGGGCGGAGGCCGGGCCCTGGAGGCCCAGTCGGCTGCCCGCGGGGGGCACGGCCCCTGGGAGCGGGCGGGAGGAGAGGGGCCCGGGCGGGTCGCGGCCGAAGCGGGTCCTCGCCGCGGGCCCTCGTTGTTTGGTCTGAGGCCTGCAAGTTGCCGGGGAAAGCTCCGGGGGCCGGGCCGGGCCGGGCAGCGTGTGCGCGTGCCGGGCGGGGAGGGGGCCGCACGGCCGGCATCTGCGCGGGCCCTGCCGCGAGGATCGGCCGCGGGCACCGGGCCTTCCTTTGTTCCCGGCCCGGAGCCGCGGCCTGGCCTGTGGGTGTGGCCGGAGCCCCCAGGACACGTGCCTCGAGACCCCCGGGCGTCCCCGAGCGCGGCCGGAGCGGGGATTGTCCGCCGGGGAGGGCGGGCAGAGCCGTGGAGCCGGGGGCAGCCGGCGCCGGGAGAGCTGGTCTCCGGGTCAGCTGTCACCCTTTCTTTCAGTTGTGCTTGACAGCTGGGGAAACTGTTCCCTCACCCAACGGGACTTGGCTCCTGTTCCTTGGCTTAGGGTGCGTTCGGAATCTCCCTGCCACCTGTTGCTTTGAATCTGTCTCCTTTGACTGCAGGTTGTTATCGGATTGGAGGTAAGCTGGTGGACAGCTTGGAGTCAGAGGATCTGAGCTCCCCTTTATCCTCTTAGACTGTTTCTTAAAAGTGAGGGTAAAGATCACATGCCCCCTTTGTTGTGAGAATCAAATGAGATAGGTGCAAAAAACTAAATGTTAGAAATACTAATATTTAGAATGCTGGGAACTTGAAGTCAGGCTATATGTCCATTTTACCTCTTGGCTTTGCCTCATTTATAAAATGGGGTTCTTTTTGCACTCGCTCACAAAGTTAAAGAATGTACACTGCAAAGCTTAAAACACTAAATATCGTATAGGAAGTCTGAAAAATACTTCACCAGAGTTGCATGATCATGACCATTATTGGTTAATAGCTTTTTTAAAATAGCTTTTTTTTAAAGATATACATCATTTTTTCCCTGGAAATCCTTTGTAGCAGAGCAAAGAAGTTACAGAGAACTTGTCTGTCAATTTGTGCAGGTTATTCAAAATATGCTTTTGAATGAAAAAGTATCTATCACTTCATTTAATCTGAGTATAGTTTAATCAGTGAGAAAGTCAAAAATTTCCTGGCCCTCTAGGAGCTCTGGGCTTGCAGGCTAAGACTTAGTGACTTGCCCTGGGGAATACAAACAGGTAATAAAGCCTTGGCAGAATTTTCTGCTAGGGAATAGTGGTCCAATGTCCACACTAGATCTGGCACCAATGTAGTGAGCACCTGCACTCTTCTCTCACCCCCCCCCCAAAAAAAAAATGAGACAAAGTAGCTCTGATCAGAACAAGTAAAAATTTTAATGGTGAGTGACGCCTGGTTTTATAGCCTGACTTAAATGGGAGACCCAGTCAAGGAAAAAAAAATATAGCTATGTTTTTGTTTGGGAGGGGCTTACATTATTTGACATATTTTTCTGACCTTTTTTTTGCCTTTGCCTTCATTCACACACATCTTATGTTCACATGGACTATTTTTGTCCAATCTGTGACAGGGCCTTCGGAGCTTGTATTAGTCTGAACAAACCAGGGGTTGGACACATTGTATGCATCTTGACTCCAACATAGTGATGTAATCTTGCTCCTCTTGAAATCTTAAGGCTACTGGGGGCACTGTTTAGAGAGTATTATTGGACCAAGAGATCAGATCCAAGTTTTAAGTATCACCTCTGACACTTAGAAGCTGTGTGACTCACCTCAGTCTTTTCATCTGTTAAATGGGAATAATAGCACCACCCTTTCTAGGTTGTTGAGAGGATTGAATAACATTTATAAAACTGCTTTTAACCTAAAGCAGCATGTAATTGCTTCAAGACTTCAGAAAGTCAAAGACTGCCTAGTAAGAGACTTGATGATGATGACAATGATTATATTAATAATAAGAGTTAGAGGAAGTTGTTTATATGGTGATATTTTAATATAGCCAAACTGTATGCATTGACCTGCATTTTAGGAATCTTTCTGTCTAAAGAAGTAGCACTAAGTCTTACTGCATACTCCCGATGTCACTGCCAGTTTCTTTCAGTCATTAAAAACTGTTTTACTTGAAGGATCCTCTGTGAGTTTTGGCCTTAATAATAATTAGATTAAATACAATTTGATCCCCGATTTGTCTTAATAAGGGACAAATGCTAACCACCAGAGTTTCTCTTTAAGAAAACACAACAGAATTGGGTTAACATAAACATTTATTAACATTTCTCTAAACTTGGGTGGGGAGAGAATACCTGTCTAAAGATCCAAACTCTCAAAAGTACAACTTTGAAAAGGACTTTTAATTCCACTATCAGAAGACTGAAAAATGTCTGAAAAGCCACTTATGCCTTATCTATCAAGGAAGGGAATGACCTTCAATTTAGTTGGGGCTGAATGTCAGATACTCCCTGGAGGAATGGCTCCTCCCCTAGATCTTTGTGTCTTCTCAGTTATGCTAAGATCTTTGCAAAGGTGAATCTTCCCTTTGAGGATGGGCCAGCACACCAGAGTGATCTTTGTAGAGGTTAGCCTATAATGAACTATAATGAACTTAGATCACTGCCTACCATGTTAGCATTGTTAAACCCTGAAGAAGGACTCCTCTCTTTCGCTCCCCAATCAGTCCTTTTCTCTTGGAGCTCTCAGTCCAGTAGAGGCTAAACTGGAGATAATCTAGGGAAGGCAGAAGGGAGATTGAGAAAGCATTTTACTGAAGATGAGATTTTAGTTGGGATTTGAAAGCAGGAAACAGCTGTGAGGAAGAGAATTTCACTGAATCATAATGTATGTAGAAGAGAGTCAGTATTAAAAAACTGGAAAGGCAGGAAGAAGCCCAGATACTTAGCAGTATCTGGAACATATTAGGGGCTTAAAAAATTCTAATTGACTGACTCACAAATTTATCCAGAGAATTTTTTTATTTGAGCCTGGAGGTAATGATAAGTCCATGGAAAGGGAGATGTGTAGCTTGTCTAAGATCACATCTAGTAAATGGCAAAGCTAAAATTTTGAACCTGTGCCCTCGAACTCTGTACCCAGTCTTCTTTTCAAGAGACTATGCCATAGCAAAATAGCTGATCGTGGTTATAAAACTTAGTAATTAAAGCCAGGTCTCATCTGACTTCTTTTTCTACAAATGAAGTAGGAGGTACCTTTGCTTCCCTCACCCCAGTCTTTCTTCATAGAACTATCTTAAATTTGTGATAGTCTCCATAGTCCTTCCCAGCTCTGATACTTTGTGTTGGTTCTAGCTGCCCAGAACTGTATGGTTTCTTCTTCCTTGCTTTATTCTTTAGGAAACTGCCCAGTGGATTGAGTCCAGTGGGGTTTAAAATCAGGGTATTTATCCTCCCTATTTCAGGATGTGTAGCCTGGGCAGATCATAGAACTCTCTTCATGTGCTTTCTTTTAGCCTGTCTTTCTTACTTTTAATCATTAGTGACCTTTAAGAGGTGTCATGTCTGAGATGTAGTGGTTTTGGAATGGACTGACTGGATTGAGAGCAAATACAAGTTCTGAGTATTTTATTATGTCCTATTTGCTATTAAAAAAAAATAGGGTGCAAAATTCATCTGCCTTGTGACCCACCCTCTACACTTGAAAAAGTACTGTCAGGGGGTGGAAGGTCAGAAATTGCATGTGTTACCTGATGTCTCAACTCTGGGATGATGCACTCATGACTCTTGTTGCCTCTGGTTCAACAATTAATGTAATAGCTGACATAAGAGCCTCAATTTGAATTTGTAGTTTATGAGGCTAGGGCCCAAATATTTCTGTTTATTTATGTGGCAGTTTTTATGTTGGTTTGGAAATGGAAAAGAAAATGGTGCTGCCTTCCTTAAACTATTTATCTTCCTTTTCCTTTGTAAACCAAGGTTGTTGGGAATAGAGCTGAGATTGTGGTTGTGTTCTGAGAGGTAATTTCTGGTCCAATGAAGCAATAGCCATTTGTTGTCACAGAGTACTTGATACTTATGATTCAGACTTCTAGAGCTTCTACACAGAGCTGTGGCAGTGAGACTTAAGGGAAATAATAAACTCTTGACTAATGCCACAGTACAGAGTGGGATCTTGGGGAAGGGGGAAAGGAAGGCTTGCCTATGGTTGAGTGTGGAGAGGAAAAGATTGTGTTATAGATGAGAAATACTGTTGTCATCATTATGTTGTCTCCAGGAAACCTTGGAAGTAATGGGTGAAAAGAACTGCAAGTTAGTAGGGAAGTTGAGAGACTGTTTTCATTTTCCTTTCTCTATCCCCAAAATCAGGATTAAGAAATCCTTGAATCTTTGCTTCAGGTCACAGGTAGAAATGAGTCTAGAATAAAATAGTTTAATCCAGACCCTCCAAAAGTGCCTACTTTGAACAGTACTACTCTACAGATTGGGTGAGATACAGATGTTTTTAAATTTCTTGCCTTAATGGAGGACAGAAAGTATATCAATAAATATCATACAGATTAGAATATAATCATACATAAAAGCAGTGCAAAACTTTCTTTTTTTCTTATTAAAGATTTTATTTATTTTGAGTTTTACAAATTTTCCCCCAATCTTCCCTCTCCCCACCCCCACAGAAAGCAATTTCTCAGTCTTTACATTGTTTCCATGTTGTACATTGATCCAAATTGAGTGTGACAAGAGAGAAATCATATTCTTAAGGAAGAAACATAAAGTATAAGAGATCGCAAGATCAGACAATAAGATATCTGATTTTTTTCCCCTAAATTAAAGGGAATAGTCCTTGAACTTTGTTCAAATTCCATGGCTCTTTATCTGGATACAGATGGTATTCTACATTGCAGACAGCCCCAAATTGTGCCTGATTGTTGCACTGATGGAATGAGCAAGTCCATCAAGGGTGATTGATCATCACCCCCATGTTGCTGTTAAGAGTTGCTGTTAGATTCTGCTCATCTCCATCAGTTCATCATCCAGGCTTCCCTGAATTCCCATCCCTACTTTTTTCTAATAGAACAGTAGTGTTCCATGACATATATATACACCACAGTTTGCTAAGCCATTCCCCAATTGAAGGACATTTACTTGATTTTCCAATTCTTTGCCACCACAAACAGCGCTGCTATGAATATTTTTGTACAAGTGATATTTTTACCCTTTTTCATCATCTCTTCAGGGTATAGACTCAGTATTGCTGGGTCAAAGGGTATGCACATTTTTGTTGCCCTTTGGGCGTAGTTCCAAATTTCTCTCCAGAAGAGTTGGATGAGTTCACAGCTCCACCAACTATCTAATAGTGTCTCAGATTTCCCACAACCCTTCCAACAATGATCATTATCCTTTCTGGTCATGTTGGCCAGTCTAAGAGGTGGTCTATAGGTGGTACCTCAGAGAAAGTACAAAACTTTCTAAGAGAGGTTTCAAAAACTATAAAAACCTGACAGTTGTATACCACCAAGGTGGTTTTCTGTGTATCATCTCATTTCAGCTTCATAATCATCCATAGATTCCTCCCATTTTACAAATAAGGAAAACAGGCTCAGAGAATTTACCTGCCCATAGTCTCATGTCTAATAAGCTTTGATTGTGAGCTCAAGTCTCCCTGCAGTCAAATCCATTCAGCTTCCTCCATATGAAACATGTGAATTCCCAACACCTTTGTATTGTGTACTATAAGAATTGTTTTTCCCACTTTACAGATGGGTAAATTGAAATCCTTAGAAAGTCTGGCATGATTGGAAGCCAAATTTCTCTTGATTTCAAGACCAGCTAAGTCCTCCAGTTCTTTGCTGGGAGTTATTGAGGAGGTGCTTGTGTACAACAGAAGGCAGCCACCCAGGTTTCAAGTGTCCAAGAGCTACCTATGATTTAAATCTAAATTAGATCATTAGTTTTAGCAGTAGAAGGGATGTTAGAAATGAACATGACATGAACTTTTGGTCGCATAAGTATTTAGTGATAGAAGCCAGAATTTGAACTTGGGAACTAGAAGAGCATTGTACACCTATCTTATGATGTAATTTTGCTATGTCTTACATTTTATTTTTTTCCTTAAGGATATGATTTCTCTCTCAGCACATTCAATTTTGATCAATGTATAGCATGGGGAAATAATGTCAAGACTATCAGACTGCTTTCTGTGGGGGAAGCAAGATTGGGAGGGAAATTGTAAAATTCAAAAAACAATAAAAAAATTAATTTGAAATTGGTTCTTCTGAATACAAATTCAGTGGTCTTTTAGAATGATTTCTCTCAGCACATTCAATTTTGATCAATGTATAGCATGGGAAACAATGTCAAGACTATCAGACAGCTTTCTGTGGGGGAAGCAAGATTGGGAGGGAAATTGTAAAATTCAAAAAAACAATAAAAAAATTAATTTGAAATTGGTTCTTCTGAATACAAATTCAGTGGTCTTTTAGAGTACCTCCTTGATGATACATGAGATGGGGAATTACAGGGTGTTGGGAAATAGCCATTTCTGACAAGCTCATTGGATTGAACCAGTGATCCTATGGCTAAAGGTATGCCTAAGGGTGTGGTGTTGATGCTAAATAGAAAGAGTCTACTATTGCTGACTGACTTGGTCCCTAGAATTATTGAGTACTGAAGAAGGCAGGGCCTAGGGTTGATGACTTTGCTTGTGCCCCTTAGTAGTTTTTCAATGATGGTTCAGTAGTTAGATGCCAAAGAAGATAGCTCTGCTTCTAATAACCTTTTGTCTAGTTCCAAGAACTCCATGGTTTAATTGAAACCCTAGCTGTGAACTACTGTCCCTGTTGAGGAATCATGGGGCAGACATGGGGAAGTTTTAATTGCTGGAGATTGAGTTCTGAGGGAGTTTCCCACGTTATAGGTTTTATCTTACCCTTTGTTTGCTTTTCTCTTTTATTCCAGGTCTTCTCCACCATGGCCCGACGCACCCGCAGCAGCCGGGCCTGGCATTTTGTTCTGAGCGGGGCCCGCCGGGAGGCAGATGCCCGAGCTGTGGCTTTGGCCTCTGGCACCACCAACTGGGGCTATGATTCTGATGGACAGGTGGGTTGCTGCTTCCTTAACTGGAAGAGTAATTAGCAGCGCATGTTCAGAAGAAGATGTCTTAAGAAAATCAGCTTCAGGCTTTGCTCCTCATATGGAAGGGTGGGTAAGGGAGAGAGCATAAGACCAGATTCTTTTATTGATCAGATTTTAATTCTGCACTAGGGGTCTAAGTAAAGCTTTCTTAGCTCCAAAGTAGAAAAGACCCTGCTAGTTGATCCCTGTTATACAGTTGAAGAAGTCCTGTTTCAGAAAGGAAATGCCAAGTGTTCTTTTTCTCTGCTTTTGTAGGGAAAATGGGTGAGGGATGAGAGGTAACTGGGTTTATAATCAAAGTTCTTGACTTTTTGGTTTGATGTTTTCACCCAGAACCCTTGCTTAATATATTGTTAGATTTCAATGTTTTCTCTGTGAAGAATGTTCACAGAGTGTAGTACTATATTGGGTATGTCTACAGTGCTTGCTGCCTGGTATATTCCTACCCTTCATGGTCTAAGGACCATCTCTGTAGGTCTAAAAGATATACCTGGGATGCTTCTGAGGGATATACCATGAGATTCTCCTGGAGGAGTAGGAGGAAAGGAGTATTTGGTATAGGGGACAGGAAGATAATTTGTAGGCAGTAGGAGAGAAAAAGAAGAGCAAATTGAATTTTCCTGACTAAAAATATGGTTGAGTTTTTATGTTAGGTTTATACTCAAATAGCAAAAGAGTGTTTCTGTTTTGCTCTGTACAGTTGTTGAATGGAGTTTACTAAAGCCCTTAGTTGAACATGAATCTACAATGCTGCAACATGGTGGCATTATGAACCAGTTACATTTTGAGTGTTGTTTAGGTCAGCAGTCCATTGTCCTTTTCTCTCACCAAGTTACTGGTAAGAACTTGGTCAGAGTCCAGTCCTGTGCCCAGTTTTAGGACTTGATTCTTAAGAGAAAGGGAGTGGAAAATGGAAAACCCTGTTTGTGCTATGTAAAATATAACAAGTAAAAAATGGAAAAAGAGTTGCTTTCTTCACCTCAGATAATGTGGACAGAACAGATAGAACTGGAATTATGGGGTGAGGAAGCTGATTGGTCTCTGAGGATAATGGCCCCTAAGGTTTAGGGGAAACATCAAGTCCATGATGACAGTACTGGAGGTGCTGAAATAGGTCCTCATCAAAAACTTATACAACTTTGAGGGGTCATAAAGAGTCCACATAGAATAGAAATAAATGTTCTTTTGTCCTGCTAAGGTGGTGGGTAAGATGACATTTGTCTGAAGCCTCCCTATAATCTATGTTTCTTTATCTCTGAATCATAGAGACAGTGAATCCAAGCAGATTTTTTTCAGGTTTGATTTCTTTCCAATTCTTTAGAAAAAACAATTTTCTTTCATGTTGACGTCTTTACTTGTTAGCATTTCTGGGGATATGGGGGGAATAAGATACCCTTGCAACAGTCTGAACTGTCCCTTATGACAAAATATCAATTAAACAAAAATATCTGATATACTAACTATATCTTATTATGTAAACAAAAAGGAAGAATGTTTAATGAATTGCTCTTTGTGATTTCCATTGGTTTTCCAGTTGTTTTCAACTTCCTTATAGTGATCCTTTATTTTATGCTGTTGTATTCATTATATATGTTGTTGTCCTTTTGTTTCTGTTTACTTTTGTCCATCCTGTGACCTCACCCACATTCCTGTTCCACCTCCACCTTACATTGGCTAGTGACCTTGAGAATTCACTCTACTGTATGTTTCATCATAGGAAATGAGGCTCATTATCTAAGTGTTGCATCAGGGGAGCGTGGGTTATGTTTGTTGACAGTGTGACTTAGAAATTTATGATATTTGTAGCAGTTAGCACATACATTGAGCATGCTGTTCTTAACCCTGCTTTCAGGAACTGATACAAAACACATACCTCTCTTACCTTCTTTCTATCTTGGAGACTTTCCAAGAGCCCAGGCTGAATATGTTCATTCAGGACCTAGCCTTTCTTCTTGGCACTTAGCCCTTGTAGAGAATCTTGAAAGGTTGGGGTTTAGCACATGATTTTACTAGGACATTAGGATTGAGCTGGGTGACTGGAGCCTGGAGAGAGTCATTTTCACAAATCAGGATATATTAGAAACTCCTAAACAAGAGTTCACTTGAACATTTGGCAGCTTTCCTTGAGAATGAATGCTTAGTGTTGGTTCTGAAGATCCTCACTTAAAACAGGGTCTTTTAAATATCTCTAGCTTCTCTCCAGTGTGGGATGTTAAATATCTCTAATTTCTATTCTAACGAGCCATCCTCTGAATCAAATTTAAAAAAAAAACACAATTCAGGAAAACCAAACACTGTACCGGGTTGATTCTTGACAAACATACAATGTCCTATACATACAGCCTCCATCTCTGCAAAAGAAGGAATTGAAGAGCTTGCTCTCATGTTCTAAACAAAATCAATAATAGAAATCCTTGGAAAAACAGTGTACTTCTGGCTTCTGGAAAAAGGGTTGTTGAGGCCCATTTTAGTCCTACCTGGGTAACTGGGTATTAGGGCATGGTGGTATAATCAAAGAATTCAAAAAAATAAGTGCCCTTGGGTAAGAAATGAGATTATCTGAAGCACCATACAACTGTTTTTTTACTTGAAAATCACAACCCTGGGAGATGTAGGTACTATTATTATTTCTGTTTCATAGTTGTCATAGCAATCAGGTTAAAGGAGTTGCCCAGGGTCCCACAGCTGTAAATGTCTTTGAAATTGGGTCTTCTTGACTCCAGGTCCAGGACTCTGCTGTACCACCTAGTGCCTCTAAGATTAGCTTCATTTTATCTTGAGTCTTCTGTATTCATAGTTTGCATGTTGTCTCTCCTAGTAGAGTTCCCAAGTTTGTATCTCTGTTGTTGGCACAGAGTAGGCACTTTGTAAACATTTGTTAACTTGCAGTTTAAGCCTTTTTTGCTATTTCTTTTGTCTTTAGGGCTCACAAAGAATAAGTTAAATATGCTAGCCCTTCAGAATACAGCCATAATTTCTCAACTAAGTCTTTTCTCCTGACTAGGTATCCCTAGTTCCTCTCACCAGACTTCATTTGATGTGATCTTGAGACACCTTTGGATATGTAATATTATTTGTGTTGTCAGCTACAATTGATGGGTTGATTGTATTCGATGAACTCATTTTTGTCTCTTAAAATAACAAAATTATAAAAAAGTTCTGAGTGAGGAATGTCAGGGCATATATAGAAATGTGATGTAAAAATAAAAGACTTCTATAAAATTGTTTAAAAACCAAAAAAATCTCAACTCTGATGCCCATTCTTTTATAGTAATAGTTAAACTGAACACAGAAACCAGGTAGTTTGCCTATATCAGTCTCCATCTGGGTGATGGGGCTATTAGAATTCCAAAGGATAAGGTAAGAAGAGATTTCTAAAGGAGAGAAATACATGGTGGGGGTCTGCTTTCACAGTCTTCTGCTCCCTGATAAGGACTATAGTACCTCCTATACTATGGCTTTGATTGCTGTAATTGAGAACATTTATCATTTTTGTATCCCTAATCCTGAAGATGAGCTTTTCTATGCTTAGCTAGGTTGGTCTGCAAAGGACCAACTGTGAAAACCTTTTCAGTTTGGTAAGAAGTGACAAGCTAGTGTTGTATTGAGATAGGTTTCAGTGACTCAAGGTTGCCTTTATTCCATGAAAAGGTATTGTAGAAGATGTCTAGCATATAAGTATTCTGATAAATATGTTTGGAGGAAAACTTGTGAGGCTTTCTCAGGAACTCTAAGACTATTGATATTTTTACCCCACCTTTTGGTTCTACATGTTCTGTGAGGACCATCTCTAGTTGACCTGCTCCATATCTGGCCACTGGATTATATGAAGATCACAAAACTGGTGACTTTGCACCACACTCCCCTCACTTAAATCCAGTTCTCTTGAATGTCATGGTCTTCAAGAATGAAGAACAAACAACATATTCTGTATTCTTGGTGATTACAATTTGTGGTTAGTAGTTAAGTTGGCACTCAGGTCTTCCTGTCTGTCCTCAAACACCCTCTAATGTTGCTTTCTCATAATTATAATCTTTAGTTGTAAGGTTATAGGATCTGGAGTTTGAAGGGATTTCTGAGATTTTGTTAACACCTGCTTCTTAGAAGAAAAACTAGACTCGAGACCTTAACTAGCACAAGTTGTGAGTAGTAGAAATGCTTTTTTAATGTACTAACTCTCTTGGGAAGTTGTGACTTAACTTGAGTCAGCCACCTAATTATAATCTAATCTAACGCACCAATTTTGCTTATATCTTATTTTAACAAGACCTAGATTTTCCCCTCTAACTCCTTTCTCAGAGAACTTTATCCTAATCTCTAATGTAGGGACTTTAGGTTGGGATACTATATTATTCTTGAAAATAATGACTGTAGGGATCAAGAAGTTGATAGTATGACTGGAACTGTATAGTCTCATGGCTTTGCCCACTTAAGAAGATTGCTCACTTACATTGACCATTTTTTCACTGGAGGATAAGCAGGTAGTATTTCTTGGTTTTGAGGACTCAAGGGATCGTCTCCTAGGATTTGCTGTCATGGAATTTTTGCTCATCAAACACCCTTGATAATAGACTTTGACAAGAGGAATCTTCAGCAATTTCCAGAATAGGCAGGTGATTTGTCCCATATCTAATGATTACTCAATAAATACTACCTGAAATTCCCTATAGCATCTCAATAATCACTGCAATGTTTGTGAATATTCAAGAACTATTCAGATAGGGCTCTGACTTCCTGAGGACCTTTATTCTCAGGGCAGTTTCTTTTTTAAACTGGTCCTTCTCTACCTTGCACTTGCCCCAGTTCAACTTGGAACTGTCAAGTGAAGGCAGTGAATGGAATGAAAGCTGGAAACTGCTCAGTTTGAGCTTGATTCAGCAGCTTAGAGTCTATATGAAAATGTAAGGTCATAGAACTTGTTGCTTAAGATTTATGAAGAGCTAATGGTTCACCTCAGGCAGGCTCTTAGGAAGGTGGGCTTTCCAAAAGTAGGGAATTTCTATGCACCAAAAAGTGTAGGTACCCAAGTGTACATACTACACAAAGAGGGGAGAGTGAAACAGGTCACTTGTTTTTTTTTCATGTGGTGTGTATGTGTCTGTGTGGGACTGTCCTGGGCCAGATTCTTCAAAAGGAGAAGATAGTGATGGTGGCAAGTTCCCAAAGGTGTCTTAAACTAATTCAAAGGATGGGGAGGGATCCTGGTAACAGGTTTCTTGTCCCCTACCTTCTTCCTATCATGTGCCTGAATTTTGGATAGGCTAATGCCCTGACTCTCCCCTTGGCTTTTTTGTTTGACAGCACAGTGACTCAGACTCAGAGGCAGAGTTTCCCTCCCTGCCACCCTCCATCCCCAGTGCTGTACCAGTGACTGGGGAATCCTACTGTGACTGTGAGAACCAAAGCGAAACTCCGTACTGTGCCAGCCTCCACACCAGCCATCGAAGCAGGGACTGCCAGTGTGGCGAGGAAGACGACTGTAAGGAGCCTTAACCCATGGTTTTCTGGAAACTCTTAGTTAATTTCTCAGGGCTCCAGAGTCGGCAAACCTGGGCTGAGGGGGAGTATTTTGTAGAGGCTTCCTACACTTGTCTTTTCCCCTGGTATTGTGCAGTCTTAGGAAGATGCTCAGAGTTGGGGTAGCAATGGAGTGAGTTGGTTTTATCAAACACAATTATAACAGATGCCTATTTTAAGGGAGAGCTGAGTGGTCAGCCTACCCTTTGATAAGGAGCAGAGAACACAATATTGAGGCTCAAAAGAACATACAGGGGCAGCTAGGTGGTGCAGTGGAGCACTGGCCCTGGAGTCAGGAGTACCTGAGTTCAAATCCAGCCTCAGACACTTAATTACCTAGCTGTGTGGCCTTGGGCAAGCCACTTAACCCCATTGCCTTCCAAAAAAAAACCCCATCCAAATAAATAGAGAACATAGAATAGGTAGGAGTTTTTAATGATCATGTAATTTATCCATGGGTATGGTATTTTTTTTTCCTGGATTGAGAATAAGTCAAAAATGAAGGGGAGCTATGAGGATGGTAGCGTGACATTACAACCCTTTGTGGGGTGGGGGGGGCATGAGGCAGCTCTGGATTAAGCCTCAGGAACTCTCATTCAACATCAATGCTAGCCTGCTTTTGCCTGTTTTAACTGGGCCACCTCCTTGACCTATTAGCATCCGGTTCACCAGCTGATTTGGGTCAGCAAGAGAGAAGTGTTAGGTTTGGAGTGGGTATGTTGTGGGGTTGATTCCATTTTGCTTGTCCCCAGTTGCAGCCTCTTCTTCCTCCCAAACAGATTTTGATTGGGTATGGGATGATCTGAACAAATCAACAGCCACTCTGCTAAGTTGTGACAACCGCAAAGTCAATTTCCACATGGAGTATAGCTGTGGCACCGCAGCCATCCGAGGGAACAAGGAACTGTGTGAAGGCCAGCATTTTTGGGAGATTAAAATGACTTCTCCAGTCTACGGCACTGACATGGTATATTTAGGGGAACCTGGGGGATCCTGCTCCAGACAAGGGTGCTGGCCACGGACCACTGCTCATGGCTTAGTGTTGTTCTCCTTCCCTTCTCCCCACTGTTTCCGGTAGATGGTTGGTATTGGGACATCAGATGTAAATCTGGACAAGTACCGCCACACCTTCTGCAGCTTGCTGGGCAAGGATGAAGACAGTTGGGGCCTTTCCTACACAGGTGAGCATTTGAGGACTGAAAAGGATACAAAGGAAAAGGTGCTAATTTTCAAGGAGGGGAAAAATCTCTGGATGCTTCTCCTTTTAGAAGACTGGTTGGGGTTGGAGGCTTCATGTCTAGCTGTGACTCAAATCTCAGGCTAGGTAGACTGGGATGGGGGTAGGATTATACTGTATCCTGTAGCATCAAAAGGCAGGGCTAGGAAAGGGGAATTATTAGAAGTGAAGCCTATTTTACACACTACAAGATCCATCAAATCTAGTCTTCACCTGCTTTGGGGCTGTTGTTTCAGGACTTCTCCATCACAAGGGTGACAAGATGAGCTTCTCATCACGGTTTGGCCAGGGCTCCATCATCGGAGTTCACCTAGACACTTGGCATGGGACACTGACCTTCTTCAAAAACAGGAAATGTATAGGTAAGGGTGGGAGCTGAAGGCCCAAGTTACAAAATAAAATGTCTTTAATGGAAGGAAATTAAGCTAGCTAGTTTTGTATGAAGGGCCTGAAGGCACTTGACAAAAATATGCCATAGAGCCCTTAGAAAGGGCATGGTGAACTTGGGTAAACACAGAAATCTGGATTCCTTGGATCTACAATTAGTTTGGTACTAAAAAGACCCAGGGAAAGAAAGAGTAGGACCTTTCTGAGTCCCTTCTGATCTTCGATCTCCATTCATATCATGTCTTTTTGCCAGGAGTTGCTGCCACTAAACTGCAGAACAAGAAATTCTACCCCATGGTTTGCTCCACCGCTGCCAAGAGCAGCATGAAGGTGATCCGTTCATGTGCTAGCCTCACTTCCCTGCAGTATCTCTGTTGCTATCGCCTGCGCCAACTGCTGCCTGACTCTGGGGACACATTGGAAGGATTGCCTCTGCCACCTGGCCTCAAGCAGGTGCTGCACAACAAACTGGGCTGGGTCCTGAGCATGAACTGTAGTCCCCTGAAGTCATCATCACCCAAGGTGGCAGCATGCTCAGGGAGCCCAGAGGCCAAGCCATGTCAAAGGAAGAGGTGTCGACGGACTTAAGTTATTTTCCAATGAAAACTGCCTTGTTGGGCTTGGGGTGGCTTCTCTTTCTTTCCCATTTCCTCCACACACTCTTGGGATAAGAGGGAAGGTTGGGAAGGGAAGTTGCCCCCATCAGCCCCACTGGTTTGAATTTGCCAATATGTTCCCCTCATTCAGGAACTAGTTTAGGTCGAGGCATCTGTTCCTCACCTCGACTGGAAGACTGTGCCATGAACTAAGAGCATCAGCTCGGAAACAGATGATCACAGTAAGGCTCCCTGAGCCCTTATTCTGGACTTAGCCAAATGATCACTCCAGGTCCTCTTTAGTGGTGGAGATTGCAGTGCTACTGCCTCCCTCTGGGGACAGCTTATGATCACTCCTGCCTCAGGGGAGGGGAGGATAATGCTGTAGCCTAGGCTCAGCAGTTCTCAAATATACATCTGAGAGGGGTGAGGAGAAATGCTTGGTTAATATTTAGATGTATGTTCCCCCTCCACCTCTTGGGGCTTCAGATCTAGGATCTAGAATTTTTTTTTTTTAAACTGCTTTTGCATGTTGTCAGCTTCTGCTCCTGTATCAGAGACTGTATCAAATCACTGTAATAAAGTCAAAATAGTTTATATTGAATTACAGATGCTGCAAAAGAAAATGGGCCCATGTTTAGAAGTTGGGGGAGGATTATGATTAATATATTTAAGGGGTGACACTGGAGGGGTGTTCCAAGTGTCAAGTCTACGCTGATTAGAAAGTTCTACCATTGCCTTGTGATACACCTGGGGTAGGGAATTAGCTCCATTTTAGTGATAGATGAAGCTTGAAGTGATATTTATTGGCAGAACCAAGGTCAGGCTGGCTGTCTCTGCCTCACCAAACACCACCATCCCCAGCTCTCCAATCAGCAGTTGCCTTAAATGAATCCCAGAGGAACATAGTATCGCACAAAGATGTGAGTTGTCAGGGTCTTTTATCTTCCCTGCTTATTAAAATTGTAGGTGCATCCTATCTGGGCTGGAAATTGGAAAATCTGAGAGCTCCTTCCATCTTTAAAGAATTCATTAAAAAAAATTGGCACAGCAGTTACCACTTTTTTATCACCTAGCTTAGTTATAGCCCTTTGCTCTCCCACCAATAAAGAGCCTGTTCTGCTCTGTCCTTCATTTCTTAATTATATCCCTTGCTTTGATGCCCCTTAAATATTAAATCCACTTAATTTATACGTTGACCATCCTTGCCCTTGTTTTCCATGGCATCATTCTCCTGCCTGTTTTTTTTTATATCTTCACATTGGCACCTAGCAGTTAAAGCACCAAGAACGAACAAATTGGTACACCAAGGTTCCCTAAAAGCAGGGAAGAGATGGAGATGAGGGCTTTTTAACCTATGTGAGTCTTGCCACTCCTGTTAGCCTAGGATCTGCAGCCCCCCCCCAATCCCATAATTATATGCTCAAATCCAACCAAAGGTCAGGATTAGATAGCTGAAGAGGTCAGGGCTGACTGCCGCTGATCTGAATCTGATATCTTTTCCTCACAGCAATGTCACTGAGCAGAAAAGCACACATCAAAAGGAGCCCAGAACCCATGTTGGTATTTCCCACATCATCTCTCACTCTCCACTAAGCTAACGCCACCCTCTAGCCTGGTCTGGGATGAGGGAACAGTCCTAACTGAAATGAGATTAAAACCTAGCCTCCTGATCTTACTTTTGGGTAGGGCCTTAGCAGACTTCAGGGCCAGCCCATCTTCCTGAAGTACAAAAGGAGAAAACCCGTGATTTGTCGTAAGTCAGATCCCAAGGTCTCTAGCACTGACATGGGCAGAAATCTCATCTGGAGATTACTAAAGAAATCAAGGCTAGTAATGCAATTGACTAAATGTACGCTACTACAAATGCTATTCTACAGGAATAGTCATGGTCAGGCTTGGGCATGGAGGGACACCTGTACATGCCATGAGCAATGAGCAGACAAAGGGGCCCAGCAGCCCAGCCAGCTTCTGTAGCATCAGGGCCTGTGGAGGACCTGACCAACCCATATGATTATGCCCTCTTCAACCTTGTTCTTTTGTTGCTGATAACTTCTATATCCTGTTGGGTCTTAGCCACCTTTGAACTGGATGTTAATCTATCGGACTCCAGCCTGCTGAATTTGAGCAAAAACTTAAGTCTTTCTGGCTCATCTATTTTTTCTTTCCAGTCTGGGATAGTTAAGCCTGCAAAGTCTCCCATTTCACTAAGTATACCTGCCAAGTGATGGCTTTCCTTTATAACCCCCCATCCCTGGCCTAGGACAAGTCCAGTGACAGCCAGGTGATAGACTGGCCAGCAGCATTTTCAGATACAATCCAAGGAAGAGAACAAGGAGATGAAGCTGCCACTAAAAGAAACTTCAGCTGCCATGTGGTAGAACCCTCCACTAAAGGAAGAACAGTAAGGAAATTGGGGTCTTGTTTGTTGTCTAATTTTTTTTCCCAACTATTTGCCTTCAATAAAGTCAATAGCATCTGTCATTGAAGTTGACAACTCTTCTTTCTTGCTAATTTACTTAAATTGTGGACACATGACCTCCAAACTGGGAGACCCTGTATGGAAATCCAGGTTCACCCACCTTTTCTCATCACCATTAAGCTCCAAGATTGCTGCCAACAATCTCTACAGAAGATGCCTTTGGCCATGTCCCTCTGCCTTTACTGCAGGCTCCCCTGTTGACTTCCTTCTAACAAAGGGATCACCAGTTTCCACCCCTCCCCCCAGAGGATTAAATGGATTAAATGGGCTGCTCTCCTGAGCTGGGGGGGGGGGGGGGGGGGGGAAGTAGCTAAAAACCTTGTGTACAGCTGGAAGAGACTGAAGACATCAGCATGTTTAATCCTTTCTGTTTTTTAGTGGAAGCAGGAAAAGGAAAGAGGAACCTCTGGTTCTTAGGGTGACTTTGCCCCATAAGGGAGGGGGGAAATAGACAAGGTTGAAAAAGTTTACTACCTTGAATAAAAAAGACTGGGGGGGGTGGAGCCAAAATGGTGAGGGAAGAGCCTCTTAGGAAATAATGACTAATGACAGAACCCACAGAGGGACCCAGTGAAGCAATTCTTCAGCCCAAGATAACCTGGAAAGCAGTGGAAAGGCTCCGCTCCATGGGGTTAGAAGGGCAGCCCACCAGAGTGAAGGAGCTTCAGCCTCCTGGAGGCAGTGCCAGGGTGCCTGTGAGCTGCAGCTCACAGCAGTGGGGGCAGTTTCCTGACCTACACCCCTAGGAGCATGGGGCACAACTTGGAAGATGGGGGTGCCCTCTGCCAAAGTAAGTGCATGAAGCCCAACCCTTGGCACTCAGTGAACAGCCCAGATCCAGGAAAGGGATGCAAAGCCTGTAAGCAGGAGCCCCCAGGCAACTGAGCCTTGAGTGTTCAGTCTACCAAGGGTAGGGGAGTGGTGAGAGACTTCCAAGATGTGTCCTCTGTCCCTGGAACAGGACTATGGGGCTCTGACCTCAATCAGATCCTGATCACAGTCTAGGACCCCTACAAAACAGCAGCCCCACCCCACCTCAGTCCCATGGCAGAGGAGTGCATTTGTGGTTATTCACAGACCAGAAGGGGAGACAGCTTCACACACTGAGATCCCTGTAGAGGTGTGTGTGTCCCAATAATACTCAAAAGCTCAGGAAGTACCCCCAAACCAGGCTCATGCTGGGAAAATGAGTAGGCAGAGAAAAAAGAGGAACACCATTGAGAAATACTTTGTCTATGATTCCAAGAAGGATCAAAACACTCAATCTGAAGATGAGGAAGTACAAGTTCCTGCATCTAAAGACTGCAAGAAAAACGGAAATTGGGCTCAGGCTATGACAGAGTTCAAAAAAGACTTTGAAAATGAAGTGAGGGAGATGGAAGAAAAATTGGGAAAAGAAATGAGAGAGATGCAGGAAAAACATGAAAAAGAAGTCAGCAGCTTGGTCAAGGAGATCCAAAAAAAATGCTGAAAATAACATGTTCAAAACCAGCATAGGTCAAATGGATAAAACAGTTCAAAAAGTTATTGAGGAGAAGAATGCTTTAAAAAGCAGAATTGGCCAGATAGAAAAAAAGAGATAAGAAAGCTCTCTGAGGAAAACAAATCCTTCACACAAAGAATAGAACTCAGGGAGGTTGCTGACTTTACGAGAAATCATGACACAATACTTCAAAACCAAAAGAATGAAAAATTAGAAGAAAATGTGAAACATCTCATTGAAAAAACAACTGATATGGAAAACAGATTTAGGAAAGATAACTTAAAAATTATTAGAATACCTGAAAGTCATGATCAGGAAAAGAACCTTGACATCATTTTTAAAGAATTCCTACAGGAAAATTGCCCTGATATCCTAGAAGCAGAGGGCAAAATAGAAATTGAGAGAATCCACTGATCTACCACAGAAACATAAAAAAAAAACAACCCCAAGGAATATTATAGCTAAGTTCCAGAACTCCCAAGTCAAAGAGAAAATATTACAAGCAGCCAAAAGGATACAATTCAAATATAGTGGAGCTGCAGTCAGGATCACACAGGACTTAGCAGCAACAACATTAAGGGCTCATAGGGCTTGGAATATAATATTCTGGAAGACAAAAGAGTTCAGAATGCAACCAAAAATCAACTACCCAGCAAAACTGAACATCCTTTTCCAGGGAAAAAGATGGGAGTTTCAATTGAACCAGGGGAATTTCAAATGTTCCTGTTAAAATGGCCAGAACTGAACAGAAAGTTTGATTTTCAAATACAGGGCTCAGATGAAACAGAAAGAGTTAAGGAGGGTAAAATATGAGGGACTTAATAATGATGAACTACATGTATTCCTGCATAGAAAAATGATACCGATAATACTTAAAAATACTTAAGAAACTTAATACTTAAGAAACTTCTCATTTAATAGAGCAGGTAGAAGGAGCTTTTATAGATGAAGCACAGGAGAGCTGAATTTGAAGATATATTGTAAAAAATGGAGTCAATGGCTAAAAGGGAAATGTACTAGGAGTAAAAGAAAGGAGAGGTGGAATAGGCTAAGATAATTCATATAATAAGATTTTTTTATTGCAATGTGCTACTGCAATGATATTGAAGAGGGGAAGACAAGGGGGAATGAGGGAATCTTCGCTCTCATCAGAGGTGGCTCAGAGAGGAAATAGCATATATACTCAATGAGGTATAGACATCTGGAGTAAGAAGGAGAGATGGGGGGGGAACAGGGGAAGGGGTAGGGATGTGAGTGATGGAGGAGGGTGGACCGTGGGGAAGAGTGGTCAGATATAACACATTTTCTTTTTTTTACTTCTTGCAAGGGGCTGGGATTGGATGGCCTGTCCGGGATCACAGGGCTGGGTGGTTGCTGGGCCTGAGGGGTGGTATGTGTGCATGGGGCCTCTTGGCCCCAGGGCCAGTGATCAAGCTGCTGTGCCACTCAGTTACCCTACAGTACATTTAAGAAGAGGGACAGAGTGAAAGGAGAGAGAAAATATAGTGTATGGTAGTGGGGAAGTACGAATGGAGGGAGTTGCAATCAGCAACAGCAACAGTGAAAAAATATGGAAGTAACTTTTGTGATGGATTTCTCATAAAGAATGTGATCTACCCATGACAGAGCTGGTGGTGTTGGAACACAGTCTGAAGCACATTTATTATTATTAATATTATTATTGGGGGTTGCGGGGCAAATGGAGTTGGGTGGCTTGGCCAAGGCCGCACAGCTGGGTAATTGTTGGATGTCTGAGGCCAGATTTGGACCTGGGTGTTCCTGACTCTGGGGCCTGTGCTCTGTCCACTGTGCCAACTGGCTGCCCATACTATTATTATTATTAATTTATTTTAACTTTTTCCTCTTTCCTTTATTGCTCATGAGGATCTATATTTTTTGTTTACTTTTTTTTTTTCCCCAAGGCAATGGGGTTAAGTGGCTTGCCCAAGGCCACACAGCTAGGTAATTAAGTGTCTGAGGTCGGATTTGAACCCAGGTACTCCTGACTCCAAGGCCAGTGCTCTATCCACTGGGCCACCTAGCCACCTCTTTTGTTTACTCTTAAATAAGAATATTTTAGTATTGTATATAAAAAAAATCATTTCTACAAAAATAAAATAAATATAAAATTAAAAAATTGAAAAATAAAAAAAAGACTACCTAGACAGAGTTTCCAACACATATGACCAGGGAGATTAGGTCTTTGAGAAACTACTGGTTGCAGGACCCCCTGTACAGCAGGAGCCCATAAGATAGGAATGGAGGAAGGGACTATTGCTGAGAAGAAGAGGTATTTCCTGCCTTGGAGGGGGCAGGAAGAAGACCATACACTGCTCTGGCCCATGGCTGGCACTGATCTTGAAGAAGCAGTAATACAAGCAAATCTCTATAAGCAAGGAATTATACCTAACAGACACTGTTAAAATAATTTTGAAACTGTTCTATCTTCCCAGTAGTGATTCTATAATTGTCTGCTAAGTAATCCTTACTATACAACGGTAGTTTTTACAAAACAAAAAGTAATCCTAAATAAACTAGTTATCTCCAAGTTATCTCACTAGGCTCTACTAGTTATACATCAAATTCCTTGAGGCTGCCTTGTATTAAAGAAGACTCTAACTCCCAATCACATCCCTGCAAAGGAGCTGGGCTACACTCAGCTGACTCTAGCCAATCAGTCCAACTGTTGGCTTACAACTGTATTTCTCTTCTTCTCCCTTCCCCCTTTCTCCATACTCCACTGTCCTTGATGTTCTCACCAACTGAGCTTGTAGCTGTTTCTTTTTTGCTTAAACTTACTATCCTATTAAAAACACTCTTTACTCTGAATTAAATTGTAACATTTCAACAATCTGTGAATTAAAATGCATGCCTTTTCTTATCTCCTAAGTCAGAAGTTTGTGATTTCCTCACTTGAAAGAACTACATGTGTCTGGAGGAACTTCCCTCCCCCAGCTACCTCTGGATTCGGCTGTCACCTCTTCCAAGTGAGACTCCAGACAAACATTTTAAGAACTCAAAAGTCTCTATTACGATTCAGGAATTAGGGGGACTGGGAGAAACAAGGGGAAAACACTTCTGAGATGCTTGAAGTTCCAGCAGATCAAGCAGCTGCTTATCACTCTGCTGTACCCTATCCCTTCCTACTGCATACCTCTTCTGGCTGACAAGAGGCTTGATGGGAAAAGTGAGGAAGGAATCTTATCTATGACAAGTTTTTCCTAGTTGCCTATCCCAGTTCTGGTATGTAACAAATGATCATTCTGTGCTTTTACTTTTTATTAAAGATTGCTAAAATGAAAGAGATCCTTCCTGCATCCAGTTTCTTCCTACTTGAGTGTTCAATTGTGATCAGTATAGAATCTGAATGTTTTAGAGCCCATGGAATAAACCCAGACAATATTTAACTAAAATAGAGCCATAGAGATGCAAATAACCTTTAGAATGGCAGGGCAGCTCAGTGGCAAGGACACCTGATTGTCCTCCCAAATGGACAATTCTCCAAGGTGTTGTTTTAAACCCATCATCCGTATTTGTTAGAGGACTTGGGCCCAGATTTTACTAAGAAAACAAGAGGTCATTTACTATGAGTTCTCTTCTTGCCCCTATTCTACATCTCAAAGGCTCTTGACAAATTCCTCCATTCTTTCCTCCTTTATACTATAAGGTCAAAAACACTGATCTATATTGATGAAAAGAGCCTTCCATTATATGTTTTCCAGGGCAGGTTGCCTCTTTGACCTCTTTGATTATCTCCCTGACAGGATCCTTAATTGCTGCCTAAGAACATATCCAGGTCTCTCCCATCCTTTTAAAAAACCTCAGTTAAGTCTTCAAGTTATCCCATCTTTATGCCTTTTAGATTCAAATTCCTATAAAAGTTATATACATATATATAATGTATATATACACACACACATACACACACATGTACATCATACATACATATACATTATACTTTTTGCTTCCATTTCCTCTTCTCTCAATCTTTTCCCATTGTGTTTCTACCTTCACCATTCAAACTTGTTTCTTAACATCTTTTATTTGCTAAATCCAATGTCCTTTAATTGTTCCTCATCCTGTCTGACCTTTCTGCAGTAACTGACACAATTGACTATTGTAGTATCCTATACACCTTTCTCCTACCTGGATTTTGGTGATTGCCGGGGTCCAGTGTCCCCAGCCCTCTTGAAAGACTTGTCCACCTTCCGGGAGTCCCTGGGCCTGTTGACCAGCAACAGTCTTGAGTGAAGAGTCCAAAAAAGACTGGAGACCAGGTGAGTGTAAGCAAGCAGTCTTTATTGTGGCGCATAGCAGTTACATCTCTCCTAGTCTTCTCCTGCCTCTCCTTTTATTCTCCCAAGTCTGCCTGGACAGTGTGTGAAGTCCTCGTGCACAGAAGTGCAGGGGCCAATCAAGAAGAGCCTTGTCAGCATGATCTGCCTCAAGTCCAACCTGTTGATTCCCGGAATAGTGGGTCCTGGGAGTAACTCAAAACAGGCTGGGACTCTCAGACCTCCAAGTGCCACTTTGGTCCCTTGTTTTCATGAGAACGTGCCCTGTACTTGATCTCGACTCGATCATCTCCCCCTTTTTGTTTAGCGCATACGGTGGACTTCCACTATTGCCTAGGCAAGACTATACATATAAGCAAAAGAACTACAAGCATCAAAAGTATTGCTATAGTTACCAACATATGGAAACCCCAGTGGTTAAAGGACCAATTATGGAAAAAAATCAATAATATCCTGAGCAGCTTTGTCAGGTAGAAGATCTCCTTAGAAGCTTGTTCAATATCTGCAGCTATTTTATACAAGGAGTCAATAGCTAAACCGGTGGACACATTAGCCACCCCATTAAGCTGATTTCTAATCTTATTCCAAGGGAACAGGGAATTATTATACAAAGCTTTAATGATACATACATGCTCAAATCTATAATCACAGCAAACCCTTTCCAAAAGAGACAAGAGCATCAACTTGGATCACCAACTTGTAAAACAGCATCCCTTAATATCCTTATCAGAATAAAAATCATGATTTATCTTATCCTGTACACGAAAACCAAGTGACATGTTCTTGGCAAGCTCTTTTAGAAAGTGGACCTCAACAATCTGATTTTGTATGGTTGCCACACTTTCTGCTAGACTGAAAGAAGAGGTTATTAACTGAGACCAACATCATAATTCCGATAACTACACAACCGATACATCTTTTGCTCCTATGATAGGTGCCAACTGCTTACTCCCTGATCTTCTCAATGACATGATCCCCTCTTGAATCATACCATCCGGGTGTCTGTATGGGTGTGGCAGCTAAAGAGGTCTTTTTCACAATCATTATGGTTTGATTATTCCCTTTTGGCCCTAAACATTCACTCACAGTGCAATTTACACAGGTTACATTGTAGATGGTTGCATTCATGATTATGTTGACATTTTCTACCCTTCCCCACATAAAGGCATGATCTCCTCCTTTCAAACAGACTCGAGCTGTGGCCAAATAACCAAACCTTCCCTCCCAAGAGTCCCACCAATCAGCAGTATAATTCTGCCCCCAAAGCCCTTGGCTTCTAGGTATGGTCACCACTATATATCGGAGGGCCATAGCCATTAGATGATATTGTGTGGCTTGTCCTTTAGGTGTCACCCATGTAGGGAGGACAACCTGAGACTCTTTGTCATGTATATGCCAGGACTGAAGGATGAGATCAGTATCATTATTGCAAGTCCGGTGACTGGTGTGGCAGTGCAACATGGGGGGTAGTGGACCCCAGGAGGCATGCACCAAAGGACACTGCAAGACCATACCAGTTTGGAGAGTAAAATCTTTAGGACAACCATGGTTTTGAAGTGACATCATGTGGATAGTCTCCTTACCCTGTTTGAACCAATGTTCAAAAGTCTGATTGGAAACTTTCATACAGGAGGAAGAATCACCTGTTGTCATGCAAAAGGGAGGGCCAGTAGACAAGCCAGTAAAATTTAATTGAACACTGGTACTGTTGCCTCCAGTAGATGAGATCTGGAGTTCCTGCTTGAGCCACGGTGACACATTACCACAAACCATTACTGGAGGTAGTTCTTCTCCCATGGTCACGAGAATGGGCCAGGGAGGGTTCCTAATTAAGGTCCATCTCCCTTGAGTCTCAGCTGTGGTGATGTTCAATCCCCCCAGAAGAAGGAGAAGCGGAAGTAGGTTTCCCTTGCCCATGGCTCTAGGATGTCTCCTTTTATTGGGTCGCCTTTTCTGGATACACAAGACGGACACGTTGGGTGGGCACCCACTTTTCTCCTTGCTCTGTGAAGACACAATATACCCTGGCCTCCACATTACTACCCCATAGGGTCCCTCCCAATTTCCTGTTGGGGTCTGTACTAATACTTGCGAACCCAGGAGGGCCTTTGGACTTTTCAGGGGCACCCTGTCTGTCCTTGGTGCCAGTACCTGATGTCTCATGGCTGGAGTGGTTCCCAAAATTTTTGATAGGTATAAGTAACTGTAGGTGTATAGGGCTTTGTCTATAACACCCTGGTAAACATGTCCTTTCCTTTCCCCCTTTTCTGTCACAATCTTTCTCCACACTCACTGAGCACACATGGCAATCATGACATAATCTGGAGTGTTATAATTCAGTTGTTGAGTGGTGAGGCTGTGTGCTCCTTCTCCAGTCATCTGATTGAATATTACTAAATGTTTCCTCCTGCACCTCCTACCAACCTCTATGCTTGCTCTTTACATATGCTTCTAAATTCTGACTCCCATACCACCCTTTGCCCTGGAGATAAAACTGCTTTAGCCAAAGATTTCCAGTCATCAGGAATGAATATAAATTGACCAGCTAGAGGTTTCTAATTGCATGAGGACATAAGGGGAAGTAGGAGAATAAGCCACAACCACCTCTTTTACTGTTTTCACTATCTTCCAGTCCATGGCTCTGAACGCTCTAAGAGTTCGGCAAGGATTACTGGGATTGGGCTCCTCAACTACCGGAAAAGCAGAGATCTTCCCCTTGCTCTTGGGCCTTTTCCAAAGCCTTTTCTAAGCTAGAAAGTGGAGGGCCTTCCTCTGTGTCTGAGTCCCCCATATCTGACTGCATTTATAGTTTTGGTTTCTTGACTAGCCCTGTTCTCTTCCTGTAATTCCTCCATCTGTCCTTACAATTTTTCAAGGGTCTGAGTGAGCTGGGAAAGGTTAGGGTACAAGCCTTTATAACTAGGGGCACAAGATATCAGCAGTGCAATTGGAGCGTAAGCCCAGGCAGGCTGCTTTCAGTTTCCGCCCGAGCAGCAAACATGCGCTGAGGCCGACTAAGTCTATTTAGAGCTTTAACAAGGCCCCAGATGACAAAATCAAGGTTCCCTAACAGGCTGGGATCTGTCTGTTCATAGGCAGTCATTTGTGCCCCTATTATGGTCCAGTTTTTTGCATCAACACCTGTTTTTTCCACCCAGAGAGCTGTCACCCAGATTTTACCCACAAAACTCCTCACATCCTTAAAATGGACAGTTACTCCCTGACTTTTTATAGCCTTGTAGACCTGCTTACAATAAGTAAGTCTTCAGGCTTAATAACATGGTTGCCCATCTTCCTAAACCACCTCATGCTTTCCTGTGGTTAAGATCACTCCTTCATGGGCTACTCCCCATGGATTCCCTCTGGTCCCTGTTTGGGTGCCACTTGCTGGGGGTCCTGTGTCCCCAGCCCTCCTGAAGGGAGCTTACCTGCTACTTGTCAGCCTTCTAGGCATCCCCAGGCCTGTTGGCCAGCAACAGTCTTGAGTGAAGAGTCCAAGAAGACCGGAGACAAGGAGAGTGTAAGCAAGCAGTCTTTATTGTGGCATGTAGCAGTGACATCTTGGAGCCTCTCCTAGTCCTCTCCTGCCCCTCCTTTCATCCCCCCAAGTCTGCCTGGACAGCAATTCCCATAATAGTCGGCTGGGGCCCCCGGCACTTCCTTAATCCTCAGGATTCCAGTTCCCCTTTGGTCCCTTGTTCTCATGAGAAGGTGCCCTTCTGTTGTTCCAAAGATTCCTCATCCGGCCCCTTCTGTCTACCCTCCAGGCCAAGTCTTCATTTACCTACATCTGGAACACAGGCACTTCCATCTGGAAAAGAAAAACATCCAGTGAGGAATCCCAGAGAGGTCATTCTAAGGTCTCAGAAGTCATTGATCTACCCTAGAATCGCAGCAAATGACAACTGAGGCTGTACCTTCTGCCCTCTTCCAGGCTGGCATCTAAATCTGGGAAGAAGAAAGGTCCCGCAAGTAGGCCCCCCATCCTGCAGCTGCGGTCCCCAAGCCTGGTCCCCACTTCCCCCCTCCCCTCGGCTCCCTCGGGCCATTTCTCTTCCATCTCCTTTGCCGGGTCATCGAGGCTTCTCTTGCTTGGTGTCCCCAGGGCTCCTGGCTGTGGGCGGCCCCCCCTCACCCCGTCTCTAGAGCGCAGCCCTCCGGGTGGCCATTGCTAACCGAATGTCTCGGAGGCATTTCAAGCGCGACAAAACACAACTGCTCGGCGTTTTCTCCAAGCCACCCCCTTCCCTGAGGGAGGCTGCCCGGGTCCCTCCGTCCTGCCCGATCCGCTGCCAGGTCGCGGGTCCTTTCCCCTCGCTCGGAGGCCCCGGCCCGGCTGAGCCCCCCGCACAAGCCCCGGGGCCCCGGCCCTACCCCTCCCAGCCTGGCGGGGCGACCCCAATACCGTCCCTTCTTGCCCCTCCTCCCGGGCTCCCCCAGCCGCTTACCTCGGCGTCTCCCGCCCCCCGACTTTCTTTAAGGCCCCCTCCCCCGGAAGCTTCAGGTAGCGGCTCCCAATCCGACACGCCTCCCCAGCGGCGTCACTTCCGGCGCGCGCCGCCCCGCATGCCGGAAGCGCTGGGTCGCGCCGGAAGCAGCGGGTCCTTCCGGCGCCGGGCCGCGGGGTGCTCGAGCTCGGCTCTCCGGTCGTCTCAGGTCGGTGCGGAGGAGGCGGCTCGGGGCCGGCGCCATGGCGCGGAAGAAGGTGCGGCCCAGGCTGATCGCGGAGATGGCCCGCAAAGTGCGCGCCTACCGGGAGCTGAAGGCGCGGCCGCGGGACTCGGAGCGCTTCGCTCTGGACTACGAGACGATGACGCGGCCGTGGAGCGGCCGCCGCCTCCCCGAGCGGGCCTGGGCCGACGTGCGGCGCGAGAGCCGCCTCCTGCAGCTGCTCAGCCGCCTGCCGCTCTTCGGCCTGGGCCGCCTCGTCACGCGCAAGTCCTGGCTGTGGCAGTACGACGAGCCCTGCTACTGGCGCCTCACCCGCGTCCGCGCCGACTACACGGCGCCGGTGCGTGGGGCCTCCGGGCCCGGCCCTGCCCTGCCCCCACCCCGGCGAGCCTCGCCTTATGTGCGGGGCCGCCGAGGCCCAGGGGCAGAGCCTTCCCCCAAGGTCACGCCGACTGATGGGGCAGGAGCGGTCTCGGCGTCCTTGCGGGCTAGTTTCTAGTTACCTGTCGGCCGCTCTCTAGTCTGTGCCTGATTGCTTTGTGGATTTGCTATAAATCCAGAATTAAGAGAAGTTGGGGGGCGGCTAGGTGGCGCAGTGGATGGAGCGCCGGCCCTGGAGTCAGGAGGACCTGAGTGCAAATGCGGCCTCAGACACTCAATAATGACCTAGCCGTGTGGCCTTGGGCAAGCCACGAAACCGCACTGCCTTGCAAAAAAAAAACCGTATAAGTTGCAGAGGGTTTTGACCCAAACATTTGGTTGCTCACAACAGGAATGGGCAGCTTCTGGAGTCAAATGAAATGTGTTTTTTCTTAACTTATTTTTATTAAAGATATTATTTGAGTTTTACAATTTTCCCCCAATCCTGCTTCCCTCCCCCCAGTAAAATGAAATGTTAATGAAAACCTTTACTGTGGTCTTAAAGCATAAAGTGGATAAGCACATGGTAGCCACATAAAGGGAATTTCTGTCATTTATGTATCAGATTAGGTGTTATCTGAGGTTCCTTCCATCTCAGGTTATATAACATTTTTATTAATTATACCTTGGGTTGCTTCCCCTGCCCCTCCCCCCTAAGAGGTGGAAAAGGGTTGGTGAAAAGAGTCTTTGTGTACTGAATTGAATTCCCCTTCTTGTCATTGCCTTCTAGAACTTGGATCATGGAAAGGCCTGGGGAATCCTGACTTTCCAAGGTAAGGAAAGGGAGGGGGGGAACTCTTAGAGGTCTGAGGCTGATGGCTGATTGGTGTTTGTATTTGTTCTTGGGTGATGAGGGACTGACCACCATACTGACTGTACCAGCAATAGGCACTCATTGGCTCCAACTTTTCCCCAGGTAAGACGGAGAGCCAAGAAAAGGAGATTGACCAAGTCATGTACCACGATTGGAGGCTGGTGCCCAAGCATGAGGAAGAAGCTTTTAAGAACTTTACCCCTAAGTCAGAAGAAACTATCCGATATGTGCCTTACCCTCCTTTGCTCAGGGCAATGATCTTTGCAGAACGACAAAAACAGGGCAACCTTAGCATTGAAGAGCCCATGATAGATTTGGAGAAAAAAATCTTTTTTCGAAAGCTTAACAAGAACCAAGCAGAAGGCACTCCAGTATAAAGGCCCTGAGCTGTTTGGTCAAGTACAATATGAACTGACTTGTGGAAAATCCTTTTTAATGAAGAATTTCTAGAATTTATGTCCTAGAAAACCAGTTTTATACTATATTCTGGTGATGCACTGATTAATATGAGCCTAAGGGAATTCAGCAAAATAATGATTAGTTTTTTATAAAATTCCATTCCCATTCACCATACCTCATTGTATGGCCACTGAGTGTTCAGCTCATTTAGGCCTCTTATTTTTTCCTTAGAAAGGGTCAGTGGTGTCTTGGGGAAAGATAAGAGGCACCTCAAGTGCTCCATTACATATTATGCTTGTACTTCAAAGCCAGGGGACATTATTCAAGCTTGAGCTGGATATCAAACTCTCCAAGGAGTCCAGATAAGAGGCATGAAGTCAATAGAATCACCTCAGGTTTCCTTTTCTTGTTTCATTTTATCTGTCAATGGAAGCTAAAGCCTGATTTTGTACAAGTAAAAAATAAAGGAAAACTTTTGGTGTCTGGCTTGTCTGGTTTATAAATCATCAAGATCCAAACATAGGGAAAGCTGAATTTTCACTTGCAAACTCTTGAGTGACTTGAGCTACTTAACTTGATGGATGCTGAGCTTGGAGCAGTGAGATCCTGAGCTTTTTGTGGATCTGCCTCTACTGTTTGATTACCTTGGGGGGGAAACAGTTGTGCCCTAAAGTAGCTCTGTTGGAAAGATGACTTTCACAAATGCTAGAATAAGAGCAAAACATGATGGGTATAAAGTGTGGGATTATATGGCAGGTTATGCGTAGGCAGTCCTATGGGAAAGACTTCCTATTTCTTTTCTGTATAGTAATTGTATCATAGCCTGTTTCTTTAGTGCTTTATAATCTCTAAAATCCAATCCATTGGTATTAAAGCACCTACTGTGTGCTAGAAAGTGCACTTAAATACTAGAGATACAGTTAATAAAAAGTTCCTGCACTGGGCAGCTGGACAGAGTCTGGAGCCAGGAAGACCAGAGTTCAAATATGAATTCAAGGCACTAGCTTTGCCACTGCCTGGACAAGACATTTATCCCTATTTACCTCAGTTTCCTCATCTGTAAAAGGAGCTGAGAAGGAAATGGCAAACCACTGCAATTTTTATGCCAAGAAAACTCCAAATGGGGTCATGGAGAGTCACACCGGACTGAACAACAATATTGCCTTCAAAGAAATTATAATCTAAAGGAGGAAACAATGTGAAGGGAGTCGGGATGGGGGAGGGAGAAACCTACCTGGTACCCCACAGGCAGAGGAGGACATTGCATTTTGGGTAGTTGAAACCAGGCAGAGTAGATACAAAGTGGAGTAGGAGAGTCCAGTTTCTGCCCTCTGGCTCTCAAAAACAGGAAAGAAGGCTAAGGGGGCTGATATCTTAAGGCTGATGGCATCATGGCCATTGAGGTTGGACGGGAGGAGCTTATCCTGGGAAGAGACATACGCTTTTGTTTCTGTATCTTTGGTGCCTAGCAGTCAATCAATAGGTATTTTATTAAGCACCTATCATGTACCAGATATGGCAGCCCTAAGAAGCAAAAGGACAGGGTTTAAATTAACTGAATCTTGAGGTTCTAAGAGTGGAGGAAAGGAATTCTGGGTGTGAGACACTTCTGGGACAAAGGCATACAAAGAATCAGCCAGTGGGACTGTGCTGCAGTCTATGGAGAAGAATGTATGAGGCCAGGAAGACTTTGGTATTGGGTTTTGGAGGGTTTTAAAAATCAAACAAGAATTTACATTTTATGTAAAACAATAGGGAGCCCCTGGAGTTTGTTGAGGAAAAATGACTTAGGAAATTGTGGGTGAATTTGACAGGTCAGAGGCTGGAGGCAGGGAGACAGACTAGACTTTCAGGTAATTCTATGAATTAAAAGCCTGGTGATGTTCAGCTGGAGCTCGGGAGAAAAGCTAGAGTCATCTGGGAGTTAGCTGTTTAGAGAAGAAAAACCCATGGAAGTTGATGAGGTCACCAAGTGAGAAAGTAGAAAAAAGAGGGGCAAAGACAGAACCTGGGGTGCACCGACAGTTACCGCAGAGCATGTGCCACCTGGGACCGACCAGCCAGGTGCAAGGGCTGAAGCCTGGCATTTGCTTCGGGTCAGGTTCTGCCTGGCCCCTGCCCTCCCTCCCGGAGGCATCCCGGCTGGGTGCCACCTGCTCCACCCCCCGGCAGCCTCTGCCCAGCACCTCGTGGGCCTGGGTGGTGGGCGGTTCCCGCCTCCCCTAGCCCTTGAGCCCCTGGAGGGGAGGGGGAAGGGAGAGCCTGGCAGTGCCTCTGACCTCTGTCCCAGACCCGCCCTCTGCCCTCATGGGGAGGTGACCCTGATGGGCCCGACCCAGGCTGGGGCACACACTTTTACCCTCCTTGACTGGAGGATGGGGAGGAGCTGCTCAAGTCCATTGAGATCAGGCCTGGAGGAGACAGAACCTTCCAGAAGGGGGCAGCTGTGGAGGTGACTCCTGGCCAGGAAGGGAGCTCCTCTACCTGAAATGGGGTGGAGGGGGAGGCTGGGAGAAGAGCAGGGAAAGGTGGAGGGGGTGGAAGGGCTGAGGGACTCTCCGAGGGAGGGCAGGGCCTTTCTCTTCCCCCCTCCCCCACCAGAGGCATGGTCCTCATCCATCCAGATCATCCTGGGTCATCACTGAGGGTAATGAGACCTGGAGGACTAAGAGTCCAGGTGGGCAGGCCTGGAGGGGTCCCCTGACCTAGAAGGTCCTAACACCTCAGGTTCTCCATTTTAGGGACCCATAGACAGGCCCTCAGACTCTTGGACAGACCTGTAAACACCAAACCTTTTTCTGGGGGACGCCTGCAGTGGTATGAGAGGGAACTGCTTCAGCCTCAGATCACAAGTGAATCTGGGGACTTTGGCCAAGGGAGCTGGATGCAGGGTTGAGGGTAGTGGGGAAGTGTAGACCAGACTTGGAGACCACAGCTGCAGGATCTGGGGGTGGTGATGGGGGAGGGCCTACTTGTGGGACCTTTTTTCTTCCCAGATTTAGATGCCAGCCTGGAGGGGGACAGGGGGTGCAGCCTCAGTTGTCATTTGCTGTGTTTCTAGGGCAGATCAGTGACTTGAGACCTTAGAATGGCCTCCTCTCTTAGATTCCTCACTTGATATTTTTCTTTTCCAGATGGAAGTGCCTATGTTCCAGATGTAGGTAAATGAAGGCTTGGCCTGGAGGGTAGATAGGGGCCAGACCAAGGAATCTTTGGGACAAGAGAAGGCAAAAGCAGAACAGAGGCTGCCCTCAGGAACCTCTCCTAGTGTCCTCCTCCCCTCCAGCCCCTTGTTCTGGGGGGGAGGTGTCTCTTACCTTTGTCCCCAGGCAATGACAATGAACAGGGGTCTAAAGTCTCCCATTCAGCCAAAGGTGAGACCCTGGGGTCCTGGGAGGAGAGGGGGGGGGCTCTGGAAATGCTTTGGCTGAGGATGGGGTGGGTGATGAGGCCTGTTCTTCAGAATGATGAGAGGCTGGAGGCCAGAGGGGACTCCAAGGATCTCCCTGACTGTCTTGCTTCAGGTTGAGAGAATATCCTGGTATGCCCAGCATGGCATGCCCTCATCAATGAGGGTGCTGCACACTATGAGCAGGGCAGAATTGAAGCAGCTCAAAGGAAATGTGACATACATAAATTTGTACCTGCCTTGGGTGTTCACTTGGACTATTGTACCCACCTGTGAAAGAGCATTCCGACTTCATATTGGTCTGGCCAGCCACAGTTGGACACACTGTAATTTCTCTCAAACAGTGATGTCATTTTGGTCTTCTTCCATAATGAAGGACAAGAACCGATGGAGAGGGTGTGATTTGAATTATGACCAAACAAGAGACTATGGAGTAATCCGATAGAACCAAGAGAGAATAACTTCATAAAAACCTAGAGAAGAGACATTACTCTGGGAGAGAGTAGTCAACAGCATCAGATTAAGTTCAGAGGCCAAGATGAATGAGCATTTGAGGAAAGACCAGTCAGATCTGGCGACTAAGGGATCACCGTAACTTTGAAGAGGGCGATGTCATTTGACTTTAAAGTCAAAAGCCAGATTGCAAAGGGTTGATAAATGAGTTAGGAGATGGAGACCATGAGAATAGATGGCTTTTTTTTTAAAGATGTTTGAGTTTGGAAGGGTAATCTTTAAGGTTTTTTGAAGTTGAGAGAGAAGATGGAAGATTAGAGAGATTCCGGCTGCAATCTGCTGGAGAAAACAGGAAGGGATGTTAAACGAGTCGGGGGTGACTCGGGTGTGGAGAAAGTCAGAATGGTCATATGGGCACAAAAAGATTTCTTTGGCATCGGAGTATAGCAGAGCTGGAAGGGGGAGAGACTTGAGACTGGAAAACCAATGAAGGGGCTCAGCAGTGACGGGGCAATGGCTGAGGGGGGCCTGGCCCCAACTGGCAGCTGTCTGGGCAGAGAGAGGGCTCAGCTGCCACAGGCCTAACGGAAGGTGGCGGGAGAGGTGGCGCTGCTGCGGCAGGGGGCATCGCCGGGCCGGGGGGCGGCCTGTCCGGAGCCAGGGGCAGCTTCCGGCCCGGGGATGGGGGGCGGCGCCGGGGGAGAAAGCGGGAAAGAGCCCGTCGGGGGCCCCGGGCCGGAACGTGGGGAACCCGCGCACTGAGGGCCTCCTCCTCCTCCGGGCCCAACCTCGCCGGGCACGCGCGTCCTCGGAGGGGCTTCGGCCGGCCTCGGGCACTGACTGCCTCTGCGGGCACTGGGCACTGGGCAGGGGCGTCGCCTCGCTCCCGGGCCCCCGGCCCCCGCGCTCACGTGGAGCCAGTCGGGCCGGGCCTCGGGCGGGGGCGGGACGGAGCCTGGGCGGCTGCGGGGGCCGCGCGCAGGCGGGGGCGGGGCCACGGGCAGGGCGGAGCCTGGGCGGCTGCGGGTCCTGGCGCGCAGGCGCGGGGCGGGCGGAGCATCCGACGCGGCCGCTGCCCCGAGGAGCCGCCGCCGGGCCCAGGCCCCCCCGCCGCCGCCGCCATGATCTGCCTGGTGCTCACCATCTTCGCCAACATCTTCCCCTCCGGCAAGTGGGGGCGCGGCGGGCGGCGGGGCCGAGGCGGCGGGCGCCCCGCGCCGGCCCGGGCCTGACGCCGCTCCTCCCCGCCCCCTCTCCGCAGCCTGCAGCGGGCCGCACGAGCGGACCTTCCTGGCCATCAAGCCCGACGGCTTCCAGCGGCGCCTCGTGGGCGAGATCATCCGGCGCTTCGAGAAGAAGGGCTTCAAGCTGGTGGGGCTGAAGCTGGTGCAGGTGGGCCGGGCCGGGCCGGGCGGGGCGGGCCGGGCCCGGGGGCCGCCGCGCTGAGCCGCGTGTGCCCACAGGCCTCGGAGGACCTCCTGCGGGAGCACTACCGCGCGCTGCGGGACCGGCCCTTCTACAGCCGCCTGGTCAAGTACATGAGCTCGGGCCCGGTGGTCGCCATGGTGAGCGGGCGGGGCGGGGCGCGGCGGGCTCGGAGCGGGCGAGGCGGGGCTCGGAGCGGGCGGGGCGGGGCGCGGCGGGCTCGGAGCGGGCGGGGCGGGGCGGGGCGGGGCGGGGCGCGGCGGGCTCGGAGAGGGCGGCCCGGCCCGGCCCGCCCTGACCGCCCGCCCCCGTTCGCAGGTGTGGCAGGGGCTGGGCGTGGTGCGCGGCGCCCGGGCCCTCATAGGAGCCACGGACCCCGCCGACTCCTCCCCGGGCACCATCCGAGGGGATTTCTGTATTGACGTTGGCAAGTAAGCGCCCCCCCCCGCCCGCCCGTGGGGCCCCGGGCCCCTTCTGCCCCTCCCCCTCCGCTCTCTCCCCCCGCAGGAACGTGATCCACGGCAGCGACTCGGCGGAGAGCGCCCGCCGCGAGATCGCGCTCTGGTTCCGCGCGGACGAGCTGCTCTGCTGGGAAGACAGCGCCGCCCGCTGGCTGTACGAGTAGCGGCCCGGCCCGGGGCTGGCACCCCCGCGGCCACCCGGGGGCAGCGGCAGAGGGGGGCGGCCGCGCCAGGCCCTCCTCTCTTCCCTCAGGTATGAAGCGTATAGCAGCACAAAGGAAATGCCACAGCTTTTTTAATAAAAAAAACCTACGTAAACTTTTTTGTCTCATTTTGGGTTCTGACATTGTAGAAATCAGTAAAGGGGATGCGTAAGCAGTCAGGAGGCTACAGGTGACGGCTCAGAGATGATTTAACACGTTTATTACATACAGAACAGGTACATGGTTCGGTTGCAGGGCCAAAGCCTGGGGAGATTATTCCTACCGCCCTCTCTCGACAAGGACATCGGTCTTAGTGCTAACTGTGCAGTGTTCAGGCCTTCAAAGACACTTGGAAATCCTTTTGTAACAGAATGAACTTTACATACATCACAGTGGAAAAATGGCAGGGAGAAGTAGAGAAGCCAGTCAACGTTCACCTTGCGCCACACGACGAGGGGGAGGGAGTGGGCTCTAGACCTGGGGCTGCCCTCAATGTGTGCTTCTCTTAGAGGATGGTGAAGCCAGATGGGGGATGCTTAGGCTGCCCTGGAGAGTTTAAGTTGGGATGAATTGGCAGCTGGGAGTCTTGTAAATCAATCCTTTATTCCCAGGGGCCTAAACAGCATTTCCAATGGGGGGGGGGGGATGACGAAGGCCTACATGACTGACCATCCCCAGGTGCCGGTGGCTGCCGAAGCAGTCTGTGCGGGTCAGAGGACCCTGGACCAGGGGCGCCGATTTCTGAAGAAAGCCACTGGAACCAAACCTCACCCCAGCCGAGTTCCTTCCCTCACCCCAGCAGCAGGCATGTTTCCAGGACAGTAAACCTCCCAGGCCGGCCCTAGGCACTTAATCACACAGCCAGGGAGCTTGGGCTCTTCAGGCATTCCTGCTCTGGGAGGGCATCTTTACCTGGGCACACTAAGCTTTTATTGCCTTCAGAGATTCAAGGCAAGAGGCCAACCCCTGAGAGAGACAGTCCAGGCCTAATGGCTACTTTTACACCTTCTGAAACCCTGGGAGGGCTGAGGAACCTGAAGGGAGTAGGGTGGCAGCTACAGTGTGGGCCTGAGCCTGGGCCAGAGTGCAGAGAAGCTCAAGTGGAGCTGGCCAGGGAGGGAAGGAGAAGGGGCTGGAATGACGTGGGACCCCAGAATGCGGGTCACCTCATGCTCAGTGACCCAGGGGAGGGAAGAAGATCTGGGCTCATGGTTGTGTTTCCAATTGAGCATGTGGTGCTGTCCCAGGTGGCTCTGGCCAACACAAGGCCAGAGCTCAGAGCAGACCTCACCTCCTTATGTGGAAGAGGATGGTTCCTAAGCCTCAGGATTAACAGGGCACTAGGACCACCCATGCCCCTTAAGGCAGGGCTGACCCTCTCCTAGGCTATTTCTCTTAGTAAGGGCCTAGGCCCCTAACATGCACAGAAATTTAAGGGAATAGGGGTGGGCAGGGCTTTCTCCATTAGGGAACAGAATTCTGAAATGGAGGAGGAAGAAAAGCTCAAAGTGGGGAGATTCATGGGCATAACCTCCCTTGCTACTTGCAAGTGAGGTTTGGTGCATAAGAGCCCAGACAACAATGTGCTCCACAAGTCCCCTGGGTTGTCTGCTATTCAGCCTAGAACCCAGAACTCCATTCATACAAGACAGTCTGCCACAGGCTTCCAGCTTCTTCTCAGGTTGGCCCCCAGGCTCCTACTGCCCCTGTCCAATTGTCTGCACTCCCCCCCCCCTTGCTCTGGCATTCTCCATTCCCCCCTTTTTTTTGCCAAGTCTGCCACATCCTCCCCACTGGCTTGAGAAGCCCCCAGTCCTATGGTGAAAGCTGTAAATTGAGAGGTTAGAAAAAGGGCAGGCAGGTGCTTCGGCCACCTGGAGGGGCTGGCTGCATCCTTGGCAGTGGGAGAAGGGCAGGAGTTCTGTATGTACACCTTGGTGGTCAGGCAGGAGGGATGGGGTGGCCGGCACGCAGCAGGTTCTCACTCAGGAATGTAGGAAACCTGCCAGACAATAATGTGGCTCCTCTCAGCCTTGGATAACATGGGCTTCACCTGATTCACATCCCCTGCATTCTCTTCTGATTCATCATCTTCTCCATCACCTGCAGAAAGAGCAAGACATCCCATAAAGAAATTTTGGTGACCAGAAGAGCCTGGCTCTGCCTCCCCAACCTTCCTTCTGCCCCACCCCAAGGGGTGCAGAGGAGGCAGCAAAGTTAAGGAAGAGTGCCCTCTGTAACAGGGCCACCTACTCACCGATTCGGAAGTCGATGTAGCCTTCACCACCACTTAACACTAGCACATTCTTCAACTTCTGGCCCTCAGGGTCTGAGGCCGCAGGACCTGGGTTCTCCGAGGGGCTGTCCAGCACACTCCCATTGAGGGTAGCTAGGACATTCCCTGTGAGAGCAGAGTGGGCTTCAGGAGAGTGTCTAGAATCCCTTCCCAAGACTAGGTGGCAGATGTGACAGGCAGGTGGAGGAGCCCAGCCCAGTGAGGGACACCTGCAGACATCTTCTTACCTGGCACTGAGACAAAGAACTTGACAGCATCCCGGTGGCCATGGAAGCACAGCTGGGCCTGGGCCATGGAACAATAAGGGATGAAGCTGCTGGCTGACCGGTCACTACTGTCATCTCCATACACGTGGATAATGCCACCAGGTCGAGGTCCCTCCCCTGAGGTGGGGGATGTCTTGTTGGCTACAGAAAGAAACACAAGATAGACTGGATCTTCTTCCTCCAGGACACAAGGCCCAGTCACCCAGAACGGATGGGGGAAAGCCTAATACAGCAGCTCCCATGGACTGTTGATGGCATACCCCAGCCTGTGACTCAGGCCAAGGTCCCAGGCCTGCCCATTCCCAGACCCAGAAAGACTGAAAAAGAAAAGGTCATTTAGGGTGTGAAAGGCTATCACTAGGCACATTCACCCCCATTCGGAGATGAGAGCTGCTCTTTACCCTGCTTGCTGAAGCCTCTGACTACTAGGACCCTTTTTTTGGGCTGGACTTACCACGGAGCCCAAGGAGCTGACCACGGTGCAGGACAACCGCTACGAAGGAAAAGGGAGAAAGAGAAAAGCAAGATGTGATCAAGTCACCCAGGCAGAAACATAGAGGAGCCCAGGAGTGGGGACATGGTTCCAAGGCTCTGGAGACCCATTTCTGCCCTCCCATTAGAGCACCTGAGAAAGATCTCAGGTTCAGCATAGCTTTGCTGGCCAAGCAGTAAGGGTAGTCCCAGGACCACTGGACAGTAGCCCTGGAACCACATGCAGCTACTGCACAGGAATGTGGAGCTATCAACTTTGTAGAGAAAGCTGTGTCCAGCCCTGCCCCCTCAGGCCCCAAGGCCACTTACTCTCAGTGAGTGGGATGGAGATGACAACACCATTGCCTGTGCCCACCCAGAGACGGTTGCCTGCGATTAGAAGAGCTGTGATACGCACGAAAGAGAAGCCTAATTTGCCAGTACCTGATTGTCAGAGAGAAGAGTACAGTCAGTGAGGCCAAAGACTCATTTTGAAAGGACAGCAGCCCCTCCCTCCCTCAAGTCAATCCAAGCATCTCACCTAGCATCTTGCTAACATAAGGCTCAATGTCCACATCCTGCAGGTGTTGATGGGTGTGGGCATGGTAGAGCCTCAAAGTAGAATCCAGGCGGATAGACACCCACACACCATCACCGATCCATGCCAGCTGCCTCACTTGACTCTCCCGTCGTGGATGGGCATCAAATGACTTCTGCAGTATGAGTACAGCCAATGAGCAAGGAAGAAAACCAGCTGGTCCCCCAGGATCTGATGCTAAAACTGCTCTAACTTGGCCCATCAGAGTTCACAACAGGCTAGGCTGAGGGGAGGGATCCCCCAGGAGAGAAACATCCTTGACTCAATTTCTACTGGGTAAGTTGATCTGTTTGAGCAATCCACCTTGGCTGCGGTCAAATAATTTTCCCAATGAATTTGGTGTTGGGACAAGAATCTGTCAGTAGTCAAAGTCTCGAGTGAAAGAATTCACATAATCAGGAAGTGGGGCTTTACAATGTGACTTTAAAATTAAATAGTACTGTGATATTCAAAAGCCTTATTTGATATGCTTTTACATATATACACACACACACACACACACACACACACACATACATACACATATATGTGTATGCATATTTGCAAGGCAATGGGGTTAAGTGACTTGCCCAAGATTACCCAGCTAAGTAATTAAGAAGTGTCCAAGGCCACATTTGAAATGAGGTCCTTTTGACTCCAGGGATGGTGCTCTATTCACTGTGCCATCTAACTGCCCTCTTGCTTATATTAAAAAAAAAAAAAAAGATTTCCCCACTTCAAGTTCTTGCTATACTTAGAATATTTAGCATCTGTAGTTGTTTGAAGTTAACAGGAAAATAAGCAAACTTAATCATTGTCTAATACAGTCTTTAGCTTTTTCTAGTAATCACATAAATTTTAGCTAGCATCTTAGTGAGAATAAACTCTGAATAAAGTTATGTTATTTGGTTTGCTCATACTGGCATTTCATAAAAAACGTTAAGTACAGCTAAGATTTTGTCAGACATGCCAAACTATCTTAAGGTTGCACACCTTTAATTGAGGGTTTCCAGGAAAACAAGAACTCCTTATGAAGTTGCTCTCTCGATTCCCCCAAAATGCAAGCAGAGGACTCCCACAGACCCCTGAGCTGGCTGCTCACCTCTATCTGCATAGTTTTTGGCTGGATGACATGGACCTTGTTCTTGTAGCCACACCAGACACGATCATAGACAACAGCCATGCAGCGGATTGAGTGATGAGGGTGGCCCAAGTCCATGAGGTGGTAGTTGCTGAGGTCCCACTGGCCATCTGAAGAGAAATCCTAGGGCTCAGATACTGATAAGGCAGCTGCTCCCATTACATACAGTCTGAGAAGAAGGTCTGGGTCAGCTCATAATGCACAGGACAAAGACCATCATGCTACAACAGGCACTGATTGAAGTAGGTGAAGAGATTCCATGGCGCCTATGTTGTGACTTACTTGCGTCTTGGACTCATCACCTCCCAGACAGGTAAGGAGAGGGTCAGAGTACCTCTGCCCCTGTTAAGTTCAGGACCAATCACCCTGTTCCCATCCTTAGCCTCACCTTCCCCACGGTGAAAGATGGCCAACGTCCCATCTGCTAATGCTACCAGCACCCGGCCCTTTACATGCCTGCAAAAGAAACCTTAGTAAGCCAAGAGCCAGGATGGAAGTGAAGCCCTGCTTCTCCCTGCTTTCTCCTGTTCCTTAAGAAAAGCCCCAACTGGCTCAAGTCAGAGTAAATGGTGGTCCCCCTTGGGCTTCTATGGGAGCTCCCTGCCCCCTCCCCCAACCTGTTTCCTCTGCTTCCCTAGAATATACTTACACCAGGCTCAGAACAGAGTCCTTCAGCTTGATGGAATGGAGACACTTCTTCCAGTTGGCCACTGCTGAGTGTACATAGAGCCTGGGAGAGGAAAGGTGGGCAGGACAGTGAATGACTTTGGTTTCTAGGCCCCTCAAGTTGCCCCCAGCTCCAGTCTACCTCCATGGCAGCTTTCTTTCCAGGACTGTCGCTGACCATATTCCACCCCATGCCCCAACAAGAGGACATACCAACCATTCTGCGCTCCCAGCCACATGGTGGGAGCAGCGCTGGTGCCTGCTCCAGTGGGGTCCCCAGCTGCTTCCTGTTCTTGCTGAGTGGTACTGGAGTCCACCTTTGGCCCATTCTCACTGAAAAGACAATGGAAAGTTAGTAGAATAGACTTGTTTTAAGAAATTATTTGTATTTTCCTAAGAAAAGGGGCTGAGCCCTTGAAACTGAGCTAGGTTAGTGTCTCAGGGAAAGCCACATCAATCAGAATATGCTGATCTCCTGCTGGTGCTACAGAGCCTCCCACTTTGACTTAAGTCCTTGGTATCACTCAAATAAGGTTTCTCCTTATCTTCTGTTATTATCCCAGATGGCCAAAACCTCATTAGATATGCCATTCCCTAGGAGATATGACTAGTTCTTTAGCTTCTCATTGCTCTACCACTCAGCACATCTCCCTAGCCAGTCTGTCTTGGTGCACAGTTCCCCTGGGAGTCAAATGGCTCAGTCCTCCACTCTCTCAGCAGAGAAGAGAACCAGCTTTCCTAGGAGCTGCTGCCTGCCCTTGGCAATTCCATCAGATCCCCACCTGCTTGGCTGGCTGCTGACAGTTGGAGTTGGGGCTGGATCAGTGAAGACATGTTCAGTGAGGGGTCCAGGCCGAACTGAGGTCACCTCAACTTCACTGGGTCCTGGTTCTGGCACCTCAGTGGCTTCTGTTGCTTCCTCTGTGGACTGAGACTGATTTATCTTTCCATTGTTGACTGTGGCTACTTCACCTGAAAAAACAATCATTAGTGCTAGTGTCAGGAAAGATGGAGGAATAGTCACTAGAAACGGAACACTTTCTAAGGGAAGGGGACAAATAAGGAATGGGGGGGGTGCTTCAGGGGAGGAGAAGGAGGGAAGAACAGACATCATAGTTTTATTCTGCGAAGCCTGTAGTGGATCACTTGGGCCTATTACTACAAGAAAAACTGAAGAGGAGACTGCTGCTTTGGCTGGCCTCCATCACCAAAATGGCAAAAGGGACCTAAAAAGCTCTAGAACAAAAAGCCAAGAGTTTAAGCATGCATAATAAATCCAGACTGACTCACCCTGCCCTTTGTCCAGCACAGGGGTATCTCCACGAGAGGAACAGTTGCTTCGTGGCACATTACACCGGGTGGCACAACCCACCAATGTGATCCCAGCTAGGACCCCATCAGCCCCTGAATCCTCAGGGTTCATATCACCCTCCAGGAAGATCTCACCAGGGGGATAGTCAGTGTCACTGGCCGCTGTAGAAAGGAGATTACCAATAGTAATTCTGTGGAAAATCTCATATCCCATCTAAAGTTTTATCCCCACTCCCTACCCTTCAGCCCTACCAGCTCCTCTATTACCTCTGTCCAGGCAGAAGCTTTCTATTTATTTTTTATTTTTATTTTTTTCAAGGCAAATGGGGTTAAGTGGCTTGCCTAAGGCCACACAGCTAGGTAATTATTAAGTGTCTGAGACCGGATTTGAGCCCAGGTACTCCTGACTCCAGGGCCGGTGCTTTATGCACTAACCTAGCCGCCCCAGAAGCCTTCTATTAAGGATTCAGCTTCCTAAGTTAATGATCTAATAAATCCTTTCAATTATATTCCCAAGACCTCAGGTTGAAACGTGTTCTTTCCGAAGATCAGATAAAGCCCTTTGCCAATTTGAGTTATGAACAGTGATTGCTCTCACTCAGCTTACAAAGAAGTTAAAGAGACCTAATGAGTTCTCAACAGGAGGGAGAAATGACAAGAAGCTTAAGGCTTCCAACAAGGGGTTGACTTTGCTTTTGGACATTAGCCCAAGATCTAAGATTCTGGTTTCTTGTTTTCAAGAACCAAGGATAAATGATGTGAGGGAAAGAAGGAAAAGGTTAGGGGTTGGGAAAGGAAAGATGAACCTGCTAAGAGAAATGTGAGAGACTGATTCCCCACACATGCCTAATGCCAATTAACTTCTGGACCTACCAGGAATACTGGAAATGCAGAGAACATGGGCATTGCAAACAGTAAACTGGTCCACCACTGTGCCTGGTTGGTTGGCATCAATGATTACCACTTTACTTGTGGTCAGGGTACTGGTGAGAATCCAGACTCGACTTGAGGTGGCATCCATCTCATGTAATTCCTTCCCCTGCAGAACACAAACAGGAGCTGCTCAGAGTTTCAGATGCCACTCCAAGCAAAACAGGGAGCAGCAGAAGCAAGATGAAGCTATCAGCGAAAGCTACACAAAGATGACTCCCTGGGAGCTTCACTGGAATTTTAAGGAAAAAGGAGCTAAGATGCCCTTGTTCAGCTAGATGCCCAGGAACAGAAGTTATGGCAGTCTCTGAGAAATTCACCAGGCATCATGTGATCCATCTGAACCATACACCTGGCTTACAGGGGTTCCAGCTCGGTCCTCCTATTGCCACCTATCCCACCCCTTCACACATTTGACTTTCCCCAAGAAACAGGATAAAAGAACTAACTCTGATAGCTAGTCCCCCAGGTTAATAATTAAAAGTCCTCCCAAAGCAAAATTTTAGCTTTCTGGCTCCCAGCTAAGAAATCAGAGGTCAACAGACTATATCACTGACAGTTAATGAGAGGCATGTGGATTAATTCTAGTTCATATATGTACACAAGTGGGAAGTTTTTCAATTCTGTTGTTCTGACCTTTTTCTTTTCTGGAGATGTGTGATTACTCTTGTTCTCCCCTTCTACCTCACGGTCACAGGTCAGAGGGTCACGACCCAAAGATGGCTTGGTTCCATTCCCAGAGTCTTCTTCACTTGGCTTCCAACCACTCAGATTGACCCCAGCTGCACACCATAGCTGAAGAGAAAGTAAAGAGAAAAGATGAAGATGCTAAGGCTTGGCCCTTGGAAAAGGAGAAGATATATAAACATGGCAATTCAATCTTTGCTTCAAGACCTCCAGGAAGAGCAATCACATTAGCTCTCACTGTATCCTCCTCCATCCATGGAAAGATAAAGTCATTAGAAAGCTCTTCCTGATATCAAGCCTCAATTTGCTTCTTTTATATACACTTCTAACCATATCTGTCCTCTACAAACTTCCACAATATATCTAATCCCTCCATCTACCTGACAATCTTTTAGATAATTGTAGAGGGTTATCATATCCCCACTTTGAATCTTTTCTTTTCTTTCTTTTTTTTTTTTGCAAGGCAATGGGGTTAAGTAGCTTGCCCAAGGCCACACAGCTAGGTAATTATTAAGTGACTGAGACCGGATTTGAACCCAGGTACTCCTGACTCCAGGGCCAGTGCTTCATCCACTGCACCACCTAGCCACCCCTATTCCCCTATTTCACTGGCTTTGCTGCCCTCTGCTGGATGCTTCCTGCATATTACGACTCTTCCTAAAATGTGTCACTCAAAACTGAACTTGATACTCCAGATGTAGTTTTGCAGGAGGGGGTAATGTTACCATCATAGCTCCCATTCAAGGACATGATGCCAGTCTTAACATAGCCTAGGAAGAATCTGTTATTTCACATTGATGATGATTTTGACATTCATCCTTCCCCATCTTGCACTTATGAAGTTGATTCTTTTGAGCCCAAATATACAACTTTATATTAATTTCTAATAAATTTTATCTTCCTAGCTGAATGTTCTAGCCTGTTAAGATATTTTCTTTTCATCAACCATTTATTTACTATATTCTAGAACTCTGTAGTAGAGCCAGAGTGGCAGAGTTGCAGGAAACACAGCAAGACCCTTTCCTCTCCTAAACTTTTCCATATAGAAAATGCATCAGGACATTGGAATATCCAAGAAAAAAAGGTCAGAATAGGGATGCATATAAAGAACAGCTTCAGAAGTCTGCCAAAGAAGCTTGAAAGACTTGTCCCAGTTGATGTAAGGGAAAAGAGCAGGACCCAGAGAATTATAAATACAACAACAATATGAAGATAAACAACTTGTGCCTATACATTTTTGTAACAGATGTTTTGTTTTTCTTTCTCAATTAGGGGAAGGTGTGGAAGGGAGAAGCTGATTGGAAAAAAAAAATTTTTTTCCTAGAATTTTGCCAGTCAAGTCCAGTCATCTCTCTTCCCTTTTTTGGAAGAAAATTATTTACCTCTCTGTCCTCATTAATAAAATTAGGATAACAGCATCTATCTCCCAGGGTTTTTGTGAGCATCAAATGAGATAATTGTAAAACACTAAACTCATCTCTGGCACATAGCAGGCAGTTAATCAGTTCTTAATTCCCCCTTTCTCTCTAGTTCAGATTCTGACTTCTGCTAATTACCATGATATTTGAAAAATTACCAACACAATCACACCTTCAGTTCCAGCTCTTAAGTTTTCATTTTCTAGATGGACTATATTACATACATAGTTAAGAAGACACAAGATAACTTAAGGAGAGAGAGAGAGCTCTAATACTTAAGGAATGATCAAGAAAAGTTTCAAATAGGAAGTAGGAGTTATGCAGAGACAAGGAAGATGAAGCTGAGAAAATGCTATTAGATTTCACAGTTAAAGATAACTGCTAACCATGGAAAGAACAGTTATCAGTGCTAGCATCACAGACTAGGTTGCAAGAGATTTGGAAGTTAGAGAATAGGTAATGGAGATGATTAGAATATATAATGAACTCTTCCTGGTATAGGACAGCTAGAAAGAGACAAAGGGAGGAAGAAGGAAGGGAGGGAGGGAGGGAGGAAGGAAGGGAGCAAGTTAGGGAGGAAGGGAAGGAAGGAGGGATGGAGGGAGGAAGGAAAAGGAAGGAAGGGAGGTAAACTGGTTAAAAGAGGAAAGCTCCTGGAGGAGATGATTGAGATGGGATCAACAATATAATTTTTGGCAAGAAACTAGAACAAAGGGGAGGATGAAGGTTGACATGAAGGGGTTCTGAGCTAGGTAGGAAGAAAAAAAGCTCAAATTATAATGACTCTTTTCTCAGGAAAGTAAGAGATAAGGTCCTCTGCTGAAAGGGAACAAAACTTGTTCAGAATCACTGCTTTGGAGTTAAATTTAAGAATAAAAAGGTTACTGCTCATCAGTGACAGCCCGATAGAGATTATATACCATAAATCTGTAGATCACTAAAACATGAGAATAGCACTAGAGAAAGTATTTGGTGGGGTAGTTTAGGCTTTGGCAAAGGGTGAACAACAAAAGAACAAGGAGGAAAGGAATGAGGAAAGGAAAGTGTAGAGTGGAAGTGGTTGACTTAAGAAAGTGAGGCCAGGACAGAACTGTCACAGATTGGGGAAAAAATGGAGAGAGATGGACTAGATATTCTAATTGAAGCGTAGGAAAATAATAAGGTCAGAGAGGTTTAAGTAATGATGAAATCTAAGACATAATCCATTAGGTGGCTGAGGTAGAATGAAGTTGTAGGTCATGGGGGTATGAGGATGTTTTTGACCTGGGAAGTTGAGGTGTTTGAGGAGACATCAATGTATATATTGAAATCCCAGAGCATGAGATTGGATTAAAATGGAATGAATACTGAGAGCCAGGAGCCTTACAAAAAAAGAATGGCTAAAGGATAATTTCAGTACTATGACAAGGATCTAGACCAGGCAATCTATTATTTGTTTCTTTTTTCTTTTTAAGTTTACTTAAGGAAATGGGGTTAAGTGACTTGCCCAAGGTCATACAGCTAGGCAATTATTAGGTGTCTGTGGTCAGATTTGAACTCAGTAGACCAGGCAATCTAGCTAGATGGAATGAATCTAAAACAGGAAAGATTACTGAACTGGTAAGTGAGGAGGAGTAAGACTATGATGTTCATGGCCCAGTGTGTCAAGGGACATGAGAAAAGGCAGATTTCTATTAGTGACAAAAAAATGGAGCTTTTACCTAGGAGGAAACAGTGAAAGACAGAAAAAGATGTGAACTGAAAAGAAGCAAGGCTGTGGTGGATCAGGATAAGAATATGGGGAGGATTCTTCCCCTTAGTAGATAGCAACCTTGAATCACAGGGATAAAGGATATTTATGGGACCTCTCACTTACAGGTGTTTGTAGGTGTTTGTTCCACATGCAAGACATCTTCTGGAGGTGCTTCACTCTCTCTGACCTCAGGTAAGGCTAAAGGGCTAGAACTCAAGGTAAGTTCAGTCCCTCCCAATTTCTTTAGAGCACCACTGACCTTGATACCTAGATAAAACTGGAATAAACACTTGGGTCCTAATCTAAACTCCTGTCATAGCCTTAGGAGAAAGAATCTTATTTCTATCTTAAAATAAATCTGAGGGTTGATGGAAGACAAGTTCTTCATAGTGAAGAATCTAAAAGCCAGAGAGAAGATTAAGAATTCAAGATTCTTTGGAGAGAGACTGTATAATTAGTGAAAAAAAAAAAAACTTACTGACTCTTGTCTCCACAAGGAAAGAAAGGACTTAAGTTAGACACCTCTTCCTAAGTGAGCAGTCCTGTTGACCATAAAAAAAGCTGTTTATGCTATCTGTGAGAAGAGAATATCCTGGGATCAATAGCTTTCTGGGAAGTCTACCACAAAAGTTATTAGCATGGATAAAAGACTGAGAATCTTGCTTCCAAAAAGTAAGGAGAACAGGGAGAATTTTTTGTAGTAATCTGCAGAGTGTGTAAGATGTTTGTTTTTCTGCCAAAATGAAGTAACAGATATGGCTCAAAGTGACAAAATACCCATGTTGTCTATATACAATGTACAAAGTATAATAAGTAACAACCTGGAGAACCTAATGTAAGAAGGTAAATCTGATACACTATGTATTTTTGAGAATTAGTAGAACAGAATCATAACTAAAGTATGGTTCTTGGAGAGTAGTCCTTCTTTGAAAAGAACAGGATAGGTCAAAAGGCAGCCAGTGGTGGTCATCAATAAAAGATTGAAAAAGGATTTGTCAGTGCTTTTTCTGGGTCAAGCACTATGCTAAGTAATGAGGATACAAAGGACTGGACATGTTGCTATCTAAGGAAGCTAAACGACTGAATAAATCCTTAAAGAATCTGGGATTATTGGTTTTTTTGTTTCTCTACCCTTGTACATAGTATGCACTTCTTGGGAAATATTAACTGAAGTTGTGAACTGATCCAATCTTCCTGGAGAACAATTTGGAATTATGCCTAAAGGCTTTCCTTTTTGCATATCCTTTGATCCAGCAACAACAACAACTACTACTACTACATCTAAATCCCAAAGAAAAAGACCCACATGTATTTATTCATTGCAGCTCTTTCTGTAGTGGCAAAGAACTGGAAATTGAGGAAATGGTTATCAATTAAGGAAGAGCTGAGCTGAACAAACTGTGGTATACGAATGTGATGGAAAACTATTGTTCTGTAAGAAACCACAAGCGGCCGGACTTCAGAAAAGCCTGGAAAGACATATATGACCTGATGCTACGTGAAATGAGCAGAAGAGAAGAACATTATATTCATTAACAGCAACATTGTGAGATGATCAGCTATGATGGACTTGTTCAATTCAGCAGTACAATAATCAAAGACAATTCTAATATACTTGTGATGGAAAATACTATCCTTATCTACAGAAGGAACTGTGGAGTTAAAATGCAAGCTAAAGCTTACCATTTTCAATTTTTAAAAATCATCTTATGTATTATGGTTTTTTCCCTAATTTTTTCCAATTTGATTTGATTCTTTTTTACATGCATAGCCTATATTAGATTTTTTCTTTCAGGAGGAGGGGGGAGGGAAAAAAATGTAAAATTCAAAATCTTGCAAAAAATGATCATTGAAAACCACTGTTGCATGTAGTTAGAAAAATAAACAAAATATTTTTAAAAATAAAATAAATATTAACTGAAGTGACCAGCCTGCTCATGTTTAAGATAATAAAGATAACAGCCTAAACTACATATCATATTTTAGTTTGTAAAGTGATATATATATATATTATCTCATTTGATTCTTATAACTACTTTATGAGGTAGTTATATAGTAATATTAATTAATAAAATTTTATTATTTATTATACATTATTTTATTAATTACATTTACACATTATATAAATATAAAAGATAATAATTTATTTAGTTAACTTAGTATTAATAAACTAATGATTAAGAATAATAAATAACATTAAATATCAATAATAATTATTAATAATATTGTTACAGATGAGGGAACTGAGGCTGAAGAAGGGTTAAGTGGCTTGCTCAGAGTTCTCCAGCTGCTAGTTTCTCTGATCTGATCTCAGGTTTTCCTGATGCTAACATTTGGCCTTCCTTAACTGGGATCACAGTCTGATGTGGTCTTAAACTTGTAACAGCTCCTGGTGCAGAGTCTAACTAACTCACACGACTAAATTAAACCCATTCTCCACCTTTGAATGTCCCACTAATATCAAACTTTTCATCTGAAGTCTCTCCAAAGATCCCAATTTGGATTTGCATTCACTGAAATGGACTTGGGAAAATAAAATGGGGTAAGATATTTCACAGCAAAAACAACTGACTTTCAAAAAAACAGTGAGGAGAAAAAAATTTAAGAATCATTGAACTAACTGAACACCATGACTGAAAAAAGAAACCAGATATTCTGTTTCAAGAAATATTAAAAGAAAACTTTCCAAATCTCTCAGAAGCAGAGGATAAGGTTGGAACTACAAAGAATCACCTCCAGAAAGAAATCTCAAAATGAAAAACTCCTGGGAATATCACAACCAGAATTCAGAGCTTCTAGGTCAAAGAAAAAATTCTGTAAGCAACCAGAAAGAAAAGCCCCGAGGAGTCATGGTTACGATCATAGATGATTTAGCAGCCAGAACTTATGAAGGAAATACCTACCCACCCATTCTCACTCCACACACACCCTCACACACATATATCACACTCCTGGGTCCAGAAATATAGTTCACTCAAAGAAACAGGGAGAAAAGGGGAAAAATGGGGAAGTGGAATTAAAAAGAGAGTAGATTGACAGGGATTATTTATAAGCAAAACAAATTCTAGGAATGTACAAAAATAGCTATGACTCTTAGATTTAGGCAAAGAATGGGATATTCATAAACTGGGGAATGAATAAACAAGCTATTGTATATAAATATGTGGTGGAACACTATTGTGCTGAACTCTTAGTGGTGTAATGACCAATCTGGACTGCAAAGGATTAATGAGGAAATATGCTACCTACCTCCTGATGGAGAGATGAAGGTCTCAGAATGTTGAATGAGCAAATATTTTTAAGGACATAGCTAATATTGGAAATCTGTTATGATTGTTTCATGTTTGCAATAGTATTAAGTGTCTGGGGCCAGATATGAATATTGGTTCTCCTGACTCCAGGGCCTGTACTGCACTTCGTCACTTAGCTGCCCCTAGGTATCTTTTTTCAGGTATGCTGTGAAAGGGATCCTTGCACAGGTCCAGTGTAAAACAGATAGTCTCTGAAGTAGTTTTTTTTTTTCCAACTCTCAGATTTTGCAATTTTGATTTTGGTGCTAAGGACATTAGGAAAAAGAAAAAATGATTCCAATAAAAAGGCTCTTATAGTCCTATTTCTTTCTTGTAGCTGAACTGGGTCACTTACTTTCATGGTAGGGTCTTTTTCTACTAGTGGGCGGCAGTATACAGGCACAGGAACATTCTTCATTCTGGTATCTTCTTGGCCTCCATTGGGACTCAGCTGGAAAAAAAAGATGGAGGTTATTTAGGAAGTGTGAAATCCCTCAATCTAGGACTGGACTACAGCATATCTTAGGATAATACATCTGATCTTTCTCTAAGATGTTAAGAAACATCTATACAATTGAGAAAGTGAAAAGAACTCATGTTGAGGGCCAAATACAAATGGATCTGGCCTGCAGCAAGGTAGGCCTGAGAGTAAGTTTTCCCATTGGCTCCCTTCCCTTGTGCTCTTTTCACTTTGTATTTCTCCTCTACTCTTTTTGTTTTCACCCCCAGGCTTCTCTCTCTAGCTATATCTATTTCCCAGGAGACTCAGAATCTGAGCTGATGTAACCATTTAAGATAATTGAACTGCAAAGTAAATACAAGCTATCATTATTGTGACCATCTCCTAGAGAAGGTCTAGGGTCAAATTATCATACGGCTTCCAACAGATGATGGGAAATAGTTACACAGTGTTGAAAGTCTAGACAGTGGAGAGAAAAGGAGGACCAGGGTTAGCCATGAACAATTTCAATGCCCCTACATGTAACATAGGTTTTCTTGATTTTCCCTATCTTCAGAGTTGAACAGATTAACTAGTAGCTGATTGCTTCTCTTGTATATTTATTCAGGCTAGTGCCAGTCAAATGACAAAGTATCTGTGGACCTGAAGGGAGCTCTGCCTCTGACATTTTCTCCCTTGAGCCAGATGTCTTTCAAGAGCTATCTCTGGGGCAGCTGGGTGGCACAGTGGATAGAGCACCGGCCCTGGAGTCAGGAGGACCTGAGTTCAAATCCGGCTTCAGGCACTTAATAATTACCTAGCTGTGTGGCCTTGGGCAAGCCACTTAACCACACTGCCTTGCAAAAAAATCCTAAAACCTTAAAAAAAAGCTATCTCTGGTTGGGGAGGTGTGATTCTCTGTAGTGGGCATAGGTTGTTATTTGTACAAAGTTGTGAATGGGGGTCAGGAGGATTACCTGCTTATACTTGGCAGGAAGGCTCCAGCCACAGGCCTGTAGCCGCCCATCATCATTGCGTACATGTTCTCGGACTTGTCGGTATTGTTCACGCTTCTGTTCCCTCCTGGCTGAGGATGTGCAGTCACTGAGAAGAGAAGTGACAATTGTACTCAATCTATGATTAGAAATAGAGGCAGAGGGTGGAGAAGTAAGTCTGAAGGAAAGAAACAAATTGGTCAGATACCAGTAATCAATGTGGAAATAAAATGCTCAGATTAATGAACTGGGAACAATTTGAGAGGAGAATAGGAGAAAGAATGACCAGATGCTTTGGTACTAACACAGTACTCTGTCTTGTGTCAAGGTACTGCTCTGGAAGAAAATCGATAGACAAAGATATTTGTTGAGATGAGAGCTTAAATGAATCTCATGTTGGAGATTTTTCTGAAATTCAATCAGGTAACAAAAATCCTACAACCACAAACAGGGAAGTATTCTCCCAATCAAATGCTGAGATTCAAGTGCTCTACTTTCTGATTAATTTCTATTGCCTGACTAGTTGTAATATATAAAGGGTCATCCAAGTCACAAAACAGGCATTTAATAAATGCTTGTCGAAAAAATGAATAAATGAATGAGTGCCACAGTACCCTAACCTTCTACAGACAGTTCTGTATTTCACTCTAAGATTACCAAATTTGAAATCATGTCCCCTAAAAGTTGGACCCTATATGGGGATGTGGTGGTAAATGTTTAATAATTGACTCTCTGGGGGAGGAAATGTATATATGATATATTTTTTTCAGCATAACCTGCATCATTAGCATTTTCTTTGTCTGTCTAGACAATCAACAAAACAATAAATCTATCAAGCTCTAGTTTCTAACAATTTACTCTATTACTTTATATTTTGGAATAGACTGTGTCTATACTTATATATGTACTTGTTGTCTTCCCCAAGGGCAGAGATTAATTCACTTTTGACTTTGAATTTCCAGGCACCTCCCAAGACCTGGCATAAAGCAGGTACTCAATGCTGACTGAGTGCTAGCAGATCTCTGGACTCAGAGTGTTCTTTAATGTCCTTACACCGTGCAGCTCCATAAAGATGTAGACAAATAATTGAGACACCAACATTCTTGGCATCAAAGAGAAAGAATGGACTATGGGAAACTCCTGCCTCCCTTGGTTGCTGTCTAGAAGAGAATAATGGAGGGGACACTGTCAAGAAATAAACTCACTCATCAGGGAAAAATTCCAAGGTGCGACTGCCAGCTGAGATCTGGCACATGGTATGGCTGCGACGCTGGCTGAACCCAGCTGTGGTGGGTGACTTGTAGTGGATGTTTACTGATGGATAGGACCTCTTGGCAGGAGGTGGGCTGGAGGAAGAGCTGAAGAGGCGGCTGAAACTACAGAGAGATTGGGGCAGGAGGGACAGAGCATAGAGGTAAATGTTAATATCAGAATCCATCATAAAACCCACTCCACATTCAATAACCCTTTCTCTACACTCAGAGAATTTACCCCAAGTGGCAACGAAGGCTTAAAACCTGGACTTTCTGACTGCCCTGAAGGCTCATTCCATGTAAACTGCCCTGTTTTGGGCTTCTAAGTACTCACAATTGCCAGATGGTTGATTTCTTCTTTTCCTGGACAGATGGGTGTTCTCGAGATGCTCTGTGGAAAGAAAAAGCCAAACTATTCTTCTTGGGCACTCACCAAAACTAAAAGAAGGCAATTCTATTTCTTCTACTAGCATCATTTTTGGCTATAAAAACCTAGTGCAGGATGAGGTGCAGGTATGTTTCAGAAGCCTATAACCTTCTGGAGAGTAGGAGCTATCCCTTTCCCTTTATTTTCTACCCTCTGCTTACTCCTGTTTCAAAGTTTAATTTAGAAATAAATATCCAAGGAATGGGAAAATCTTGGGGAAAAGGCAACACAGGTTGCTACCCAAACAATGGCACAATGTTTCCAAATACTGAAAACTTTGGAACACTCATAGCAGCTACAGGAAACTGTTTATTAATAATGTTTATTGATTGATTGACAGCAGGTGAAAAACTACAACTTAGGTTTCCAAACTTCAGACTAGTGTTCTTATTTTTTTTTTTTTAAGATTTTTGGCAAGGCAAATGGGGTTAAGTGGCTGGCCCAAGGCCACACAGCTAGGTAATTATTAAGTTTCTGAGACTGGATTTGAACCCAGGTACTCCTGACTCCAGGGCTGGTGCTTTATCCACTGCGCTACCTAGCCGCCCAAGTGTTCTTATTACACTGTGCTGTCTCCCCTGATAAAATCTGTACAGTGGTAGACATATAGGTAGGACATCAATGTTCATTTCTTGGCATGAAAGACTACCTTGGGGAAGATTTATATAAACTGATGCAGGGGGCAGCTAGGTAGCGCAGTGGATAAAGTGCCGGCCCTGGAGCTAGGAGGACCTGAGTTCAAATTTGGCCTCAGACACTTAAAAATTACTTAGCTGTGTGACCTTGGGCAAGCCACTAAAAAAATAAACTGTTTCAAAGCAAAGTGAGCAGAATTAAGAAAATATTGTATGATAATCAACCATGAAAGACTTAGCTACTTTGATCAATACAATGACCCACAACAATTCCATAGGACCCATGAAGAAAAGTTCTATCCATCTCTAGAGAAAGACAGGGCAGTGAGGTGGCACAGTGGATAGAATGCCAGGCCTGAAGTTAGGAGTTCAAATCTGATCTCAGACATTTATTAGTTGTGTGACTCTGGGCAAGTCACTTAGTCCTGTTTGCTTCAGTTTCCATCTGAGAAGGAAAGAAAATCCCAAATGGGGTCACGAAGAATCAGATACAACTGAAATGAACAACAACTATATAGAGAACTGACAGACTCTGAGTGCAGGGGGAATTGAAGCAGTTTTTTTCCCCCCTCTTTATTTTCCCCCTCCTTTAGCTATTGTGGAAATATATTTTGCATGGCTTCATTTGTATAATGGGTATTATATTTCTTGCCTTCTAAATAGTTGAGGGAGGAGATGAAAGGAGGGAAAGATTTTTGGAACTGAAAATAGAATTTTTTTAATTTTAAAAAAGAGAGAGAAACCAGGTAAAAAAGGACTCCAGGAACACATTTCTCCCTTTCCTCTTAATTGTCTATAAGGAAATAATAAAGAAAAAGTTATTAAGAGGCAACTCACTTATAAGGGAAATATTCCAGGGTATTATCTGACATCTTCCTCTTTACATAAGTGAGGTTTTGCCACTAAAATTTTTTCATGCAATGACTAAGATCTTCTTTAAACTGCTTCTGAGATAGGCACTAGGCCATTCAGTTTTTCCTTTCTTCTGTCTGCTGATACAGTGATTTAGACCTTGGGCTAGATGGCACAGTGGACAGAGCACCAGCCCTGGAGTTAAGAGGACCTGAGTTCAAATCTGGTCTCAGACACATAATTACCTAGCTGTGTGACATTGGGCAAGTCACTTAATTCCACTGTCCTATAAAAAAATAAATAAAAAGTAAGGAACCTACACTAAAGGTCTTGTCTCAGTATATTAGGCTTTTGGATCAACCAGTCCTAAGGAAAGGAACTCTCCCTTTTAGTGGAGGGCTCAAGGTAAGGAAGATTCCTCATTCAAATTTAGCCCAAACTGGAGAGAAATGAAGATAATTTGACAAGAAGTCAATGTGTGGTTCCAGTAAAGAGCCCCAGCCATGATCTTTCTAGGTTTCCAATCAACTTAACCTATTTTGAACTATAGGATGTGAGGGAAGGAAAGACAGAAGGTTTCCTTTATGTTTCAATTGTTACAAATTATTAGTAAGGGTTTCCTGAAGCCAAAGCATTTCACTAGGTACTAAGTGACAGCAGTAATAAAATAGGATGAAGTCTGTATCTTCCCAATGCTGAAGAAAACCATATGACACAATACAGAGATAGTCAATAAGCTCTGAGAATCTAGGATCTGTAATTATAGACTCCTTAAGATCAAAATGATCAAAGAAATATGGATGTGAGAAAGGGAGGAAGATGGAGAGCTACAGAAGGACAGATGAAGATCCAAAAGTCTTTGTGCTTTTCTGGATACCATAATTACTGTCCCATTAGCTTTACCTGATCATCTCTGTCCACCTAACAGCTTCCTGGAGTTCCATCAGTCTCTCCTTATACTGATTACGTTCCATAAGGACACGGGCCATCTCTACACGGGTGAAACGGCGACGCTGGGCAATGGGAATGTTGTCCTGCAGAGGGGAGGAGCACTGCTGTTCAGCCAATAAGAGAGGGAAGGGGTTGAAGTTAGTACAGAAATAACTAGGAGTTAATGAACACATTGTTAGTTTTTTCCTGGTAAATGCTATACTTTGGTTAGTTCTGTAGCTACTCTAGTCATTAGACCATTAGCCATAGTGCATAGGGTACAAAGTTAGATTGTCAGGGACAGCTTGGACCCAATGCATTTCTCCCATGGATCATCACCAAATGCAATGAGCTAATTCATGGGAGGGAGGAAGCCATTAAAAATAAGATTACCAGGAAGGAAAAGGGATAGGAATTCTGTCACTAGGTTATGGGAATTCCAGAAGCAAAGTTCATCTTTTCATCATCAAACTCTGGATCTTCCCCTAGGGGGAGTGGTGAAAGGAGACCAATGAAGTCTTTGCACAAAGGTTAGATGAAGATAGCATAGAGGGCATTCCTGCTCAATGTGAGTCAGACAGATGACCTTTGATGTCCCTTACAATATAAATTCTACGACACAAAATGGATATCTTTTCCTTCAAATCACTGCCTCACATTGTAAAAAGCATGAGTCTAAAAAGTTACAAGCAGAATATTAGTAGTTAAGTAGATATGAGAGAATAAGAAGGCATTTTAGGGAAAATTATAGATTTGGGTCTCTTAGGAGTTCATACAGAGTAGGTCCAAAGAGTTCATGTAGGGTTGTTAAGATGAAGGCAATAAACAGAAATAATACTACTCATTAATATGGACATAGGACAACATATCCTGCAATCTAATGAAGACTCCTCAAATTCTAGGGGAACTGGCTAGGAAGGAAAATATAGTCAATGAAAACAGATAATACACTAGCAGGGATCCTTAGCTATGTCTCCCACAGCTCAAGGTATATGTAGGCCCTCAACAATGTCTGATTTTGTTGTTGGATTGAGGTTTTCCAGTAATTCTGATGCCAAATGCTGTCTGGGATGGTTGCTCCCACCAGAAGATTTACAACTACCAGCTTGATTTCTCTGGGAGGAAACCTAAGACCCAATATGTAACTAGGATTGCTCTTTCTCACATAAACCTTTTCACAGAATTAGGAAAGGAAAGTGAAGCATACACATGAAGATCAATGAATGGTAGGGCCCAAAAAGTCCGAAGCCAAGAAGATTACACTTAACCAAAAAAAAAAAAAGAAAAAAAAAGTAATTGTCCAAACTGCATCTGGAATGAGCTTTCATGAACTTCAATTTTCCCTTCTCATTTTTAATTACTAGCCTGGGACAAACATTAGTGATGTAATTAACAATGAGAAGGCTAATCCCTCTTCCTATCCCTTGGTCCTCCTAGGCTGTACACACCTCTTAGCTTTCTTCTACATAGTTACTATTTTAGTCAGATCACCATTTTCCCCTTGTAGAAGGGAAAGTGTCTAAAGAAAGAGAGTGAGGTCAATTAATACTCAGTCTAGAAAAATGAGGTGAAGCTATTGCTTTTTAGGGTATAACCCTAAAAGTCTAAACAATTATTGACATATCTGCTTAATGGTTAGAAAATTTCCATTTGGGGTTTTAAGTATTGTCTCATGAAATCTGCCCTTTAAGTCTCTGGGCCATTTCACAGGGAAGAATTAAGTCCTCAACATTTAAGTTCTAATACTGAGAACAAACTCCTTAGTCAGGGATGAAAGAAATAAGGAGCTTCTAGGGTAGAGAAGGAGAACATTGCTAAGTGTTTTGGCAAACACAATACTTGGACAAAGAACATGTATATAACTGGCTCCAAGGACCATGAAATTACTGAGTGTGCCTACATCAATATTCTTGATAACTTAATAGTGTTTTTTACATATCTATCTATCTATCTATCTATCTATCTATCTATCTATCTATCTATCTGTCTGTCTGTCTATGTATAAACATATGTTACTTGTCAATGTGATTATCTTTCAGCACAACAGCTGTTCCTTGTAGCTGACCAGCTTTTGGGGGGTGGTAGGAAAGCCATATTTTGAGACATAATCAAAAATTAGGTCTTAGTTCTAGTCAGAAAGTCATTGCAGCATTCGGCAGGAGACTGAAGTATTCATGAGAACATTATAAAAGGAAGCAGGTGGGGAAATGAAGTGATTTAATGGAAAGATGAATGTATGGAGAAAACAAACATACCCATTACCACCCATTGCCCAGGCATTTTAATAATGAAATATACCAATTCTGTACAGAGATAGCTGCTTACATCCTCCACCTCTTCTTTGGGTTCACGTCGTGCAATGATGGCCTCAGACTTCACTCTGTAGAGAGAAAAGTCAAATACAGGTAGTTGATAAGTTTGGGACAATGATTTTTGAGGGGTTTGGTAGAGAAAAGGGATCCAAGAAGTACCTTTAGTCCCATTTCTCACTATTCATTGTATAAGGTCTTCCAGGAGACACTTTTGGGGTGGTGTGTGGGAATGGAGCTCAATTAGGAAAGAGAAACACAAAAGAATGCTATTTCTGTGGAAATGCTTGAGAGCAAGTCATAACCTAGACCTATATACCCCTCAAAATACCAACGAGTCTTTAAATCCTAGCAGAGAAAGAAAGAAAAAGACAACAAAGATCAACAACAATCTCAGGGAATCCTTTTTATCTTCTCTCAACTAAAAAAAGGGAGAATTGAAAAGAAAGAACTGAAAAATATATTTAAAAAAAAGAACTCAGGAATTAGAAACTTATAAAGAGAACTCTTCAGCCAGGCCCCAATTCAGTCCATTCCAATGTCTCTAGGTGGAATTTTGTCTTAGGAGTATAAGTCTTTGCTGAGACATGTTGAAAAGAAAGTGATCTCAGCAGAATGGAGATGAAAGAATATAGTTACAAGGGGTTTATGAGAAAATACAAGATCAATGGTAGTGGTAACTTAACTCATCTAAGGAAATAAAATAAAGGTTGGAAAGATCTGGGATATATAATGAAGATATATTGGAACAGACATGAAAGAAAACTGGTACAGTCAAGTCAACAAGAATTCAATGAGCACCTTCTATGTGTTCAGTAGGATTTTAGGTATGAGGAAGAGCAGAAGCAGTAAAAAGACCTGGGAAGTTAAGGAAAAGGAGGGCAAACTGACAACTATCCATTTTCCCTTTAAACAAACTCATAAAATAAAAGGGATTATCAGAGAAGTCAAGGTGGAAAAAAGGTTTCTGGTATTTCTTGTATTTTCAAACATTTCCTCCTAACCAGCTGATGATGTCTGTCATCCTCACCGCTTGAGTTCCTCTTCTAGCTCCTTGACTCTGGTCTCCATTTTGGCTTTGGCCTGCTTTGTGGCTTCCAGTTCTCCCTTCAGGACCTCCTGTTCTCCAGACAACTGATCCACCTTGGCAATCAGGTCATTCTTCACCACATTCAAAGCATTTCTTTAAAAAAGCAACAATATAAGGCAATCATGTGGGGCTATTTCTAGAGTATATAAAAAGCTTCATAGAGAGGCCAGTCAATTTTACAGTTAAGTACTTCATCAGCACCAGAGATCAAGTATATGAGTTAGAGACAGTGGCCAAGCTAAAAAACACCCTATGAAACTTGTATCTAAGCTACTTATTAAACAAAGACAAAAACAAGGAACAACACTGAATCCAGGAGTCCAGAGTTCTGGAAAGTCGGTTGAGTCTCAGTTTAAAATGGACAACTGTCTAGTTAGGAACAGAATATATCAACTATCCACCATTCCCAGGTGTCGGCAGCTGGCTACTTATGAGATGGGGCAGGATGGGGTTCAAATCAGGTATCCCAGGTCCTGGTGCGAGAATTACTGAAATAGTCTATTCAGAAAAGTGGGATTTAAGAAGGTGCATTAATTAAAACGGTGCACTAGATAGTCTCTTACTTGGTCTCCAGGAGTTGTGAATTCTCCAGCAACAGATTTCCCACTTCTTTGCCCATTCCTGAAACAAAAAAACAAAAAAGGAAGTTTCAACCATGCATAGCCATAACTATCTCAGTAGAAAAAAAGAGTATTTACTTGTTAGTTCCATTCCCAGTAGGCAGCCAATCTTTAGCTGCATTTACAATGTCCTTTAAAAAATATTCAGTCATCACCACTGGTGAGGAAGGATACTTGGAGCAAACTTCAGTAGAAATAGAAACTAAGATTCCCTTTTCCTGCTGGTCCTTCTGAAGTTTCCCCCCAATTCATTGTTTTAGGGATCAGATACATGGCTCTGCAAAGTTAACCACTCACTTTTCAGATGCCCCTTGCAGTGATTTTCCTAGGGATTCGTTGTTTGAATCTCTAATAAGAGCTATGTATATAGAACCTTTATGGAATGAGTAATTTCTCTTGGCCATGATCAGTTTTATCTGATCCCCACAGGTCCTCTGATCAGACAGCTCAAATTTCTGATGAGAGGTTCCAACTTTGGATGATGTGACAATACTTTTAAAATGAGAAGTGAGAGAATCCAAATAAAATCCTAAGGACTTCAGAAGGAGACTTTGAAGGGGAGGAAGCCAAAGTGCACTGGGAAGTAGAGAAAAATTCTTCTGGAAATGGAAAAACAGCATAGCATCCATCAGTCTGAATTTAAAGAAACTTTTATATTAGGACAAAAACTGCTGAATGTGGGATCAGGTACCAAAAAGAAATTAAACCTATGCCCCAATCCCACATTTTATAAGTTTATCCCTCATAGGAGATTTTTAAAAATTTTAATTTTTAATAAACAAGTACAAAAAAGTACCCAGGTCCCCAAAAGAATGAAGTTGGCACTATGGTGACAAGAGGATAGAGAGGACAACACAGCACTTAACAAAGAACCCTTCCCCAGGAGATGGGATGGACACGGGATGGCAAATGCAGCTCTCCAGACTGATTAGAAGCAGCCCAAATATGTAGGGGAGGGGGGGAATTAAGAAAAAGTGTAGCTGAATTTCAATGGACTGTCTTGACACTGTAGAGTGTATGTTCACCCCCAGACCAGAGGAAAAGGGGAAGACACAATGCTACAACAGTGCAGGGAACCATGGCCTCTTAGAGAGAGTCTCATAAAAGTAGATGGGGATGGCAAGAAGGGAGGAGAGTGAGCTCTCTCTCCCTCTGCATTATCCCTAGAAAAAGTAAGGGACTAGAGGTGGGGGCTGCTTGTGGTCTTCTCTACCACGTGGCATGAAAGACTCTTGAGTTCTTCAGGACCAGAGACAAAATCCTAATCCTGAAGGTATCTGACAGCAGCACAAAATCAATATACTAAAAACAATTCTGTAAGAAAGGACAGTGGCATAATCAAACTCAGACTGTATAGAAAAAAAATTAAAAACCTTATTTCAGTCTCAGTTCTTCTAGTCACCCCCCCACTTCTCTAACGCCATCCAAAAAAGAAAAAAGAAAAACATGAATAAAAAAACAATGTTTTGTTTTTGAGAGTCCCTGGTATCTCCAATCTGACCTCCTCTGCCATGAAAGTAATGGCATTGCCTCTGTCTTTGCAAAACAAAAGAGTAGGCCCTAGGCCACAGCAATAAATAATATTTAGCAAGTGCTTACAAGAACAGGACATTTTCCTGAGTTAGTGAAGAATCAGAGATCTTAAGAGCTGGTGTCCTCTTAGCAGGAGACTTGAAATGCCCTGCCTCATCCAGCCTCAGGCAAAGATGAAAGAATAGTATATAGTACAGAGTCCCCAGGAGATATGAAGGAGAGTCAGGGTGGGGAGCCTACAGAGACTGCCTCAGCCATTATGAAAATAAGGCAAAGGGGAGAGATAGTCTGGAGAGAAGGCTTCTCTGAATAGCCCACTCTAGGCATTCCAAGGAGAAAAACAGTACATTTCAAGCAGCAGAGCAGACAATGCACATGGGGAAAAGACCCCAAATCAAAGACATGGAGCCCAGACTGCAGACTATCTCCCCAAAGGCCCCACCATCACCACTATTACACCATTTCCATGCAAATCCAAACCACAAAACCCATGGAGCATGACAAGATGTTGGGTGAAGAGGAAAAGCCAGAAACTGGTAAAAACATACACTTAAATATGGCCTTTGCCTTACCAAAAAAATCATCCCGCACTATGAGAGCCGTCCCAATCCCATAGGAAGGAGTTGGGGAAACGGGAAGGAAGAAAGGGAAAGAAAGGAAGGAAGAAAAAACAAGCAGCCATTAAACATCCATCATAAATAGAAAACCAAACAGTGAGTCACAGTGCTCATGGGTTACTTCATTTTGGAAAAGGATCATAGAGGAGGGGATGGGAAGGAAAAGATGAAAAACAGGATGGGGGCAGGAGAGTATTAGATTCTTATCCTTGACATGTTAAAGTGCTAATTTTTGAGATTTAGAAAGAATTCAATACATTGTTCCCTTCTTCATGATATCAAAGACTACTACTCATATATGAAGCAGGGAAAAGTAAGAGGGCAAGTTAGAAATACATGGGTTACAACATATATAAAATAATGGATTAAAATATATATCAAAATTTCTGAGTTGCTTAGGCCATTTTTAGACAGAGAAACAAATTCTGAACTTGGGAGAGATGTACATGAAAAAGTTGAAGCTAACTGTTAGCATTCTTTAGCCACAGAGTTTGGAAGCCCAGGATTTTCTTTATAGGAAGGCAAGGAAAATGGCATCTTCTTCCAACAAAGCAAAGAATCTGGACTGTAGCAAAAAGGTAGGCAGTAAGAGCACCTTTTGTTTTATTTGGGAAGAAGGACTCCTAAAAAAGTCCAGGTCAGTAACCAATTACAAAAAATCACAGCCAGGGCCTGTGATCCTCCTGAATTTATCACAGGGTGTTTGCCTTCTAAGTTCCCTAATCTAAGATGAGAGAGGAGGAAAATAGGTGAACTCTGGGTAAGTTTAATGGACCTGAAGTAAAATAAAACTTATTCTATTACCTCAATAGATTACTGATCTAAATAGGGAATTTCTCTCTTAATAGGAGAGACATAATTAGCACAGCAGATCTAGTTAAACATAAGGAATAGTACCAATGGAACTGGGAGAGCAATCCAAGAAAGCTTACTAAGTTATAGGTGGGTGAGTAAAAAGCAAAGAGGTGGCACAAAGGCCCCAAAGTCAACAGGAATTTGTAAACAGCAGGGGAGTATCACATGTGTATACCATATCATTCCATCTGAATTCAACAAGTGGGAAAAAGGAACCCAAAATAAATAAGGACACTGAACAGGAGAGATACACACCTGAGAACTCCCCTATGGGCCATGTCCAGCGAAGCACAGAGAGACAAGGGGAAAAGGAAGTGACAAAAAGGTCAATCGGTGACTGAAATCAACAAAATAAAAAGTTTTTATTAAAGAAAAATTAACAATGACTCAGCCATTTCAATGGTAAAGGATATGAAGAGTAAGGAAAAGGATTGTCTGGTCTATCTTGGTGGCATAAGGCTACCCAGGAGCAGAAATACAAAGGTAAAGGTCTCAAAGGGAAATTAAGAAATGAATGACTCTAGTAACCCAGAGAGTAGATTTTTAAATACCACCAGGGGAAATGAGTTATTCAGTTTCCCTACTCCATTTTATTCTGCTTCCACTTTCCTCTGATTTCTTCGGACCAAGGTCTGAAGGGAGTGTACAAAGTGGTTTCATGGGAAAAATAAATCTGTCCTCTCAATGACCTATGAAAAGCTCTGGGATATATGTTTTTTTTTTTTCACATAGCACTGCCAAGGTCTGGAACCTACTAAAATGTTTAGAAGTAGCATAATATGGTAGAAAGAGGACTTTCTCTACAATCAGAGCACCTGAGCATCCAAATGCTGTCTGTCATTTGTCTGATCTTGGGCAAGGTACTACACCTCTATCAGCCTCAATTTCCTTATTTGTAAATGAGATTTGGATTAGATGGTTGCTAAAGTCTCTTCAAACCCTAGATCTATGATCTTTATAAGAATGAGAAATCAATAACTTACCAATAATATTTGTTAGTCCACTTCTTCATTTGAAATACAAAGAATCCAAGAAATATAAACAATTTGAAATAAATGGAAGAGAAAATCCTACCCCACATTTGTCCCCCAATTCTAAATAAAGACAAGGAAGGCACTAGTTGGGAGGTTTGGAGGTGTGGTGTGGTGTAAGTACTTATTTAAGAGGAAGAATAAGAAGAATCCTAGAGTTTTAGGCCTAGAAGGAATCTTAGAGACCATCTGATCCAAACTTCAGAGTAGTACTTCCCTATAGGGAAGAGAGAAGTTTGGAGTTACTGCTTATACTTTTTCTCTGCTGAATTAGACTCAAAAGAAATGGGAAAATGTAAAGATCTTTTGCATCTTCCCACAGTAGAAAGAGAAAAGTCAATTCTGTGGGAGGGCTTAATTAATACAGGCTTTCCTGCAAAAATGTTACTCTCCTTTGTAGGAGTCATGTCTTAGACAAAGGTCTTGCTTTTTTGTCTCCTACTGCATTGACAACTAAAAATTAAACGAAAGGCTATCTAACTTTAAATATCAAAGTAGGTACAAACAAAGCAATTCTCATTTTTCATATTAAGGATTCAGGAGAGGAGGAAAAATAAAAATGAAATTCAAGTCTGGAGAAGACATTTTTTTTTCATCTTGTACTTACTGAACACCTAGCTGGGCTCACAGAACATGGTGCTGGGTATTATGAAGGGATACAAGAAACAGAGAAGCCAAGGATAGCACACATTTAATTGGTAAATTATACTATATGGACAATAAACAAGTTTGGGGGAGATGGAAGAGACCAGTTTCACAGTGGAGTCTTAAAATGAAGTCTCAGGTGATCCATGATTTCCCCCTTCCTAGGATGTCTGTCCTTTGATTCTGCCTACTCAATTCCTGCTCATTCTTCAAAGTTTAGCTCAAATGGCAGTTTTTCCATGAAGTAGTTCTGATTCCTCCAATCATCAGTCATTTCATCCTTTCCTGAGCTACTACTGTGTTCACAGCACTTTGTATCTCTCTGATTATCTCATTTAATAGCATATCAGAAAAGGTAATACTTTGGAAGAATGTCAATCTGTTCTAAATAGGCAAGTGACAGTCAAGAGATTGGAATAAGTAATGTATGTACGTCTAAGAAACTAAAAGATCTCGCATCTTGTATTTTTGCTTTATTAAGAAATATAATAAAAGTGCTTCACCAGCATCTGATTGCCCTAGTCTATGTTCATTCTCCTTAATTCCCAGAATTCTTTCTCTTCCTTACTCCATGGTCATAAGTTGTTCTGAAAGAGCAGTTTGGGGTCTTTCATTAATCTATCTATCCAGCCCTAGACTGAAGAAAGGAGGTGTGTGATTCAGAGGGATTTTCACTGAAAAAAAAAAACAGTGCCTAGGGAAGATATGCCCATTTCAAATATCTCTAACAATGAAATTTTATGGACCTAAAGTAAATATAAGAAACCTAAGAATATTTTGCATGGATATGTTTTATCTTCCCACCTAAGTTATAAGCCCATTATGAATAGAAACCATCTTCTTTCTTTTCTGTCTCTCCATAGCACTGCACATAATTCTGTAGAGAGTAGGCAGCTGTAATGGATAAGACCAAGAACTGGGGAGGCTAGGTGGCACAGTGGATAGAGCACGGCCCTGGAGTCAGGAGTAAGTAAGTTCAAATCTGGTCTCAAACATTAAATAATTACCTAGCTATGTGGCCTTGGGCAAGCCACTTAACCCCATTGCCTAGCAAAAACCTAAAAAAAAAAACCCTTAAAAAAAAAGAACTGATTAGCTGCTTTGTAGCTGAATCTCTAGTAACTATAGAAGGAACCTAATTAATTGCTGATTAATTGATTCCAGACTTTAAGTCTCATATTGAAGGATTAATGTGCTCTGGAGAGATAAACTTAGGTCTATAAATTTTTAACAATGATTAAGCATTTATTAAAATTAAAGTGAGGCTTCCCCCCTTTATCTTCACCCAAACTCACTATCTTCCCCCCCAAACTTCCTGTTTTTTAAAAAATCAGATAAAATTATCCTTCCAATATCTCAGGTTCACAATCCTAGCACAATCCTGGACTACTTCTCCTCATCTTGTCAACCCTTCCTCTCTATTCATCCAGCTACCACCACAGTTCAGTTCTGAATCACATAACAGCATACTAATTGGTCTCCCTACTTCAAGTCATTTAACACTCCAGTTCATTCTATACACTGTTACCAAAGTAAATTTTCTTCCTAAACAGAGAAGTGATCATATAACTCCAATTTAACCAACCCCACAGGCCTCTGATAGCCTCTGGGATCAAATATGTCTTCTGTTAAGCTTTTTAAAATACCATAAAAACCTGGTCCTAACCTCTTATCTGTGTGTCTTTGCCACCCTGTCTTCCATGCCTAGAATAAACTTTCTCTGTGAGGAATCAATGTCTACTAAGATTCTCCAGGCCATGCAGACTCAGAAACTTTTTGAAAACAATTACAAAACACTTCTCACACAAATAAAATCAGATTTAAATAACTGGGCAAACATCAACTGTTCATGGACAGGTCAAGGAAATATAATAAAAATGACAATTTTACCAAAAATAAACTACCTGTTAGTGGCTCTGCCAATCAAAATTCCAAAAAATTACTTTAATGAGTTAGAAAAAGTTGTAAGTAAGGGGTGGCTAGGTGACGTAGTGGATAAAGCACCGGCCCTGGAGTCAGGAATGCCTGGGTTCAAATTGGGTCTCAGACAATAATTACCTAGCTGTGTGACCTTGGGCAAGCCACTTAACCCCGTTTGCCTTACAAAAAAAAAAAAAGAAAAAGTTCTAAGTAAATTTATAAGGAGAAATAAAAAGTCAAGAATTTCCAGGGATTCAATGAAAAAAAGTGCAAAAGGTGGCAGCTTGGCCCCACCAGATCTAAAATTATATTATAAAGCATCATTCATCAAAACTGTCTGGTATTGGCTAAGAAATAGAGTGGTGAATCAGTGGAATAGACTAGGTGCAACAGTAGGAAATGATTATAGTAATCTGCTGTTTGATAAACTCAAAGAGTCCAGCTATTGGGAAAAAACTCTCACTTCGATAAAAACTGATGGGAAAATTGGAAGTTAGTATGGCAGAAACTTGGATTAGACCAACACCGCACACCCTATAACCAAGAATAGATCCAAATGGATACAGGATTTAGATATGAAAAACAATATTATAAGCAAACTAGAAGATCAAGGAATAGTTTACCTGTCAGATCTATGGAAAGGGAAGCAGTTTATGATCAAGAAAGAGATAGACAACATCACTAAAAACAAACTAAATGATTTTGATTACATTAAATTAAAAAGCTTTTGTACAAAGCTATTGTAACCAAGGTCAAAAGAAATTAAGTAAATTGGGAAACAATCTTTACAACTAATGTTTCTGACAAAGGACTCATTTATAAAATATACAGAGAACTGAGTGAAATTTTAAAAAAAACAACAAGCCATTCCCCAATTGACAAATGGTCAAAGGATATGCAAAGGAAATTTACACATGAGGAAATCAAAACGATTAAGTCATATGAAAAACTGATCTAAATAGTTACTTAATAGAGAAATGTAAATTAAAGCATCTCTGAGGTACCCCTTCACACCTCTCACACTGGTCAATATGACCAGAAAGGACAATGATCAATGCTAGAAGGGATGTGGAAAATCTGGAACACTAATACATTATTGGTAGAACTGTGAACTCATCCAACCTTTCTGGAAAGCAATCTGGAATTATGCCCAAAGGGCAATAAAAATGTGCATACCCTTTGATCCAGCAATACCACTACTGGGTCTATACCCTGAAGAGATGATGAAAAAGGGTAAAAACATCACTTGTGCAAAAATATTCATAGCAGCCCTGTTTGTGGTGGCAAAGAATTGGATATTAGGTGAATGACCTTCAACTGGGGTGATGATCAACCTTGATGGACTTGCTCATTCCAACAGTGCAACAATCAGGGACAATTTGGGGCTGTCTGCATGGAGAATACCATCTGTATCCAGAGAAAGAATTGTGGAGTTTGAACAAAGACCAAGGACTACTAACTTTAATTTAGAAAAAAAAAACCCTGATATCTTATTATGTAATCTTGCTATCTCTTATACTTCATTTTTCTTCCTTAAGGATATGATTTCTCTTTCATCACATTCAATTTGGATCAATGGAAACAATGTAAAGACTAGCACATTGCCTTCTGGGGTGGGGGGAGGTAAGCAAGATTAGGGGAAAAATTGTAAAACTCAAAATAAAGCTAAAAAAAAAAAGAATTCTCCTTGCCACAAATAAGCCCTTAGGTTACTGGTGGCCTCTGGCCTGACTGATTTGGCTTTCTAGTTACTTAGTTACATAGAGTCAACTTCCTTCAGACTTGGAGGAAACCAAATGAGTCACCATACCCTGCCCTACTGACTAGACATGTCTCTAAAAGGAGGCAAGGGAGCACTGAATCTATCTTGCTATTTGTTGAATGCTTACATTATGGTTAAATAAACATCCTTTTGTTAACTATTCTGTGTGTCTTTGTTTCTTCCAACAATGAACCTAAACTATATTTTTACAGAAATCCTCTCCTTGACTTCTCTACCTCATGGAAAGTCTCTCTTTAAGATGCAGCTCATGCACAATTTTCTATATGCATCCTTTCTTGTTCCTCACAACATCTAAAGTCCTCTCCCATACTACTTTTTTAAAAATTTATTTTGATTTTTATAATTTTCCCCCTAATCTTATTTCTCCCCCCCCACTGAAGGCAGTTACTCATTACATTATTTCCATGCAATACATTGATCTAAGTTGAATGGGATTAGAGAGAAATCATATCCTTAAGGAAGAAACATAAATATAAGGGATAGAAAAATTACATAATAAGATTACTTTTTTTTAAATTAAAGTTAAGTCTTTGGTCTTTGTTCAAACTCCATAATTCTTTCTCTGCATACAGATGGTATTCTCCATCACAGATAGTCCCAAATTGTCCCTGAATGTTGCACTGATGGTTGATCATCACCCCAGTTGAAGGACATTCACCTAATATCCAATTCTTTGCCACCACAAACAGGGCTGCTATGAATATTTTTGCACAAGTGATGTTTTTACCCTTTTTCATCATCTCTTCAGGGTATAGGCCCAGTAGTGGTATTGCTGGATCAAAGGGTATGCACATTTTTATTGCCCTTTGGGCATAACTCCAGAGTGTTCTCCAGAAAGGCTGGATGAATTCACAGCTCCACCAACAATGTAATAGTGTCCCAGATTTCCCACATCCCTTCCAACAATGTTCTTTATCCTTTCTGGTCATATTGGTCAGTCTGAGAGGTGTGAGGTGGTACCTCAAAGAAGCTTTAATTTGCATTTCTCTAATAAAATGATTTAGAGCAATTTTTCATATGGCTATGGATAGCTTTGATTTCCTCATGTGTAAATTGCCATTGCATATACTTTGACCATTTGTCAATTGGGGAATGGTTTGTTTTTTAAAAATTTGACTCAGTTCTCTGTATATTTTAGAAATAAGTCCTTTGTCAGAAATACTAGTTGTAAAAATTGTTTCCCAATTTACTACATTTCTTTTGATCTTGGCTACAGTGGTTTTGGCTGTATAAAAGCTTTTTAATTTAATATAATTAAGTTTTTCTAGTTTGGTTTTTAATGATGTTCTCCATCTTTTCCTTGATCATAAACTGCTTCCCTTTCCATAGATCTGACAGGTAAACTATTCCTTGATCTCCTAGTTTGCTTATATTTTTTTATGTCTAAATCCCGAAATCCATTTTGATCTTATCTTGGTATAGGGTGTGAGGTGTTGGTCTAATCCTAATTTCTGCCATCCTAACTTCCAAATTTCCCAACAGTTTTTATCGAAGAGAGTTTTTATCCCCAAAGCTGGGCTCTTTGGGTTTATCAAACAGCAGATTACAATAATCATTTCCTACTATTGCACCTAGTCTATTCTACTGATCCATTACTCTTATTTCTTAGCCAATACCAGATAGCTTTGATGAATGATGCTTTATAATAGAATTTTAGATCTGGTTAGGCTAAGCCACCTTCTTTTGCACCTTTTTTCATTAAATCCCTGGAAATTCTTGATTTTTTTTTCTCCATATGAATTTACTTACAGTTTTTTCTAATACATTAAAGTAATGTTTTTGAATTTTGATTGGCAGGGCACTAAACAGGTAGTTTAGTTTTGCTAGAATTGTCATTTTTATTATGTTAGCTCTTACCTATCCATGAGTAGTTGATGTTTGCCCAGTTATTTAAATCTGATTTTATTTGTGTGAGAAGTATTTTGTAATTATTTTCCCAAACTATTGATATTTAACCTTGAAAGATATTTGTATTTCATTGCCTCTTTAAGCTTCATATATTTATTTTTATATGTACTTTTTTTTAAGATTTTATTTGAGTTTTGAGTTTTACAATTTTTCTCCCCCTCTTACTTCCCTCCACCCCCCACGGAAAGCAATCCATCAGTCTTCACTTTGTTTCCATGTTGTACATTGATCCAAATCGAGTTTTACACACACTTCTTGTCTTCTTCATTAGAATGTAAGTTTATTGTTAGGAAAGGATTGCTTCATTCTTTGAACTTGAATCCCTAGTGACTATAGAAGGTACCTAATCAATACTTGCTGACTGATTGATTCCAGATGTGAAGTCCCATCTTGAAAGATTATGGGGGCAGCTAGGTGGTGTAATGGATAGAGCACTGATCCTGGAGTCAGGAGTACCTGAGTTCAAATCCAGCCTCAGACACTTAATAATTGCCTAGCTGTGTGATCTTGGGCAAGTCACTTAACCCCATTGCCTTAAATAAATTTAAAAAAAAAAAGAAAGATTAGTGTGCTCTGGAGAGGTAAACGTAGGTCTGTAAATTCAGTTAACAATGATTAAGCACCTTCTTTGTGCCAGGTAGTGTGTAGTACTGAGGATAAAAAGAAAGGCAAAAAACCAACTAAAAAGACACCCCATCATCAAGAACAAAAATTCCTTGCTCCCAAGGAGTTCTATTGCAATAAAATATGAAAAGCATAGTTCAAAAAGGTGAGGATAACCTATGTAATCTCAAATGACATGATCAGGTTGATCTATTAGATTTCCAAGAGAAAAAGATTCCCTCAAGGTCATTTGGTCATGAATTGCCATCCAAAGAGGCAAGATCCATCTACTCCCTGTTGCCAGCAAATGTTCTCTGACCATCAGCTGAGACAAGTTGGCCACCAAGTCCCTAGGATAGGCAGTGAAAAAGGGAGGAGCAGCATAATCATACACTATTCTATCTTGCCACCAGCCTGGCATAAAACTGAGTTGAAAGTGGAAGTAGCTACAGAATAGGGCTTATTCAACTTATCATTGACTTGGGATTTTTATCCAGTTAGAGCTGTTCTAGGTTTTGTTGATCAGATAGCACAATGATGGGATGCCATGTTTCCTGAAGGTGTTAAGTCCTGAATATAGATTTTTTATTATCAACAATTCTGTCTCCCAGATGTGGTTCAGCTTTCTTTCAGACAGTATATGGGAAAGAATGGAACAATGATAAAATCTTTGATATTGTCATAATCATAATATGTAAGTAGGTCAAACTTCCAAAGGCAAACTATTATGATAAAGATTTGGTATTGGCTTTGAAACTCTATGCTGGGCTTGGGCAAGGGAGTTTAAAGGACAGCCAGCAGGAAGGAGTACCAGCAAGGGTAACAATGTTAACCTGAACTAAAGGTCATTTGCTTGAAATTCCAGGTGATGTAAACATAGCATGATATAAGTTTTAGTTTTTTCTTTTAGGTTTTTGCAAGGCAGCGGGATTAAGTGGCTTGCCCAAGGCCACACTGCTAGGAAATTAAGTGTCTGAGGTCGGATTTGAACTCAGGTTTTCCTGACCCCAGGGCCGGTGCTCTATCCACTGTGTACCTAGCCACCCCATGATATAAGTTTTTTGAGGACAAGTACTGTTTCACTTTTATCTTTATATTCAGCCATGTCCATAGAAGACGCTTAATAAATGTCTGTTGAGTTTATAGTTCATACAGTCCTAACCACTGTAGCACAAGGAATAGGGAAGAGACTACCAAACTTCAGGGAGTAAAGTTTCTTAATATCCCACTCAGACCTGTGGCAAATGGATCTTTGGAGTCACTAGACCAGACTAAAGCTTATCTATCTATGTCTATGATCTTGATCAATGGAGTGGTTTCCTTACCCTGTGACAGTATAAGGTCTATGAAGTTGCTCAAGACTGCATTAATGTAGAATCAATACCTGGGTAAATGGTTGTGACTATTAGTTTGATCAGCTGGATCAGGTACTCAGCAGGGTTGCATCTGGGGGATGGAGCCTGGATAAAGGATCATTCAGTCACACCTCACCAATCTCATATTGGCATTTCTAGGTCTTGTGTAGAGGTGGCAGTACATGGCCTGGAGCAGAATCAGAGAGAGATTAATCTCTATGTCAGAGCTCTGTTAGATATGCTGGAAGACCATGGCCACTTAAACTCTGAAGAGCATTCATAAATTCTTCCCTGAAATGGTTCATGAAGGTATCCTTTCTTAGCATTTTCATTTTTTTGTTTTTTTGTTTTTGCAAGGCAATGGGATTGAGTGACTGCCACACAGCCAGGTAAGTATTAAGTGTCTGAGGTCTGCCCCTTCTTACCATTTTCAAAGTGCTAACAGATCTGTGCTGTAATGGGGCTTCAAAAATTTCCTAAAACTCTGACATCTGCTGGCATGAGTTGTGTATAGGATTGAATATTATCTCCCAGATAACCTTTGGTATCAAGATTCTCATCTGTTATTTGGTCAATGCCAGAATTTCAATTATAACTATATTTGGGCTAGAAGTTGGTAAAGACTGCTAAGAAGCACTGACAGTTTCTTAGGGTAAGCTATTCAGGTGGGCTAAAAGAAAGTGCCAACTTAGTTGCTGTTGTAGGTCCTTCACTGGTACAACCTGAGTCCACAAACTGGTCCTTCTACTTATGATTCACTGTTGCTATGCCAGAAGCACAGCAAACAAGCTTTAGGAGCCTAAGAGATCAGGGAGGAGGAAGTTTACTAGAACAAGAGTAAACCAGGTGCCACAGCTAGGGGTAATATAAGCTTGCTCAAGTCATCATAGTTCCAAATTTTAACACAAAGGTATAGAATAATCTTGAGGACTAATAAGGACAGACTAGGGACAGAAATAGAGAAAAAGCCAAAAGTAAACCATGCAAAGTTCCAGAGGGTTGTTGGAACTTTTGAATAGTTTTTGGAAACTATTTTTTTTTAGAGTTCTTTTTGCAAGGCAATAGGGTTAAGTGGCTTGCCCAAGGCCACACAGCTAGGTAATTATTAAGTGTCTGAGGCCAGATTTGAACTCAGGTATTCCTGACTCCAGGGCTCTATCCACTGTGCCACCTAGCCACCCCCTGGAAACTATTTTTAAACACACCCTATAAACTATTAGTGACTCTTAGTCCCTACTCTTGGTGTACTGTTTAGATATAGCCCATTTCTTAGTGCTTTGGGCTACATTCCCAGATGCTGAGTGAGCTGAGTTACAATGCCAAGTTCAAATTTACCCATGAATGGGAGTCACTTAAAAGTCACAGGTTTTCTCAGAATTCTATCAGTAGAGCATTTCATTAATTTGAAAAGCCTAATGCTACTTGCTGATTTGAAGGTTTCCCTAACACTTTTCCTTTCAGTTCATTTATAAAAAAATAAAGATTCTAAGTAAGACACTCAGCACTGATACTTTAGGTAATCTCTTTGAATACACTATTCCAAGTATATACCTGCTTTCCCCTCCCTTTATTTCCTTTCTCTTTAACAGAGGTAGCCTGGCTCCACAGAGAAAGTTAGACTTAAAGCTTGGCTCATATCTCATTTCTGATACATGCTGCCTGTGTTGCTCTGGATAAGTCACATTTAGTACTCAGTGCTCTTGATAACTAAGACTATACAGAGAAGGGATCAACCTGCATTAGTAGAGGGAGTTTCCTCACTGAGTGGTTCCTCATCCTTAAGAAAATTCCCTACAATCCTAGTGTGACTCATTTATTTTAAGAGTCTAATTAAAAGGTCATTTGAAAAGTAATGGAAATCATATCCACAAATTACTCTCATCTATATTATGTTTTTACTCTCATTTTGAGTGATTAAGCATGATTTTCCTTCCTAGAATAGGACCGTTTTTCTCACAATAGTTTTATATGCTGAAGTATGCAGTAACATAACTCCTTTTTTAAAATTTTGACAGCTTACTATGAAGAAGTGGCACTCACTGTCGATGATTCCCAGGTCCCTTCTTCTTTATTATTGTTCTCTATGTTTTATACATAGAGAAGTAAAGATTGTTCATAAAATAAATAAAATGAGATAGTAATCACAACAGAAGGAATAAACAAAACATGTCATTTCAGGGAATTTGCCAAAAGAAATCCTTCTCTTGCACAAAGTTCTAATCAGATCATAGTTTAGGGGAAAGAAGGTCTGGGGCAGCATTAGGTGGGATAAAGTCAAGCAACAGCCAGAACCTTAAGAGAGGATATTCTCTATACTGTGGATGGAAATAAGAGAAAAGAGGATAAGAACGACAACAAAAGGGACATAGAAAATGACAGAAGGGTTAAAGAACAATACAGTACTATAGGATGATGGTCCCAAACCACAAGACTTGTCAGAGAAATACATTGCAGTTAGGCTTAGTGTTTCTGTCAATTTAATCATTTAAAACACCAGGAAGACAAACGTTAATAATTAACATCCAAGAAATTAACTTAGTTTTAACTCAATCTTCCAAGAATTTGTCATTTTGTCAATACGGATAATCCTTCCTTTGAAAAAGTCATTATGCTTTAGAAAAAGTCTTTTTGAGTTGCTGTATCCAAATAATCACCTCAAAAGAAACATGATGAGTCTTCTCCTAACTTGGTTTGGCAGATCCTCTTACAATAGACATAGTCCATAATGAGCCAGAGCTAGCTAGAGCCTATAGCCCTCTCTAGTATACCTTTGGCAAACCTAAATTCACCATAATGAGACACCATAATTCCATGGAAATTAAACTATCTTTAACAGAAAGCAATTTTCAAGGGCAGCCAGGTGGCACAGTGGATAGAGCACCGGCCCTGGAGTCAGGAGTACCTGAGTTCAAATGTAACCTCAGGCACTGAATAATTACCTATCTGTGTGACCTTGGGCAAGTCACTTAACCCCACTGTCTTGTTAAAAAAAAAGTAGTTTAAAATGATTACTATATTGTCTAGAGTTGCTAAATCTCTTCTTTCTCTGTCTACTTTGAAATCTAATTTTTCATAAAGTCTAATGGAACATTACCTCAGATGACAAACTCTCCTTGCAAAAAATAAGTTCAGTAATTTGCTATACTTGATGAAAGAAATCAAATGTATGAAGTGACTTAGAAATATTGGGATAGAAATTTGCAATGACACAAATAAAATTTAATATTAAGTAGAGTTTTTCCATATAAGTAATTTATTTTTTTTAGGTTTTTTTTGGTTGTTGTTGTTGCAAGGCAATGAGGTTAAGTGGCTAGCCCAAGGCCACACAGCTAGGTAATTATTCAGTGTCTGGGGCTCGATTTGAACTCAGGTATTCCTGACTCCAGGGCCGGTGCTCTATCCACTGCGCCACCTAGCTGTCCCAATAATATAGTTTTTAAAAGAATGAATATTTAAACATTTGGAATGAAAAGAAATTCCACTTTTTCTTAATGTTAATGAAGCCTAGATGGAAAAACAATAATTCTTTTAGGCCCAAATAGTTCCTTCACATAGACTGTAGTTCAAGTATTGAGCACTACAGAAAAAAAAAAATATATATATATATATATGTATATATTTATATTTCCCACTAAGCCACTAAGTATAGATATATTCAGTTTTAAGCAGAAGCAGATTATGAGGTAAACATAGGGCTGAAAAAAACAGGAACAATATCAACTCAAGGAGGCCAACTGATCTTCAATTTATGGCACTATCTATGAAGACCTGTTGGACCCTAGAGTGCTTTCTGGATTCAGATCAGAAATATGCATTTCACTGTTGGATCTGTATAACTACAACCATCTAAGCACCTAAGAAAACAGACAATAACAGCCAAAGGGGGTTGAACATGAAGACATAACAAAACTTAAGGATGTCCTGCACAACAGTAAACCGGATGGCATCAAGTCCACTAGAGAAGAAACGCCCACAGCAGAGACACTTGGCCTTGAAACCGTATCCAGTAAGATCACTTCATGTCATGCCTTAGAAAAAAGATCTCACAAGTAGTATATATCCAACTGAAAACTATCTTCACAAATTAATTAGCTGGATTCATCACGGAATGGTGGCTTAAGGTACATTACATGGGAAATCAGTTGTTTTGGGCCTTAAACCATGTGAATTAGATCATGTATACAGAAAAAGTTAATCTCTTTAATCGTCCTGGTCAGCAGAAAGAGAATAAACTACATTGTTACTCAAGTGAATATCAACTTGTATCTCTGAAGTTCAACAAATCAGGGTTCGCTAAGGTAAAGTGGGAAGACATTATGGAACTGTAAACTAGAAACTCCTAGATCTCATCCATCTTATTGATTGACCAGAACAGCACAGAGGGAAGTCAATTCTAAGCCAGTTTGGACCAAAAACACATGAGCCTATATGGAATAGATTCGATGATGCATTCAGATGTGATACTCATAATTAAGATCACAGGATACAAATCTTTTGCAAGTGATTCTCAATAATATTTATGGTCAATGCTGGTTTATCTGCCTTAAATAAAATATGACTAGAAAATACATCAGAAAAATTCTAAACTTACTTTGAGGGCATTTGATTTTTAACACAGAAAGAAGTAACAATAAATACTGAATAAGAATCTTTCTATAGAGATAATTTCAGTCCACTTTAGAAATTAAAATTAAAATAAAAGTCTTATAATAATAATTAGTAGAATGCCAAAACAAAGTCTAGTTCTCCAAAAATGTTCCTATCATAAGGCTGTTTAAAGGACTATTTTATAGGAAAAGCTGTATCATACCTAGTAGATCTGCACCTTCATCCACATCCCCAATGACTTCAGAACCTGCTGTAGATAGCTCATGATATAGGGAATCAGTATTGATGCCAAAAGCCTTGTTGACAATTCCTTGGGTTGGACTGTAGGGAGAAAACATATGCAACACACACACACACACACACACACACACACACACACACACACACACACACACAGACAAACATTAGTTTGCAATACTGGTATGAATCATTATTGGAGGCTTATTAAATGCCTTGTTTAACTCATAAAATGACTAACATTGCTCTTTTAAGTTCTAGATATAAAATAGGAGATGAAATGGGAGGTGTCTCCCACTCAGAAATAGAGAGATACAGTAGTCTGAAAACTAATTAGATAAAGAAAAGATAAGACACAGGAGGGAATAGCTTTGACTGAACTTACCAGGGTAGTTAGGAGTAGTATTCAATTCATTAGAACATTCAGTTTCTCATGGAGAAAGTATAAGGAAAAAGCCGTCCCACTTAAGAATGGAAAAAGAGGTAGAACCAGTGGGAAGTTATCGTACCTATTTCCAGTGCGTTCCAATCGAGGTTCCTGGCACATGTCTAGTTCAGGTGTGGAATCTATGATGTCCTGAACATCAGACCATTCATCACTACTGCCCATTCCTATAAGAGACAAGAGAAAAAATTCATGATTCATATTTAATTACTGAGATGAAGGATCCTCACCACAAGACTACTCTAAGACATTTCAAGGGACAAGATCCTGGATCACTTGTCAGGGCAGAGATGGTCAGAAAAGAATTTTTCCAAGTTGGCCATTAGCATAGAAAGACCTAACAATCATATGTGTTTAGAAGAGAAAAGAATAAGAGAAATGTTATTTGCTTTCCTAGAAGTCACACAGTAGAGGAACATGTGCACTATAAGCCCTGTTTGCATGTATGATGAAAGCAAAGATATTCAATAGTGTATTACTGGATAATTACTAAAGATTTGAATGGTGTCATTATTTTTATAGTTAAACTTTAGAAGAGAATGCCCCATCTTTCTTTTTGCCCATTACAATTAGATTGCAGACTTGTATGATGTTGAAAGATGACGAATAAGAGTAGTCTACAAACCAAACCCTTTACAAAGACTATAACTATCTTCTAGTATTGGGCTTCTCCTAAGGCATAGAAGGGGCCTTTTGCTTGTCTTTTCCCTGGTTGCACATGGCTGAGGCAGAAGACTACAGTACCTATGCTGACATTCCTCATTTCTTGGGTGACCTGGACTTCCATGTTGCGACTGTTGCGTTTCTCTCTTGCACGTTTGCTGTTCTTTGCTCCAAGACCATAGTCCCCTAAGGGCTGAAGACTCTCATTCAGGGGGGTCACAGCAGCAGAGGGGACAGAAGATGTTGGTGTATTGGACTTGGTGCCAGTGGTGCTAGGTGTGGCAGCAGCAGAAGACTGGCCTGATTCAGACATTTCATCATGTGGACACTAGGATAGAGGACAGAGGAGGAAGACAGGGAGTACTTCTATGTGTTTCTCTTACTCTCCAGCTCTAGGATTTGGTCACTTCCTTTTGGCATCCCAGTTAGCATCAGACCTCTCAATCACCAACTAAAGACCTCATAATAGATAGCTGCAGTGGCTAGCAGGGGGGGTCTGAAATTTGGCTGAGCCACCAAGTTCCCTTCATATGAAGTCCCAAACTAACATGTTTCTCTTCTACTATCAGGAGGACAATTAAAAGATTTTGAGGTCTAACTGGGACATTCCTTAGGAAGAAACACTAGGACATCTTCAATCCTTCATCACCATGAACTGTATAACAAGATGATACTTTTATAGAAGATATTTTATATCTTATTTAAGATGTTATATTTCTTTATTTCCATGGGTTGTTAACTAAATTTGGGTGGTTCAAAAACAGTGCTTTTTTTTGGCTAATAATGTCTCTCAGAAATGAGAAGACACAATTATTAGAAAACAGTTTTTTTTCAGTTATGCATTCATCTACATTTCAGTGGTTTGAGACTTAGCATTCAATGTCACTATTCTACAACACAATCAAACAATTCAGAATGTGATGAAGATGAACACTGCATGAAAAATGGCAATGCAACCCTTTGCAGCAAAGAATCAGAATTAAATTGTAGTATGGAATATGGGAGAAAATTAACCAAATTGAAGGGCTGGGGAAAAGGTTGCCCTGAGTAGATAAATAGGTTTTTTTTTGGAAACCAAATTACCATAGCACTGTAACCATTGAAACAGAAAGAATATTATTAGATTATTGCATAAAGACTAGTTAAGTTTTACTTCCTTAACTAGAGTAATTCTAAATACTTGAGAGACTTCTGCAATTTCCTGGTAGGAAAAGAACCTTTTTTTTCATTTTTAGCCAGTATCTTGGGATATACTATTTACCCATACAACCTCAAAATGTACACCTTAGTCTTTTGGCTATGATTTGCTATACTGAAGACATAAAGTAAAAAAGCTAATTAATATCTAAATTCTAACATCCCATTTCTAGATAAATACCAGACCCCAGAAATCACTGCTGATTTAAATATAGCACAATTCTATTTTTATGAAAAAAAATTATTTTTGAAAAATACAAACTATAATTGACAATTTAACCTAAGAATTTTATTTTTAAATCCCATTTTATTTTATTACTTAATGCGATAAAACATGTCAAAATCTCTTCTGAATGAATATAAAAGAGAAAATTTCAATACTATACACACACACACACACACACACACACACACATACATACAGGCTCATAAGCCAAATTTTTGCTCATTATTTTAATTTTTGAAAATCATAATCTTTTAATTAGTATCATAACAATCCATATGCAATCTCTTTATTCTTCAGTAACTAACTTCATTCTCTCAAAAAATTTTCGGATTCCTGCAAACCTGAAGTTTTTCCTTGTCAGTATCTATAAACTGGAGTGTCCTCCAATTAAAGTTTAAAGAAACAGCTGCTTACCTCTTGGGCAGGCTAATAAAATATATCACTTACCTAAGTACATGAACTCAGACTACTGTCATTTCTAGGGGATAGGGGAGATGTCATTTATGAGATAATACATTAAGGAGAAGTTCCTAAAACTTTAAGTATTAATAAATTGACAGAGGTAAAAAAGATGATTGTCTTCTTTAGATGTTTTTAAAAATACAATAAATTCTCTTGTCTAAGAATTCCTTGGGTAAAAGCTCTGAATGGACCAGAAGTCAACTTATAAACTTTCAGCTTCAGGTGATCTTTAGTGGTGGAGCTATTTCTTAAAAAGTCAACAACCCTGTATTTTTTTCTAGCTATCTAAAAGTCACCAGAGCTTAAGGTAAGTAGAATGTAAGGCAGGACAGATGCTTTTCCTAAGATTTCACTTGCTGGTTTTGTCTAACAGGTGTCATTGATCTGTGTTTAGAAGAAGACCTTGATTAAAAAATTCTGAACTCTGCCCACTCCCTCTGAAGTAATTTTGGGTTAATATTTTAGATCTGTTTTTTGTGGTTTTAGTCCTATATAAAAAACAACAACTCTTTTTTCAGAATTAAAAAAAAATCACTAGCACTAAACAATGATTGGATGACTAAATTTTCACATCATCATCATCATTGACGTATTCACATATTTCATGGCCACCCCATGTTTTGCTTCTGATAATAGGATGGGAAGATCTTTCCTCCTACTCCTGCCTTTTTTACTTCAGTCTGCTAATATATGGGGAAGATAAGAATGTAGGAGGTAGGACAATGAGAAACTCCACTGAACGGGGTGAGAGAAGTGATACATATGATGGAAGCTATACATATTCAGTCACGTTTCTCTCAGCTGATCCTTATCAGCTTTGTCTCCAAAAGGCGACATTTTCCACAGCTTCTTCATAACCCATTAATGGCTATATTATAGACAACCAAGGGACTCCTGGCAAACATGACTTACCATTTTAGTAAACTGTGGGGAATCTATGTTTACAAAGAAACTTCCCAAATGCCATTCAAGCTCACTATTATCCTAAAAAGCCACCACTTACCCAAAGGACACTCTCCTTGGCCACCACTTACCTAAAGTCAAACCTCTCAACCTCCTAAACATCAATGTGTGTAGCAGTGGCCTCCAAAATGCATTGCAAAGGACCAAAATTCTTAGCAGTCATTTCTCACCATGAGTAGTCACAACTGTTTGGTTAAAACACTGAAAATACAGTACATAAAGAACAACAAAACACATTAAGGAGTTAAAAAAAAGAAAAGAAAAAACATTAAAACCTAATGCATGAAATCAAAAAAACAAAATAAAACTTAAACATAACAACAATGAAAAAAATCAAAATTAAATAAAACAAATTTGTGGAGTCAAACTTCAACACTACTTAAAATAAGGAATGGAAGACTATTTTAGGAGAAAATTGAAGAAAGAATGTCAAAGGACAAAAAAGCAATGAGAAGTTTCTAAGAGACATGTTGTGGATCCTCATTGTCACTGCTGGGGGAAACATGCAATCCACAAATCTTTCTAATTACTTTGCTGCCAGCTACTCTAATATACCTTCAATCCAATCCAATTCACCACACATCTATTAGGTTAGTCATTTCCATAAAAGCCCACTTAACAATGAGGTATACAAAGAAAAAACAAAAAGCCTGAAATGTCTAATCAAGTCCATAACACAACCAAAAATGAACCTAGGACAACAAAAATCTTTGTTTGATTTATTTTGCTGTCTTCTCTGTCATTAGCATGATGTATGCATTACTATATACATATATATACACACACACACACACACATATATATATGTATACACACACATATATCAAGCACAAGATAATCTCAGAGACATGCTCATCACTTAGCACAAGGCAATAAAAGAAGAAGAAGATAATACAGTAGCTTTTTTAAAGAATTTGCAGTGTGCGGAAACATTCCACAGTCAAACTGAAAACTAGGAGGATAAAAGGAGAATCGGAAAGGAGACTGCCATAAGCTACTCTCACCTCAAACTCATTAGATTTCAGGCTTGCCTACTCATTCAAAGATAAGATCTTTAAGTTCTTGATTTTTAAAGGATGCCCCAGATATAACTTCTAAGAAATATGCTTCACCAGGGGTTCTATAACCCCTATAACCACGGCTTATCCTCAGGGAAATCTGCTACAAGTCAGCATCTGCTCAAAATAACACCTTTCATTGCCTGAAGATCAAGACACAAAGTATGATTTGCAACTCAATGAAATCAGCAGATCTAAGCTATCAATCAATGAATTGACTAGTAATTGACTAGTAAGACAACTTAGCCATTTTTATAATGAAAAGTTAAAAGGGTTTGGTTTTATTTGGGTATAGGTTGTTATCTTCATTCAAAATGTATTCAGCCTGCCTATGGAGATTCCAGTCACCTGATTCCAGATTATAGCATGAGAAGTTAGCACAGCAGAATCATGAGGGCCAGAATATGAAAGAGAAGATAATTTCTTTCCAATTCTTTATTCCCAGCTCAAATGGCATACCTGATTATAAAATAAACTATTAGAATCTAAGAGAAAGAATGCAAAATGCTCTCCAATCCATAGTTCAAACTGGAATAGACAATGGCCTATTCTGTGAAATAGCATAGAATTGGGGCAGCTAGGTGGCATAGTGGATAGCACTCCGGCCCTGAAGTCAGGAGGACCCGAGTTCAAATCCAGCCTCAGAGACACTTACAATTGCCTATGTGATCTTGGACAAGTCACTAAATCCCACTGCCTTAAATAAAGTTTAAAAAAAAAGCACCGAATTGATTCTTTCCTTTTCTCAGTCAATAGCCTGACAGGGAACATGAGTTTGGAGTATGGGAAGTGGAAGCAGTTGAACTGATTCTAAGACCAGTCCTATTCTAAATATCAAACACAAACTGCTAAGTGCCAAAAATTCATACTAGAATACCAGCTGTAATAAAGGCCAACCTCAGGAAAGCAGGTCTAAATAGAAGTCATCCAACAGGAAAGAATTAGAGGAAAACAGTGATTAGAGCAACAACATCCTCCCTCCTTTCTTTTATCCTCACCCTCTGGCCCTTCCCCTCCCCTTTTTGCTATGATTTAGCTCAAGAGACTAATCCAACCTGAAAAAGGGAGAAGCTGCAAAGGGTTATGGACACAAGTTGGTCTCCATCTTTATGAACATATGGATGCCACTGACAGTGGGAAAGAGGAGACCCTTATTCCACGACATGTGTATAAAACCTTGTAGCTGGAGTTGGACTGCAGCTGGCCGAGGTCACTCAGGTGCCAGTGGTCCACTGGGGGGATGATCTTGCCCCCAATCTGTCCACGTACCATTCCATCTGCAAGGGGGAAGACATTCAGAGAGGTTGGGCGCTCCTTCCTGCTGAAACAGAGAAGAGGAGGGGGAAAAAATGGGCTGGTGATTAGATTGTTGGTTGATAAAGCATAAAATAATAATTAAAAATCTAAGTTCTTTTTCATAAATGTATCCAACATGTCACAAATAACTAATAGTAATAATAATAATGGTTGATATTTTTACAAAGTACCATATAAAGTAATGTTTTTCTCTAATGCCCAGAAATAAGAAGCACCTTCTTACTTAGGGAATAGGAAACTGGTACAAAGACTTGTAAAATATTTTGTCTACATTCTGCCAACTTTGCCCAGCTTTTTTGTTGGTTTCTTTTTTGCAAGGCAAATGGGGTTAAGTGGCTTGCCCAAGGCCACACAACTAGGTAATTATTAAGCATCTGAGGTTGTATTTGAACTCAGGTCCTTCTGACTCCAGGTCTGGTGCTCTACCCACTGTGCCACCTAGCTGCCCCAGTAAACTTTTATTTTATTTTAGTTTTAGTTTTTGCAAGGCAGTGGGGGTTAAGTGGCTTGCCCAAGGCCACACAGCTAGGTAATTATTAAGTGTCTGAGGCCAGATTTGAACTCAGGTACTCCTGACTCCAAGGCCAGTGCTCTATCCACTGCACCACCTAGCCGCCCCCTAGTAAACTCTTTTAAACAGAGTAAATCCATTTCAAAATGATGAAGAATTGCTAACATAATAACAGCTATTATTTATTTAGCACTTTAAGAGTTACAAAATATTTTATTTATTGTATTTTGTTTAAGCCTTGCTTATAATAAATTTGTTAAGTAGGTACTCCAGATATTGCTATCCTCATTTTGCAGATGAAGATACAGAGGCAGGAAGAGAGTAAGTAACTTGTCATGGTCATTTAGATAGTGTAGTAAGTGGGATTTGAACCACACTAGCCATCCTTGGCATGTTAATGTCACTGCTCATTCTTTTTATTGTGATATCCTTATCTTTCAAATTCCATGAAAGGCGTTGCTTTCTTGCTCATACATCTAACTCCTTGCTCCCTCTATTATCACAAAGTATTAACACTGAAAAATGGATAACTTTATTCTAACAATATCTTCAGTGAGATAGGAAGTTCTGGGAATTGCAGTTTGCAACTATTATAATAAAGAATATATTCTATGGGACGTGATGCCAAGTACATATAAAACAACTCAATCCTCTTCATCCCTACCCACCAATTTCTCCTGTGAATTAGAATAGAGTCAATGGAGGCAGTGATGAGAAACTTGGATGAGGTCACCTAGGTTTAAAGCCCTACTTCTAGCACCACCTTGGGATGAACACAAACCATTTTATCTTTCCAGTTTGTTTCTCCACCCTGGGGAATGGAACTTCCCCAAAAATAATGATGATTCTTAAATATGCTCAAGACAATAACGCTTTAGATACTACTTAGGCAATGAATTAGAAACAACCTTGTACCCTAGACTCAACAACTCTGAAACTAAGCCTATTCCTTCAGAAATTAGGGTTGTTCAACTTTTTCCTGGAAGAAGATGGAGGGAAAAAACTACTTAGAAGTTCTAGAGGGGTGAAATGAAGGAGGGAAGGTCTAAGCAGAGGGTTTGCTATAAGGAATCCATGATTCAGAGGCCTGATGGATTAGAATAGGCAATAAATGAATGAATGTGAGTATGAAAGAGCACAATGTTAGGCCAATATGTAGAAAGATGCATGATAATTCAGAACCATAAGATTAAAATGTGAAACTTTATTCACAAAGAATCTAATTTGATTGAACTGTTCTATCCTTAGGAAGAACTATTCTCTCGAAATGGAGTTTGGTTTGTGAAGGATGGGGTCACCCCAATTGTCACTACATGGCAAGAAAGGAAATGTAAATATAGTCAGCTCTAATTTTTTTATATCACAATTTTGTCCTTTCACCTTTTTCCTTTCTGTTCTCCTGGTACATCACATCTCTTGGAACTTTACTTCCTTCCCTTCTCTAACCTCCTTAACAGTAACACGATGATGGACTATTTCAATGATTGCCTCTTCACCTATTAGCTCTCTCCCCTTGACCTTCACACTAATTCCCAACTCTATGTAACAGACAGTTCTATGTTCTCTATGGCTATTTCAAATGATGATGGAGTTATGAAATGATAATCTACAAATGTGTGCCACCTAAACTCAACTAGGACCCAGTACATTCATAGCAATATTTTTACTTATCTTCTATTAATAATTCTCTCCTCTTTCCTTTCTCCCTTCTTAGTCTTCCAACTCTAGATCTGTCCCTGTAGATGATCTCATCTCAAGTCCTCCACATAACAAACTCCCTCTGTGCATTTTCTCTTTCCTTTTGGTCACAGAGGATGAGGTCAGTTTTCCTCCTTGCCAAAATGGTGTCTTTAATCCTATCCCTCCTCATGTCTTTGGGATCCTACTCCATTAATCCTCATTCTCTTTCATCTTCTCTAGATCTACTGGCTATTTTCCTAAAGCTTACAAATTTGCTAATCATGTTTTGCATGACTGTACATACATAATCTCTATAAATCTGCTTATGGTCTCAGGAAACAGGGGAGAGAGGGAGGAAGGAAGAGAATTTGGAACTCAAATTTTAAAAAAAAATGAATGTCAAAAATTGTCTTTACATATAATTGGGGGAATGAATTATTACTTTTAAAAAAAGTGTTTAAGTCTTTCTTATCTTTAGTAGCCTTTTTTCTTTATATTGGTAAACTTGCAAAAATATTATTGTTATGCTTTTATTTTCTCAGTAACAACTCAACAATCCCCTGAAATTCAACTTGTGTTCTCTTCCACTCTATTAAAACCATTCTTTCCAAGCTTTCTTTCCTGAAAACTCTAAATTCTCATATTCTGATTTTTCTACCACATATGAAGTTGAATACCACCTTCTTGAAACTTTTTTTTTTCTGTGAAACAGCTCTTCTTGTGTATTCTTCCTTTCTCTTTGGTTACTCCCTCTTTGTCATTTTTGCTAGTTCATCTACTTGCCTCACTATAATGCGTGAAATACTGTCCTTGTTCCCTTTATGTTCTCCCTAAAACACCATATTCCTCCTTCCACTGTCTTATCTACTTCAACAACTTCAATGATCATTTTTATGTAGATGACTTTCAAATCTTTTGTCTCTATTTTTAACCTTTTTATTGTGCTCCAACCTCCAATTTCTAACTGCCTGATGGGACATCTTCAATGACATTGCAAACTCAACTTGTTCAAAACTAAACCAATCATTTTCAATCCAAAAAAATACTTGCCAGCTAGGTGGCACAGTGGATAGAGCACCAGTCCTAGAGTCAGGAGGACCTGAGTTCAAATCTGACCTCACATGCTTATTTCTATGACCTTGGGCAAGTCACTTAATCCCATTGCCTTGTAAAACCAAAAACTAAACAAAATTAACAACTTTCCTATTTCAGTAAATAGTATCACTATTTCCCTCATTACCAAAGTTTAAAAACCTTGGAGTTGTCCTCTTTCCTTTTCCCTTCTCATCTGATCAACTGCCAATTCTACCTCAAATAATAATTCTGCCTCTATATCCTTCCTTCTACTTCCCTTTTCATCTCAGTAAATAGATTAAGAGTTACAAAGGATCTCAGAGACCATCATGTCTAACCCTCTTCATTTTACAGGTGGGATCCAGAGAGGTTGAGTACAGGGGCACAAAGAAAATAAGGATTAGAATTAGGCTTCAAAGTTAGGTCTTCCTGCCTCTAAGTACCAATGACATACTGTCTCCTTGTGCTAATCCAAGTCCTTGTTATAGGTCTATTATAATAGGCTCTTAACCTCATCTCTCTTCTTTTGGTCTTTCCCCTCTCCAATTTACCTTTCATTATGCTTTCAAAACAATCTGAATGAAATTGTTGCTAAACAAACCTTTAGAAGCTCAGCAGCACATACACAGGATTTGATTTAGATCTATAACATTGTCATTCATGGTTATTGGTGATCTGATCCCAATCTACTTTGCTAGCCTTATTTCTTTTCTTTTTTTTTTTTAGGTTTTTGCAAGGCAAATGCGGTTAGGTGGCTTGGCCAAGGCCAAGTGTCTGAGAACAGATTTGAACCCCTAGCCTTATTTCAAACTATTTTTTCAACATTAGAAGTTAGGTCCCAATCCTATCCTAGGTTATTGCCTATTTATTGCCTATTTTGCTTGTACCTTCCTCATTTCTGAAGAGGATTCACTCATGTAAGTCATTCCTGTACTTGGTCTAATTCAGGTTCTCCTTCTTCCCTAAAGCTTTCCCTGATAAGCTCTAGTGAAAGGACAACCTTTCCTTCTGAATCTCTCATACTTAAACCTTTCTTATTTTAAAAATTTTATATTCTATTAAACCTCTATGATTTTAAAACTACAATCTAGCTCTTTGGGGATATTTTTAGTTGGATTATACCTCAAGGGTAGAGAATATCATTTTTTTTCATTTTTTGTAAGTTGAGTTCCAAAAGAGTGTCTTGCAAATAGTTGGTTTTTTGGCAAGCAGGTTTTTAAGTGTATTCTTCTATTTATGTTGTAATATTTTCTATGGATAAACTCATGGGCTTTTTTAGTAGAGAATATACTGGTTTAAGAAACAGGAAGTTCAAATGTCACCTCAGATATTTATTAGCTGAATGTCATGTGGCAGTCATTTAAATTTTCTATGCCTGTCTCCTTTTATATAACAAGACAAAAAGAATAAGCCCTCCTAATAAGGGTTATATGAGAAGTAAATGAGACAATGTTATATAAAACATTTCAAAAATCTTAAAGGATAATAAAAATATTTACTTATTATTTATGTAACTAATACTTTCCAATCTATATACTTTGTTCTCTACTCTTTCCTTTGTCAAAGCTAAGGAAACAGTTAATAAGAGAGGGAAAGACTCAAGGGAGTATAACAGCAGAATCCTAAAAAGATCAGGAGAGTCAAAGTTTCTGAGATCTCACTGCACAAATAAACTGTTCCTGATAAAAGTTAGGAATACCTCTTCAGCTATCACTGAGACAGCTGGAACCCATCGATAATCAGCAAAACTCTGAATGACTAGGTGGAAACAGTATAGAAATACAAAAAAGCAGTAAATTATTCTGGGAGATAATTAAAACCAACCATCAGCATGTTAGAAATATTACCTAAGAAGCAGAGAAGATGGGCCGAACATTTCTTGTTGGCTCCCTCTGGAATTCCCTTATACAAACTTTCCATTAGGCCCCAAGTAGAATGTGTAGCAAGTACACAGTTCCTGGACATGTAATACCCCTCCAGGGACCGTTATCAGAGGCATTACAGAGTAGCCTTGTATGAAATTAACATAATGGAAGCTCAAGCCTCAGGGACACAAGCAAATGTAACCCTGGAGGTGTTGGAGGTGTGATGGAAACCTGGGGGTTGGGGGATAAAGACTCATTTCTACAAATAGCAGAAAGAGCCAAAGCATTTTCATTGAGTGCAATCAGTTTGAGAGCACACAAAAAGAAACAGACATAGAAATTTAAATGATTTGCCACATAACATTCAGTTAATAAACATCCTTTTCTTTCTTTGTATTCCTCTATATAACCTAGGCCAGGGCTCCTTTCAAGGTGTTTATTTAATAAATATTATTAATTAACAGGATCATTGAGAATCAGGCAACAAACACCAGGAGAGATCAGTTGAGAGTGAAGTTCAATCAACAGTGAGTGGATAAACTCTATAACCTGTTTAGGATTTAGTACACTTTGTTGGCAAAATATTTTATGAGCAGCAAAAGCTATCACTCATTTCTGACTTTACGAAAAGGACAAAACTCTTGGCTTATTCCTTAAGAACCAGAATCTCAAATGGAGTCTCTACTTTGTAAACAGTGCACCTGCAGGAAAAAGCCAGAAAGGAAATTCTTTGTGAAAAGCAGCAAAGGGCTCAACATAATTTGGGACTGCTTAATCATTCTGCTACTTCATACACTTTTTTAAAAGGCGCAAATTATTATGCTTGCAGCTCTACAAAAATCAAGAAAATGATGTCATGATTTGGTCCATACAAAAAGTCCACCTGTATTCAGAAGGATTATCCAATAGAACTCCAAGTCATAGTGAATATAAAATATAATCCCTCATCTCCATTCCATTCCCCAGAACTAAAACTGTGATAAACACTGTTGTGGGCTTTACCTTTTCCTCCATGACTGGCGAGGACTGCAGCGAAGAAACAAAACAACAGCCAACATATAGCAGCAAGGCACAGAAAGCAAGACAAGAAAACAATCATTAGAGAGCAAAAAGGCATGCAAACACATTTATACATATGCTCACAGTGACAAACAACTGTTCAGCAATGTTTCCAAGCCTATTCTGTGCAATCAACCTTCTACATAAATGGATATATGCTAAGACAAGACAAACATATTCAGAAAAACAAATAAAAACACTATATATACTCTTAATGTATTCCTCTCACACACTCAAAGCAGGTGAAAATACATAAATACACTGATGTGAATGAATACTTAAGCAAAACACATGCTCACATCAACATGTAGTAATAAAGTCATATGTTTAGTTCATAAACAAGACAAATTACACTTCAGGAAAAGGAAGCCCACATTCTTCAAATACAAATATTCTGACAAAAGACATTCATAATTCACATGAACTTTTATTCTGTAGCTCTACAAAATCAGAAAGCAAAGTTAAAAAAAAAATAAGCTGTTGACCTATTAAATGTTCAATTTCGGCAGTGAATCACTAGAAATGATATGGGGCTCTAAGTTGTGGTAAAAGACAAGAATATAGTGGAGGACTATCATTTAATTTCCAAGGTACAAAATGCCAGAGAAGAAGAATATAATAAATTAATGCAGGACAGATCAATGAGGATTGGACAGTGAGGATTAGACAGAACCTCCTCAATTCCTAGCAATAAACTTAACCTCAATATGTGTTTACCTTCCATGAATTTTAAAAACTAATCTGAGGGGTCAGTTAAGTGGTACAGTGGATAGAGTACAGGCCCTGGAGTCAGGAGGACCTGAGTTCAAATTTGGTCTCAGACACATAATAATTGCCTAACTGTGTTACCTTGGGCAAATCACTTAACCCACTACCTTGTAAAAACAAAAAACAAACAAAACAAAAAAAAATAATCTGAGGAACAACTGGTTGGTACAGTGGATAGAACACTGGCCCTGGAATCAGAAAGACCAGACTTCAAATTCAATCTCAGACACCTGACACTTGCTAGCTTTGTGACCCTTAATCCTGCATTACAAAACAAACCTATCTGCCAACAAAAAGTTTATATTTATTGATGTTTGCTTATTTTCCCAGCCAATTTCTTGATTTTGAACTTAAATGTTAAAATTGGGCTCTGATCATCTTGGGTTAGGGAGAAACTTTTCATGCTGTTATTTTCAAGTGATAGCTCTAGGGATCTGTAAATTTTTGGTGCTTCTAGGGGGAGTGATCCTGAGAGAGGTATGGATCCTATTCTCTTGGTCTGTGCTCTGGTCTTTATCTAACAATAGTGCTTGATCCCCCTGCAGCTGTAAGTACTAGTATTCCTCTCTGCTTTGGAACTGTGACCAGGCCCCAGTTTCCATCAGTCTTCATCTCCATCCTGGGACTGTGTCCAGAACTGGATATAAGCAACAGATTTGCCAATTAGTAGTAGTTGTACCCAGTTCCAGCAAATCATCTGTAATCTCTCTTTTTTTTGTTTTTGTTTTTGGTAAGGAAATGCTGTTAAGTGACTTGCCCAAGGTCACAGAACTAGGTAATTATTAAGTGTTTGAGGTCACATTTGCATTCAGGTCCTCCTGACTCCAGGGCCAGTGCTCTATCCAGTATGCCACCTAGCTGCCCTGTAATCTCTTTCTAATGAGTTGTCAGATAACCTTACTGTCTCTGGACTGAGAGCTCCCAAAGCTGCTCCTGCTGCCAATACTGCAAGCGCTGCTTCTGTTTATCTTTTAAAGCATCACACAATCAGGCCAGTTTGCAGTTTCATTTGACATTACTTCCTTTTATGAATCAGACATTTTTCACTAGATGCCCATCATATCTGAAATGAACATTTTTCTCATTTCCACTTCAAAGAATTTCACTTTTCCTTCAATGAATAATCCAGCACTGCTTTTTTTTTTTAAAGAAGTCTGTCCTGGTCCCCCCAATTGCCAGTATCCTCTTTCCAGGTACAATCTTTAGCTTCCTGAAACTCCATAGCAGTTGCTTTGCCTCTACCTGTCCAGGAAGGAGGAGAGCTTTTGAACCTCCCTAAGCATCTACACTATCATGCTACAGGCACCTTCTTGGAACTCTTACAACTCTACAAAAGCTACCATGCCCCACCCAGCTTACTTACCAGCTACAATAAATTGTGTAATGTCCTGTCAATTCCATCTCAGGCTGAAGCCCTATCTAAATTCATTTTTCAATGATTAACTAGCTGCCAATGTTTAAACACCATTCTCCTTCCAATCAAGGTCCCTTAATTCTAATCACTCAAAATCCAACCTCCCAAATGTCTCACTCAACAGTAACCAATCCTTCCTCTGTGTCCTGTGAATTGATTGTTTCATGGATAATAATAAATTATACTTTTATCTAAAACCAAGGGAACAGAAAAAGTGTGGTCTAGACAAGAGAGAACTGGCACTGTTTAGATTTCCATTATCTTTATCTTGTACTTGCCTAGAAGAAATATAACAGTGCAGTAAGCCCCTGTACTACAACCTGATTTCAAATTCTATACAATTCCTATAGCAAGAGAGTTCAAGGACAACCTCTCCACAAGGCAAGCCTAATTCTACAGTAAATAATATCACTTTGGCTCAGTGAAGAATGAATTGAGAGAATGAAGTTTCCCAGAAATTGATGGGTGACTTTTCAGAAAATGGGCTTTGGTCCAAGACAATTCTGACAGACAGCAGGGCAAATTAGAAAAATCAATAGATTTAGAACTAGAGCACCAGGGTCCAAACCCACTTTTGCTACTTGTTTTCTATGTGACCATGAACAAGTCATTTAACTTCTGTGGGGCTCAATTTTCTCATATGTAAAAAGAAGTTGAATTCAGTGGCATTTATGGCCCTTTCTAACTCTAAATCTATGATCTTATGATTTTAATGTTTCTCATTATAAATTATCATCTGATATTTTGAGGGGAGTAGTGACTAACTCAGAACACCTCAATACCATGTGGCCCTGCCTGTAGGGCCTTAGAGGGTACAACAACCCTTCCTGACTACTGAGCTAAATTAGGAAAAATCTGCTTCAGGCAACTCTTGGCTCTTTTTTTTTTCAGTCTCCAAGGTCTTTTTCCCTCCTGGGAGCACTGGCAAGAACATTTTTGATGGAGATGGAATGTCACAGCTCCCAGGAAGTTGGCCAAAAGCCCAGCACACACCCTCTGAAGAGGCAGAAAGCAGCAAAACTCTACCAGCCTCATTTTAGATTGTCCCTGTTCAGCTTTTCTATACAAAATCTGCATGAAGACCTCTACTTCTGTTGAGAACTAAAATGCAGTTAACTGGATATTAGCTGAGTAATTTATCACAAACAAAATCTGATTAGAAAGCAAACATGAAATGCCAATCTTCTCCCAGTCTGTTTAGTTAGATCTCCTCTAATCAGATAATGAAAAAAAGTCCTCTACTCCATTATACTAATTAAAAGCATTAATAATGATTGTAGGTGTCTGTGCTCTGCAATGAAGAGTAAAACTATATCTATATAAAAATTACCAATCCTGAATTTTCCTGTAGATATTTCTTAAACACTGGTTATTTCTGCTATATATTATTTGTGTGATCAGGGCAAATTATTTACATTTTCTGAGCCTTACTTTACTCCTTTGTAAAATGAAAGTTGGACTAGATGACTTCTATGTTCCCTCTTAATTCTAATTCCTATGATCTGGACAGTGGGTTGGTTTTTCTTGTGGCTACGATTATTTGTTATAAAGGGAGAGTTGAATTGGGCAGAAGGGGAGTCACTGGAAGTGATAATGAAAGAACATCAATAAAACATCTAAACAGAAAAATAAACAATTAAAAAAACCAAAGGATCCCAATTTCATTTATAAAAGGTGAAATACCCTGTTCTCAGCTTTTTTTAGTTGAGAACATAAAGGCTACATAAGTTATGGATATAACAAAGTTACATATATATATATATAATACATATATAACAAAGATTATATAAAATATAGGACCACAACCTAAATCACTTTTAGGGAGCCTGTTTATAAAGTTTTGTGTAGTCAAATCAAAGAAATTTATAAAGATCTTCTACAGGGACATTCCCTTGTATAGGCAAATAACTAGTTGAAGCCCACGAGCTATTTTTTTACTTCAGGGTCAATTTTCTAGCTTCATTGGTAAAGTCAAATCTCAGGCTCTTCCACTTCCCAAGAAATGTAAATACCTATAGGTTAAAGAGTCTTAAAAAGAACAAAATCCATTACTCAGAAGTATGAAACTATGGAAATCAAAGTGTTTCTATTGACCATTTCTGGTCTTATAAATATTTCTGATTAATATTCAAAATGGTGGCATAGGTCTTTTTCCTTCATATTAACTTTCTCCTCATCCTTCACAATCCAAATAGAAAACATTCTTAACATGTAAAAGCAAAGTAAAGTAATCATCTTTCTTGAGAGTCTCAGGAAAGCTCTGTATCCAGGTCTGATCCTTCCATGACCACATGATCCAAGAAGAGGCTATCCCCTTGATTTGAAAGAATACAGTACTTTAAAAATGGTTTTCTTGTTTTAATAATTCTCTACATTTTATCTATTGTGGGGAAAGATAAGATTATACTAATATCCAGTCTTCTCATCATACCTTCTCCCAGGTAGACTGCCCTCTGTTTGGCTATTTCCCCCAACTTGTTGCATCTTGGACCGTTCAATGTGTTCTACATAGGTCTGGATCATCTGTGGAAAAGTAAATACTCATAAGTAAATATATTATCTCAGTAAATTGATCTGTTTCTCCATCTTTCCTACCTCTAGCTGAATTTCTGGAATCTGTGTGGTCTGTGATGCTTCAGTAGGAATGCAGTGAAAATAAAGTATATAATTCAAAAATGAGGTGAACAAATTTTTAAAGTGAACAATATAATATCCAGGTAAAACCTAGAAAGGATACTGAAAATTCAACTGCAATGAAGATCATAGCAGACTACAAGTGGAAAAGGGGAGGTCATTGTCCTTAGAACCTTTTTAACCTCTTCATTTCTTATTCATTTGTGATTTTTAAGTATTTAGATCATGAGTTGGGAGTTATTAGAACAGAGCAAAATGGGGCACATGTCATGGTACATTATTATTCTATTAGAAACCAGGAGGGATGGGAATTCAGGGAAGCCTGGAGGGATTTGCATGAACTGATGCTGAGCGAGATGAGCAGAACCAGAAAAACACTAGACACCCTAACAGCAACATGGGAGTGATGATCAACCTTGACGGACTTGCTCGTTCCATCAGTGCAACAATCAGGGACAATTTGGGGCTGTCTGTGATAGAGAATACCATCTGTATCCAGAGAAAGAACTGTGGAGTTTGAACAAAGACCAAAGACTATTACCTTTAATTTAGAAAAAAAAAAAAGCCTGACATCTTATTATCTGATCTTGCAATCCCTCTTTTACTTTATGTTTCTTCCTTAAGGATATTTCTCATCACACTCAATTTGGATCAATGTATACCATGGAGACAATGTAAAGACTGGCAAACTGCCTTCTGTGGGGGGTGGGGGGAAAGAAGTAAGATTAGGGGAAAAATTGTAAAACTCAAAATAAATAAAATATTTTTTAAAAATGGGGCACATACCTCTGTGTGTCTCTGGTGTAGGGCATTATATTCCTTCTTCATCTCTGACTCACGCTCCTCCAGTCGAGAAACTAGACAATATAACCATTGTTGGTCAATTACATAATTTATTACTTGCTCCATTCTCCCCTTTTGATAACCCTACAAAGTCAATACCTAGAACCAGACTATTGATGTTGAGCATGAATGTTCAAGCCTAAGAGGAAATAGAAAGACCTATGTAAGGTCCTTTTGCTGATTGGGAGTAACATAAACAATTCCAAAGCATATATGCAGTCTCATAAGGAATTCTTTAGTAAGTTCTCATTACTTAATTGAGAGTTTTAACAAAAAATAGTCTGAAGAAGGCAGTAACTTTCTCCAAAGGGATAATCCTACTGATAGTTCTTTGGCTATGGGCATTTTCAGTATTAGTATTAATTTAAAGAGAGTTAATTCACCAGTCTAAATTACTTAACAGACCCCTTTCCGTAAACAAGTAAAAGAGAACAGGGAACATAGAGGAACAATATAAGTCAGTGGTGTCAAACTCAAAAGAGAAAGGGGTCCTAGTAGGTCAGACGCAGTCTTAGAAAACCACAAATGTTATAAGAGTTGGGGCAGCTAGGTGGCACAGTGGATAGAGCACTGGCCCTGGAGTCAGGAGGACCTGAGTTCAAATCCGGCCTTAGACACTTAATAATTACCTAGCTATGTGGCCTTGGGCAAGCCACTTAACCCCATTACCTTGCAAAAGAAAAAAACCCTAAAAAAAGTGTTATTATATTTTTAATTATTTTGTTAAATATTTCCCAACTACATTTTAATCTGGTTTGAGTCTGAGTTTGACTCCTCTGATCCAGGGAATATATTTTTATTTCCTTTGTCTTTTTGTTAAAAAACAAAAACTATGAACCTAGTAATAGTTTGACCTTTTCCTTAAACAGCTTAAAAATGGCTATTGTAATGATAATTGCTCCTGTTTTTATACTGCTTTACAATTTACAAAATATTTTTCTCAAATGAAATAGCGCTTCATGATTTAGGAAGCCTTCCTTACAGTAAATAAATAAAATGGTTGGCAAAGACATTATTTTCAGGGGCAGCTAGGTGGCAAACTGGATAGAGCACCAGCACTGGAGTAAAATCTGGCCTCAGACACTTAATAATTACTTAGCTGTGTGACTTTGGACAAGTCACTTAACCCCACTGCCTTGCAAAAATAAAAAAAACCCATTATTTTCATACTTAGAAATATTCATTGATACAACGTAGAAAATCTGTGATCACTTCCATCCAGTGGATCAGGACTTGGAAAAGGAATATTAACTCTATTTAAATGAAAGTTTAAGAAACTTAAATGATCTGCACTAGGTCACAAAGCTGGTTATATGGCAGAACCAGGTATTCTGCTCCCAAGTGCTGGACTAAGTTCATTATATTATGTTGTAATCGATGTTCTTTTTATTCCTGAGTGGCACTCACAAACTGTCATAACAAACTGGAGGAAGAGGAAAGAAAAAAGGGAATACTGATGAAAAGAGAAAGAGTAGGAGGATGGCCAAGAAGAGGGTTCAGCAAAATTGGGACTGAGGCAAATTCTTCTCCCAACCTACCTGAAAATGTCCCTTTCCCCATCCTGGCTAGACAAGAACTCCTTTCACTTAACTCTGACCCTTGGACCCACTGCCAACTACCCACTCATCATTCCAACAGTTATAGGTTGGACCGCTATTGTAAGGAAGACATGACTACCTGCATGAGAAAGAACAGTCATCTTTCTGATGAAAATGAAGAGCCTGGAACCTTACCAACAGCCCTAGATAACACCATTCGATTCCACTAAGGACACCTGGGCTTTGCCATTCATCCTGCTCTAAGGAAAGATGGGTCTTCTTATCCGATGATGATGCTTGTCCTTTATACTCAAAGAAGGTATCAGTGAGGTGATGCCATGATGTACTTGTGAATTGTATTTGAGTGAGGTGGTGCTGTGCTTAGTCACTAATCTCACTTTCCCCTCTGGGGTCATCTAGATCCAGATATGAATCTGGACCACTGGATATGACCCTGGATATGAAACAGTCAGGGTAAAGTGACTTGCCCAAGGTCACACAGCTAGCTTATATCTATGCCTAGATTTGAGCTCAGGTTCTCCTGACTCCAGGGCTGGTGCTCTAGCTTTATCTAGTAGCCTTCCTATCCATACTGTAGCTGTGCTCCTTCTTTATGTATTGTTTCATTCTATTATAATGCAGGTTCCTTGAGAGTGTAGATCATCTCATTTTACTATTTGGATCCAAAATCCTCAGCAGGGAACTTGGCACACTGTTGGTTATGAATGTGTCTATTTCTCAACAGCATGCTGAGTGAGATACATGGAAGGATTGGTGGGGAAAGGGTTAAGAAATTCTAGGGATTGGGGACCATATGAAACAGGAAAAAAGTAGGGGGAAAAATAGGAAAAATTGAAAGACACTCTTGTAAATGAAAAAATAATTAGTTTTATCTATGATAATAATAACTTAATAACTAGATAAGCATGGATAACTTTTAGCATTATAATCACTTTTAGCAGAAATTTTTAAAACAAGGAAAATAATTTTTCTTACTAAAACTGCTTGAAATACTTTTTTTTTTTTTTAGGTTTTTGCAAGGCAATGGGGGTTAAGTGGCTTGCCTAAGGCCACACAGCTAGGTAATTAATTATTCAGTGTCTGAGACCGGATTTGAACTCAGGTACTCCTGACTCCAGGGCAGGTGCTTTATCCACTGCACCACCTAGCCGCCCCCTTGAAAAACCTTTTTTTTGCTAACTTCCTTTGCTGTGAGTTGTATTCTGAACCAGGGTTGACCGTTTTTGTGTCACAGATATCTTTGGGGAAGCTTCTAGCTCATCCTCAAATAATATATACGGAAATAAAATACTAAATATCAGCTAAAAGTTACAGAAAATAAAGATGAACTTTTTTTCCATCTAAATTCAAAGACTTCCTAAAATCCATCAAATCTGTCCTCAGATCACATTCTGAATCAGCCAGGATGTCTACTCCAATATCAGTAAAATGGTAGTCCTGACAGGCAGTTACAAAGATTGAGATCAAGACAAAGTAAACATTCCTTACTCTTATGACTGGAGAGCCATGTAATCCACTGAAAATAACATAAATTCAAGATTTTTTCAGTTGTTTTTCAGTCATGTCTGACTCTCCATGATCCCATTTGGGATTTTCTTGGCTCTGTTACTTAAGACATTTGCCATTTTCTTCTCCAGCTTATTTTACAGATAAGGAAACTGAGGCAAACAGGGTTAAGTGACTTGCTCAGGGTCACAAAATTAATAAGTGTCTGAGGCCATATTTGAACTTAGGAAGAGGAGTCTTTCTAACACCAGGCCTGGAACTCTACCATGTCACTAGTTACTCCCATAAAACAAGGTAGCAAGGGTTTAAGAAGGTAATAATGTTTGTAAGCACAGAAACTAATTTAAACCAGAAGGTTTGCAATAGTATTTAAATTTTAAATGTGCTATCTCAATTAAGAATATAATTTATTCTTTACTAGCTCTTTTCTTCAAACAAATGAACTACATCAAGCAATCTTAGAGAAAAAAACATAGAACAACTCAACAGAATTATACATACTAGGTTACTTACTTTGATCTGCATAATTTTTGGCTTTTAGCTCTAGCTGTCGAGTCTGGAACTCATAGTGTTCAACCTGGACTTGTAGATCTTTCTTTTCTTGTTCCAAGGCATCTTCAAACTCAATGAACTTCTACAAGTGAAAGGAACAGAAAAGTATGTAAGCAGATATGGTTAACAGAATGCAAAAACAACAGAATCATGGATACTGAGAGGTGGAAAAAATATAGATTTCATTGAATTTATCTAATCCAAATCTCTCACGTGAAAGTTACAGAAAAGTAGGCCCAGAGAAAACAAGTGACTTACTCTGTGTTTCACAGCTAATAAACAGTTTTGTTTCCATCTTAAAGGAGTGGAGGGATTGGAATATGATAGTCTGGAGGGCAAAAGAGGCTAGAATTGCAATTAAAAAAATATCTTACCCAGCAAAACTAAGTGTAAATCTTCAATTCATGGTTAGTTGATTTAATAGGCTATTTAATGAATAGAGGACTTTCAAGCATTCCCAAAGAAAATACCAGAGCTAAATAGAAAATTTTACTTTTAAATACAAGACTCAAGAAAGACATAAAAAGATAAACAGGAAAGAGTAATCATAAGGATTTCAATAAAATTTACATTCCTATATGGACACTCCTATCATTATTAGGCCAGTTAAAATGGCTGTGAGTTAATTATGGTGGAATTATCTTTAAAAATAATAAACAGGGATACATTGGGAGAAGGGAGAAGAGAAACAGAATGGGGAAATTTTTCTCATATAAAAAAGGCAAGGGGCAGCTAGGTGACACAGTGGATAGAGCACCAGTCCTGGAGTCAGGAGGACCTGAGTTGAAATCTGGCCTCAGACACTTAATAATTAGCTAGCTGTGTGTTCTTGGGCAAGCCACTTAATCCTATAGCCTTGAATAAATAAAAAAAAATTGGGGGCGGCTAGATGGCGTAGTGGATACAATACTGGTCCTGGAGTCAGGAGTACCTGAGTTCAAATCCAACCTCAGACAATTAATAATTACCTAGCTGTGTGACCTTGGGCAAATCATTTAGCATCATTGCCTTGCAAAAAATCTTTAAAAAAAAAGGCAAGCAATGAAGAGTTTTTATATAGGAGGGGGAAATGGAGATGGTGGTGGTAATCACTGCTTGAACCCCTCATTGATCAAAATTGGTTCAGAGAGAAGAACACATACACACACACACACACACACACACAAACACACACAAACACACAAAGAGTTGAGTCTAGAAATGAAACCCAATAGGGACATAAAAAAGTAGATAAAAGGAAAGGAAGAATTGAGGGGGAGATGATACAGGGGAGAACAGATTAAGGGGAGTAGTAGTTAGAAGAAAAAAGACTTAAAGACACGCAGTATTAAAAGAGAGAAAAGAAACAGAAGAAAATAAAATGGAGGGAAAATACACAGTGACTATAACTGTAAATGTAAATGGTATGAGCTCATCTACAAAACAGAAGCAGACAGCAGAATGGCTTAGAAACCTGAACGCAACAATATCTTGTTTACAAGAAACACACTTGAAACAAGAGAGATACATAGAGTTAATAAAGGTAGGAGTAGAATCTAGTATTTTTCAGCTGATCTGAAAAAAGCAGAAGTAGCATTCATGATCTCAAATGAAGGAAAAGCAAAAACAGACCTAATTAACTGAGATAATAAGTTTGCTAAAAGGTACTATAGACAACGAAGTAATATTAAAAAATTTTACAACATTTTTCTGATAAAGGCTTCATTTCTCAAATAAGTATAGAACTGAGTCAAATTTATAAAAATAAGAACCATTCACCAGTTGATCACTGGTCAAAGGATATGAATAGGCAGTTTTCAGAAGAAGAAATTAAAGCCATCTACAGTCATAAAAAATATCCTAAATCACTATCAATTAGGGAAGGTCAATTAAAACAACTCTGAGGTACTACCTCACATCTAACAGAAATGATAAATGCTAGAGAAAATAGGTACACTAATAGATTGTCAGTGAAATAGTGAACTGGTCCAAACGTTCTGGAGAACAATTTGGAATCAGGACCAAAAGGCTTTAAAAACTGCACATTCATTGATCCAGTCATACCACTACTAGGTCTATATACCAAAGAGATTAAAGATAAAGGAAAAGGACCTATATGTATAAAAATATTTATAGCAGTTCTTTTTGGTGGCCAAGAATTAGAAATTGAAGGGATGCTCATCAATTGGGGAATGGTTGAACTGGCTTATGATTGTGATGAAGTATTACTGAGCTGTGGAAATGATGAGGGATGGTTTCAGTAAAACATGGCAAGACCCATTTGAATGGATACAAAGCGACAGTAACAGGAAAGTTGTAATAATGATCAGCTATGAAAGACTTGGCTACTCTGATCAATACAATGGTACAAGCCAGTACCAAAGGATTTAGTATGAAAAAAATGCTATCCATTTCTTGAGAACTCGGGTGCAAACTGAAGTATAACGTTCTCATTTTCTTTTTTTTCTTGCTTTTTTCCCCCAATATGGCTGATATAGAAACATATTTTGCATGATTTCACATGTATAATTGATATTTTACTTATCTTCTCAGTGGATGGGAGAGCCAGAATTTGGAACTTAAAAAGTTAAAATAAATAATAAATTTAAATAAATAAATAAATATGTAACGAGACTTCAGATTCTGGGCTCTATTACAACAACACAACCCCAATTTTACAGGTTAAGAAATTAAGCCAGGAAAGACTGACTGGTTTAATGACACATTTAGAAAGTATCAGAGGTGGGACTTGAATTCAAGAATTATTGTACTATAAATAAAGTTTTTATGAATAAAACAGGAACATATGAAAACTGTCTGCAAAAGGAGAAAAATGACTTTATACACAATACATTAAGATGGAATAACCGTAATATTCTCTAATCAGGCAACACACTGTCCTAAGAAATTCTGAGAACAGATTGTCTTCTTCCTAACCAGTGAATTTGGTATAAGGAACCTCTAAGTATTATGTCATCATATTAAACAATTAGATACTACCTACTTTTGTCTTAATAAAAATCTCAAGTACTACCCATTTCAGAATTATTGGAAAAATCTAAAATGGGAGAACACTTAGCTTCTATTGTACTATCAAATGTAACATTTCTGTTCTTAAGACATCAAAAGGGATATTTGTAATGACTTTGGAATTGAAATTTATAAAATGTATTTCTAAATAAAAATGAAGCAATATAAAAATGGGAAAATAAACACTTTCAAAATTAAAAATAACCTAATGAATAATCCTAAATTCAAAGTTAAAGAAATCAATGTTATAGTCAAAAAGAAAATTAGAGCCTTTAGAAATGAGGCAGAAGAATTTCTGGGACAATGAAGGATTAAATACATAGCAGAGTTCCTGACTAGTTAAATCATATAACTTCATATTATTTATAAAAACCTTATCTGTCCTTATGCATATACACACATATACATATAGATTACCTGTAATATAAATTAGAAGAAAAGTGTGTTTATGTGGATGATATTTAGGTATACCCACATATCTCTCTCTCCCAATGAGGGGGGTGCAGATGGTCTCTAAAAGATACATGTGATGAAATGACTTCTGGGGCTCTCACCTTATGATTCATTCAGGGTAAGATGTGGGATGCTAAAAAATCCTGTAAGGGGGAAAGAAGGGAAATAACCAGGGCTAGGGAATAGATAAGAAAAAAAAAGGGGTATTCAGAAAGAAAAAAAAATAAATCTAATACTCATTACAGCATAAACAACTGCAGTCAGGTAGACTGATCGGGAAATACTTCCATAACCCAAGGAAAATCATAAAAATATAAGTGATAAGAAAAATTTTTGAAAAATAAAGTTTCCTTCAAGATTCAACTGAAGTACCACCTTCTGAAAGAGGCTTCTAGACCCACCAGCTGTGAAGTGTCTTCCAAATAAATGTTACTTGGTGTCTGTTTTCTGTGCTTGTGCTATATCTACTTAGTTAAAAGAGATTTCCCTGAAAGCAGGATCTATTTCATTTTTGTCTTTGTACTGGGCACTCTGAACAGTACACAAAAAATGCTTAATAATTCAAGTAGACTGGATGATTTTTTGAAGAGACATTAATACCATATAATTTTCTTCAAATCAACCTCCTAACTCTGGATTCTACCTCATATACACACTATCTTATATCTAGGTGCAAACTCCATCACCAGAAATTTTGTTTCCCCCTTTCCTTTTGCAAGTATATTTTATCTTGAAATATGCAATTGATCCTGGGAGTCAACTGAAAGGTATGTACAAAAAGTCAAGAACACAGAACAATGCAGAAAAACTTGAAATCTGGATATATACAGAAAATTGGAGAATTCCAGGATCTGAGTTGGAAAGAATATCAAAAAGTCATCTTTGGTTTAATCCATACCTGACAAGAATTCCCTCTACACTTGCTAACAGGTTATCTAAACTACCTGAAAAGTTCTAGAAAAGCTAGTATTTGTGAAAGTAGCCCATTTCAACCTGATGATAACTTTTTCTTTTTTTGGTTTTGTGTAAGTCTTTTATTGTTCTTATCTGAGTATTAAATACTAAACTACTTTTTTTAAAGATTTTTTGAGTTTTACAATTTTTCTCCTAATCTTACCTCCCCCCACCCCCCCAACAGAAAGCAATCTGTCAGTCTTTATTTTTGTTTCCATGTTGTACATTGATCCAAATTGAGTGTGTTGAGAGAGAAATCATTTTGTAAGGTTCTGGTTTTTAATCCACTCTGCTATTTGCTTAGGTTTTAAGGGAGAGTTCATCCCATTCACATTCAAAGTTATGCTTACTAATTCTTTATTGCCCTCCATGCTATCTTCCCTCTGTATTTTTCCCACATTTCCCCCACTTATGCGTATTCCCCACTATTGTTTCTGAATATCACCCCCTTCAGTGTTTGCCCTCCTATATCACTCCCTCCCCTTTCTTTCCCCTTTCCTTCCTTTTGTTAGTTCCCCTTTACCCTCTCCCCCTTTCTCCATCCCCACTCCCCTTTTCCTCTTTTAATATTTGAAAGGTTAGATATTTTTTAAGTTAACTAAGTATGTGTAAATTGACTTTAAGCCAAGTCTGATGAGAAGAAAATTCAGGTGTTTCTCTTCTCCCTTCTTCCCCTCTATTACCTTAGGTATTTTGTGCCTCTTAATGTAATGAGATTTACCCCATTCAATCCCCTCCCTCCTCCTGTCTCCTTCCTGTCCCCCTTTTTAAGGAGGTAGTGTTTTTAAAAATCATTCTGAGTCATAGAAAATTCCAAGTATCCATCACTTCTAGCTAAGTACATTCTATCTAATAGAGTTAAAATTGAGAGTTATTAGAGTCTTTCTCCCAAGTGGGGTTAAAGCCAGTTACAACCAATTAGATAGCAGTCTCATAGGTCATGAATGTCCATCATTTCTGGCTAGGTATATTCTCTCTGTTAGAGTTACAGTTCTCAAGATTTATGAGAATCTTTTTTCCCCATGCTGGGATATAGTCAATTTCAACTTGTTGGATAGCAGTTTTTTTTCCTTTTACTGCCCCTCCCCTTTTTTACCTTTTCATGTGTCTCTTGAACCTCCTGTTTGATGTCCAAATTTTCTATTTAGCTCTGGTCTTTTCACCAGGAATTTTTGAAATTCTTCCATTTCATTAAATGTCCATCTTTTTCCCTGGAAGAGAAGGCTCAGCTTTGTGGGATAGTGGATACTTGGATGCATTCCAAGCTCCCTTGCTATTCGAAATATCTTGTTCCAGGCCCTTCGATCCCTTAATGTTGATGCAGCCAGGTTCTGAGTAATCCTTATTGTGGATCCTTGATATTTAAATTGTTTCTTTCTGGCTGCTTGCCGGATTTGGCCACATTTCTTGGTGTTTTCATTTTAGGATCTCTTTCCAGAGGGAATTGATGTATTCTTTCAATAACTATTTTGCCCTCTGGTTCCATGATATCAGGGCAGTCTTCCATCACTAAATCCTGTAATACTAAGTCCAGGCTTTTTTTATCTTCAATGTTTTCAGTAAGTCCAATAATTTTTAAGTTGCCCCTTCTAGACCTATTCTCAAGGTCAGTGGTTTTGCTGCTGAGGTATTTTACATTTTTCTTCTATTTTCTGATTTTGTTTGACAGGCTCTTGCTGTCTCATGAAGTCATTAGTTTCTGCAGACTCCATTCTTTTTTTTAGGGAGGAGTTTTCTTCATTAACCTTTTGCAATTCCTTTTCCAATTGGTCAATTCTACTTTTAAAAGAGCTTTCCATTTGACCAATTGAGGCTTTGAGAGAATTATTTTCTTTTTGCATTTGCCCAATTGAGGATCTGAGAGATTTAGTCTCATTTTGTATTTGTCCAATTGTATTTTCTAAGGATTTGTTATCTTGTTGCAAGGTATTAATCTTCTCTTGGGTTTCTTTTGTCAAATTTTCCAAATGATTTTTAAACTCCTTCCTTATTTCTTCAAGGAAGTCTTTCTGTAGTGGAGACCAGATCATAATCTCCTCAAAGGTTCTAGGTCTCTCTGAGTTAGGGTCTTTTCCTTCCAAGAATTTTTCTATGGATCCACCTTTCCGCTGACCCTTCTTTTTGCTAAGACCTTGAGTTGTGGAGGGGCTGGTTCAAAGGGGTTTGGTATTGGGATCACTAGAGGCTTTACTCACTGACTGCAATTTCTCTGGCTGGCCAGTAGGAGGTGCTGGTTACTTTCTCTGGCGTGTCTCTGACCTTGATTGAGGTCTTTTCCTTAGCTTGAAGGGAGGGGTTGGAGCTATTGGAATCCTTTTGCCTTCAATCAATGGTGGGTTTTACCCTGGGGTGAGATCATTCCTCTCTCAATTGTCAGCTGGGCTGGTTCTTCTGCTCACACACCTGTGCCTGAGGCAGAAGTAGTCTGCAGTTGTTTGTTCTGGGAAGAGGCCTCAGCTGCAAAGGAGGCATGGACTCAGTTCATCAGACCCGAGGAGCCCAGGGATGGTGTCCACAGCTCTCCTGCACCAGAACTCTCCCCCCAGCCCTGTCAGCAAACTCCAGAGGGTCAGCGCCAACACCAGTGCCTCTGCTCCCTAGCTGACTCAAGCCTCCACAGTCTAGCCCCATCGCTGATCCAGCAGGTCCATCTATTGGGCCCTCAGACTCCCTAGCTCCAATTCGGCCATTTCTGGGGCTGACCCGCCCTCTGAGCCCGGACTCACTGGCCTGAACTCTAAGCTGCAGAAGATAAATCCTGAGGTAGATGTTCTTTCTCCTGGCTTTTCTTTCTGGGTTTTGTGGGTCGGATTTCTGTAAAGAGTTTTGTTTCATATGATAGACAGGAAAAGATAAGGAGCCTTTAGAACTGTGCCTGTCCTCTCTCCACCATCTTGGCTGGAAGTCGATAACTTTAATACTTAGAAGGTTTCTCTTACATCCAGTGCTCAGCATTGTGCCTGGTTGCTGACTGACTGACATTCAGCTTAAATCCTCTCTTTTGCAGTTCTACACATAGTCTTCTTAGCAAAGTCAAATGCCTGTTAGATATAACAATCCTTCAAACATTTCCTCCAATTAACCATCTCCACTTCCATCACCCAATTCTCATGTGAGGCAGTGATGAAAACTTCCACCCACCTGGTCACTGCCTCTGGTTACTTTCCAGATTATTAATGCTCTTCCTAAAATGTGTCCCTGAACAAACACAAAACAAAATGTTCAGTCATTCACTCTTTTAATGATTTTGGTTCTGTCCTTTTTTTAGTTCAATCATTTTCCTTGGTAGGTGAAAAAAATTCAAGAATAAAATGGCAGACAGCAGCAGCTGTTTAAAATTTCTGATTATCTGAGGATTTCTTTCAAACATCAATAAAAATTATTTTTGTATTATAAATTGAATATTTTTTTACACTAATGAATAAGATATTTAACTAAAGACAACAGAACCAAAGAGCTGTCAGAATTATAAAACGAATTATTGACCTCATATAAGCTTTACTTCTGCCCTAAGACCAATATATGAAAACCGTAAGATCATATTGAATGTAGCTACCACCAGAATTTAACACAAGTAGTCTAACATAGGATTTCAGAGGCAAGTGGGGTCTTCTGGTAGCTGACTGTGTATGATCTCTCTTGATTTATCTTCAAAGATATCTAGGTCTGAAAACTAAGCAAATTGCACCTCTTTAGAGTTTGAGATTCAGTGATATAGATAAAATTTCAAAATTTTGTGTGTGATATTGTCCCAGTGAGAGAGTACACCCTTCAAGTCTAAGTTTAGGGAAAAAAGCAGACATAATGCAGTGCTCAAGTGACTAGCACTGTTTCAATCTAGGTGGTTTTTTTTTTTACTTCAGGTCCATTGCTTTTCCCACTATACTAACAAACACAATCTTACGGCATGCATATAGGTTCCCCAAAGGTATTTTTATAATGACATGAATTCCAAGTGATATGAAAATGAATTTAACAAAAGGAAATTATTAAAAGTTTGTTATTTAGGGGATTAAATTCACAATCTAGGAGATAAGGCTAAAAATCCATGGTTCCCCTTATTATTCAAGTAATAGATTCAGTGCTCATTTGAAACTTCTCTCAAGTAGCTTTTAAAGCAAGGAAGGAGAAAGTACAGACCTATTTTATGTCTAGGTAGGAAAAACAGAAAAATCGAGAAGAATGATGTTTAAATCAATCACTTAAATAAGATTAATAAGGCCTCTATAATAAATTCCTACTTTGATGATATCTTTGAATGAAAGTAAGGCTGAGTATTACTAGGTTATCCCAGCAAAGTACAAATCTTACCAGTCACTGTCAAATCCTTTATAAGTTTGGATTAGAGTGGGAAAAGTTGAGGCAGCAGACCTGAGGCAGGCTATTGCAACAATCCAAGAGTGAAGTAATGAGATCCTACACTAGGGTAGCAGTGTCAGAGGAGAGAAGGGGGCATACATGAGAGATATTGAGAAGATAAAATCTATAGGCCTTGGCAGCAGCCTGGATGAGGGGTGGTGAGAAATGGGTTGTAAGCCTGAATGACTGAAAAGATGAGGGTATTTAATTTGATCTATTGGACCTACAGTTCAAGATATCACAGATAGGATATAGGAGGATAGGTAAATTTAAGAATTGTTCTCATAGAGATGTGATTAAATTCATGGGGCCTGAGATCAGCAAATTGAAAAAATAGTACTGTTAAAGAAGAGAGTCCAGGACAATTAGGTAGTTATGAGAAAAGTGGTGCCTTAAAAACCTAGAGAAAAGAAATTATCAATAAGGAAAGACATCAATAGTGTCAAAGGTTGCAGAAGGGTCAAGGAAAATGAGGATTGAGAAAAGGTAGATTTGCTAAGGAAGAGATCACTGGTAATTTTGGAGAATTCATTTTCAGTGGGATGATAAGATTGTAAGAGAAGAAAAGTGAGAGGAGAAAGTAGAGGAACTTATTTTGGCTTTTTCAAGGAGTTTGTCAGAAAGGACCCGAAGAGATGGAATGCAAAGTCTGGAGCCAGGAGATATGAAGAGACTGAAAAAAAAAAAGAGGCAGAATGAGGATAACAGAGGGGGCAAACTGCTGGAGAAATGAGATGGGATGGGATCTCTTCAGCCAGTGAAGGGGCTAGCCTTGGTAAGGAGGATTGCTTCACCAACTGAGACAGGGGGAAGACATATGATTAACATTAGAGGGGAGAAGAGGGAGCTCTTAGAGAATGGTCTCAATCTTTTCTGTAAAATATGAGGTAAATCTGTAGTATGATGGGGGGAGGAAGAACATTAGAAGTTTAAAGAAGAATAAAAAAGCTTGGAAAACTGCTGGGGAAAGTTAGATAATAAGTAATTAAAGAAGGCATACTAGGATTGCCAGGCAGCAGTGAGGGCTTAGTTGGTTTGTGTAGCATAAATTTGCAGCATATTCAGTCAGAACAGGACCATGATTTTCTCCACCTTTCTTCAACAGCACATATAAAGGTAAAGTATAGAAGGAATGATCCAGGGCTGAGGTTTGGCAAGAAGGAGTTGGTGAAATGATAAAGGGATTAAAGATTCAAGAAAGGAGGATATTGTAGAGTTGAATTGGTTCAAGAAGGGATCAAGTTGGTGAAAAGAGGAGTTAGCAGCTAGGGCAGAGGAGATGGTCTGAGAAAGAATTACAGGGTTAAGGGATTAGAAGTCATCAATGACTTGTTAGAGAAAAAAGAGGACCAAATAAAGAGGTCTAAAAATGGGCCTAACTTATAAAATTCAAAGATGACATATATAAACGAGCTGTTGATGTTGAAAAATTGGAAATGGATAAAATACTACTAAGCATCAACAAAGACTATTACCACTTCCCAAGAAGTTTAATTTGAAAATGAACTGCTATCATGAGACTGAAAATGCTTAGAAAAAGTCATGGCCAGCAAACATTTTATCTTGCTAGTGGATGCAAATGGCAACCAAAGGCAATAACTCTCACAGAAATGTTTGACAAAAAAGTCTGTCTCCTAAAACGCCAAGAAGCAAAAGGAAACAATTTATTTAAATGATGAGGAGCACCTAGAGAACATTTAAACATGAAACAGAATGACAATTTTTAAAAAAGGAATATACTATCAAACTTTTTTTTCTTAAAAAATTCTAAATTTTTATTATTTATTTTTGGCATTTTTCTTTTTCAATTCTGAGTTCCAAATTCTCTCCCTTAAGCTTACCTCTCTAGAAAGTTTGTGTAAGACTTTAAATGACAGAAAAATTTGCATTCTATCCTAAACTTAACAGAGAATCAATAGAATTTATTGAGTATGTTTATAAATGGGAATAATGTATAATGAGCCTAAAAAGGTAGAATCTCAGTCTAGAAAGTTTGTGCAAGACTTTAAATGGCAGAGAAATTTGCATTCCCTATACTACACTTAACAGAAAATCAATGGAATTTATTGAGTAGGAATTTGACATCATCACTCTATGTTTTAGGAATGTCATTATAGATGCTGTATAAGGGATGGATTTCAGAGGGAAGAAATCTGCACCAGGAAGATCAATGGAGAGATGACTTCAAAAGTCAAGGTGAGAGGTGATAAGAGTTTAAATTAGGATGATAGCTGTCTTTATAGAGAGAAGAGGGTTTTAGCAAAAGATATTATGAAAAGCAAAATCAATAATAGAGAATGGATAATCGGGGTAACAGACAATGAGGAATCAAGAATGACTGGGGGGGCGGAGCCAAGATGGAGACAGGAGAGGACCTTCTCTCAGTTGCTCTGGAGCAAAACTTCTAGACTAAGGACTCTTAACTACATTTTTGAGAGGCAGAACCCACAGAGGGACCCAATGAAATGTACTCCTACTCAAGGAAAAGAACAGAAAGGCTCAGCCCCACAGGATCAGAGGGGTGGCCCACCAGAGTGAAGGAACTTCAGTCTCCCGGAGGCAGCCCCAGGTCGCTAGGAGCCATGGCTCACAGAAGCAGGGGCAGTTTCCTGACCTACACCCCGGGGAGCACCAGGCAAAACTTGGGGGAACAGTGGGGGACCTCTGACAGAGTGAGCATGTGAAGCCCAGCCCTCAGGCCACACAGCAAGCAGCTGTGGCCAAGGCAGCCCAGATCCAGGAAACAGAAGCAGGTGGAGCCGATAAGCAGGAGCCCCCAGGGCATGAGCCCATTGAGCTGAGGGAGAGGAGTGAAGAGAGATACTGCACAGCTCTGTCCTTTGCCCCTGGAACAGGACTCTGGGGTTCTGATCACATTCAGATGCTGATCGCAGTCTAGGAACCCCCCCCCCAATAGAACAGCAGCCCCCCCCCACCTCAGCCCCATGGCAGAGAGGGACACCTAGGGTCATTCACAGACCAGGAGGGAGGACAGAGTCTCACACACTGAGATCCTTGTGGGGGTGTCCCAGCTCAGGAAGCACCCTGAAACCAGGCTCAGGCTGGGAAAATGAGTAAGCAGAGAAAAAAGAGGATCATGATTGAGAGATACTTCACCTGTGACCCCAAGAAGGATCAAAATACTCAATCTGAAGATGAGGAAGTACAAGCTCCTGCATCTAAAGACTCCAAGAAAAACAGAAATTGGGCTCAGGCCATGACAGAGCTCAAAAAAGACTTTGAAAATCAAGTGAGGGAGATAGAGGAAAAATTGGGAAAAGAAATGAGAGAGATGTAGGAAAAACATGAAAATCAAGTCAGCAGCTTAGTCAAGGAGATCCCCAAAAAATGCTGAAGAAAATAACATGTTAAAAACCAGCACAGGTGAAATGGATAACACAGTTCAAAAAGTTATTGAGGAGAAGAATGCTTTAAAAGTAGAATTGGCCAGATGGAAAAGAAGATAAGAAAGCTCTCTGAGGAAAACAAATCCTTCAGACAAAGAACAGAACTCAGGGAGATTGCTGATTTTACTAGAAATCAGGACTCAATACTTCAAAACCAAAAGAATGAAAAATTAGAAGAAAATGTGAAACACCTCCTTGAAAAAACTGATATGGAAAAAAGATTTAGAAAAGATAATTTAAACAACAGATCCAAAGAGATCCCCCAAAGAGATCCAAAAAAAAAAAAAAAACAAAAAACAAACAACCCCCAGGAATATTATAGCCAAGTTCCAAAACTTCCAAGTCAAAGAGAAAATATTACAAGCAGCCAGAAGGACACAACTCAAATATCGTGGAGCTGCAATCAGGATCTCACAGGACTTAGCAGCAACTACGTTAAAAGCTCAAAGGGCTTGGAATATAATATACTGGAAGGCAAAAAAGCTTAGCATGAAACTGAGAATGAACTACCCAGAAAAAATGAATGACCTCTTCCAGGGAAAAAGATAGACTTTCAATGAACCAGGGGAATTTCAAATGTTCCTGTTGGAATGGCCAGAACTGAACAGAAGGTTTGATCTTCAAATACAGGACTCAGATGAAGTATAGAGAGTGAAGGAGAAGAGGAAAATATGAGGGACTACATGTATTCCTGTATAGAAAAATGATACTGATAATACTCATATGAACCTTCTCATTTAAGAGAGCAGGTAGAAGGAGCTTTTATAGATGAAGCACAGGAGAAAACTGAATTTGAAGATATATTGTGGTATAAAAATGGAAAAGAAACTCATAGACAAAAGGGAAATGTAATGGGAGAAAGAAAAAGGAGAGGAGGAATAGGCTAAGATATTTCATAAAATAAGATTTTTCTTTATTACAATGAGCTATTGCAATGATATGGAAGGGGGAAAGGCAAGGGGGAATGAGGGAATCTTTGCCTTCATCAAGGGTGGCTAGGAGAGGAAACAGCATATATACTCAATGGGGTATAGGCATCTGGAGTGAGAAGAAGAGAAGAGGGATGGGGGGAAGGAGGGGTATGTGAGTGATGGAGGAGAGGATGGACCATGGGGGGAAAGTGTTCAGATATAACACATTTTCTTTTTTACTTCTTGCAAGGGGCTGGGATTGGATGGCCTGTCCCGGACCATAGGGCCAGGTGGATGCTGGGTAAGGGGGTATGTAGGTTCGGGGCCTCTTGACCCCAGGGCTGGGGATCTGTCTGCTGTGCCACTCAACAACCCTACAGCAGAGACAGAGTGAGAGGAGAGAGAAAATATAGTTCATGGTAATAGAGAAGTATGAATGGAAGGAGTTGCGATCAGCAATGGCAACAGTGGAAAAATACGGAAGTAACTTTTGTGATGGACTTATCATAAAGAATGTGATCCACCCGCAACAGAGCTGGTGGTGTTGGAACACAGACTGAAGCACTTTTTTTATTATTATCTTATGGGTTGTGTTGCAGGGCAAATGGGACTGGCCGCATAACTGGGTGATTGTTGGGTGTCTGAGGCCGGATTTGGAACCGGGTGCTCCTGGCTCAAGGGCCAGTGATCTATCTGCCACCCAGCCGCCCCTACTATTACTATTACTATTACTATTACTATTACTATTACTATTACTATTACTATTTTATTTGGGGTCTTTTTTTTATTTTTGTAGGGCAATGGGCTTGGGGTGACTTGCATGGGGTCACACAGCTGGGTGATTGTTGGGTGTCTGGGGCCAGATTTGGGCTTGGTTGCTCCTGGCTCCAGGGCCAGTGCTCGGTCCACTGCGCCACCTGGCCATACCTACTACTACTATTATTATTATTATTATTAACTTTAATTTTTTTCTCTCCCCTTTCTTTACTTTATTGGTTATGCAGGTCTATATTTTCTTGGGGGGGAGTAGGTATTATGTTTACTCTTAAACAAGAATATTTTAGTAATGTATAAAAAAACATTATTTGTATAAAATAAGACTAAATAAATAAATGAATGAATGAATGACTCTGCTTATAAACCTAAGTGACCAGAAGGTACCTTGACAAAAACAGAAAAGCCAGGATAAGAGATGAAATACTTTTTGAAGATAACTGAGTTTAAAGTACCAATCCAAAATGTCCAAGTAACTGGTGATGTGAGACTTTAGAGCTCAAGAGAGACTATGGCTAGATATATAGATCTGTGAGTAATTTCTAAGATGATAATTAAACACTAATATGGTAACCGAGAAAGAATAAAGAGAGAAGAGAAAAAGGCTCAGGAAAAAAACTTTAGGTATAATCACACTTTGAGAGATTGCAAGAGTGGTCACATAGAAGAAGAATCAAGAGAAAGCCCTGACACAAAAATCCAGGAGAGTGTCACTAAAAATAGTAACTGTAAAAATATCCATAAATACTAGTACATATGCTACTTTAACATCTCTAATAAAATCTTTATAATGTTCTTCAGCTATAAATGCATCAGGGGAATCCTTGATGAAGGGATGAAAAAAAAGCAGACAGGTTTTTATAAATATTATATAGCTGAATACAATCTTCACAAAACCATATACACTGACTGAAAGCTGCCAAGAATACAGGATCCCACTGTGCTTAGTATTTTTATTATTAAAAATCTCACGTAGGACTTCTGGCCAAGATGGTGGAGAAAAGAAAGGCACTGCGTTAAGTGCTCCCTGTGTCCCCTCAAAAATAACATGAAAGAAACCTCTTAACAGAAACTCAAACCTAGAGAAAGAAGCTAGTGGAACACCTACAAACAAGGTCTGTCTCAGGGGACTGTGGGTGAACCGGGAGCAGAGACCAGAGGGTCAGAGCAGGGACAGCAGCAGGGGAAAGCCAGAGGACCAGAATTAACCACAGAGACTTTGGTGAGAGGCGGGTCAAAAACCAACTTTAACTGGAGTCTTTGGCCAGGTGGAGGGTAGGTCTGCACACCTGGAAATCAACCAGCTCAGTGTGGGACCTGAGCTCCATACTTTTGGAGCATTCTTCCAGGAACAAATGGTTGCGCCACCCCCGCATTGGGCACAGGTGTGGACTACAGAGCTCAGCTGAAAGGAAGACCGCCTTCCAGCCCATTGTTTAAGGTCAACTCAGAACCTGCTGGCCTTCCTCACCCCCTCCAGGATTGTGGAGAAAGCAACCAGCACCCCCTACTGCCCAGACCTTGGAATTGCTAAACTAAGTGAATAAAGCCTCTTAGCATCTTCAAAAGCAAACCTCTGAAAACCAGTCCCTCCCCCAAGACAAGATCCTAGAAAAATGAAGAAAAGCCAGTGAAATGGGGATGCCTGGAGAAATACTTAGAAGAAACAGATTCTAACCCAGAGAGATCTAGCACTTCTGCGGAGAATATAAACCAGTCTCTCCAGCCTAAAAAGACTTCCTTGAAGAAATCAGGAAGGAGTTTAAAAATCAATTGGAAGAGTTGGGAAAAGAAATTCATGAGAAAATTAACATGTTGCAAGAGAAAATTAACATCTCGCAACAAGAAAACAAAACACTGGAAAATACAATTGGGACAAATACCAAATGAGAATAATTTTCTCATATCCTCAATTGGGCAAATGCAAAAAAAGAAAGTAATTCTTTCAAAACTACACTTGGGGGGCAGCTAGGTGGCATAATGGATAGAGAACCGGCCCTGGAGTCAGGAGTACCTGAGTTCAAATCTCACCTCAGACACTTAATAATTACCTAGCTGTGTGGCCTTGGGCAAGCCACTTAACCCCCATTTGCTTTGCAAAAACCTAAAAAAATAAAAATAAAAACTACACTTGGGCAAATGGAAAACTCCTTCAAAAATAGAACTGACCAATTGGAAAAGGAGTTGCAAAAAGGTAAATGAAGAAAATTCTTCTCTAAAAAAAAAGAATTGAACCTGTGAAAACTAATGACTTCCTGAGACAACAAGATTCTATTAAACGAAACCAAAAGATCAAAAAAATAGAAGAAAATGTAAACTACCTCAGCAGCAAAACCAATGACCTCGAAAACCTATCAAGAAGGGACAACCGGAGAATCGTAGGACTTCCTATAAACATTGAAGAGAAAAAAAGCCTGGACTTAATACTACAGAATTTAGTGATGGAAGACTGCCCTGATATCATGGAACCAGAGGGCAAAATAATTATTGAAAGAATACATCTATTCCCTCCGAAAAGAGATCCTAAAATGAAAACACCAAGAAATGTTGTGGCCAAATTCCAGAACTATCAGATAAAAGAGAAAATCCTGCAAGTAGCTAGAAAGAAACAATTTAAATACCAAGGAGCCACAGTAAGGATTATGCAGGACTTGGCTGCATCAACTTTAAGGGATGGAAGGGCCTGGAATGAGATATTCAGAAGAGCAAGGGAACGTGGAATGCAGCCAAGTATCCACTATCCCACAAAGCTGAGTCTTCTCTTCCAGGGGAAAAGATAGGCATTTAATGAACTGGGAGACTTCCAACATTTCCTGATGAAAAGATCAGAGGTGAATGGAAAATTTGGACGTCAAACAGGAGGCTTAAGAGACACATGAAAAGGGTAAAAAAAAAGGGGGGGTAAAGAAAAAAAATGCTATCCATTAAGATGAAACTGACTATATCTCTCCCTGGGTGAAAGACTCTAGTAACTCTCAAGAATTTTAACTCTTTTAGAGAGAATATACTTAGCCAGAAGTGATAGACATTCATAACTTTTCTGTGATTCAGAATGATTTAAAAACAATACTTCCTTAAAAGGGGGGGGGGCAATAATGAGACAAGAGGATAGAGATCGAATGGGGGTAAATAACGTTACAGTAAGGGGTACAAAATACTTAATGCAATAGAGAAGAAAGGAGGAGGTTAGAACCGCCTGAATCTTCTTATCAGGCTTGACTTAAAGTTAACTTATACACACTCAGTTAAGAAACTTATCTAACCTTTCAAGTATTAAAAGGGGGAAAGGAGAGGGGGGACAGAAAAGGGGAGAAAAAGGGGAACAAACAGAAAGAAGGGAAGGAGGAAGGGAAAGAAAGTGGAGGGGGGGTTGATATAGGAGGGCAAACACACTGAAGGTGGTGGTATTCAGAAACAAAATACTGTAAAATATGGATAAAGGGGAAAAAAGGGGGAAAATACAAACAGAGGGAAGATAGCATGGAGGGCAATAAAGAGTTAGTAATTATAACTTTGAATGTGAATGGAATGACCTCTCCCTTAAAACATAAGTGAATAGCAGAGTGTATTAAAAACCAGAATCCTATAATATGCTGCTTACAAGAAACTCATATTTGAAGTAGAAAGATACATAAAGAGTAAAAGGACAAGGTTGGAGCAAAATATATTTTGCTTTAGCTGAAATGAAAAGTAGGAGTTGCAATCCTTATCTCAGACAAAGCAGCTGCAAAAAATAGATGTCATTAAAAGAGATAAGGAAGGAAACTGTATCCTCCTAAAAGGTACCATAGAAAATAATTTCAATCTAAATATGTATGATCCCAATGGTATAGCATCCAAACTCTTAGAGGAGAAGTTGAAAGAGCTACAGTAAGACAGAGACAGCAAAACTCTACTAGTGGGAGACCTCAACTTCCCACTCTCAGACTTAGATAAATCTAATAAAAAAAATAAACAAGAAGGAAGTTAAGGAGGTAAATAGATTGTTAGAAAAATTAGATATGATAGACTTATGGAGGAAACTGAATGGCAATAGAAAGGAATATACCTTTTTCTCTGCAGTACATGCCACTTACACAAAAATTGACCATGTACTAAGGCATTAAAAACCTAATGATCAATTGCAGAAAGGAAGAAGTAGTGATACATCTTTCTCAAATCATAAAACAATAAAAATCTTATGTAATATTGGACCAGAGAGATACAGACCCAAAACTAAATGGAAGCTAAATAACATCATTTGATCAAACAACAAATTATAGAAAGAATTATTTCATCCTAGATAATGAAAATAATAAAATAGCATACCAAAACCTATGGGATTGACTCAAGGCAGATGTCAGAGGATATATATCTTAAAATGCTAACATGAATAAATTAGAGAAAGAGGAAATCAATGAACTAAATATGCAACTAAAAAAATTAGGAAATACATTAACCCCCCCACCAATTAAATATTAAATTAGAAATTCTAAAAATTAAAGGAGAAATTAATAAAAGCAAAAGCAAAAAAAAAACCAAGTGAACTATAAATAAAACTAAGAGTTGGTTTTATGAAAAAACCAATAAAACTGATAAACCTCTGGTCAATTTGATTTAAAAAAAGAAAGAAGTAAATCAAATTGCTACTATCATAAATGAAAAAGGTGAACTCACCACCAATGAGGGAGAAATTAAAGTAATAATTTGGGAATTATTTTGTCCAACTCTATGCCAATAAATTTGACAATCTAAGTGAAATGTACGTGTATTTACAAAAATATAAGTTACCCAGGTTAAATGAAGAGGAGATTACATACCTAAACAACTTTATCTCAGAAAAAGAAATTCAACAAGCCATCATTGAACTCCCTAAGAAAAATTCTCCAGAGCAAGAAGGATTCACAAATGAATTCTATCAAACATTTAAGGAACAATTGGTTCCAATTCTATATAAACTCTTTGGAAAAACAGGTGAAGACGGAATTCTGCCTAACTCTTTCTATGACACCAATATGGTGCTGATGATACCTAACCCAGGAAGAATTAAAACAGAGAAAAAAATTATAGACCTATCTCCCTGATGAATATAGATGCAAAAATCTTAAATAAAATCTTCACAAAATGATTACAACAAGCTATCACTAGGATAATACACTATGACCAAGTAGGATTTATCCCAGGAATGCAGGGTTGGTTCAATATTAGGAAAATCATTAGTATAATTAAATATATCAATAACAAACCTACTAGAAATCATATGATTATATCAATAGATGCTGAAAAAGCTTTTGACAAAACACAGCACCCATTACTAATAAAAACACTAGAGAGTATAGGAATAAATGGTTTGTTTCTTAGAATAATAAGCAGTATCTATCTGAAACCATCAACAAGCATTATATGGAACGGGGATAGTCTAGAGGCATTCCCAATAAGATCAGGGGTGAAAAAAAGGATGCCCATTATCACCACTACTATTCAATATTGTATTAGAAATGTTAGCCTCAGCAATAAGGAAAAAAAAATTGAAGGAATTAGAATTGGGAAGGAAGACACAAAACTCTCACTCTTTGCAGATGACATGATGGTATTCCTAGAGAATCCCCAAAAAATCTAAAAAACTAATAGAAATAATTAGCAAAGTCACAGCATAAAAATAAACCCTCATAAATCCATGATATTTCTAGATATGACTAGCAAGATACAGCAGAAAGGGATAGAAAGAGAAATTCCATTCTAAGGTACCTGAGACAATGTATATACCTGGGAGACTATCTGCCAATGCAGACTCAAAAACTTTTTGAAAACAATTACAAAACACTTCTCACACAAATAAAATCAGATTTATATAACTGGGCAAATATCAACTGCTCATGGATAGGCTGAATTAATATAATAAAAATGACAATTCTACCAAAACTATACCTATTTAGGACCCTACCAATCAAAATTCTAAAACATTATTTTAAAGAGTTAGGAAAAAGATGGGGAAGCTAAGTGGCACAGTAGATAGAGCACTGGCCCTGGAGTCAGGAGTACCTGAGTTCAAATCCAGCCTCAGACACTAAATGATTACCTAGTTGTGTGGCCTTGGGCAAGCCACTTAACCCCATTGCCTTCCAAAAACCTTAAAAAAAAAGTTAGAAATAGTTGTAAGTAAATTCATATGGTGAAATAAAAAGTCAAGAATTTCCAGGGATTCAATGAAAAAAATGCAAAAGAGGTGGCTTCTTAGTCTTACCATACCTAAAATTATATTATAAAACATCAGTCATCAAAAAACTGTCTGGTACTGGCTAAGAAATAGAGTGGTGGATCAGTGGAATAGATCAATAGCAGGAAATGATTATAGTAACCTGCTGTTTGATAAACCCAAAGAGTCCAGCTATTAGGATAAATACCCTCTCTTCGATAAAATCTATTGGGAAAATTGAAGTTAATATGGAAGAAACTTAGATTAGACCAACACCTCACACCCTATACCAAGATAAAATCCAAATGCATACAGGATTTAGACATAAAAAACAGTATTATAAGCAAACTAGAAGATCAAGGAGTAGTTTACCTGTGAGATCTATGCAAAGGGAAACAGTTTATGACCAAGGAAGAGATAGAGAACATCATTCAAAACAAACTAGATAATTTTGACTACATTAAATTAAAAAGCTTTTGCACAGACAAAAACCACTGTAACCAAGATCAAAAAGAAATGTAGTAAATTGGGAAACAATTTTTTGTTGGTGGAGCTGTGAACTCATCCAAACTTTCTGGAGAGCAATTTGGGATTGTGCCCAAAGGGCAACAAAAATGTGCATACCCTTTGACCCAGCAATACCACTACTGGGTCTGTACCCTGAAGAGATTATGAAAAAGGGTAAAAACATCACTCGTAAAAAAATATTTATAGCAGCCCTGTTTGTTGTGGCAAAAAAATTGGAAATTAAGTGAATGTCCTTCATTTGGGGAATGGCTTAACAAACTATAGTATATGTATGTCACGGAACACTATTGTTCTATTAGAAACCAGGAGGGATGGGAATTCAGGGAAGCCTGGAAAGATTTGCATGAACTGATGCTGAGTTAGTTGAGCAGAAACAGAAAAACACTGTAGACCCTAACAGCAACATGGGGGCAATGATCAACCTTGATGGGCTTGCTCATCCCTTCAGTGCAACAACCAGGGTTAATTTTGGGCTATCTGCAATGGAGAATACTATCTGTATACAGAAAAAAAATTATGGACTTTAAACAAAGACCAAAGACTATTACCTCCAAATGAGAAAAAAAAACCTATTATCTTATTATGTAATTTTACTATCTCTTATTTTTCTTCCTTAAGGATATGATTTCTCTGTCATCACATTCAACTGAGACCAATGTATAACATGGAACCAATGTAAAGACTAACAGGATGCCTTCTGTGGGGGGTGGAGGGAGGGAAGCAGGAGTGGGGGAAAAATTGTAAAACTCAAAATAAATAAAATCTTTCTTTAAAAAAGAGGTTCAAAAAAACAAAATAAATAAATTGTATAGCTTACTAGGTCTATACCCCGAAGAGATTATGAAAAAGGGTAAAAATAAAACTTGTGACTATTACCTTTAATTTAGAAAAAAACTGATATCTTATTGTCTGATCTTGCTATCTCATACTTTATCTTATACTTGCTATCTCTTATACTTATACTTGCTACCTCTTATACTGTTTCTTCCTTAAGGATATGATTTCTCTCTCATCACATTAAATTTGGATCAATGTATACCATAGAAACAATGTAAAAAGGCTGGCAAATTGTCTTCTGTGGGGGGTGGGGGTAGGGAAGTAAGATTAGGGGAAAAATTGTAAAACTCAAAATAAAATCTTTATAATAAATAAAATAACTTGTACAAAAATATTCACAGCAGCCCTGTTTGTGGTGGGAAAGAATTGGAAATTAAGTAAATGTCCTTCAACGGGGGAATGGCTTAAAAAACTGTGGTATATGTATATCATGGAACACTATTATGTAATTTTACTATCTCTTTTGCTTTATTTTTCTTCCTTAAGGATATGATTTCTCATCACATTCAACTTACATCAATGTATACCATGGAAACAATGTAAAAACTAACAGACTGCCTTCTGTTGGGGGGAGGGGAGAAGATTAGGGGAAAAATTGTAAAACTCAAATAAAATCTTAAAAAAAAATCTGATGTAGTAAAGCAAATTGGCACCTTAAAGATTTTCTTCTAAAACCAGGAGGGAGGGATTTCAGAGAACCCTGGAGGGATTTGCATGAGCTGATGCTGAGTGAGATGAGCAGAACCAGAAAAACACTGTATACCCTAACAGTAACATGGGGGTGATGTTCAACCTTGAAGGACACACTCATTCCATCAGTGCAACAATTTGAACAAAGTTCAAGGACTATTCCCTTTAATTTAGGAAAAAAAAAACCAGATATCTTATTGTCTGATCTTGCTATCTCTTAAGACTTTTTGTCTCTTCCTTAAGGATATGATTTTCCTCTCATCACACTCAATTTGGATCAATATACAACATGGAAACAAAGTAAAGACTGACAGATTGCTTTCCGTGGGGGGAGGGGGAAGTAAGATTGGGGGGAAAATTGCAAAACTCAAATAATATCTTTAATTAAAAAAAGACTTTGCATAACCCTCCCTCATTTAAATTCAATTCACTGGCATGTCATCTCCTTAGTTTTATTATTTTATATAAGTATATGTTATTATTTGAATATAATTTGTATAGCCCTTAAAAGCTTGCAAAACAGTTAATAAAAATAATCTTATTTTTATCCTTAAAAAAAATAAAAAAGTTGAGTCAGAAAAAAAGGCTCTCTTCTAATAAGGTATCTTCCTTGCATGTGTCACAATCACACAAGATTCTATGAAAGATGTAACAGAGGTGACTTTGTATGAATGTCCTCTGATACAAAAAACAAGTAGATAAATGTTTATCATTATTATAGAGTTCACAAGGAAGAAATATGCACCATAGATGATGAGGTCCTCTATATTTCCTGTATGAGTCATAAAAGCCTGAAACACAGCTGTTTCAAGAGTTCCAACCATCCATATTAGGAGAGACCAAGTGGATGAAGAATGCCTGTTGTAGACTTGGAAACCCAATTAAATGGAAGATCCAAAAAAGTTGGTCCAAGAGTATGCATATTTTGAAAAAGCACCACAAATGGATAATAAACTAGACCTAGATCAGGCTGAATTGTCTTGAGGAAATTATCTGGTGCTTTTAATGATCAAACATGTTATTGTACATGAAGTACTTAAAGCACTATTTAAATCTTATTTTTATTACTAAATATTTATTATTATTATTAACAATCTGTTTATTATTAATAATTTATTAATAATACTGAGCTTCTCCTTGAGACAAAAAACCATCTTTTAACATGAATTGTCTTCAGTTTAATAAACTGCCATGGAATATAAAATTTCTGAAGGCTAAACACATTAAACATAAAGAATTGGTCAGGAGAGGCAGTATAAAGGATAGCATCATTGATGTGAATCAGAAAAAAAGGCTAGCTAGTCATGTAGTAAAACCACTGGTGGTTTGTTCAATTGTTCTTCATATGATATAGCAAGAGATACAAAAGAAAGACTTCAGCATGTCAGATGGATCCCTTATTTACAATTATAGGAGGATATGGATAAACATTGAGGATGTGGTTTTAAATCAGTAAAAAGAGCACTGATATTAATAAAATCATATGTACATTAAGTAGAAAAAAATTAAGTTTAATAGACTATTTTTCCCTGATATAGATTCAGGTTGAAATATGCCAAGCAAAAGAACTTACACTGATTTCCATGAAAAGATATTCTTAAAATAAATGAAATAAACTTAAAAACCTATATTGACCTATCTCAATATTCCTTATCTAAGTAATACTATACTGTGATCTACATAGAAGGAAATGAAAAAAAAATTAAGATCTTTTCCATATAGAATTCAAATTCTTAAAATAGAAAGTCATGCTGATGTAAATAGATACATAGGAAAGCAAGCTTTATGAGCCCACCCACAGAAGCACAGATGGAATCCATTTCTTAGGGAAGCACAGTAAGGAAGAAAGCTGCTTGCTGCTGGAAGTAGGATAACAAGGGATTCTATACCTTTCATTAATCAAGAGAAGACTTCATCAAATAGCACTGAAGCCAAGCAAGGAAATGCATCTCTGAAAGTGAAAGATAATGTGGGAGAAGGTTTAGAATTTTCAGGGCTTTGCTTAGCTCAAGCACAATGGTCAAAAAACTAAAGTGATCTGCCTTCTAAAGGTTAGTTTTGGTGTAATTAATGACTTCTCACCATGTGACATAGTTTATTATTTAACTATTCAAATGTCAAGTTTATCTCCAGAAGATTAGCTACTGGATGTGAATCTTTTCTTTATATTAGAGAGATGGTCCAAACAAGTGAGTACAATCTTTGACAGTGTGAGTACCTGCCTCAATTAAATCAGACGTTTCAATATAAATTACAACTCACAAAATCTTCTCAACCTGACTATAAACTCCTTGACAAGGTGAAGCATGTCTTATTCATCTTTATAATCTTTCAATGTCCAGCAGTAGCGCACGGACATATCACTTGATTCAAGAAACATATATTCATTGATCTGAAGTTATAAAAGATTTAGTAGTTTGTTACCTCCACTCTAATTTCTAAACAATAGGATCTTAAGGATTTCTCTCAACTTAATAGCAATGGTCAACAACACTATTAGGCATCTTTGGATTAAAAAACTAAAACGGACACTTTTCATCTATATAATCTTTCTAAGAATCTTGTCTGATGACATATAGGGAAAAAAATACTAATCACAAGACAAGTGCAAATTAAAACTCCAAGATTTCATTTCATACCCATTAAATTGGCAAAGATAATGAAAAAATCAATGTTATAGGTACTGTGGTATTATGTAAGAAAAATTACTATAATTCTCACATGTTGATCCAAAGATTCCAAACCTAAGCATATAACACAAAGAAGATCAATGGTAGAAAGGCAGGTTTCATAAATCCCCAAATATTCACGGTATTGTAACAGCAAAAAACTAGAACCAAAATTTATAGTCTATCAATTGGTGAATGACTAAATAGTTACATGAATATATAAATTATAATACTGTATGAATAAAGAAAATGATATACAGAATTCAGAGAAACATGACAGGACTTTTATGAACTGATGAAGGGTAAAGAAAGAACAATATTACAGAACGACTAGCATATATATATATGTGTGTATATGTACACATACAAAAAAATTTTAGGTTTTTCAAAGGTCATAATTTGTTTTAACTATACAACACAGATGTATGTAAACAGAATTCTTAAAAAAAATCCAATGACCAGTATGGATTCCAAATGACAGAATACAAAATACATGTAGCCTTTGGAGATCTTAGGCCTTCAGCCACTTGCTAAGACATGGGAAACCCTAACAGCAACGTGGGGTGATGATCAACCTTGATGGACTTGCTCATTCCATCAGTGCAACAATCAGGGACAATTTTGGGGTATCTGCTATGGAGAATGCCATCTGTATTCAGAGAAGGAACCGTAGAGATTGAATAAAGACCAAATACTATTACCTTTAATTTAGGGAAAAAAAAAGTTATCTTATTATGTAATTCTGCTATCTCTTCTACTTTATTTTTCTTCCTTAAGGATATGATTTCTCTCTCATCATATTCAACTTAGATCAATGTACACCACACGGAAACAATGTAAAGACTAACAGACTGCCTTCGGGGGGGGGGGGGGAAGAAAGATTAGAAGAAAATTTGTAAAACTCAAAATAAAATCTGTCTAAAAAATAAAAGAAAGGAAAAGAAACTTAAAAAAGAGATGGGGCAGATTGTTGTATATAAATGTATATAAACTATTAATACTGACTGTTGCACTTAAAAATGTTTCCAATAATCTGAAATATGGAAGTCTAATCAAGAGTTGATTATGATTTAGCCTCTATGCTTTAAAAGGGCTATGCAGATTCTATGAAAATGTTATCATCGCATCATTTTTTTTTAAGTGCATATGGATTGGATCACTTGTATATAGACTCATAAGAATTCAGTGAACTGAAATTTTATCAGGATATATACAAGGCAAGTTTCATAGTATAAGGTTGGTAAAATATTTGAATGAATGAGTGCATTTTCATGTGATTACCTTAAAATTACCTAAAAAAATTACAAAAAAAATTGTTTGCATTGTCAACAAAAAGTTCTTGTCTATACACTGATGATTTAGGGGCTTTTGTTTTACTTTTCTATAGGAATTAATTTTTCTATACCCCGATGATTGTGGCACAACTATAGTGTGTTAAGTTGAAGAGACAAATGGCAAAAACTCTATAGTCACTACATCCCACTGGTTCTATCCAAAAATAATCATTCTAAAAAATATTCAATGTAAGAATGATAGAAGGGGAAATTGCAACCTATATATGTATCCCAAACAGTTGTGAAATTGTTTTTACCATGGAAACAGTGAATAAACTGTTTCAAAGTTCATACAATGTCAATTTAAATCTGTAACTGCTTTTCAGTTATCACTGTTCTGGTTAGAGGAATAAAAACTAAGAATATAGCTAAAGAACAAACAATTCCACTTAAATGTCACATATTTCTTATTGTTCTTTAGTAGGCAGATCAATCTCAGAATTTCTTTCATTGTACTTACTAAAGGTGGAAGGAAGAAAATAGGCTGTTTGTTTAGCTCTGAAAAACCATAGACTCTTCCCAGCTCAGGAACAGGCAAACAGCTCAAGTTACCCATCCTGACTAAGACTTCTTGAGCATTATAGTGGGGGAGGGTACCTATAGCTTTGGTTTAGAGACTCTAGGAGTTTGAGCTGGTGTTCAGCAACATAAAAGTAATGTTAACTTTATCCAACATTTTGTGGTGCATCAAATAAACTGAGAACAATAATTCCCTGCCTGGGTTAAGAAGGGTGATTTATCTGACAAGAGCAAGAGAATATTCTTCCAAAACTTAAAAAAAAAGTCTAATTTTTCCTTAAGAGATGCAACAGAACAAATACATTATTTTGCTATTGTCCTTCTCTCTAAAATTTTACCTTTTTCAAAGGTCATATTGCTTTTAAATACAGAACCAACACAATTTCCCCTTGAAGTCTTTCTCGACACCAAGCTGGTTGGCTGTCTTCAGCTTAGGAGATGATTGTTCCTCACTAGAATTTCCCCAGAGATCACATCTACATGTAAGTGGCAATCTGGGAATGGTTATAAGAACAAAGAATGAAGTATGCGAGTAAATTGCATGAGAGGTAACTGGGTATAGTTGTTTCAGGACTGAGCTCTGACACATGATCAACACATCAACACTAAACATATACACACATATATACATACATACATACATACATACATATACTCCTATATTTCACATATATCACTTTAAGGTTTGCAAAGAAGCATAAATAATTTCCTTGCTGAAGAAATGCAAAGTGGCTTCATAAACTCATTATCCAAGACCATTTATTGCCAGTGGAAGGAGTAGTTCTTTCCCAGAACTCCTCTGTACCCAGGCACTCAACTGTGCAAAATATGTTCTGTAAATACTGCGATATGCAATAGCAAATAAACTTGATGGTAAATGCTAAAAAATTTTTAAAAATATTTTACAAATATGGCCACAACCACCCTTGTGGACTAGATACTATTATCTTCTTTTTACAGCTGAGGAAATGAAGAATCAAAGAAACTAAATGACTTACTTATCAAGGTTCACACAGTTAAATAAGTATCTGAAGCTGTATCAACTCTCTAACTCCAAATCCATCCACTCCATGAACTGGCACTGCAACCCCTGTCAAATCACTTGACCTTTTAGAACCCCAGGCAATTCTCTTTGGTTTGATTATAAAATTTGGAGTTGCAGATCAAGTGAAGAGTTTTTAAGGTCCTGATTTCACCCCAGTCCCCCCCCAAAAGAATTTATATCTATATATCTATATATATTGGATTATTGCTCAGTCTATTTATTGTAAAGTTAATGCTAATTCATGAGGCAGATCTGTGGTACATTGAGTGCTGGGCCTGGAGTCAGGAAAACCCAAATTCAAATCCAGCCTCACACACTTACTAGCAGTGTGTCCCTGGACAAGTGACAATCTCTATCTGTCTCAGATTCCTCAATTATAAAATGAGAATCACAGCACCTACTTCATAGGGTTACCAGGACAATCAAATTAAACTAACATTTCTAAAGTACTGAGCATGCTATACAATATAACATAATAGGTTGTTTATTCCCCTTCTCTTCTTAAGGTTAGGAAATTTCTTGAATTATAAATTAAATGAATTATTTCTCTTCTTCTCTAATTTGGGATTGTGGTGAAATATTAAGGGTACCAGGTGCCCTGAAGAACAGTGGTTTATAACTATCTATAAAAGTATGGAGGAATCAGAAACAAACAGATTCTGGTACAAATATGTATGTCATGGAACACTATTGTTCTATTAGAAACCAGGAGGGATGGGAATTCAGGGAAGCCTAGAGGGATTTGCATGAACTGATGCTGAGTGAGATGAGCAGAACCAGGACCAGAAAGTTGCAGTTGTATTCAAAGATAACTTTTTTCCATTAGAAGGAAGTATGATGTAGGAAAAGCAGCTTGAATTTCGAGTCAGAGGACTAAGGTTCTAGTCCTGGCTTAGCCACTTACTAGTAATAATCTGTTATATAAACTTTTTTTTAGGTATTCAGAATTTTATTCACATATCTTTTTTTTCCTTAGGTTTTTGCAAGGCAAACGGGGTTAAGTGGCTTGCCCAAGGCCACACAGGTAGGTAATTATTAAGTGTCTGAGACAGGATTTGAACCCAGGTACTCCTGACTCCAGGGTAGCTGCTCTGTCCACTGTGCCACCTAGCCACCCCTATCTTTTTTTTAATTAAAGATTTTGTTTTACAATTTTTCTCCCAATCTTACTTTACATTCCAGTCCTCCATTCCAACAATGAAATGAAGGAAATAGACTAGATGATCTAAGGTCCCTTTAAACTTTAACGTTTTATGGTGTTTGTATAAACTTTAGCATCTCGAATTGTAAAGAATGAGTTTATTACTTTACCAGTTACTGTTATTAGGTCTGAGTATCAGGATCAATTTTAGAGAAACATGGATATCACCATCAACTAAGAAACAACTGCTAGACTGAAGGCTGAAAAATGCCTATCACTATCACTATGGTAAACGTCAAGTTCATTCAGAGAGTTGTTTAATGGTTTTAGTTTATTAAAACGTTCCTTAAATTTCACTAAGAATACATCCTAGCATTAGTTTAAGAAATTCACAAGTTTTTTTCCCCCTTATTTCTCCTTTAAATCGGGATCGTTATGTGGACAAATAAGATTATGGAAAACAAAACGCAACCTATGGGGTGGCTAGGTGGATAGAGCCCCGGCCCTGGAGTCAGGAGTGCCTGAGTTCAAATCCAGCTTCAGACATTTAATAGAAGTGTGGCCTTGGGTAAGCCACTTAACTCCACTGCCTTGCAAAAATCTAAACAAAAAAATGCAACATAAAGGAATTCAGAAACTACTTGTCAACCAAAGAATCTGATACAGTACTTCATTTCTGTCTCTATCCCCTATGTATATAAAGCAGTGTGAGAGTAGTGGCATTCTACATAAGGCATCGCTTTATTCCTGATCTATTGGATCACATGCAATTTTCCAAGTTAGAGTAAAAATAGTCCCATATCGGAAAATTCTCATCTCTACCTCCTCCCTTACCTGCACTAGGCTTTTCTCTAAATGCTGGCAACCTAGGCCGTGTGGTGGCTTAAAGGGCAAAGGCATGACCAACTCAGCAGTGACCTCACAGAAATCAAGAACCGTTTTTCCCTAATGAATGCGACAGAAGGCGCCGAGCCCTGGGTTCTCGTGATGTGTTAGGAACCATTAGCGCCCGATTCTTCTGGCCCGACGCATAAAAGCCCCGGACGGGGCACGGGGGGGAGCCTCCCCCAAGGGCGCATGTCGGGGGGAAGGGGCCGGAGCAAGTCTCCGTCCCGGCGGGGCAAGCCGCACGGCCGGAAGCTCGGGGGTCCCGGGCCGGCCGCCACTTCTAGGTGAGTGACCTTGGCCACTGCCGCCGGGGCTGGGCCAGGCGCTGGGGACGCGTCCCCGGGGAGGGCCGCCTCTCCCTTTCTCTCCGTGGGTGTGGCCCAAGGGAAGAGGAGCGGCCGCCGGAGCTCCCCGGGGCCCAAGCTGGGGGCCCGGCGGCCGGGCCGGGCTGCCTACCTCCTCGGCCTGCTTGCGCAGCGCCTTCTCGCGCTCGTACTGGGTGAGCAGCTGCTCGTTGTCCTCGCGCAGCAGCTCCAGCTCCACCTCGTGCTCCTGGTTCTCGCTGAGCACCGAGTCCAGGTTCTCCAGCACGTTCACCACCAGCGGCATCAGCTCCTTCACCACCTCCTCGTCGTAGCAGCTGATGAGCCGCTCGAACTCGCGGTAGATGGAGCCGGCCAGGCCCGACACCCGCTCCGACATCACCGAGCCCGAGCAGTAGTCGTCCTGGTACACCACCACCCCGCCGCCCTCGTCCATCTGGATCTCCATCATCGTGGCTACCGCCGCCGCCGCCAGCGCGGCCTAATGCCTTCCCGGCCGGGCCTGACTGGGCTGCTTTTCGGCCGTCCGCTCCCAGCTCCCCAGCTTCCCCGAGGCCGTGGCTGCCGCTCGGCTCGGCTCGTCACCTCCGCGGTTCTGCCCGTCATTCACCCGCAGGAAGTCCCGCCCCGCCTCCCGGAAACCCCGCCGCCTCTGTAGAAAGAGGGGAAACGAGCGCCCCTCGGGCCACGGCCGACCGGTCGGCTGACGCATCCGCGCTAGGGGGCGCCCGAGTCGGGAGGGAAAGACGAGCGTGCGCAGTTGCGGCTTTCCCTCGGCAGAGCCCGAGAGCTTTCGGGAGCACTTCCGGCGCCTCCGAAGGCCCACTCTCTTCCCTTTAGAATGACTCATATTCGCTGACTGTGGCGCAGACTCGATAAGACACAGAGGAGGGCCGAGAGGTGCGGACCTGAGAGAGACCCAGAGAGAGACCGGGAGGGGCTGAGACGCAGGGGAAGGGGGAGGGGAGACAGACTGCAGAGGGCTCGGCCACTCACAACCGAGCTGCGGGGCTGCGCATGCGTGCGCACGAAACTGAGCTGGACGAGGAAGGCCACGATGGAGAACAGGTTCAACTCCAGTACTGAGGCTCCTCTCAGCCAAGTCATTTGATGCTAGAGGTGGCGGGCAGGGGCATGGTCAAGAATGCTGTTTGGAAGATTGGTTTAAAAAAAATGGGGCGGCTAGGTGGATAGAGCAGCTACCCTGTGGTCGGGAGGACCTGAGTTCAAATGCGACCTCAGACTTTTAATAATGACCTAGCTGCGTGGCCCTGGGCAAGCCACTTGACCCCCTTGCCTTTCAATAAAAACTAAAAATAAACAAATTTAAAAAAAAACTGGGGGGGGACCACACAACGGAGGGTCCAACTTGGAGATTATTATAATATAATAATAATTATTGCAATAATCCAAATAAGATTTAATGAATGCCTGAACTAGGATAGGGGTCATGTGAGGTAAGAAAGGTGACAGATTTAAAAGATGTTTTGGGGTAGAATCAATAACACTTGGCAGTTGTTGGGTTGAAGGAGAAAAAAAGAGTTGAGGATGATTCCAAGGTTTCATGAGTTCTGTTTTGGATAAACTGAATTTAGTTAAAATGTTCCATGGCGAGATTGGGAGTTCAGGAGACTAGGATTGAACAGGTAGATCTGGGAGTCATCTGAATTGAGGTCATAATTAAACTCATGAAAGCTGATGAAGTTATCAAGCAAAAAAGACTAGATGAAGGTACTTTTCAAATCTATAGAGACTTCAATCAATCAAGGATAGGATATCACAAAGTACAAAATAAAAGTTTTTGAACCAGCCATTTAAGGGGAAAAAAGCTCCATGTCACTAATAAAAGAAATGCAGATAAAAAGGCTGAAGTTTTACTTCACACATCAAGTCTGCAAAGACAAACATCAGCCTCGTAAAAGCAGTGGGAAGACAGGCACTGGGAGAGCTGTGGATGGTAGAACTCTTCTTGAAAACTATTTGTAATTAGGCAAAAAAACTAACTCAAGCTACTATTCCTGTCCTTCAATTGATAAAAAGATGATAATACTGAGCATATAATCTAAGGAGCTCAGTGGCCAAAATAAAAGCCCCATATTTTATAATAGTCATAGCAGTACTTTTTTGTAGTAGCAAAATACTAGAAATGAATAGAGAATGAACAATGTGTCATAAAAACATAATAGCATATTACTCAATCATAACAAGAATGAGGAACTTAAGAGATACATATGAAAATTTGTATGAACTTATACTGAGTATAGAAAGCAAAATCAGTAAAATTATACATAACTATCCAGCAACCATGAAAATAATACTAAAACAATTTGGATGATAATAAATGACTAAGGTGGAGTCCAGATTACAGATGATGAAAGCCTCTTCTACATAGAAAGAGGATGATTATCCCCCTGTCTGGGGACAATATTATTGCTCCCTAATTAGGCCTGTGGGAAACAAGTGACACCCCATTCTGCTACCACTAATTCCCTGCCAGGACTTATTTGGGGAAAAAAGAAATTCCCTTTTATGTTGCTGAAACAGTTGTCTGCCAGAATCTGGGTACTTCTCCGTCCCTACCCCCAATCCCCTTTCTAGCTACAATGCTGCATAATGCCCTTAAATCTCCATCTTGAAGTGAACTCTGAGGGATATTGCCCTCATTTTTGCCATCTGCCCTACTTGCTTTCCGTCAAGTCCTAGTTAAAAATCCCATCCACCAGAAGACCTTTTACAAATTGCACCATCCCTCTGTTGATAATCTCCAATTTACTACAAATCTCTACAAATACCTAAACATACAGAATACACCTATTTTTAATTTATACATAATTGTTTACATGCTGTCTCTCCTATAGACTGAGTTTCTTGGGAGCAGGGCCTGGGATTTGTTAGGATTTTTAAAATCTTTTTTAGATCTTGTCCACAAGAGGGCCCTCATAAGCACTTAAGCACTGCCTCAACCACAACAAATGTCTTAAACTTGTGTCTATTGCAAATATATATATATATATATATATATATATATATATATTTATATTTATATGTATACACACCATTGTTGGTTTTGAAAGCCTTTTACAATCAGGCTATGTTCTACCCATATTACACAAAAATCCCAAACACCAGCTACCAGAAAGGTTTCTCCGACCAACCTCTCTATTCTTTGTATGATACACACACACACACACACACACACACACACACACACACACACACACACACACACACACATATATTTTTTCCTCAATGTTATTGCATTGGGAGTAAAGATTGTTTCATTTTTTCTTCAGCACTTAGCAATGGGCAAGCACATCTTAAGCACTTACATAATTTTTTTTTTTTTTTTTTAGTTTTTGCAAAGCAATGGGGTTAAGTGGCTTGCCCAAGGCCACACAGCTAGGTAATTATTAAGTGTCTGAGGCCTGATTTGAACTCAGGTACTCCTGACTCCAGGCCCAGTGCTCTATCCACTGTGCCACTTACCCACCCCTATACATTTACATAATTGTTAATGGGCACTGGCAGTGCATGAAATTGCCAAGGGTGATTACTTAATTCTAAGATGCCACTTTTAAAGAAAACTTTTATGCTTTAATATCCTAGCTCAATCTGCACCCTTTTCTAAAAAGAATGGAAACTGAGCTCCCTTTGAGTTGTTTTTCCTTTTACTTATATGCCCCAATGACTAGCACCATATCTGACTCCAAGAATACATTTAATGTATTTCATTCATTTTGGAAATGTAAGAAAAATTGGACAAGGATGGAACCTTTGGCAACACACTTTAAAAAGCATCCTGGCTGATGCTAAACTAATGGAGTAAAGAATTTTAGTATACCCACCTTTAGTATGCTGGAGATGGGGGTGTATAAGGCAATGGTGTCCAACTCAGAAAGGGCAGGAGGCCCACTAAGCAAGACTTGACTTACTTTGCAACTTCACCCCTTTTTTTTTTGCGAGGCAGTGGGGTTGTGACTTGCCCAAAGTCACACAGCTAGGTAATTATTAAGTGTCTGAGGCTGCATTGGAACTCAGCCTCCCGACTCCAGGGATGGTGCGTTATCCACTGCACCACCTGGCTGCCTCTGGCTTACTTTTAAAATGGTTTACTAGCTATGTTTTATTGCATTTTAAATTTTTGCTAATTTTCCCGTAATTAAATTTTGTTTGGGCCACCCCTGGGAACATTAAGGACTTCATGTTTGCCACCTCTGGTTGTAAGAAGCAAACTTTATTAAGATGACACTACACTATTTTAAAAAATACCTTATCTGAGCTCATGTTCTACTCCCCTCCTCCCCCTTCCAAGTGGATATTCAATTCCTTTTTGAAGGGGGATTGTTTCCTTCTCTACAAGGCAGCTAGGTGTCACAGCGGATAGAGGAATGCTCTTGAAGTCAGAAGGATAGGAGTTCGAATCCAGCCTCAGCTGTGTGACCTTGGGCAAGTCACTTCACCCTGACTGCCCCATGTCCAGGGCTAGTCATCCTGATTGTCTGCCTGCTGAACCCAGATACTTCTGGAGAAAGGTGGTGAGGTAGTCACATAGCACAGTACCTCCTCACTCAAATCCAATTCATGTGCACGTTACTTCCCTGATGTCGTGGTCTTTGAGAATGAAGGACAAAAATTATTGCTTCCTTCCTTGTATCCCCAGCACCTGGCAGTACACTTGGTATCTGTATGAAATATACTTTTTGACTGATAACCCGTATGGAAGATGTTGTCAAAAGAGAATTATGATCTTTATATTAATATATATGCGTAGGGACAGCTAGGTGGCACAGTGGATAGAGCACCGGCCCTGGAGTCAGGAGTACCTGAGTTCAAATTCAGTCTCAGACACTTAATTACCTAGCTGTGTGGCCTTGGGCAAATCTTGCAAAAGCCTAAAAAAATGTATGTGTGTAATGAGTTTAAAAATAATAAAGCTCCTGGAGAGCCTTTTTTTTTTTTTGCAAGGCAGTGGGGTTACAGATAGGTAATTACTAAATGTCTGAGGCCGGATTTGAACTCAGGTACTCCTGACTCCAGGGCCGGTGCTCTATCCACTGCACCACCTAGCTGCCCCCTGGAGTCTTTTTACAAGCAGACTGTGGCCTATGGAATAGAAAATAAAAGCGGCCCAAGTGATTCATCAATCCTGACAGGGTTTCTGTGCTTTCCCCAGCCTGCACTTTGTTACTCAAGCAAAAATAATACTGTAACTTAACCATTCCCACAGGACTCTAGGACACTTATGTTGTTCTCATTGGATAGCTAAGACTTGTGATTGTTGTATTGTCCTCCACTAGAGAGTTTGTCCTGAGAAAATCACTCAAGCCCCCAAACTGACTCTTCTATAATCCACCTACTCCTTCTCTTCCCACTTATGAACGTGTGTATATATTATCTGCTCACACTTTAGCTGGGTGGAGCTCCAATCAAGAGAATCCCAAGATTTGCAAATTGGTTTATTGTAATCAAAGTAATTAAACTGCTACTTGATTATTGTTCTATCAAAGCCAGGCTAGAGACCAGCTCAGTAAAAATTTTATTAACAATGCAAAGGTAGAGTGCAGTCATTTCAAACTTTAATCAACAATATTATAACCCAACTCCTTAAATGGATAGATATAACACTTGACAACATTAGCAAGATCATAACGTATACATACAACTCACTTGAGCTGATCAATGGTACTAACAATGTCTCCATAAGATTTTGTAGAGGGATAGAGAATAATTCTCAATAATCAGTTATACTGTAAGGAATTTAATTAATAATCCAAAAAAGGCTATCTAGAAAGTTAATTCCTGAAGGGAAATCAATGCTCAATTTGACATGTGACTCATATTTAAACATTCTCAGATACTTAAGTGTCAAGGAGGGTAGGGACCAGTATTAAATGACCACCTTTAATGTTTATGTCTTTTCTCAACACAAAATTTACTTCAGCTCCAACTATTGCCTTCTCCTTTTCATGTAGAATAGAATATATTAAAGTAACATTTTGACATGACACATAAAACCTGACTAATAGCCTACTTGGGCTTAAGAAGCATTAGGTAAACAGAAAAAGTATATGATTAAATAGGAAGAGGTGTGTGCTTCATTTAAATTTTGCCTAATTCAGCATTATAACAAAAATAATAGGACTAGATACAAGTCACACCCTATGAATCACTATATACTTTAAAATGAATCACTATATACTTAAACAAAGCACAATAATTACAGCAAGTAATCATCCTTTGATTTTTGTTATCCAATATCTAATTATGCAATTTTTAATGCCTCAGTGAATTCCTCTGAAACTAGATACTGCTAGTTTGTGTAGAAGCTGGATTTGAATCATTCAAGACATGTATTCAAAAAACAAGTCTGGTACTTATTAGATGGTGTGACTTTTGGTAAGTCTCTTAATTTCTGTATGCCGGTTTCTTCTCCTGTAAAAAGGAGATCATAGTCCCTGTGCTCTTAGGAACATTCAAAGGATCAAATGAAAAGTAATAGAAAACCTTCTGCAAACCTGAAAGTTATATAAATACTAGTTATTACTAAGGAAGAATTTGTACAAATTTTGTGTGCAAAGACTAATTATTTAATCAGTGCAGTGATACTTGACAGTTAGAAATCTATGAAATTAGATGCCTCTTTCAGGTAATCCATTATAAGCTATATTTTTTTCCCTGCAAAGAAAGTGTAAAGGAGTGTAACTCAGATTCCTATAGGTTCTCAAGTGACTGAAGACAATACTAAGCACTAAGCCAAATTCCACTATTTCATTTCACATGGGGAAATGCAATACTTTAAATTACCAAGTTATATAGAATAATAAATAAATTACTCTCTTAAAGTAAGGGTGTATATGGGAAATCATTTGTAACTAAAGAACCAGTTGAAATAACACTGACATGCTCATCCTAATCAAAACTTAAGGTATTTAATAAATGTAATGTTTGTGGAAAAAAGTGAAAATGAACAAATTTCATTGAGAAGGAAAGAAAAACCAGGTGTTAGTAAAATGTCAATCACCATTTTATCAGGAAAAAAAGGGGTTGAATTCAGGAATTTTGAAGGAGAATCTGGCAAGGAAAACACAAAAACTAATTTTGACTACATGATGGCCAGGTTTAATGTAACTGTTTATTCCCATTGCTGCCCTGCAAAAAAAAAAGTGCCCCCATCAAAACTACACTGAATAGAATAAAGTTTCTGGACAAAGTTCTAGAGAAAATGTTGGCACCAACTACATTTAAAAAAACAAATTTTTAAGGCATAATAAAAATACATAGAAAATTAATTTCTTAATGCATTTTAGAAGACACTGAGAGTAAGATGTTAAGAATCTTTGGATATGCTGAAAGGCATGTTCCAACAAACAAATGTCAGATATGTACCTCCTTTGTATACAAATGAGCAGATACTTAAACACTTTCTTGTTTTCAATCTCACTCTTATGGGCTATTTTCATTCCCCATTCTTCCAGAGCACCTCTACAACCCACTTTCAGGGCCTACAGTAAAAGACCCACCAATAGACAAGGGAAGGGTGAACGACACTTGTGCTCATCTTCCCCACCCAGTACTCCCATCTCTTATTACACCCCCCCACCCCAATTCTACTGGAATTCTTGTTCTAGTTGTCACCTCTAGTGGCTTTGAGTTTCAGAATTCATGTGGAAAGGAGGAAATATTGACAAGGATGTGGTTTTAATGAGCTAAGTTTTTGCCATGATGAGCTAGCACCCAAAATGTATTTTCCCCAGACACATTGTTATAAATGGTGATTAGGCTCCATATTTCAACCACATTCTGGGTTAAGGCTTCTGTGATCCAGCCTCAAAATTAACATTTACAACATTATTCCTACATAAAAATGATTCTTAGTTTCAATCAACTGGTTTCCAAAATCTTAGAACACAGTTCATTAGTTAAAATGAGTATTGTCTATACTTTACAGGCTCATAGGAATCAGGAGGCTTATCTTGTCTGTAAAGCAATCTCCAAAATCATCAGGGAATCCTTAAGAGGTAAAAACCTTTGGCTAATAAATCCCATATGCCAGTTCCCCTTAATTTGCCAAGTAAGACATTTAACAGCAATTTCCTATGGATACTTAAACATTGAGGATAGCAGGTTCAAATTAATCCAAGATTTAAGTTTGCTAAATATTCTAGGTAGAACATTTCCAGAATTTGGTGCTCACCTTATAGATATCCATCATGAAACTTCATCTGTCTACTTGCATGGTAATAATAGATGTTCCAAAATTCAAGGTGTATGGAATTATAAATTTTATTGTTATTTAGTTGGACTGAAGAAAATTTCAAGAAAATTGTAGGCCATTATTTCCACTTGAAAAACTCCTATTTATCCACTTGATATTATGCTACCAATCTAGTTAATTTCTAGATCTAATGATTCCAGTTTCACTAGACAGAATATTGTAGAGATTTGTGACTCCGTTTATTCTTCAGTGTACCTCTAATAACTAAGGTTTCAAAATCATCAGCAGTTTGTCAAGCTGGTATTTGAACAGTATTAAAATTGACTTTTTAAATATTGTCCAAAATGTTTATTTCAAAGAATTAAAAGTTCTCAGTGATTTGGTCTCCCCATCAACTGTTTATAGTAAAAAAAAAAGTCTTAGAAAAATATGAATAACCAAATTATCAAAAAGAAATAGGTTAATAAGGCCTTTAAAAAAAAGACTATAAGGCCCCATTCCTCTCGGTTAGGAAAGAATTGTGGTTTGTGAAAGTAGTTTGTTCACAATTAGTGAACTTCAGAGGCAGTCAAAGGCATTTAAGGCTTATGAGAGAGAATAGCAGGGAGATATTATTCACTTTAAAAATCAGTTAATAAAGGATCCAACTTTCTCTCATATATATGACAGACCTTTGGATTTAAAATCAGGCCAAGAGCCTTCCAAATGACAGAAGCTACAGATGCCCCGGATGATCTGGTGGCAAAAATCTGCCATGGAGAATAGATCCATAAACAAGAGAAAACGAAAATTAACTAATAAGCACTTGCAGAGGTCAAATCAAGTGCAATAACATTTCAAGATGCATCTTAGTGAATCTTTCCCAGACTGTTGTGGGAAAGAGATCAAAAAGCCTCATAGGATGTCTGAAGAACAATGCATCATGAAGGCAAACTTAAAAGGACACAAATAGATTTAACACCCGTTTTCTCAAATATTAGTAATGCTCCCATAAAAGGTAAAGGTCCTGTATCACTATAATTTAAGGATTCTGAGGTAAATGATTAATTACCCTTCTGAAACACAAGTTGTATCCCTTTACCAGACAAGGGAGGGGAGCATTCCCTCAGGCAGCTATTCAACACATCATTCACATGGGTTTTTAGTTCCCCAGTGACACTGTCAATGATTTCTGCTATAGGACCATCCCTAGATGAACATTTGCCCACCAAAACACAGATGTTCCTGGTACCTATGAAGATTTTACTCTTTCCCCATTTTCTTTCATTAAAGATTCTCTCATATCTGGAACTAATTCTTGGTTGCAAACCCAGAGAATTCCTTGCTCCGACAACATTTGTTTTCTCTATTTCCTGAAAGGCTCTGTGACCCCTGGTCCTATGTAGCCCTTGATGTTTCTAAAAGACAAGTTTGAGCAGCGAGCTACATGAAAGTCTTCACATAAATCATCAATTCCTTCCCTCCCCACCCCACCCCAACTTGTACTAATTAGAAACTATAAATCTTGACACCCTAAGAGTTTCTAGTCTGAAGATGATGGTATTAGTTTCCTTTAGTAGAAAGAGATGCTGGATTTGCCGCCTGGTGGGTTGAGGACTTTGTTGTGAGAACGAGGCCTGGGGCCCAACCTGGGCTCATGGTTGTCAATCGTGAGTTTAGACTCAGTTTCCTTGGCTCGTTCCTCCTTTCCTTTGTCACACTTCTCATCATGTTCTTTGGAAGATGGTGTATTCTCTGTAGCTGTTTAATAAAGTCAAAAATGTCATTCACATGGTGAGTTAAATACTTTTATAGAGAATTCAAGAATTCAGACTTAATTCCAGTGAAAATAAAGACTATTTCTAAAAGGTCTGGCATAGAGGGGAAGATAAGATGGAACAACTCAAGACAGCATCAAGTTTTTGCCCAATTCTATCTTGGGCTACTACATGTCCCTTTCTGGAGCTGCTCAAAAGTACTTTCTAGGCATCTCAGTTTTCTCTAAGAAACAGATGAACTAGAATAACCAGGAAGTTTATTTAAGAAACTCAATTTTTTTTTTTTTTTTTTTTTTTTTTTAGGTTTTTGCAAGGCAGTGGGGGTTAAGTGGCTTGCCCAAGGCCACACAGCTAGGTAATTATTAAGTGTCTGAGGCCGGATTTGAACTCAGGTACTCCTGACACTGGCCAGTGCTCTATCCGCTGTGCCACCTAGTCGCCCCCAAAGAAACTCAATTTAAAGAGATGTTTCCCAAATACTACTGCAAACATTTACCTATTCTGGCAATTTCTGAGTTGAAAGTACTTGATAAAATCTTGCTTTCTGCTCTCAACAGACCACTTCTTCCCTGAGTATAATGACTTGACAAAAACACAGAAATAGATTCTTTCATGCTCATATCATATAAACCCAAAGGCATTAGCAGATTTCAAGTGCTTTTAAGAACCACAGTGATGATGATGATGATGTTTGTCCTATGTTCTCAAAGACCACCATGACATCTGGGAGGTGATGCCATGATCAGCACATGAATTGGATTTGAGTGAGGGGCTCCTCTGGAGCTGAGTCCTGTGATCAGGTGAATCAGGATGTCTGGATATGGTCCTGGATGTGAGGAAGTGATGTTAAGTGCTGAGGCCAGGTCCTCCTGTCTCCAGGGCTGGTGCTCTATTCACTGAACCACCTAGGTGCCCTGCTATTTAAAAGCCTTGATGGCATCCTCATGCAGATTCTAACTAATCTCAGTATCTTTGACTAGGGTTATCTTTCCCCAGGTAGGATGCCAAAAAGCACAACAAAACAATCCAAATTGAAGCACTAGAAAATACAGTATAAAAGTGTATTAAATGTACCTTTTATGGGACAGAGAAGGAATAGAAATTATCTTCTCACCTCTAAGTTGCAATTTTGTGTCTTCACCTTCACGTAAAACAATATGATCCTGCAATAAGGCAAGTAGAGTCATGTCAACACTTTATCCAGGAACCTATTTAGACTTTTCTTCAAAGCCAAGCAGGAAATATTATGCTTCTGCATATTCCACACACATTTACACCAATCTGTTTTACCCTTCACACAGCTTTTAAGAGAGGAGGAACTAGTGAAGTATATCAAGCAGTGATCTTTCCATCATAACTAAGTTAACTCAAATTTTCTCTCTTAGTACAATTTATTATCTGGAATCCTAACCTGGCTCCTTCTTGCAAGTTGCATTCTATTCTATCACAGTCCATCTTTGGGCTGTCAAGTCACAAACATAAAGACTGCCCAGGAAAGAATAAGCTTTGGCAATAGCAGTGAGCTTGTTGCTCTAGGACTCAGAATATATCTGATTATCTGGATAAGATTATGAATATCCTATGGAAAATAATTTGATACATCAAGGATTTTCTGGAGATTTCTACAGGATTGTCTCAGGCGTTCCAGTTACTCAACACAGACAAACTGGAACAAAGAACCAAAAGAAAGTCTAAATCAATTCATCAGACTGTAGGACTCAGTAAAGCCATCACAGATTTCAATGACTTGGTCTCTCACTAAAGGAAGGCAACAGACATGGATTCAATCAGCATCTTCAAAGGCGAAAGTCATTTTCAAAGTTTCGATTTTCAAGATGATCTCAGTGTAAAATATTGACATATCACTACCAGCAATTAATTGGAAATGAACTTACTTTAGGTATAATAAAAAAAAAATAGAAGGCTTCTTCAGGAGCTAAGATTCAGGCTAGCTTATAAAAAATAGATATAAGGAATAGGGAGAAGGAATCTTTAAGCTATAGGGTTGTTGGAAAGAAAAAGCTGCTTCAATTTTGCTTTCAGAAATGACTTTTTCTACAAGTTCAATTTAATGAATTTTTCTTTTTAGTTTTTTTTGCAAGGTAGTGGGGGTTAAGTGATTTGCCAAAAGGCACACAGCTAGGTAATTATTAAGTGTCTGAGGCTGGATTTGAACTCAGGTCCTCCTGACTCCAGGGCTGGTACTCTATCCACTGTACCACCTAGCTGCCCCAATTTCCTACTTCTTTTTTTAAAATTTATTTAAGGCAACGAGGTTAAGTGACTTGCCCAAGTTCACACAGGTAGGCAATTATTAAGCATCTAAGATCACGTTTGAATTCAGGTCCTCCTGACTCCAGGCCTGGTGCTCTATCCACTGCCCCACCTAGCTGCCCCAATTTGATGAATATTCTGACAATAATTAGAACTATACTATGTGGTCAAAGTTGAAGTTCTGTTAAGCTTTCCTTTTAGATACTCATCTAGATTATTTGTTACCAGGTGGCACAATGGATAGAGCACCGGCCCTGGTGTCAGGAGTACCTGAGTTCAAATTCAGCCTCAGACACTTAATAATAACCTAGCTGTGTGGCCTTGGGCAAGCCACTTATCCCCATTTGCCTTGCAAAAGCCTAAATAAAAAAAAAAGATCCTTTGAAATCAAAATAGAGATGACTTATGATAGAAGACGCATAAATTTTATATAACTGATAGCTGCATCCAAGAAAATAGTACATTTGTTGCTTCTCAGTAGCTCAAACTTCATTTTCTGAGAACTTAAAATTGGTAGGCAGAAACTTTTTTTTTTTGTTTCAGCCCCAACTATTTGAATGTAAAAGTTCATACCTTGGGCTTGTTTGGGTGTGCTAAGGGTGCGGTAATGGTGACTGGAGACCCAAATATATCACTGGTCTTCCCACCAGGGGGATTCAAACGAGATCGAGCCTGTACAGGAGTAGGTTCTTCAAAGATACCACTTCCTTTGCCTCCTATAAAATTGATCACATTAGAACAGCTCATATTTAAATGATCTTTTTACATTTGCAAAGCCCTTTATTCAACGCCACTTTTTGAGGTAGAAAATAAGTTGGCTACTATTCCCATTCCAGAGATCACAAGAATAATGAAGGCTTTGAAGCAGAAACTGGGGCTCAAAGAGATAAGGTCATTTAGTAGCACTGGAAGCTGAGACACACCCAAAATTTCTGATTCAGTCTGATGTTCTTTCCTTCACTACCTCTATTTGTCCATACCATCAGTGTAATTTATGTCTTTTAAGTCCAATATAACTAAACATTTTAGAAAACAGTCTCAGGAAAACAGGTGTTATGACCTCTGAACTGGAATGAGCATGTTTTCTTTTTTTTGAATTTTACAGTTTTCTCCCTAATCTCACTTCCCTCCCCCCAAAGGAGGCAGTCTGATAGTCTTTACATTATTTTCACACTATAAATTGATCTAAACTGAATGTGCTGAGAGAGAAATCATATCCTTAAGGAAAAATAAATAAAATATAAGAGATAGCAAAATTATATTTTAAATTAAAGGTCTTTGGTCTTTGTACTAACTCCACAATTCTTTCTCTGGATACAGATGGTATTTTCCATCACAGATATCCCAAAATCATCCCTGACTGTTACACTGAAAGAATGAGCAAGTCCTAATAAGACTGATCAACCCCATGATGTTGTTATGGTGTACAATGTTCTTCTGGTTCTGTTCATGTTGCTCAGCATCAGTTCAAGCAAATCCTTCCAAGATTCTCTCCATTCCCATCCCTCCTGGTTTCTAATAGAACAATAGTGTTCCATAACACACATACACCACAATTTGTTTAGTCATTCCTCAACTGATGGAACATTCACTCAATTTCCAATTCTTTGCCACCACAGAGTTGCCATGAATATTTTTGTACAAGTGATGTTTTTACCCTTTTTTCATGATTCCTTCAGGGTACAGATCCAGTAGTGGTATTGCTGGATCAAAGGGTATGCACATTTTTTATTGCCCTTTGGGCATAATTCCAAATTGATGAGCATGGTTCTAAGGGACCTAATGTCAAACTATAACTGTAGAAAGAGGTGAAGAGGGAGTGAATTCCAGGCAAGAACATACTCTGCCAAAGATGGAGGGTGAAGTTTTATATACAAGGAACAGCAAAAGGTCTGTGTAGTCAGACCAAAGAGGGCATAAAAGGGAGCAATATATAATAAAAAGGGAATAAGTAATTGGAAGCCAGGCTTTATTCTAGAGGCAATTGAGGCTCTTTGATCTTCTGAGAAATGACTTCTTTGTGTCACAGAATGCTGCTGAGAATTGTGACAGCAAACAGAAAGTATAGCAACTGGAGAGGAAGAGATTCCTCCTTGACTAAATGCCTATTACAGTCACCTAAAGTCAAAAGGTACATGATCATTTTCACATGAACATAATTCTATATAAATTTATGCTAATTAGGCCTATCATCCTGATCTCAGGGAAAGAAACAAAGTAAAAAATAGAATTCAATAATTTGAGAGGAAAGAAAGAGTAAAAATATAGAAAAGGGAAAAGACAAAAATTTCTGGGTATAGAATTCAGGAAAGATACAGAAAAAGTAGAAGCTGGTTGTGGAATTTATTCTAAATCCCAGAGAATTGTGCTTTCCATTAGTCACAAAGAACCTTGTTTCTTCAGAGACCAAGAGAACAAGTCTGATCTGGAAGTGAAGGTTAAAAAGAACAAAAATAAGGGGCGGCTAGGTGGCATAGTGGATAAAGCACCGGCTTTGGAGTCAGGAGTACCTGGGTTCAAATCCGGTCTCAGGCACTTAATAATTACCTAGCTGTGTGGCCTTGGGCAAGCCACTTAACCCCTTTTGCCTTGCAAAAACCGGAAAAAAAAAAAAAAGAACAAAAACAAGAAATATAGTGTTTTCCAAAACTAAACTCGACCTATTATTGCCATACTTTGTGTATTAAGATTCCTCCCATTATGGTGAAATATAACGTATATTCTCTGTATGTGTGTGGATCTAGATGATCCATTATAGAGGAGAGGTCCTAAACAGAAAAGATAATACTACAGTCCCAAGGTCAAAATTAAAGAGAGGAAATTCCATTTTAATGTCTTGAAAAAATAGTAGTTAATACCCAAAATAATCTTTTTTTTTTTTTTTTTTTAAGATTTTGCAAGGCAATGGGTTAAGTAGCTTGCTCAAAGCCACACAGCTAGGTAATAAGTGTCTGAGGTTGGATTTGAACCCAGGTACTCGACTCCAAGGCCAGTGCTCTATCCACTGCACCACCTAGCCGCCCCCCATCTTTTTTTTTGAGGTAAATTTGGCATGTTGCCAGATACTACTATCAAAGGAAATCTACAGGGGGAAAAAATCTAAAGGGACTTTAAAATGCAATAAAAATTTGGTGAAATGATCCCTGACCATAACTAAATTTTCCATTAATGAATAAAACAAAAAGTGTTTCCCAATCCCTAGGGACAATGATTCTTTTTTTTAAATTAAAAAATTTTTTAAAAAAAGATTTTATTTATTTTGAGTTTTAAAATTTTCCCCCATTTTACTTCCCTCCCCCCCACAGAAGGCAATTTGTCAGTCTTTACATTGTTTCCATGATATACATTGATCCAAATTGAATAGGCACAGTAATTCTTACAGTCATTGGTGAAGTTTCACTGATGAGCTACAGAACCCTACTGCAACTGAGATCTTTCTGAATCACAAGGTTTTTTTTTTTTATTGAATCTTGTGTCACAATGATAGTTAGATGCTATTCCTTGCAAAGCAACCCAGAACAGTCTCTGTGGAGTACCTCTAACAATAATCCTATTAAATCATTGTTAAATAAACTAGGTACATTCACCTGGAAGTGGCTAAATTTTTTCCAGTCTTCAATAAAATGTACTATCTTTTCATATACTCTGTAAGGCCAGTCCTGGTACTACTAAATCTCTACATTTATGAGGGCTTCAGCAATAAAAACAGAAAACCTATTCAAGAACCCAAGGCACATAAACAACACTTCCTTCTCCAAACCCTTATATTTTCTAAAACAATCTTCAGTCCACTAAAACATTAATTTAGGGTTTTCAAAGAAAGGGTCCAGGCTCAGTTCTAGAGGGGCTTCCAGTACTGATTCTACTTGATAAGCTGTATTATCTAATTCATTCCCAGGCCCCACCTCTCAAATCTGTAACAGTAGGATAATTCTAATTTCTGGATATTGGGAAACACTTTAGAGTGACTAATAGTCTAAGCATCTAGCGCTAGGACAAGAATACAACCAAGATAAAGATTTCTCCCAGATTTTTACTTCACTTATAGGTATTCAAGAAGACCCGATTTTTGAGCTCCCAGGCCAAAGAAGAAATAAGAAGCAAGAAACAAAAACGAGACCTTTCTTCCTGAGTAAACTGAAAAATAAGAACTATCCCATAAAGAAGACTAAAATTTTAAAAGGGAAGAAAAAATGTTAGCAGAGGAGTCAGTGAAAAGGGTAATAAGATGAGAGATGAAAAGAAAATCCTTACCTGGAGGATTTGACCTTTTGGGTGTATTCTGAGGTTCCTCAGGTGCTCCAAAGATATTAGATGCCATTCTATTTGGTCTATTTGAAGGAGTAACTTCTTCTGGAGTTCCAAAGAGATTGCTTGAGTTTCCTCCAGGGGGTTTCATTACCCTGTGTACAAAGAAATATGAGTTACAGTTAAGCTTCCAGTCTCTTCTGAAAAGCCAGTATTATATCATTTAGGATCTTCCTAAGGACTCTTCCAAACCCAAACGATGCCAAGGTGATTTTTAGAAAACAATTTTTATCATGTCATCCAGCCCTTGTTCAATGAACTCCACCACCTCCTTAGTATTTAAAACTCTTAACACGATCCCGTTTCCTTCCTTTTTTAGCCTTCTTAAATATGGCCCCACCAAAAACTGACTCAACTATTTTGGTCTACTTGCAATTTCTCAAAAACAATACTGCATCTCTCATCTTCCTGGTCTTTGCAATAGTTGTGTCCCATATTTGATATGGCCTGCATCCTCTCCCTCATTCCTTAGTTTCCCTGACTTACTCCATCTCCCAATTCTCTTTTCTCTCTATGCTTTCTTCTTTCGAATATTTCCTATTCTGTAAATATCCTGAATGTTCCTCTTTACCTAGTTATTTACATGCTGTCTTCCTATTACTCCAAAATCCAGTGCTCTTTCTATGCCATGTCTTTGCCATTTCTGGTCTTAAACCCCTCATATCTTATTTAGAATAACTCAATATATTTTTATAAAGATAAAATCTAGATATTGTTTCACATTTATTAAAACTTTAAGAAACTAGGTCACTGCAACAGTTTTTTTCTTATGCAGTCTAGCAGTGGTGAATAAGAAATCACCTCTAATATCCTTGCTATCTATGTTTACAAAACAGCAAAAAGAAAACCCCCCACTAATTCACATATTTCAAAGAACAAGAAGTTCTCAGGTCATCTATAGAGTAAGGATGCCTAGTATGGCTGACTCATTTCTTTTCAAAGACGAGATAAGGTTGCCAGACACTACAACTTGACAAAACACATGGGTCAGTCAGTAAACACCATAGAAGCCAAGTACAACAGCTGGTAGTGCCAGGGTTTTTGATATGATGCCAATGTATCCCCGACTGCTTGAGTGAAAGAATAGGCAAGAACATAAGCTGAAGTTGACAGTTCAGCAGTTATTTTTGGGAAAAGGATTTGAGGAGGGCATTAGGGAATGGGGAAAGGGGGTACAAGAGGAAGGGGAAACTGCGGTTTGATTTAATTTCCCATTATAAACAAGGATTAAAAGAAACAGTACTTTGGTGGATATGTTATTTTGAATCCAACAAACATTTGTAAGTCACTATAGTTTAGTTTTAACCAGGGTTTATGTATTTTCCTTGGCTAGTTACAGCAAGTCTAACATTCTTAGGGCTTTAAAGGGAAGGGATTTAAATTCAAGTCAAACTGAATTTGACACTATTTCACTACAAAAAAGAGCATCAGGTTTAGGTCCAGTGCATTTGACTGTAATTCAGACATTTATAAAAATTAAGCTCATACTACTTCTTAAAGAAAACTCATCCTTCCTATTCATCTCAATAATCAAGTGACTATTCAGGTACTTTCATCTCATGTCAAAGTCAATAAAATCAGGGGGTGGCTAGGTGGCAAAGTGGATAAAGCACCAGCCCTGGAGTCAGGAGTACCTGAGTTCAAATCCCACCTCAGATACTTGATAATTACCTGTGTGGCCTTGGGAAAACCATTTTGCCTTGCAAAAACCTTAAAAGAAAAAAAAAGACCTCATTTCTCAAACATAGAGAACAGTCAATAAAATCTTTTTATAGCTCTCTTCACTTTTATTTTTATTTTTCAAGTCATATTTAAAATAAGATGTTAAAATTACATTTTTCCTCACTGTGTGGACCATACTACTAGTTCATCAATTCTAGTAGTTTCTCATTGCCTTTCATTTCAAATGCAGTTTATATAATGCTTGGCTAGAGAGCAATCTGGTGATGTTCACTGACAGACACATGTGATGTATATAACAGATAGATTACACATATGCACATGTACATATTATGTGTATATATTTCTATTTATTTATTTTTCACTAGACCCAAGTGTTTTTTTAGGTTTTTTTTACAAGGCAGATGGGGTTAAGTGGCTTGCCCAAGGCCACACAGCTAGGTAATTATTAAGTGTCTGAGACCGGATTTGAACCCAGGTACTCCTGACTCCAGGGCCGGTGCTTTATCCACTGAGCCACCTAGCCACCCCTTAGACCCAAGTTTTAAGCTTCCTTTAGCTCTTTTTTTTTCTTGACTGAAGGAGTAATGACCACTTCCTATGAAGTCATCTCTCAGTTATAGAAAACCATTAAAATTCCAGTAATTTGAAAAATGCTTCCCCAAGGATGGCTGGGAAAAGAAAAGTTTCCAGGCATATACTGTGATATCTTACTTTCCCTCTGTTGATTACTTCCTAGTTATGCTTTATATAGCTTGTTTGTACATAGTTGTTTATGTTTTCTCTCTTCTATTAACTCATGAGGGCAGGGATTATCTTTTTGCCTCTCTTTGTAGTTTAGCACAGTGACTAGAACACAGAAGGAGCTTAGTAAATGCTTACTGACTGAACGAATGGACAAGTTACTTAACTTGTATGAATCTCAATTTCTGATAATACAATATGGCCCCCTGCCTCCATTATAAGATTGCTGAGAAGCAAATGAGGTAATACATGTAAAAGCTAAGCATTATACAGAAGTTATTATGACATTCACTACTCCACAAGGATAAATAAGTGACCATAGCTTATTTTCCTTCCTCTGCTTTTCAAAAAATAAGGAAAGGCTACTATTCAAAAAAAGTTTGTTCACTTCATGAACTGAGAATAAGAAAATTTAAAGGAGAGGACATATCAACTTATATGTCAGTTATTAAGTCTACTAATGGTGGATTTGACTTATTTTAAGCATAGAGATGTTTATAAAACTAGTATTTTGGGCAGCTAGCTGGCGCAGTGGATAAAGCACCGGCCCTGGAGTCAGGAGTACCTGGGTTCAAATCCGGTCTCAGACACTGAATAATTAATTACCTAGCTGTGTGGCCTTGGGCAAGCCACTTAACCCCATTTGCCTTGCAAAAACTAATTAAACAACAACAAAAAAACCTAGTATTTTAAAAACTTGGGCCTGTAAAATAAAGAAATTGTAAAAAAAGTAACTGAGTTTAAAAAAGTGCTAAAAGACAAATAAAAGAATGTTTCAGTTATAAATTATTATTCCTAGCTTGAAAAATCTTTGGTCAATTCCTAATACCTAGAAAGTAATAGAAGTTAACTCAAACAAGCAAGTATCAATAATTTCAGGTCTATATAACACATGTATAAGTACAGAACTCCTGCAACCTAGTACAAGTAGACAATTTTGGTTCTCAAATCAGTCTGTGGAACGAGTAGAAACTTTAATAAAAATATAAAATTCTTAGCAATTGTTCTTTTAACTTCTCAGGTTCCTAAACCTGATTTACCATGAGATGCTGACTTTGATACTTTACATGAAAAGTGATAAAGGATTTTCAGGGGCTAAGAAGCTCTCTAGATTCACATAAAAGGTTGAGACACTTGCTATTTTATTTGTACTCATATTATTTTAAAACTACACTTAGCAGAATTCATTTTAAGTTCTATTTTTAAAATATAAAAAAATGCAATTCAAATAAGCTAGAATGTAAATTGAAAACTATTTTTTTTTTCTTTCTGTGCTGGTAGCTGTGAAAGCAGACAGACCTCAACCAAATTCTTTATATTTAGTGTTAAAAAGATTTTGATTAATGATAGCCACAGTATTATGTCACAAATTTTTTTTATAATTCCTTTAATTAAAGTAATTCTTTAGAAAAAACAATGGATGAAAAGTAGGGTTAAAGAAAATTGAGGGAAATGTCTAATGGAAAACTAAAATTCTGTAATTCACTTCAAAGCAAAAAAGACAGAAATGTGATCTCAAGTTGCAAAAATGCCTTAAAGAAGTTTAGACATCACTATTCAGCTAGAACAATCACAATTTGGGAAAGACACATTTCTGTTCTCTGCAGAGAAATCAAGGTTTGCCTGTTCCTGTTCTTACAACTATGAACTGAGGGCATCTTTGCCAAACAAAATGAAATAAAAGTCACAAGAAGTGTAAAATATGCTATATCAATGTTCTACAACTATAGGCAAAAAAAAATCTCAGTATACTGGAGACACAGAATCGAGAATATTTCCATATTTGAGCTGAATAATTACAAATTTATGAAACAAGCTCTGCAAAACCAGAAAAACATTGTACACCCTAACAGCAACATGGGGGTGATGATCAACCTTGATGGACTTGCTCATTACAAAATCAGTGCAACAATCAGGGACAATTTAGGGTTATTTGCAATGGAGAATGCCATCTGTATCCAGAGAAAGAACTTTGGAGTTTGAACAAAGACCAAAGATTATTACCTTCAATTTAGGGAAAAAAACTGTTATCTTATTATGCAATTTTGCTATCTCTTTTATTTTTATTCCATAAGGATATGATTTCTCTTTCATCACATTCAACTAAGATCAATGTATATACCATGGAAACAATGTAAAGACTAACAGAATGCCTTCTGTGGGTGGTGGGAAGCAAGAATGGGAGGAAAATTGTAAAACTCAAAATAAATAAAATCTTTCTAAAAAAAAAGCTCTACCATTAAGTAACTCCAGATGTCTTCTTGAGGCAATACCAACACAAACTTAATTTGCCTCCAAAACTTATCAAATGAATGTTTTAGAGATTTTTATTTTCTGAATCAAGGGCAAAATGTGTAAAACAAAGTTTAACAAATGAGATTTATGTTCTAAAATAGCATCTTGATAGGGCAAAGCAACTGATGACTTTACAGATATGTCCATACCATTTACAAGAAGAGAGAAACTACAAAAGAGATTAGTCACAAGCCACCTAAGCTCTGCTGGTACACAAACGTTGTCATTGTTTCCAAGACTCCTGGCACCACAACTCTTCCCTAAACTTCCACAACCCTGCATATTCAGCTGAATGTTCTGCTTGGGGAAATTTTCTGATTGGGACAAAGATTCTTTTAGTTGATGTTTACCTTGGGCTTTTCGTTTGTATAATTAATAGACGGATAGTTTTAAACACCATTTTTTGCTAGGGCACATTAAAAGTGACCTTAGGGTTATTATATATATTGTGCTAGACACATCTACATTCAATATCCTTGTCATCAGATTACAATGCCTGTATATATAAATATCGAATTTCAGCATGAAATTCAATTAAATAGGAGAAAACCCAGGTCCAGTAGTTAAAAAAAATGCATGCATTTCTAAGGTGCTCATAAGAGAAGCACCACAGCGGTACTCTAAAAGGAATGGCCCAAAGTTGGTCTGTTAACTCTACCCAAGAAGGGTTTCCATGCTTCTGAAACCCCCAGTTTAAAAAAATATAGCGGTGGCTAGGTGGCCTGTGGATAGAGCACCAGCCCTGGAGTCAGGAGGACCTGAGTTCAAACCTGATCTCAGACACTTAATAATGACCTAGCCGTGTGGCCTTGGCCAAGCCCCTTAACCCCAATGCTTTGCAAATAAAATTAAAACATATAGCAGGATGCATCCCCGTTTAAAGAACCCCTAGGGATGCATAAACATTCAGTGGGGTGTAAAGCGGCTGTTCTTAACCTGGGATGCCTATTTCGACAGGACCCGTTTCCTTTGTGATTCGCTGGGGTTCGGAGGAGGGGTTTCTGGGCTGCGCCCCGCCGCTCCGCGGGTCCCCCGCGCCGGGCCCAGGCGGGAAGGCCCAGGGCCGGAGTCGGGCCCCGGGCTAGGCGGGAGCGCCCCCGCGCCGCCCCCTCCCCTCGGCGGCCACGCCCCCGTGCTCACCTCCCCCCGCCCCAGGGCAGCTTCCAACTCAGCCCCGCGGCCCGCCACGCGCCCCTCCCCCGCTCCCCGGCCCGCGCTGCGAGGGTTCCCCTTCTCCCGCCTCCAAGGCCCCTTCCCCCCGGGCCCCCCGGGCCCCCCGGGCCTCCCGCCGCCGCCGGCGCCTGCCCCGCCCCCCTTGCTTCCTTCCTCAACGTGGCCCGGGCGGGGGGGGCCTGGCCCGGCGGCGCCGCCACGGCCGCCCCGCGGCCCGCCGCACCTGGAGCTCGGCTTGCCGCCCTCGGTCTCCCGCTCCTGGAACATGCTGGCAGCGGCCGCACCCGGAGCGGCGGAGCGTCCTTCTCGCGCCGCAGCCCGGCGCCGTTCCCGCTTCCACCCCCACCCCCGCAGGGAGGGGGGCGGCCGCCGCCCGCCTATTGGGCGCCGCGGCCGCCCGTCCGGGCGCCCGAGCCAATGGCCGGCCCGCCCCTCGCAGCCGCCCGCCTCCGCTGGGAGGGGAGCTTTCACATCCCCCTCTCCGTCCCCGCCCACCCCGCCCCGGCAGGAAGATTGGGCCGGGTGAGCCTGGCCCCCCGGGGCCAGCTCCTGGCCCTGCACTGGCCCCCGGGGTCCTGCCCGAGACCCCCGGGTCGCCTCGAGCCCGGGCTCCGGCGCCTTCCTGCGCCTTTGTGTACACTGGCGTGGAAGCTTTTGTTTCACTTGCAGGAAATGGGGTTGAGTGACTCGCCCAAGGTCACACAGCACGAACAAAGCCAAGCCGGGCTAAGGAGAGATGTATCTGGAAATGAATATTTCTATCAAAAATCGTTTAAAGGGGGGGGGGCAGCTAGGTGATGCAATGGAGAGAGCACCAGCCTGGGGTCAAGAGGACCTGAGTTCAAATTCAGCCTCAAGATAATTTTGAAGTATTAACTGTGTGACTTTGGGCAAGTCACCTAACTCCATTACCCCTCAAAAACCAAAAAAATCTTTCAAGGGTTACAAATTAAATAAATATCAGAAATACGTGATCGGAAGCCATCCCGTGACAGATAACTTGATTGAAGGATAGATTATTTTCCAAAAAATCACCCGGTGAGAAGGCAAAGTGCACAGAACGCTGAACTTGAAATCTGAAAGACTTGACTTCAAATCTTAACTTAAACAGTTGCTGTGAGCCCTGATAAGTCACTTAATTTTGTTTCCCCGTCTGTAAAATAGTCCTGGCAAAGCCCTGCATACTGGCAGCAACAATTAAAAATTCTACTAGTACTAAAAAGAAAATTTGATCTTCAAATACAAGACTCCAGAGATGAATAAAAAGGGAAAGGGAAAGGGAAAGAAAAAAAAAATCAGCCAACAAAGACTAAAAGGGAAGACAATAACCTTAACTCCTGAGAGTTGTATTTCTCTAATCAGAGGGAGCTCTGGGCTGGAGGGAGGGTAGGTGAAGACGGACCATGATATGATGAGAGTTGTATTTCTACTGGGACACATTAGGGTGTGATGATGTTTATGGCTCATTTGTACTTGTATCATGATAGATAAAAAGAGTATGCTTTAACAGAGGGTGTGAGTACAAGCCAAGTATAAAACAATTCATTCAAGAAATACTGGGAGAAGGAGGATACTTAGCATAGGAGGGGAAGTAGGGAGGGTGTAAAGACTGAGTGAATCTTAATCTGAATAGATTTGCTCAAAGAGGGAAAGATATATTTTTCCAATTGGATTTAGAAATTTACCCCACCCTACAGAGAAGTAGGAGAGAACAGGGGAAAGGACAATGTGAGGTAGGCAGCAGTCAAAAGCTAAACATTGGTGAGAAGGGCTAAGGAAAAAGAAAAGTACAAATAAAGGGATAGGATGGAAGGGATAAAGAAAAAGGTTTTACACAAATAAAACCAATACAAACAAGATTAGAAGGAATGCAGAAAGTTGGGGAACAATTTTCACAACTATTGTTTCTGATAAAGGATGCATGTATAAAATATATAGCAAAATGAGTCAAATTTATAAAAATACAAGTCATTTCTCAATTGAAAAATAGTCAAAGGATATGAACAGGCAGTTTTCAGATGAAGAAATTAAAGCTATTCATAGTCATATAAAAAGTTGCTCCAAATCATTAGCGATCAGAGAAATGCAAATTAGAACAAATCTGATATACCATCTTACCCCTATTGGATTGACCAAAATGGGAAAATGATCAATATTGGAAAGGATGTGAGAAAACTGGGACATTAATGCACTGTTAATGGAGTTGGGAACTGATCCCACTATTCTGCAAAGCAATTTGCAACTGTGACCAAAAGGCCAGAAAACTGTGCATATCCTTTGATTCAGCAATGTACAATCATGATAAAGGGGGAAAAGGTCCCCATATTCAAAAATATTTAAAGCAACTCTTTTTGTGATGGCAAAGAACTGGAAATTGAGGGAATACCCATCAATTGGGGAATGGTTGAACAAGTTTTGGTTCATGAATCCTATGGAATACCACTGTTCTGTCAGAAATAATGAGCAGAAAGACTTTGGAAAAAGCCTGGAAACACTTGCACGAACTGATGTCGAGTGAAGTGAACAGAACCTGGAGAACATTGTTCACATTACAACAATGTGAGATGATCAACTATGATGGATGTAGCTCCTCTCAGCAGTTCAGTGATCAAGGACAATCCTGAGAGACTTGCTATGGACAATGCCATCCACATTCAGAGACAAAACTAAGGAATCTGAATGCAGAGCAAAACAAACTATGTTCTTTCACAACATGCCTAATATAGAAATAGGTTAAATAGAAATGTACATGTACAATCTATATGAAATGGTTCATTCCAATAGGGAGTAGGGAGGGAAGAGAAAGCGTTAGAAAAATGTAGAACTCAAAGCCTGCAAAAGGATAAATGTTAAAAACTAACTTTGCATGTAATCAAAAAAATAAAGGAGAAAAAAAACTTCATACATATAAATGGGATACATTTAAATGAAATAATTATGCCACCACATTATATTTGTCTTTCATCCTGAGATCTATAAATACTGACCAATCTTGTTTATATTTTAAAATGTCTTATAAGCAGATATGAGGTGGGTGGACTGAAAGCAAACTACCTTGAAGAAACCATCCTTTTCCCCATCCAACACCTACAGACTGTAATACCTGATTTTTATTTTGTTTTGTTTTTGGCAAGGCAATGGGGTTAAGTGACTTGCCCGAGGTCACACAGGTGTCTGAGGCCGAATTGGAACTCAGGTCCTTCTGACTCCTGGGTTGTTGCACTATCTACTGCGCCACCTAGCAGCCCCCTTTTTCCCCAATAAAACAACAACAAAAAGCCCAACTAGATCTTTACTTTCATTCCCCCCTTTTAACTTTTGCTTTTAACCTCCTAGGAGAACTAAACTCCGTAGAAAGGAGGAATTATTACACAGGCATTTAATGAATGGTTGTTGGATGAAATTATTGGACAAAGTTTAAATTCAGAGACCTGTTCTTATCTAAATTATTTCCTCTGGTGTATAAGGGCATGAAATGTTTTCTTCCCTACAGAAACATTAATAGATGTAGCTGCACCTTGGGGTTTTCAAATAGGGACTGCTAGGTCGGGAAAGGGAGAGTGGAAAGATATAAAAACCTTTAGTTAGCTTTTCCTGGACAACATATTCAGCTACAATTCTAGAATTTCACTTCACCACAGCCTCAGAGCACTAAGTTAATTCCTTTGTTTTTTTTCCTACAGAACAATTGGTGAAAAATAACTATTCATCACTCAGTTTTTCTTCGAAAGTAAAAAGATTTTCAGTGTAAGTAAACATATTGAGGTCACTTAGAGATACAAAAGTATTCATACTATAATTTACAAAATAAAAATTATAATTGACAGAAGCAATTACTAGTTCTATACTTGTTTAGATCTTATCTTACCCTATATTAAAACTGTCAATAAGGGTACAAGAAGTAAGAATGTCAAGACTGGGACACAATGAGATGAGAAATTTTAAAATGTCTTAGTTTTAGAATAAATCTCTCTCTCTAGATTCACCTTATGAACCTTTAACATGCTTTTGAGGAGGGAGGAAGGGAGGGAGGGAAGGAAGATTTGCTGATTGTCCTTAGTTCTTGAAGAAGATCAATGACATCAGGAGGGTGATGTATTGACTTGCAAGTGAACTGGAATTAAGTGAAGCAGGGTTATATCTAGTCATCAGTCTCCAAGTCATTTGCAGTTCAGTAGCAAGACATTGTTCAGGACGGCTAGTAATAAACATAAAAGTACAATCAGGTACTGTGCTAATAAGCACTTAACAAGTATTATTTTATTTCATCGTCACAACTTCCCTTAGAAAAGTTGGGGTGTTATTTTCCTTTAGCAGCTGACTATCTTTTTCAGATATCTAAATTTTAATAGAGATAATTTTTATCCATTGCAGGTAGAAAAGACAAATCCAAACAGAAAAAAAAACAAATAGAAAAGGACACTTATTAGATCAAGTATTAGTATGTATTTATGCACAATAATAAAAACAGATTTACAAGTTGAACTGGAAATTTAAACATAGGAAGTTTAACAGCTTTTGTTTATTATATTAAATAGCCAAAACACCTTTTTTTCCAAAATTGGTAAAGAATAAATAATATAATTTACAATATGGTACAAAAAATAATCAGGAAGGACAGGCAATCTGCTTTATACATACACTGCATATGTATATTTATAATCTATAAAACAAATTCACATCTCAAACAAGCCAAAAACCTTAGATGATATGGCTTAACTATTTTTCAAAGAAACAGCAATAAATTCTGCTGCCAAACCATAAGCTCTAAAGCCAGTTATCCTGTTCCAGTAATGTATGATAACAGGTTGCTGTAGTGCTTCCAACGTTTAATTTACTTAACATTACTTACAAATTACTGAGGAATTAGGAGAGCTATAAAGGTTTGGGAAGCTGTTTAAAAAAACAACAACAAAAAAAGAAAAACCACCAAAGTGCAGTATTCCCTTAGAAATGCATCCGAGTAATTTCTTCCTTAGGGGTTTCCAGCATCAGCATACAAGACATCTCTTTGCAAAACAAGTTTGAGCTCAGTGATGTGATTTGGTTTTAATATGGAATTGTTAAAAGGCCATCCATCGAGAAGTTATATCATAAACAATGGTGATTCCTACACTTAGGACCAGGAGACTTAGGAGTACAGAGGAAATACTGGTAATTTAATTGATTTCAATTAAATCTTCTCCTTGAACAATAAATTCTACAAAAAGACTCAGATTATAGCACATCTCATTGTAAGCACTATTTTATAGGATGAGCATTCAGTTGCCACTGCATTTTCTAAAAGATACAAAAGGAGAAGCCCATCTTTACATACTCCATAAAAGGATGAAGGGCCATAGTCTTTTAAGGTTCTTACTCAATCTTGAATTTGAACAGGACCTTCAGAAATGGAGAACTTTGCCAAGGACCCCAAGCATATTACTGGGATCAGAAATGGAATTTTTAAGGAACTGATTTGCTTTCAGTGCAAATGTACATAGTAAGCCATAAATTCATATTGAAAGGTTAATGGACATCCATTTGAATGGAAATAAAATAATCCTCCTACTTTCTGACATATGCTGGTCTACTTTTGATTCTCTGAAAGATTTCTATCTTCATACATATATTTATAAGACTAGGAGAAATAAATTTTCTACTACAAACTATGAAATTTCCCTCAATTGTGGCAAGTAAAAGTATCATGTGACTTGCTGCAAAAGGGAAAAACAAAGGTCTTTACAGTCATTCATGTTGGTCATTGGAAAGGAGGAGACTTGCAGGTATTGGAGAAATCACTCTCCTTCCATTTGTTCTGGCTGCCCTAACCCAACTACTTTAGATATTACTTGCATCAACAAGATAGTTACTTAAATTGACCTCCATGGCAAGCAGAAAATGTTCCAGACTTGAAACAGAGAAACTTCTGATTTTTAAAGTCTTTGAATAAGCTTATTGTAATATAGTCTTCCTCTTTACTTTTAATTTAAAATCAGCCAGTTTCCACTTGTCTGCCTTAATTTCTCAAGAGCTCTTGCTGAGTAATGAGGTCAGAAATATCTAACCATATGGTAATGCTTCAATTGGTCATTAATTCCAGCATTATTTCTAAAAGACTCCTTGACTTTAATGGAATTAAGAGTAGAGTGTTCAGGAAGACTAATAGTGATGCAAAGTGAGCCGGCAGGATTTTTAACCTATAGCTAAGTGAGATATCAAGAGCAGGAGATAAGTCCTCAGCTCTGTTGAGTTTGGAGGATTGCTCAATCAACCCAGAAAATGGTCAAATTGCTTTAAAGATTATTTAACCACAGTGGCTCTTATCATCTGATCTGATTATGCTAGGTGCTACATCTTTCTTAAGGTCCAGGAAAGGCTTTCCTCATAAGCTACTATCAGTGAGGTTATCACATAAGACAAGAGTCAAGGGAGTGAAACCACACCATGGAAGCTGCATGTTCTCCATCCAGGAACCCTGTCTCCCTTATCTGAGGGATTAGAATATTGGTCCTTTATTACTGAAATGCTCCACTTGGGAGATTCCACAGATCTCTATATGGAGTAGAACAAACATTTATTTCTCCTGAAGAAGCCTTAAGTCCTGCTTTACCAGGCACTGGTCTAGACTGGCTGTGAACTATATGTCCAAAGACTGGGTTATATAGATCAGCTGGAGAGAGAAGCCAGACACAACAAGTAGCTCAAAAAAGCCTTGAAGGCCATTGGGTCTGCCTAAGACTATAGCTGAGAGGAAAAAAATATTGTTTACTTTCATCAAAGGTGGGAGTTAATGGCAGAGTAGATAGAAACAATGGACAATAGTCTCAGTGGGTATGACCTAAAGTTAAATGTGTCAGATGGATGAAGCCACAGAGGACGCTATGGATAAGGCTGAACTGCATCACGTGGATTCCTAAATACGTTGGGTAAGCAGAGTTGGCTATTAAGACATAGTTGTGGAAAGATCTAGTGGATTCAGAAGCTATGTAAAGGGTTTATAAGAATTCTCTCTACAAAGGACATGGCTTTTCTGTACTAAGGAGTTACCTTATATGAACTTAAGCCCTTGTTCTTGAATTCTCTGAATAAGGCAAAGAGATGCTGAGCAAGAGTAAAAGGCAAGTGGCTCAATGGTCACAGAAAAGTGATAACCAAGTGCGTATATGATAAGGGAAGAACATATGCTGAAGGTCACCCCAAAGCAAAGAAAAATTTGATACAAAGAAAAATAACTTCATCTAAACTACCCAATTATTGAGGATCACTGATTTCTTTTCAGATGTCAAACAAAATTCTACCAAATGTGACAAGAATTTATAGACAGAGATATTCATGTATAACTGAGCAAATGATGTTATGGAACCACCCTTAAAGAAACTAGGCAAATGGAGGGGGAAGAAAATCTAATTGAATTAGGTTTTCTTCTTGAATGGTTCCTAATTCACAAAATAAAGATCTTTTTCTTTCAAAACTTTAAAAAAAAAATCATTATCTGCACAAGACATGATTCCTGTCCTGTTAAGTCAGCCAGAATCTCTAATTGAGATTGGAGGAGGATTGGTATTTCAAGAGTTGGTGAAAGGAAAAATCTGTGCGAATAACATGACATATATTAAGATCCACATGTCTCCCTCTACTACCCCAGGTACTATAAGGCCTTTATTTGTATTATCATCTGCCCTGGAATGCAATTTTAATCACAAAGAGCCCAAGAGATGCTGTGCTGTCTTTCCCAGGGAAGAAGGAATGCATTATAAGATTATTGAACTCCCATCATTTTACAGACATAGTAACAGAATGTCAAAGGATTAATTAGAGGAAGGCAGTAGTGACTTGGCCTTTCCACCAGTGAGTGTGGCTTAAAATTCTCCAGGACATTATGGCTATTCCAAGGCACTCTCAACTTCTTTCCTTTATAAAAGAAAATCTGCAGTTTCTCCTTCAACTGGAATGTTTAACACAACAAATTTAGAGTTTAATATAAGACAAATTTTCATCTGCACCCCAATCTTGACATGGAACTAAGAATATTACACATGGGCATAATGTGCCTCAGAAGAGGGTTCTCTTACCAACATGCCATTCCAGAGAACTAGTTCTGATGAACCACATCACTAGCTCTAGCTCCTCTTCACGGAGCTTCATGGGAATTTATCTTTAATACTGTTCAGTGATAAGTTCCTGATGTACTATGGATACCAGGATGCACAGCTGTCCAAATGTTAGAAGATGCTGCCTTTACTGAGAATGGGACACTGGGACATTTTACCCCCCAAACAATCAGAACAACCACACTATGTCCATTTTAAATGTCCATCCATTCTAATTGTGGCCAATACTGTGCTCATCATTAAGCATGATCACTGAGAGAGATCACCCACTGGAGGGCCACCTCCACCTCCATCAAAAAGGACCTCTCGACGACTTGACTCAGTGATGGACAATTCCTGGGCAAGGTCATTAAAACGGGAGATGTAATCAATGCTGTTTTCATTCATCATGCATACCAGTTGGGAATCCACAACCTAGAGGACCCAGAAATGAAGGAAAATACTGCAAGTTAGAGAAGTGGCAATCACTTAATTATACACATACAGTGGATTCCTAACTTATGAGAGTATTCAATGAATATGAAAATTTCTTTCATGGCTTTCTTTATAAATCTATTCAATGGAATTAGATTGCTGCCTAGTGGGGTGGGAGAAAGTAACAAAAATTTATGTGACTTATATGAAATATCTCCACAAACTCAATCCCATTTTGTTGCTCCTAGATGAAGATACTGAACGACTGAGTGAATGCATTTCTCCTTCCAATGAAGTTCTACCAATTCAACAAGAATTTGTTAGATACCGACTATGTGTCAGGCTGGTACTATATATATTTTAACCTTCTGCATAGTTTCTTGTAGTAGTTGGAAAGTGACTTGGCAACTAGTATATGAAGTGATGGGAATATACTCCCAGACTGTCAAATGTTTCAATACATGACTGTCAATGAGAAAGAATAAAACTTAAATGGAAGCCATCACTCTTATATTGCCTTCGGCAACGTGTGTGTGTGTGTGTGTGTGAGAGTGTGTGTGTGTGTGTGTGTGAGAGAGAGAGAGAGAGAGAGAGAGAGAGAGAGAGAGAGAGCGAGAGAGAGACTCTTCTTAAACTGAATTGTAGTATCTTGAGGGGAAGGAAATGTATATTACTGCAAAAGAAACTAACTACAAGCACAAGTGTAAACAAGTTGGAAAGCTGAGCATCAACCTGTTAAGAGTTCTAACAAAACAATTTAGGAACACGTTAGGATTTGAACTCAAAACAAGAGCTAAGTGCAACATTTATGTATTTACACTTATAGTTGCCTCAGTCCCACTTAACTCTATGGGAAAGAAGAGCACTGCAACTAGAAATATCACCTCTGGAAAACCAGATGCATTTTTAAGTAAGGTGAATGTATTGTCACATAGCCAGGGAAACTTAAGATCAGAGCTGGAAGAGATCCAAACAGTCATCTATTCTATTTCCTTCATTTTATATAGATAGGAGACTGAAATCCAGATTACTGACTTGGAAGACCTCATTTGAAGACTCAGGTCTTCAGATATTAAATCAGGCATTTTTTCCACCATATCACAAAATTGCTCAGTTATTCCATCGGCAGTGAGTGAACAATGCTTTTCTTAAAGCCTAGACTCTTTTGCGCCTTATTTGGAAAATAAAGGGGTCTACATATGATCATTAAAGTGCCTTTGAGCTCTGCATTCTGCTTCATTTGTAAGGACCTTCAATGTTATTCAACTGGAAATTTGTCCAATAAAGGAAGATATCAAGAGTTTCAAGAGTAGATAGAAAGTTGTATAGTAGAACCTGCACATTAGGGATATCATTTTGCTCATCATAGTCCACAGAGGAGACATAAATCATGGAGATAAATTGGAGGGCTACTACAATAGTCCAAAGAAAAGCTGATGAGTGTTTGAACTAGGGTAGTGACTATGTGAGTAAAGACTCAAGTGATGAGGAGGTAGAAATTATAAAAGCTGATAATAAATTAACTACATTGGATGAGGGAAAGTAAGGTATCAAAGATGACACTTTTTTAGAGATAAAGTTATGAAAATCATCCACCATTTCAATGAAGACTCCAAAAGAGGGATTGCTCCCAGCTCCATGATTAGTCAAATGGTGAGTAGGAAGTTAGTTTCCATCCTACCCTCTCCAAAACAGAGGTTGAGAACTTATATGACTGAAAAGATGGTAGCTTTCCACAGACAGAAGAGTTTGGAAAAGAGGTAGATTTAGAGGGAAAGCTAGTGTAATAAGATCTGCTATGTGAGCATCCTATGCAATTCCCTCCAAAATGAAAAGGGGCAGGCAACCTTTTACTCTGCCTTTCTACTTCATTTTGAGGCTAAAAGGAGATCTGAAGGGGTTAGAGAATATAATAGAGGGCAAAGGCACTGTTTTCCCAGTGGCAAATAGTCCAGTCAGTACTAGTCAAAAGTTTCAACTACTCCCTGTTGACTCCACCTGGTTCAGAAATGAGGAAAGCTTACAGAGTGTAGAAGGAGCAACAGATTCAAGTAGTGGGGAGGGTGGGGAGTGCTAAGTCTTAAGTGTGGTTGCTAGAGCTAAAACTCTTCACTTAAAAATTCCTTCTGTGGAGAGGGTGGGGTTAAAAAATAACTCCCTTCTACTGAGGAGGTATTGGGGGTAGTCCCTGGCTTTGGAGGCTTAATTAAAGGAATTTGAAATAGTGGAAGATTATATGCATTTACCTCTAAAAGTATTCAAATATGGAGGGGAAAAAGAAAAAAGTATTCAAAAGCAAGGCAAAGCTAGTGAATAAAAAAGCCCATTAAGAAAAAAGTTTACCTCTGCAACATCAGCCAGTGATCGGGAGACAAATGAATCTCGAGAGTTTCCATCCAGCAAGCTGGGGCCCAGTAGGGAAGTACCACTGGCAGTCCCTACTGGAGTTGGCAGCATCTTCCGGCCCTTCTCTGGTGAGATGAAACTTGCTAATTAACAGAGAGAAGAAAATAAAAATTATTAAACTCTTATTTTTTTCTAAAAGAAATGCTGAAAATTAGAGCATATTGACAAAACAATATGTTGGTATCCTTGAATCCTGAATTGAGAAATTAATTACTTCTGCATACAACTCTTCAGGATCATTCCCACCATCACAGGTCAAAAGAGTTTCAGTACCATCAGTGGAAAAAAGAGTAAGAATAATACCATATTAATCTCAAATACTACCAGTTCCTACACATTATTCAGAACATTTTATTTCTATCAAGAATTATAAAGCAAAGAATGACATAAATGCTAATTCTAATCAATCTGGGGTAAGGAAGGGAAGGAGGAATCAACAAAGAAGCATTTATGTAGGGCCTACTATATCCAAATACTGTGTTAACAGCTTTGCTTTGCAAATACTTTTTTATCTGACTGTCACAACTACCCTGTGACATGTGCTATTAATATTTCCATTAAGGAAACTGAGGCAAATAGAAGATAAGAAAAAGTTGCTCAGGGTCACAAAAACAGTGAAGGTCTGAGTCCATATTTGATCTTCCTGACCCCAAGAGTCCAGTGCTGTACCCACTGTGCCATCCAATTGTCTCATGAGACCAATTTAGGATTATTTTAGGAAGTAATTCAACAGCAGTAATTGTTCAACATTTAAATACTTAAGCTCTATTTTATGCTCAAGGTAAAGTATAGCAGCAGAACAGGAAATTCCATTTCTGTTCTGTTAGTCCTATATATTGAATATTATGCAAGCTTTCATCTAGTTTGAAAGACTTAGGGTATAGGGGAGCAAGCTCTGCTGATTTACAGGACATTTAAAACACACCAAGAACTGCTATGACTAACAAATAGCAGGGTTCCAGCTATGCTGAAGACTACTTGTAAGTAAAATGAACTACTCATTCTGTTATATAATTTTTATAAACAAACTAGAAGGTTCACTTCAGAAAAAAAAGTCACTAAGTATAAATCATTCAGAAAAAAAGTAATACAAAATGAAGACCAAAGTCACAAACTCCCATCACTGCAGTTCTAAGGGAAGGTCTTTGGAAAGGACAGGAACCTCTGGGACAGAACAATTTCTCTAAGATATTTATCCTGATCCATTCAAAATTTCTAGAGAATCAATGCAAAATGATCATTAGTCATCTAAGTGACTTATGTCAGACAAGAGAGGTTTCTGCCTCAGATGCTTATTCCTAGGGAAGAATGTTCTAGGGGATCATGTATCTGAATTTACTGTCTTCTATTTGAGAAACTCACAAAACAGGCTGCTGAGAGAAGAGTCTGTGGAATCATTGGGGTACCACTGGGGATCATGAGTAGGAGAAGCAATCCAATTCTGCTGAGGGCTGCTGGATGGGGATGGAAGACTTTTGGAGCTGTCACTGCCATTCAATTTTGCAGGAGAAAGAGAAACTCCTTCACCTATAAAAGAATATCGTATGAGTAAAATTTCAGTTTGAAGGAAAAAAAAATCTGATCTAACCTCTGCTAAGGCAGCATATAAAATAGCATAAACTTTCAAATCAAGACAAACAGTATTAAAAGTATCAGTTGCAAACACTTCCAAAGGGAAGTTGCTAGGTTCAGAGAATTCTCATTTTGAAGAAGTCATCATTCAAGTGTTTTAGCAAACATTCCTCTCTAGCTGATTATGTCGAGGAGCATATTCATTTCATCCCCACTGACACCACTTTGTGCTGGGTTCTGTGTTGGGGGCTTTACAAATATGCTCTCATTTGGTTGTCATCATAATCCTGGGAGGTACATCTGTTTTATACAAACTGGAGCAAACAGAGGTTGAGCGATTTGCAATGCAATTTTAAGTCAAGTCTCCCTGACTCATTCATGGCACTGCTGAGTGACTCTAAATCCATCCCCTAATTTTTTTTTAGTTTTTTTTTTTTTTGCAGGGCAATGGGGTTAAGTGGCTTGCCCAAGGCCACACAGCTAGGTAATTATTAAGTGTCTGAAGCCGGATTTGAAATCAGGTACTCCTGACTCCAGGGCCAGTGTTCTATAGACTACACCACCTAGCCACCCCCATCCCCTAATTTCTTCCTCAAGTAAAGAGGAATCAACCTGAATACATCTAAACATTGAGAATTCTATCTTCTACTTCTGGAAGACAAATTCCTTGTCCACACTACCTTCTGGCCATACTGGTTCCATCTAAGGGAATCGAGCACTATATAATTTCTCTTTTTCATTTAAACTATTGGCTTCTCAAAAACAAATATCTTTTCAATAAACCTGCTAAAGACTCAGGTAACAAGTCAGAGAATTACCTATTATTAAACGATAATATTCCTTTTTAATGGAGAACAAGGGTTTTCCTGATTCCAAGAAAGAGAAGGGCTACTTACTATACTGGCCAGAACTGATAGCAATCTCAATGATGGAGTCGCTGATCTGAGTCGAAGGTTCTCCCTGAGATAACACATCTTCAGGGGGTCCAGGAAGGGAAATGTCAAGCAGAGCAGAGACATTAGGTGGAGAAAGACGGGTACTGGATCCTTCAGATGTAGGAAGGGGAGTAGAGGGGCCGTTCTGTATAGGGGCTTTAGACAGTTCAGACAAGGACAGAACAGATGAACCCTGAGGAAAGAAATTACATAAATTATCACAGAAATGGGTCATACAGAATTGAAGAACATGTAATATGAGTGTGTGTGGGGTGAAGAATTCAAAATTGTCAGGTATAAAACTAAAAATGCTTCACATATGCTAAAAAAAATCCTCCAGCCTATGATCTGATTATTTATTAATTTCAAGACCAACAAGAAAAGAAAATTATACCTAGACTCATTTGCTCCTCTCCAATAATGTGAATTTAGGTTCATAGGATCTAGAGCTAGAAGTGAACAGTTTTTTGGTGAAAAGCAATCTTACAGATGGAGAAATTGAGGCCTAGATAAGCAAAGAGAATTGTCCATACTCATACTGGCAGTAAAGGAGCAGAGCCAGCATATGAATTCAGGACCTAAGACTCTTTCCTCTGTATTACCATGCTTCTGAGAGAAAGCTTGATTTTCCTGAAGCTATCAGTAAAAGCAAAGAAGTCACAACCAACCACCTAGGTTCTCAGAAAGCTGTGCTAATAAACAGTTCTCTGGAACCCGCATTCCAATGTCCACCAACCCTAGGCCTTCTACCATTGTCACCAAGAAAGGAGGGAACTTCATTGGCAAAAATGGGGGTTCTAAAATAGGTGAGATGTCGAGTCTACAACTGTTTTTTGAAGAAGAGAAGGAAATAAAACAAAGAAAAAGTCAATGAAAACAATTCCAAATGAAATAAACACTATTAAGGACACAATAAAACTAACACCATTAGCTAGGCAAAGGTCATGGAAGGCTTTGGAATGGGAGATGAACTCTGGTTTAGTGCCATTGGTTCAAAACCCACCCAATGATTGGACTCTACCTGGAAACCTTGAGTCACAGATTCCTGATCAGGTCTTGTGGGGATACTGATGAAAGGAACATTGCTTGTGCCCTGGAAAGAGAAAAAGAGAGAAGAACATTTCCCAATTATACTTAATAGCAGCTCACATATATACTTTCTGACTCATAGTTTAGTTGTATCTAGGTGCTGCTACATACCAGAAATCAGATCTCTAAGTCAACGTTTCTAAATATACCAAATTAAACATACTAAATAATTTTTTATAAAACAGAAATGGCTTTTTAACCCCCCCCCCCCAAAAAAAGTCAGATAAAGATAAAGTCCTACAGTCTGGAGAGGAAGATTCCTGAAACTACTTTTGAGGTTAGACACTGTCAGGTTCCAGCTCCTCAATTAAGCATTTAAACCATAAAGACTCTTCAGGAAAATTGGGGCTCCTGTAGCTCTTAAAAGCTTTTACTTTTCCAAAAGCTAGTACCTGGATCTTTATGGTCTACAATGATAGTTTGATAAGTTTTATATGTACAAAAGAGGGGCTAGGTTGGGAAACCACATAATTTTAAGTTATCCAGTTATACAGGCCCTATTGGAATACATTTTGCAATAATCCTGATGGGTGGTCAATCAGACCATGCTTTAATACTTTAAGGACTAGGATACTAATAAGACACAATAACTCCACTGGTTCTAATCTACTTATTACTACAACATGTATCAACTCCAATATCTTTTATAAAGAACAAGATTTCAACTATTTTTGGGGTTTTTTTTTTAGATTTTTGCTAGGGAAATGGGGTTAAGTGGCTTGCCCAAGGCCACATAGCTAGGTAACTATTAAGTGTCTGAGACTGGATTTGAACCCAGGTACTCCTGACTCCGGGGCCAGTGCTTTATCCACTGCGCCACCTAGCCACCCCTAATTTCAAAATAGTATGACCTCTTTTAAGTTGTATCTTTTCCAGATCAAACATTTATAATTCCCTCAAATGAATCAGAGTTGGAAAGGACTCTACAAAATGCATAAATTCACTCTATGATATAATTTGCTTTTGCTTAAATGACTACAGTGATGAGAACTCATCAATGCACAAGTCTAATCACCCATTAAAAAAAAAACCAATTTTAGTGAAGAATTTTTTTCCTTATGCTGAGCTAAAAAATGCTTATAATCACATCCTCTAGAGCCATGACTTCCCCCCAAATAGTCTTATTATTCCTCTATCTCAGCTTCTCAAGGGTTAAAAACATCCTTAGCTCTTTTAAAATCAATTCTTAAGACATCAAAAATTCTTTTATGTTTATCAATATCTGCCTTAAGACATGATACCCTTTCTGTGGCAGAAAGTTTAGGTATAAAGAGTGGGAGAAAAAGCACCTTCCTTTCCAGAATACAGGTTAAGAACTATGAAAATATATATTAGTCCATAAAGATTATATAAAATAGGGATGAGCAAACTGTAGCCTAAGAGTACAATTTAGTCAGCCCCTTGAGTTAAGGCTTTTGCTTTTCTAAATACAATAAATTTTTTTATTTTCTAAATACAATAAATTTTCAAATACTTTGTTGACTTCCCAATACAGATAGTTTGTTGGTTGCTTTACTTTCCATTTTTTTTTTTTAGGTTTTTTGCAAGGCAAATGGGGTTAAGTGGCTTGCCCAAGGCCACACAGCTAAGTAATTATTAAGTGTCTGAGACCGGATTTGAACCCAGGTACTCCTGACTCCAAGGCCAGTGTTTTATCCACTACACCACACTGCTAGCCCCACTATTTTTACTTCAGTTGAAGCATAACATTCTCCAGATTTTTACCTTTAGCCTGTTTGCATCTCCTTGCTTCAAATGGGCTTCTTGTTTTTAATTTTTTAAAAGATTTTATTTATTTTGAGTTTTACAAATTTCCCCCAATCTTACTTCCCTCCCCCAACACCCCCACAGAAAGCAATTTGTCAGTCTTTACTTTGTTTCCATGTTGTACGTTGATCCAAAATGAGTGTGATGAGAGAAATCATATCCTTATGGAAGAAACAAAAAGTATAAGAGATAAAAAGATCACACAATAAGATGTTTTTTTTCCCCTAAATTAAAGGTAATAGTCCTTGAACTTGTTCAAACTCCACAGTTCTTTATCTGGATACAGATGGTATTCTCCCATCACAGACAGCCCAAAATTGTCCCTTATTGTTGCACTGATGAGCAAGTCCATCAAGGTTGATCATCACCCTCATATTACGGTTAGGGTGTACAGTGTTTTTCTGGTTCTGCTCATCTTGCTCAGCATCAGTTCATGCAAATCCCTCCAGGCTTCCTTGAAATCCCTTTCCTCCTGGTTTCTAATAGAACAAGTGTTCCATGACATACATATACCACAGTTTGCTAAGCCATTCCTCAATTGAAGGACATTTACTTGATTTCCAATTCTTTGCCACCACAAACAGGGCTGCTATGAATATTTTTGCACAAGTGATGTTCTTACTCTTTTTCATCATCTCTTCAGGGTATAGACCCAGTAGTGGTATTGCTGGGTCAAAGGGTATGCTCATTTTTGTTGCCCTTTGGGGGGTAGTTATTGCCCTTTGGGCAAAGTTCCAAATTGCTCTCCAGGAAGGTTGGATGAGTTCATAGCTCCACCAACAGTATAATAGTGACCCAGATTTCCCACAACCCCTCCAACTTGATCATTATTCTTTCTGTCAGAATCATTATTTAAAGATTGTTTCCCAGTTCACTACATTTTTTTTTGTTAATTTAATGTAATCAAAATCATCTAGTTTATTTTTGGTGTTCTCCAACTCTTCCTTAGTCACAAACTGATGCCCTTTCCATAGATCTGGACAGGTAAACTAGTCCTTGATCTTCTAATTTACTTACAGTATTGTTTTTTTATGTCTAAATCCTGTATCCATTTGGATCTTATCTTGATAAAGGGTGTGAGGTGTTGGTCTAATCTAAGTTTCTTCCGTACTAACTTTCAATTTTTCCTGCCGTTTTTATCAGAGAGAATTTTTAATCCCAATAGCTGGACTCTCTGGGTTTATCAAACAGTAGATTACTATAACTGTTTACTGCTATTGCACCTAGTCTATTCCACTAGTCTACCACTCTATTTCTTAGCCAATACCAAACAGGTTTTTTTGAAAGGCAATGGGGTTAAGTGGCTTGCCCAAGGCCACACAGCTAGGCAATTATTAAGTGTCTGAGGCCGGATTTGAATTCATGTACTCCTGACTCCAAGGCTGGGGCTCTATCCACTGCACCACCTAGCAAACCCAACACCAAACAGTTTTGATGACTGATGCTTTATATTTTTATAATATAATATAATATAATATAATTTTAGATCAAGTAGGGATAAGCCCCCTTCTTTTGCACTTTTTTCATCAAATCCCTGGAAATTCTTGACTTTTTATTTCTCCATATGAATTTACTTACACTTTTTTCTAACTCATTAAAGTAATTTTTTGGAATTTTTATTGGTAGGGCACTAAACAGGTAGTTTAGTTTTGGTAGAATTGTCATTTTCATTATACTAGCTCTACCTATCCATGAGCAGTTGATATTTGCCCAGTTACTTAAATCTGATTTAATTTGTGTGAGGAGAAGTGTTTTATAATTGTCTGTCTTGGCAAATAGACTCCCAAATATTTTATACTGTCTGACGTTACTTTGAATGGGATTTCTCTTTCTAGCTCTTCCTGCTCTATCTTGCTAGTCATAGAAAGCTGAAGATTAATGAGGGTTTATTTTATATCCTGTAACCTTGCTAAAATTGCTAATCATTTCCTGTAGTGCTTTGGATGATTTCTTGGGATTCTCTAGGTAGACCATCATGTCATCTGCAAAGAGTGAGAGTTTTGTCTCTTCCTTCCCAATTCTAATTCCTTCAATTTCTTTTTCTTCTCTAATTGCTGAAGCTAACATTTCTAATATGATATTGAATAGTAGTGGTAATAATGGGCATCCTTGTTTCACCCCTGGTCTTACTGGGAATACCTCTAGTCTCTCCCACTGAATATAATGCTTGTTGATGGTTTCAGATAGATGCTGCTAATTATTCTAAGGAACAGTCCGAAATGGGCTTCTTGTAAACAACATATTGGAGGATTTTAGTTTTTAATCCACTTTGCTATCTACTTGTGTTTTATGAGTTCATTTCATTCACATTCTCAGAATTACTGTGTATTTCCTTCCATCCAATCTTTCCCCTTTGTACTTTTCTCTCTCTCTCCTTCCCCTTATCCCTCCCTCACCAATATTGTGCTTCTAACTGCTGGCTTTCTCAATCATTCCTCTTCCCTTTTCTTCTCCCTTTCCCCTTTTACTTCTCTTTAACTTTTATTTTAATTTTAATTTTAACTTTATCTTTACTTTTACTTTTTCCTTCCCTTTTAGTAACTGCTCCTTCTCCCCTTCCCCTGCCTCCCCTACTTCCCTTTAGGATAGGATAAATTTCTAAACCCTAAATTGGGAATATGTTATTCTGAGTTAAATCTGTTGAGACTAAGATTTACTTACTCTCAGTGCTCACATCCTCCCTTCACTTCCTTTACCATAAGAGGTCCTTTGTGCCTCTTCATGTGATGTTATTTATGCTCTAATACCTTAATCTACTTCAGGAAAAATCTGTTTTTCATGTTTTATACCTGTATTGTAGCCACACCATCGGTCAAAGTATATGGGTCACAATAGAAGTACAATTCACAAAGATAGATCTAATAATTTATAAGCTTCATCACATGATAATTACTTCATACAGAAACCTTTTGTCCAAGTACCCATCCCTCAACTATCCCATTAGAAATACAAGAACCATAAGTATCATCTTATTGATTCATATCCATATCCTCTTTCAAGTATATTCCCTCCAACTATTCTAATAGAAATAAAACTGTCATGCATTAAAGTATCATCACATGATAATCAATGTATATCCATATACACTGTCTAAATATGCTCCTTTCAACTGTCCTAAGAGAAATACAAATTATCAAGAGCTGCAAATATTGTCTTCCCAAGTAGGGATGTTTACAGTTAAATCCTACTGACAAATATTTTCCCCCCTCTTTTGTTCTGATTGTGGCTTTCATGCAGACCAATAATTTGTAAATTATCTCCTCCTGGATCTATTTTCCAAATCAATTGTTTTTTCCTTAGATTATCTATAGTTTTTCAGCCTTTTGTTTTATTTGATGGTATCTTGGTGTCTCATAGAGTTATTAGAATTCAACGGTCCAATTCTAATTTTTAGAGTTGTTTACTTTTACATAGCTTTTGTTATTTCCTTTTCTGGTTGTTTAATTTTACTTTTAGATGAATTCTTTTCCTTTTCCTGTTGGAAAAGGAATTTTATTTTTTAGATGAGTTAACATTCCTTTTACAATTCACCACTTTTATTTTATTTTATTTTTTTAGGTTTTTTTGCAAGGCAATGGGGTTAAGTGGCTTGCCCAAGGCCACACAGCTAGGTAATTATTAAGTGTCTGAGGCCGGATTTGAACTCAAGTAACTCCTGACTCCAGGGCCAGTGCTTCTTAGCTGCCACTCAGCTGTCCCTCACCACTTTTATTTTTAAGAGTTGATTTCTTTTTTCCATTTGACCAATTTTATGTTATTTTATTTTCAGTCAATTTTCCTAATTCTCCTGCATGACTCTCATTTCTGTTCTCATTTTTTCTTTTTCCTCTCTTCTTTGACATTAAAATACTTTTTGGGCTTTTCCAAGAGGTCTTTTGGGATTTGAAATTAATTCATAAACCCATTTGAGGCTTCACAAGTAGACATTTTGTCTTTGCTTTCCTCTTCTGAGATGATGTTTTTATTGTCCCTATCAGAATAATAGCTGTCTATGGTTAGTGCTTTTGGGGGGGGGGGGGGATTTTTGCTAATTTTGATAGTTGAGCTCTGTTCCTACACTGGGAAAATAGTGCCAAGCTTTCAGTGGGACTGGGGGTCTAGTCCCTTATTTACCACTTACCTATGGCATTTCAGGAGATAGTGGTTTATTTCCTGCATTAGGGTAGCCTAATCCAGTCCTGACTGTTACACCAGCTTTCCCGGGGCTTGAATTTTGTCTTCTGAGCTGGGGTTCAGAATCTTACTGCTGGTCTGTTGCACTGCAGCGAAGAACCTTCTGCTGGCTGAGCTATATTCGTCTTTTACCCAAGTGAGACAGACCTTAACTGAAGTTCTGCCATAATAACTTGATTCACTCCATTTTTTTGTGGGTTCTGTAGTGTAAGGGTCTGTTTAGAGACTTCATCCAGAGTTGTTTCAGGAAAAGCTCTGAGTTTCCTACCTTCATGTCACCATTTTGGCATACCCTGGAAGTTCTGGGAAGCTTTCTTCTTTTAAGATTTCTTGAAGTATGACATTTAGGATCTTGTTTTGATAATGGTATTCTGATAGCCGAATGATACTAAAATTTTTCCCCTGTGTCATTTTCCAAGTTAGTTGTTTTTGCTGTGAGACTTCTACACTTTTTTCCTTTCTTTTAACTTTGTTTTGATATTTATTATTTGGTACTTCATAAAGCCACTGGATTCTATGTGTTCTCAAAATTTCAGAGCTTTTTTTCTTGGACAATATAGTTTCCCTTTCAAATTCTTTCTTCAATGGCTCTTACCCTTTTTAATTTTCTCCTTAGGCTCTCATTCCACGTTTTTAAGAAGTTTAAATTTTATTGCTTTATTCTTTACAAGAATTCTAGTCAAGTTTGAGCCCAAGGCAGGTTTTTCTCTGTAAGGTTGATGGCATATGTTTTGGAATAATTCTCCTTGTTTTTTTTATCTTGAGCATCTCTACTAAGTCATGGAATTCTTCTGTTATTTACCCATTCCTTTTCTTTTTTTCAGCTTTTTTTGCAAGGCATTGGGGTTAATTGACTTGACCAAGGTCACAAAGCTAAGTATTAACTGTCTGAGGCTGATGTGAATTCAGCTCCAGGCTCCAGGGTCAGTGCTCTATTCACCAAGTCATCTTAGTTGCCCCTATTTACCCATTCTTCTAGCCTCATTCTTGGTTTCAGATTTGATAATAGTTAGATAGTTATTGGGTTCTGCAATACCATCAGAGGACAGGACTATGCTGTTCCCATTTGGGGGATATATAGTATTGTTACTCCAGAATCACAGGGACAGGTTGGAAACCTGCAAACTTTTAGTGATCCCAAGAGTCTAAGGCAGAATAAGGTAGGTTTATTGACCTCTGGTCTGAACTCTACAAATTCCTGATAATATAAATGAGACCCTGCTCTGACCTTGGTGAAATCACAAGAGAACCATCCTCATAAAATCTTAGGTTACTGGGGAATTATTTAATTCAAGAGATAATGTAACTCAACACTTTTAGAATGTCAAATAATTTACATAACATACTTACAGCCCCCAATCTTCTTCCTCAATTCTCCATAGCAGATTAACCCATACAGTTCCTGGGATGATTTTTTCAGACCTCGAGAAAACACTGAAAAATGAAATACAAAAATGTCCTATGGGTTAAAGGTAACAGGAGAAACATTAGCAAAAGTTTTAAATAGAGGGAGTAAATGATGAGCAAATAAGTAAATATAGGTGATGAAAAAGTCCATTCCCAGAAATGAGTCTTCAAAGGGCATATTTAAAATTAAACTCAGTTATCATCAAGTTTTTCTTTCAAGTCTCTATTCATAATTACATATTAAAACAAAACAATACAAAAAACCTTGATCTCATTAGGATTCATTTGAGTAATACTGAGAATCTGAATTGCAGTTAACAGTCTTAGCCACATGAACTTAGGACTCTCTTTTACTTGTTCACTCATGAAATATAATAGGAAACTACAAGCAAGAATGTCAAGAGTGACACAATTCAGAGCTTCCATTATTATATGTCACTGAATTATCAATTATAAATTATCATTCCTAGCACCCTCTCCTCCTTTCATTATATTCTGTCACTATTAGTGCAAAGAAGGGATGCATATAACTGAGGGTCATTTTTAAATTTTTCATATTTTGAGTATTAAGAACTCATTATCAACTAAGTATTGCACTAGTGACAAACCTCTGTCTTTGATGATGTTGATCCTCATAAAACAGGCAGCCTGTTTCTGGGTTCATACTTAAAACCTTGTTAACATACAATCCACTGTCATGATCACAACCCAAGGTTATTCCCAACCATAATATGGAACTGTTGTGGGACTTTGGTATATATTTATATTGAATTTATCAAAAAATGGGGAGAGAAGAGAAAAAAAAGAAACAGAAAGCAATCCAAAACAACAAAAATCCTGAAATTACTGCGCATAAGAATGATAAAAATACACACACACAAACACACACAAATACACATACATACATGCAATACACAAAACCTCTATATGCCCTGCCTTAAGCCTGGTAAGGTGAGAAAATGTTCAGCAGAGTGTCTCATTGGTGGTCATTACGTTAAACATTAAACACATAGTGCTATTTGGCTCAATGGGAAAGATTCTAGATCTCGTTACAGCCACAGATAATTGTTTTAAAATATTTTCTTGAATAAAAATTAAACAAACTAGTAAATATATAAATAATGAATATATGCTTATGAAAAGTATTTTTAAAAATTTATTGAAACCCCCCCCCAAGTACTAATTAATGACCATGGGAACCAAAAATATATTATGGTTATCTCAAAACTGTGGCTAGGAGGTGAATTATTATCCAAAGAATAGAGAAGATGACAAAAGATAAAAGAGGTAATTACAGGAAATTTAGAAACATCTGGATAAATAAAATCAATACAAATAAGTTAAGGGAAGAGGTCAAATGGAAAAAATCATTATCAAATATTTAAAGGACTGATATTATATTATTATCATTTATATGTCATTTTAAGCTTTGCAAAGCTCTTTATATATGTTACCTCATGATCCAAGTTATAGGAATTAATTAAATTGGAAGAAATCATGAAACCACCACAAATCTATGCTAAATTATGTCTCAACTAGGACCTTATTACAAGAAGCTAATTGCTTTATTTCTAAAAAAATTCACTATCCATTTGCCACAAAGGCTGGTTCAAGTTTCACATAGTACCCTCTAAGATCTTTCTATCTACTGATAATATTAAGGCCATTCAACCAAGAGTTCCCTCTTCTCCCCTTTGCTTTATCTCATATTACTCAAACATTCTCCCCCATTATCTCCTCCATCATTTGTCTTGAAGAGGTGGTCCTTTTCCTTAGGAAGTTCAGCCCTTCCATAAGCACTTTGTTTTTTTGTTTTTGTTTTTTGCAAGGCAATGGGGTTAAGTGACTTGCCCAGGGTCACACAGCTAGATAATCTACATGCACTCTTGATTCCATCTCTTTCCATCTTCTCCAACAGAATGCTCCTAACACTTCAACTCTATCTCACTAATCTTAAATATCTAATTACTTCTATCCACCTACAAATACGCCCATTTTTCCCTCAACCCTAAAAAAAAAGTTCCTTATACATTCTAACCATACTTGCTACATATCACCTAATAGCTCCCCTCTCTTTCTTGGCTAACCTTCTTGAGGGAGATGTCCACACTGGGTTGGCTCTGCTTTCTCCTTATCAGATCCTTTGAAATCTTCTTAACTTCTGTTGATCATCTTCTCCTGTAAACTCCCTTCTACTTAAGTTTTTACTTCAATGGGCTCCTTAAGGGCAAGAACAATTTTTCCTTTCTTTCTCTGATATCTAATTACAATATAATCTTCTACAAAGACAAAAGGGACTTATTTGTTTGTATGGTCCAAAGGCATTACAAAGAGCAATGAGTAAAAATAGGCAGAGTAGGATCAATATAATGAAAAAATTCCTAACAAGAGTTATTCAAAAGTGGACCAGACTATCTGAGAAGACACTAGGTTCCCTCACATAAGAGGATTTAAATGAAAGGCCAGAGATACTTTTCCTGCTAGGTTGTAAGAGGTTTGCTGTTCAAGTGAGTTGTACTTATTATGCCTAAAGACCCATTTAATTCTGAAATCATGTACTCATGACAAAATGTCCTCACTTTTCAGATGAGGATACATGGGCCCAACAAAATTTTTTCCAAGTCACAAAACTAAGTTGCTGACCCAGAATGATTCCAGATTCTGTGTTGTTGTCATAACTTCTTGCCAGTCTGTCCTGATCTTTGATTCTTTATGTCTTTGTTTGTCTGCAGCTAAGGAGACAACATGCCAATCCAGTTCTGACTCACTTCTGTGATCCTGAATAAGTCAAAACTTTGGGACAGTCTTTTTCTATTCTAGAATCCAACAATTTACGTTAAGTATGTACATGATCATTTTGGGCTGTTTTTCTCAAGATAAGGAATAGTTGCAGAAAAATGATTTACCATAAAATTTTCTACTTAATAGAAAAGATAATAATTTAATAGGAGGATAAATTTTCTTTGTCAGATATCAGAATTCATTTGATTGCTGGCTCAGCCACTTCTTCAGGAAGTGGCTCAGTCACAAACTCACCATTATCAAAATCGATGTATTTGGTGATCTTGTGCCAGGTACGGTAGTAAAAATGCCGGACCTGTTCTTTGTTTTTCACCATGCTTGCAGGTTTGCCTTTCTTCTTATATTTCAGGGCAATATTGTTCTGAATTGCTTCAAAGTCTTTCCCATGCTGGAAGATAAAGGCCAAGTTAAAAATACAAGAGATAAAACAATGCTACTTCCTGTCTCAAATAGACTCTTCTAATTCTTACTTATCTAGCAGGAAAAAGGGGGACAGAGGGCACTAAAAGAATGTAAACTACTCGTTATAATTATGTTCACATACTTATTTTCTTTTCTGATGAAGGACCAAAAGATTATGTATTAAAATGATGAGTAGAAAGGAGTAAAACCTTGAAAAAGATATTTAATATTATCATGTATTCCAGTTATTTTGAACAGGTCACAGATATCCCAGAAGACCCTAAATCTCAAAGTAAAGCATATTTATAATCTTAACAGGAAAAAAACAGACGTTTTAAAATATTTCATGTCTCCAAGAAAAACATTCCATCTTCAGAAACACGATACAATATACTCTTTGCTTTAATTATATTATTAGGTATTAAATTTGGCATTTTAATAGAACAATTCTAGATATGTAAACTGCAATCTGTGAAGGATGAGGAAAGCAGCTGTGGAAAGCAGTTCTTAAGACTAAGACTCAAAAACAGGAAAGCAATGGAAAATCAGTGAATAGGTAAAAGGAAAATAGTAAAATGACAAAATGCTGAAAAAAGTACAAAGGCAGAGGAAGATGCTAGAAGTTATAAACAAAGTATGAAAAGAAATTGCAGCAGTTATAAATAATGACATAAATGTTATTTCAAAACTATTTAGAGGTAGTTTTTCTTGGTTTTTATTATTACAGGAGAATTTCAGAAGTATAAAGATTAGTCAGTCCAGATAGAACACAACTTGTATCCTAGTCACCATTCTCTTCAACTACTGCCACATTAGATGAAATTAACAATGTAAGATGCAATAATTAAAACAAATATTTGGGCATATTTTGTCAATAGTAGTTAGCATCATACCTCTGATGTACTACCTCACACATTTCAGATTGGCCAATGTGACCAGAAGGGACAATGATCAATATTGGAAGGGATGTGGGAAATCTGAAATACTGGTACACTGTTGGTGGAACTGTGAACTGATCCAACTTTCCTGGACAGCAATTTGTAATCACGTCCAAAAAGTAATAAAAATGTGCATTCCCTTTGATCCTGAAATACCATTCCTGGGTCTATTTCCAAAGTAAAAACATCACTTGTACAAAAATATTCATAGCAGCTCTGTTTGTGGCAGCAAAAGAACTAGAAATCGACTAAATGTCCATCCATCATTTGGGGAATGGCTGAACAAATTGTGGTATATGTACATTAAGGAACAATATTGTTCTATTACAAACCAGGAGGGGATGGGAATTCAGAGGAGCCTGGAAAGACTTGCATGAACTGATGATGAGCAAGATGAGCAGAAACAGAAGATCATTGTAAACCATAACAGCAACATGGGGATGATGACCAACTTTAATAGACTTGCTCATTTCATCAGTGCAATAATCAGAGATAACTTTAGGGTATCTGTTATGGAGAATACTATCTGTATCTAAATAAAGAACTGTTCAATAAAAAAAATTGTCTTATGTACTACTTACTTTTGCTGTCTCTTATATTTTATTTTTTCCTCAAGGATATGATTTTTCCCTCAATACATTCAATTTTGATCAATGCATACCAAGGAAACAATGTAAAGATTAGGGGCGGCTAGGTGGTACATTGAGCAGTGGCCCTGGATTCAGGAGGACCTGAGTTCAAATACAGTCTCAGACACTTAATAATTACTTAGCTGTGTGACCTTGGGCAACTCACTTAACCCCATTTGCCTTGCAAAAATAAAATAATGTAGGGGAGGCTAGGTGGCATAGTGGATAAAGCACTGGCCTTGGAGTCAGGAGTACCTGGGTTCAAATACGGTCTCAAACACTTAATAATTACCTAGCTGTGTGGCCTTGGGCAAGCCACTTAACCCCATTTGCCTTGCAAAAAAAAAAAAAAAAACCCTAAAAAAACCAACAACAATGTAAAGATCACCAGACCACCTTCGGGGGGGAGGGAGGAGGAAAGAAAGTTGAGGGAAAAGTTGTAAAATTCAAAACATTTTCAAAAAAAAGTTAAGTAGAAACTACTACTGTATACAATAATTGGAAAACAAATATATTAAAAAAAAGTAACAGTTAACATCAAGTGATTAGAGTTAAGCAAAACCATATATAAAACATTATGTTACAACAGAAAGCTTAAAAAGAAGAAATGTAGAAACTCAATAAATACTGTCTCAAGTAAATACATAGTCAGAGGCAAGCACCTTTTAGTGCCTTAGGAAACTTGAAGTCTCTAAGATAGAAAGAGTTGCCTATTTGCATCAGTGAAGTGAATTTCTACACCAAAAGTTCTCTATACTGATGAATCCAAAGGTTTGAGACCAAAAAAGAAAAGGAAAAAAGAAAAACACCAACCACATACATATAGGAGTATAATCAAACACTACAAGGATCAGAGATTCAGAGCTCAAAGGAATTGTGGAGGCCATCTAGTCCAATCCCCTCCTTTTAGAGAGGAAGAAGTAAGGACCAAATCTCTTAAGTGACTGTCCCAAAGTCAAGATGGGTAAAAGAAAGCAAACGTGACTTTAGTCTAGTCTCCCAAAAGAGCATTCTCTCTACTGTCCCCTTAATGAGTACCTTTCTGTAATATCTCAAGCATCTACAAGGTTACTCCAAGGGAAAGGAAAGGGCTTCTATCTAATGACAACTAAGTTAATTTCAGTGAGATAACAAATTACTAAATGGATAGTTTTTCTCTCAATTGCTAAACTCAAATCAACAATGAAGTTCACTATAAGAAAAGCCTAAATAAGGTAAATAAGCCATCTCATAATCCTCCCTAAAATTATAGTCTAAAGAGACAGTATAAGATATCTAAAAATAATTTAACAAGAAAATTCCTTTACCAGAAGAAACAATTTATACTCATCCTGGAAGTCTGTGTTTCTTTTTAGATTGTCCTAATGCCAAGACAATTTCTAATTACACTTTATTTCAGAGGTCTCACATGGGAAAACTAAAAGAATATACAAGTTCCTTAAACAACTGCTTTATAGAGTGGTAAATACAAACAGTTATATTCTAATCAGGACTACTCTTCCTCCATATTGTAATTATACTCTACCAATTCAATCTCAATACATATGAAGTTAAGGGCTTCATCCAAAGAAAAAATATCCAAACTATTGGTCACCAACTTCAGAGAAAGAATGTTGTCAGTTAATGAGCTATCATGACTCCAGGATGCATTGCTATTTAGTTCTGAATGTTCAACCTATATTTAGAAGTAATCTTTTTTTTATTCTGATATTAATAGGAATACCCAAGTTCTTCTATACCCCCTACCTTAGACTTCAAACACCTAGGCTTTCGTAACAAATCATACCAAACTTCAGGCTATTGTAAAAGAAACACAAAGAAATACTCAAGCCTAGATCCCAACAGTCATCTTAATAAATAAGAAAACTATAACAATAAAATTTAAATACCACTCTTTGGTGTTCTCTATATTGTAGGTGACTGACATAATCAACAGTCACTCTTTCAGGATTTCTGTTCCTTATCTAGTGGTATAAAAAATGTTCATTAGCACAAGCCTGTGGCCAAAATTCACAAAAAATAATTGAGGACAAAAAGAACTAACAGATAGAATGAATGTGAGGGAAGTTAACATTGTGGTATCTTTCATCAGTCCATCGCCCACCTCATACAATCCCTCAAAGAAAGTGTTCTTGTCCTCGGTGCTCCATGACTCCCACTGACGCCGGACCTTTTTACCTTCTTCTTTCTCTCCACTTGAGGAGGCCAGGCTCCTGGTAGTTGACTTAGAGTTTGATGAAGGTGCATTGGGAGTGATTCCTGACACGTTGCCAGAAGATGTCCCTCCATTGTCTGCCCCTGGCAGAAGGAAACCAAATAGGTATACATGAATTCAAGCAAATTTAAGTATCCTGCATAAGAAACATCAGAGGGCTAAATAGAGTTAATGAGACCATAACCAAACAAAAACCATCTGCTGAGCATCTGTGGTGGTTATTGTATTAATTTATTTAACAATTTCAAAATAATCTTCATATAGTGATGAGTTGAAGATGTAAATGAAAGTAAAATAATTCAAGTAGCAATATGCTATAAATAATAATGATTTTCTTTGCGTGATTTTTTATTCCAATGTTATTGTTTCATGACCAATACTCATAGGCAAGATAGTAAAAACCTGTACAGTTAACCAATCTGGTCAGGGTTTTCACCAGTCTCCAAATTATTAGCTTTGTTTCTTCTCTATGTAAAAACCAATTTTTCTGTATGTCTCAGATCCCTAATCCCTACAGCACACAACAAGTTACTGGCCTCTTTCACATTTATTCACTTAGTAATCCTTTATAATTATTGAAAGGGAAATATAATTCAAAAAATTAATGATTTGTTTAGCAATGTAATTTCATTCCAATGACAACTGGATTACATAGGACTTTAGCAATTAGCTCATTTTAAATAATGAAAAGCAAACTTCTGAATTATGTCTGTGTTCTAGTTTCAATCTAATAGTTTAAATGATGAATGATGGTTACATTAGGGAAGCTGACATTTTTTACTCAATTTTGAAAAATACCAAACTTATTGGACATGAAATGACTGACTGAAAATAGTACCAATGAAATCACTATATATGCATAAATACATTTATTTACACATACATATACATACACACACACACACACACACACATACATACATACAGAAATGAAAACTGACAATCTAATCAGTGAAAAGTAGAATAAAATGAAAGATTTAAAGGACAGTGGTTTGGTGTGTTGATTCTTAAAATAAACAAATCTGTGACTCAGTTTATTAAAACTTTTAAATGTCTGAATGTTAAGTAGATTTTGTTTTTGTTTATGCTATTATCTAAGGAAATCAGCAAATGAAAACTATAGATTTCCATATCTTTCTGTATTTCAAGTAACATTTGTATTAAACATCTTTCCAAATGTTTGAAATAGTTATATGTTTGAAAAGTTATATAAATTCTATTAATATTTCACAAATGGATCATTTTATCCTTAGTCAAAGACTGATACTCTAAATTCTATTTTTCACTTTCAAAGCAAAACGTTCCATTTCAGCATCTGAGGTGAAGAGATGTAATTTTTCAAATTCTGAACCCTTTCAACTCCAAGAATTTTTACAGTGATATTAGAAAGATGTTTAAAATGAATAAAAAAGCATCTATTAAACTCTTCCCTTCAGACATACTGAATTGAATGTAAAAAATACATTGGTATCTTTCTCTCCAAAAAATTTCCTTCTTCCTAATTTCCTATAATTTTTAAGGGCACCACCATATTCCCAATCACCTAGGCTCACAATCTCAGTGTCATCCATAACTCCACAGTAACACAGCTACTATTTTAGTTCAGAATATCACCACTTCTTGCCTAGTTACTAACTGCAATTGCCTTCTAATTGGTCTCCATGCCTTTTTGTTTCTTCGTCTCTGTTCTTAACTCAAAACTGCCAAACTTGGGGCAAGTTCAAAGCGAATGTTGGTGGTATATCATCGGACATATGCTGCAAAGTGTTTCTATTAGTGGGGCTGGGTTAGAACTGACCCATTCACACCCATTTCACTCTCTTAGGAACATAAGTAAATACAAAGTACAGACAGCTTGATGTAGGGGACTGAATTTAAAGATGTTAGAAGACCTGATATGAATCCTTCACCAGTCTCAGTTCTATAATCATGGACTAGTAGTTTAACCCTTAAGAGCCACATTATACAATTTGTAAAATGGAAACGATATAATTGCCTACCCCTCTCTTTTGGGGTAACTTCTGAGGCTTTGTGAACTTTTAGGCATTAGAGAAAAATAAGTTATTAACATCATTATTTTTTTGCCCTATCAGCATTATAGATTTATAAAGACTTTTGCAGATTTTAATGATCAAGACACACATGAACTACTTATTGATAGACTTTTTTTGCTTACCTGTGTAGTCAAAACTGTGATTCAAGAAAGGTCCTGGATTCAACCCAAACACTGATACTACTTGTGGTAACTTTGAACAAGTCACTTTCCTCAGGGCTCAATTTCCACATCTTTTAAATAAGGGTTTGGACTGGGTAACCTCAAAGATCTTTTCTATCATTCTGTGTTCCTCCCTAGCATAGTATACTGCCAAAAACTAAGGTATCAAGAAAATATATTCTGTCCTTAACTCAAAACTGCCAAACTTGCCAAACACACTTAATGATTGCCTAGCTGTGTGACCTTGGGCAATGCACCTAACCCCATTGCCTTAATCTGACCATAATCTCTTTCCCCTACTACTTAGCAAACTCTAGTGACTTCCTATTATCTTCAGTATCAAACATAAAATCCTCCATTGACAGTGAAAGCTCTTCATAATCTGCTCCCCTTTCTACCTTTCTTCCTACCTAACTTCTTTCCAAACCTTTTCTGATCCAACAACGCTGGTCTACAAACTGTTTCTAGCACCTGACATCCCATCTCTGTACTCCATGTCTCAGGACTCACTAACTGTCCTTCAACCCTGGCATGTTCTTCCTTCTCATATCCATGGCTTCCTTCAATTAAGCTCAAATCCCACCTTCTACAAGTGGCTTTTTCTGTTCCTTCTTGTTACTAATCTCTTCTCTCTGAAATTACCTTCATTAATTTGGATTGTACATGCTTGGTAGACAGAAGTCATTTCAACTTGGTCTCCCAAATTAGAAAGTAAATTCCTTAAGAGCAAGGACCATGATTTTGCCTTTCTTTATATCCATGATAAATACTTAATAAATACTTGTTGGCTAAATTACTAGGTGCTGGGTGATACAAATACAGTAATGGAAAAGTCTTTGTACTTAATGAAAAGAGAAAGAGTAAGGAAAAGGGCAGTTTTTTCCCCTTTAAAAAAAATTATGGTATAGGAATATGATACAAAGGGAGAGGGACAGAAGCTTCAAAGTTAGGAAAATATGAATTCAAGTTATTCCATAGGCACATAGGATCATATGACCATAGACAAGTCACTTAGCAAAAGGACCAAGCTCTTAATGCTTAAAATTACCTTAACTACTTATCTAATTCCTCAGAGCTTCCTAAAATTCTCTGGCTAAAATTTACAAAGCAGTTACAGATCTGCATTGGTAGAGCAAGTTTTCCACAAAGGAAGTCAGTGACATACAAGAAATAATATTTAGCACACATACATCAGTTAAAATGGGAGGGGTTAAGGGGAAAGGAACAAAATCATTCACTTATAAACTAAAGGAAATAAATAAATGTTGATATTCATATAAGGTATTTAAATGCCTACTCCTTTATTTTTCTCTGACCATATATTATCAGCACCACATTAAGGAAGTTTACAAAGCAAAATAATTCTTATTACTTAGTAGGCAGTCAAAGAAGAACCCTTATAAAAATGATTATTTTCTCTTCTCAAATGATCATGAATACAACCAAGCTCAGAATCTACTTTTTTTTTTTAAAGTTTTTTGCTAGGCAATGGGTTAAGTGGCTTGCCCAAGGCCACACAGCTAGGTATTAAGTGTCTGAGGCCTGATTTGAACTCAGGTCCTCCTTACTCCAGGGCTGGTGCTCTATCCACTGTGCCACCTAGCTGCCCTGGAATCCACTCTTGAAGAAAAAAGGAAACCTAACAATTGTTAAACAAATTTTCTTTTTTAAGTGAATGCAAGAATTTTTGTCAAGTGGTCAGTTCCAGTATTTTTAATACAATCATATAAAAAGCGTTCTTATGTTTAATATAAAGATGGATAATGAGATAGGATGTTAAAAATGCTATGAAAAATGACAAGTGCTATACAAATATAGGCTATTGCAGTAACAAGGAATGATTTTCAGAACAAATACTTTCCGTGTTTTTTAAACAATTACTTTTCTGGTGAATCTATTAAGAGTTTAACCATTCACTAATAGGAGTTACAAACTGACAGATGGCACATTCCCCTGTGTTCCAAGACAGACTCGAGTACAAATTGAAGAGCTAAAAGCAAAGAATCCATGAGATAAACATCAGAAAGTACTTCAGAATTTTGGATGAACATCCAGAATAAATCGACACTGTCACTTCTCCAGAAAGATTCAGATACTCCATATGTGAACTTGATTCTCCCATTTTTGCAGATTTGCCATTCAGCTGCATGGGAAATAGTCAATCAATACAGTAAAAAATTCACATAAGTTTGTATTATGTTAGCATTTTCAGTATCCTAGAAGGCCTTGCAGTTTTTACTGCCTTCTAAACAAAAAGATGCAATCTCAATCTTCCTGTTAATTATTACTTTAACAATCACATTCTGTAAATTCCTAAGAAACAACTTCTGTTCTTTCCTCTGAATTATGTAATTGATCACTTGAACCTGCCTTGTCAATCTCTCTACCCAAAATTCATCTAAAACTAGAGCTTCCTATGAAATTCTTTAGGATACGAGTTTAAAACTGATTTTTCTTCAACTTTCACATAGAATTTATTAAAGCAAGGCACACCTAATGTAACAACTATCCCATTTCACATAATGATAGCACTAGAGCTAGCTGGAATGAACTTCAAAGGTTCTCTAGTTTAAAATTCAATTTCCTTATTTTAAAAAAAAGGAAACTAAAGATTGGATCACATATTAGGTTAATAAGTATCAGAGTCAGGATTTGAACCCAGCTAGGGCTTCCTTCTATTCTCCCCAACAGCACAGTCAGAAACCTAAATTTCAGCATGATCATAAAAAAGAAAGAAGGCTTCACTGACATCTATCCTATCCTAAAATGGTACAGACAAGCTACTTCAGGCAGACATTTATATGGATTTATATAGGACATTTAGCATGTTTGTTGTTTTCTTGGCTCCATTTATTTAATTTTATATCACTTTTTCTGAATTCCTTATATTCATCATTTCTTCCTACAAAGGAATGTCTCCTGTCACCCTAACATGTCTAGTCATCATCTGCTTTTCCCATCAGTTGTTCTGATTCTGTGGTTAACAGTGAGGCCTTTTTTTCTCTGCTGCGACTATCTTGGGTGGTGGACAGGAATACTGGACTGAGGGGTCAAAAAATCTTCTGAAACCTGCCTCAGACACTTACGAACTGTAGACCTGGGAACATCACTTCCCCTCTTTTGGACAGAATTTACTCATCTACAAAATAGGAACAATGACTGAACCTCAGGCTGGGTTTGCTCTGAAAAGAGAATGAGATATTTATTTTTAAGAGTGTTTGAGGACATAGGGAAGGAAAATGTAGTCATATACCCCTAATTGTCAGTCCAATTTGTACTTTGGCCAACAGAATATTAATTTTTTAAAGTTCATTTATTTATTTATTTAAGGCAATGAGGTTAAGTGACTTGCCCAAAGTCACACAGCTAGGCAATTATTAAGTGTCTGAGATCACATTTGAACTCAGGTCCTCCTGACACCAGGGCTGGTACTCTATCTACTGCGCCACCTAGCTGGTCCTAGGATTTTAATTTAATACAGCTTCTATCAACCAGACCTATTATTTTTAGCTATATTTATCAATTTATATATAAAATGAAACTCTGGAGTTGTTTTAATTTTTATTTAAATTACTATGTAGAAATGATTTGGTTCATATTTTTTTGAGATAGGCATTCAAGCAATTTTTCCTTTGAAAACTTTGATTGTAGCCTCTGTCCCCTTAACTTTTTTTTAGGTTTTTTTTTTGCAAGGCAAATGGGGTTAAGTGGCTTGCCCCAGGCCACAAAGCTAGGTAATTATTAAGTGTCTGAGGTCGGATTTGAACTCAGGTACTCCTGACTCCAGGGCCAGTGCTCTGTCCACTGCGCCACCTAGGCGCCCCCACTGTCCCCTTACTTATCAGGGAATGGTGTTACATGTGTGTGGATTCCCTACATAACCAGAATATCAGATGCATCACTGATAATTGATGCAAACATTTTTCCACCATGTAGCTTCTCCTCTTGTTCTACACCTCAATTCATTTTGATGATGTAAATTTTTAATTTTATATAATCAAATGTCTATTTTATTTTTTACAACTTCCTTTATGTTCTACCTAATTTTTACAAATACCATTTTGATCTCCAGTCTTTATTCAAATGCCAAAACATGTGTTCCTGATGAGTAGGGTCATATTCCTTCCACACTTTTCTGTTCAATGACTTTTTTGCTTGAACACTCACAGGAAGCATCCTCTGCCTCTGTTCTCTGAACCCAGCAGAAGTCCCATCCAGAAACTGAACATGTTGATTTTGAAGATCTAGGCAAGAGAGATATTTGACTCTTGTGGGAGACCCCACTGACCTCCCACACAGCAAAAAATCTCTTCCAAGCTGCTGTGCCAGTGGTGCTTCTACCAGTCTCCATGAAGCCCTGATACTCTGAGACAATAAAATCTACTATATGGAGAAAGGTCTCAAAAGTAGTGGAGCACATTAATAAAACTTTCACCCTGACCCTGGTGAGCAAGAAACTGAATGTAGTAGGGCAGGAAAAGACTCACCAACTGAGAGAAGGATGGCACTGAGATTAAATCTAAATTGGATGCAAATGCCATATTGGTTATTTGTAAGACTGGAATTGCTGAGAAAGGTAGCTCCAATTCTGTTATATGCTGACCTTCCAGGCAACAAAAATGTCATCCTGCCTATTCTAGCCAACAGTGTGATCAGTGGTGGCTCCCATGCTTGGTAACAAGTTGCCAGTTCAGAATTTAATGATCTTTCCTATTGGAGCAGCCAACTACGAGGAGGCACATGGGAGCTGGGGTCAATCACAACCTGAAGAATATGTTTAAGCCAAAATATGGACAGGACCAATGAAAGGGATGAGAGTGGCTTTGTTCCTAATATTCTGGAGAATAAAAAAGTCCTGGAGTTGCTAAAGAATGTTATTTCTAAGACTGGCTATAATGACAAGGTCATAATTGGCATGGATATTGCTGCCTTCCAATTCTTCTGGTCTGAGAAATATGACATGGACTTCAAGTCTCCTGATGTCCCCAAGAGACAAATCTCTGCTGTGTCTTGGTGACCTCTACAATTCCTTCATCAGGGACTATTCAGTGGCATCTATTGAAGATCCCTTTGACCACGATGACTGGGAAGCTTAGAAAAATTTTACAGGTACTGTGGGCATCCAGGTAGTAAGGGATGATCTCACAGTGACCAATCCCAAGCACAACACGAATGAGAAAACCTACAACTTCCTCCTACTTAAAGTGAACCAGATTGGCTCCATGAAAAAAAATCTCTCCAGGCATGCAAGCTAGCACAGTCAAATGGGTGAGGAGTGATGGTTTTCCATCCCAGACCTGGTGGCGGGTTTCCTACGTTGGGCAGATCAAGACTGGTACCCCTGTCAATCTAGGCAGCTGGCCAAGTACAATGGGCTTCTCAAAATCGAAGAAGAACTGGGTAGCAAAGCTAAATTTGTTAGAAGAAACTTCAGAAACCCTCAGAGTCAAGTAAACTCCATGGTCAGGAGGCCTCAGAATTAGCAGGTGCCTGTCACCTCTGTAGAAAACCATCCAAAGAACGGACAGCACCAAGTAGTTGACCAGTTTTGTTTGGGGGGGCCAAGGTCTCTGCTACTGAAATCCCCTCTCTTTCCCCCTTTCTGTGGTTCTCACTGCTTCACCAGAACTATCTTATCAGAGACTGTACCTGGTCATTTAGTCCTTTGCTGGTAGATCTTATCATCTTGTGGCTGAGTTAGAATGACCCATTCTCACCGCCCCCACCTCCAGGGTTTATGTGTGCAGCCATTCACTTGTGATGCCCCTCAACAAATCAACAGGCCAGATCCTAAGTGGCTTCTATGTGCAAAATAAAAGCATTCGGTATTTCACTGGGGGGGAAGACTCTCAGGAAGAGGGAAGTTCTAAGACAACTGGATAGTTATTGTTGTTTAAAAAAAAAGAAGCTTTCCTTGACATCAGGCCCAAATCAATCTCATTTCAATTTCCATTCATTGTTCTCTTTTGCCAAAAAGAACACATCTCTGCTGCTCTGTCAAGCAAAAGGCTCTAATGTCCCCTCCAACTCATTCTTCTCCAAGTTAAACATCTTAAATTTTTTGAACTGATTCTCTCATGGGAATAATTTCATGTCCTTCAACACACAGTCACCCTCCTCTAGATGCTTTCCGGATTTATCAATGGCCTTCCTAAAACGTGGTGCCCAGAAGTAAATGCAGTACTGGAGATGTGACCTGACTCAGGGTGAACAGTATATTAAGATATATCTTCTCCATAATCCTGGAAACTATATTTCTCTTAGTATAGCACATAAGTTTGCAAACTTTCTCAGTTCAGGATGTATTTTATCTCAGTTATTTTTGCAGTGTTCCTAGACCAAAAGAGATATTTAAGTTTCATTCATTCATTTATTTATGTTTGTTTGTTTGTTTGTTTTTGTTTTTGTAAGGCAAATGGGGTTAAGTGGCTTGCCCAAGGCCAGACAGCTAGGTAATTATTAAGTGTCTGAGACCGGATTTGAACCCAGGTACTCCTGACTCCAGGGCCGGTGCTTTATCCACTGCTCCACATAGCCACCCCAACAGTTTCATTTATTAAGCAGGATTTATATCCTAACAACTGAGCATTGAAAAACTTTTGAAAAATTTTCAGTTGAAACAAAACCAAACTGAAAGAAAAAACTGAACTGAAAGAAAAAAATGACATTTTTAGTTCTTATCTTGAATAACCACAATTACTTATTAATGGAATGTGTGTGCCTCTTAGGCAGGATACATCTTCTCAAACTCTGGAATCAGATTAGACAACCATCACCTTCATTTCCTATTCCATACTGATTTTCACAAGATACTTGCTTTTTATCACAACAACTAATTCAATTCTATCTTGGCAAAGACATGCCATTACAAAAAAGGAAGTTCAGTAAGTCAGTAGTATAGCAAAAATTACTAAAAAAAAAAACCCCATACATTAGTATTGAAATCAATGTAATATGAAACTGAGAACTTGAGCTTGTAATGCTCATGGATCTGAAATGTCTGAGAGATGTCAAATATTACTTCTTCCCTTGAAAATTTAAAATATTCCACAATGCTACCAATATGGTGCCACACAGTGCAGATGTGGAGTAGTCTAAGAACTCATTAGCTTCCTTGGTCGATTGCTTCCTTGGATAATACATCTCCTAGTGAATTATATTAAGTTTGGAGTCTGGAGTTGTTTGGCTACATCCCCCATCTTGAACTTAGGTTCAAAAAAAACCCTCCTTTTAAAGTAAAATAGTGAGCATTTATATGGAGTTTTAATGTTTAAATGCACTTTACCAATATTTTCATTTAATCCTCACAACAAGCTTGGGAGATAGAATTTCCATTTTGTAGATAAGGAAAGGAAAGGAAACAGAGGTTAAGTGATTTGTCTCAACTAACATGTGTCTTGGGTTCAATTTGAATTGAGAGTTCAATTTGAATACTTCTATCCACTGTACCTCCAAGTACTTTGCTTAATTGGGCAAACCTCAAAAAATTTATGTAAATAGTTAAAAACAATATTATGATTATTCAGCCCATTGTTCGAGCCTGTCAAGATGTTTCTTGAGACTTGACTATGACAACGCAAAACTAAGCACATATTAATGTGTACTGAGGCATGCCATTGAACCCCTTCTTCAAATTAACACTGCACTATATTAATGACAACTAAAGTCTGGCTTTGCAACCAGTTTTAAATCCATCTATCTGCAATGGCAGCTAGTCTTACTTCTTTCCATCTTTTCCAAGGAATAGCATAAAAGATTATCAATTGCTTTGTGAAAATTCAGATACATTACCTGCATTCCCCTAACCCAGCAATGTAGTAATCTTATCCAAAAAAAAAAAAAAAAAAAAGGAAAAAGCTAACCTTTAAAGGTTGACGTAGCGCTAGCTCTTTTGTATCACCACTTATGTTTGTGGACATTCACCAACCATCCCTCTAGATTACATTCTAGAATTTCTGAAGAAATTAAAGCACACTAATATTATGTTTACAGACTCCATTTTTTTCCACATTTGAAAATCAGTATAACTACTTGCCCCTCTGCAATTAATTCTTTATAATGTCTGAAAGATTAGAGATGATGGCACAGCAAACACAGCCATTAGTTCTTATAGTTGCTGACATTATTATTCATTTGGGCCAGGCAACTTTTTACTATCCCATTATTCATCTTGGTTTTTCACTAAATTGCATTCTCTTTCAAATGTTTAAACTCTTAAAAAAAAAGTAACCTTACTCTGTTGGGCATAACAATTCTTGCTGAGGGAATACAACTAGTATAAAGGCAATAAAGAGGTGACAAATGAGCTATGAAATGAATGATCTCAAGAGCTGTAGATGAGGTAAAAATGTGTTCCAAACAATGAAATCACCTGTCCAAAGGTAGGGAGGTGGGAAAGAAATGTTGTACACAAGAAACAATTTGACTGAAACAGGAAACAAACATGAAATAACCAAAAAAAGATAGGTGGGATACCAGGAAGACTTCTCCATTTATCTTAGTAGTATCATCAGGGAGTTACTGAAAATTTGTGAAGGGAAAAATGACAGTAAGTTATCTTTTAGGAATGTAAGTTTAGTAAATTATGAGGAAGTTAGAAGAGAAGAAATGGGAAGATTATGAGAATTTCATAATACCCTTGGCAAAAGGGTTATAAAAATTGTTTCAATAGAGAGAAGGGAAAGGATGTGAGAGAAGTTATAGAAGAGTCAATAAGAACTGACAATGATGGTAAGGGATGAGGAAAAGTTAAAGACATTGTGAGAGTATAAACCTGAGTGAGATGGAAAAAAGTAGTGCTCAGCAGAGAAAAATGTTAATTTGAAAGAGCAATGAAGTAGGTAAAAAGATAGTTATTTTGTTTGGCAAACAGAAAGTTGGAGAAACAGGACTGGAATTCAAGAGATGGGGATGAAGGAACCACCTGCATAAGTGCACAGGAGTCACTTGCATAAAGGTGATAATTGAGCCAATGGAGCTGATTTGCAAACACCAAGGGGAAAAATGTCAATAAAGAAAACAAAGGACCCAAAGAGTCTTGGGAAATAACCACACTTTAGAAGAAACCACAAAAAGAACCAGCAAACGAGATTTAAAAAGAATAGGCTCACATCCATGATGGCAAACTGAATGACTGCCCCAAAAACCTGAAATTTGTGCCACATCTAAGTATTGCTCAAAAAATAAAATGAAAAGGATCAAACATTCGTAATTTACCATCAGCGCTACACAGACTGTAGCCAGACGCTACCTTTGTGGATGTCTTCAATTATGACATCAATGAGGTTTTGGCCAGGGTCCACGTCCACATGGCCCTGCAGTAATTCTAATATCTGCCCTTGGAATGTGGGTTTCATTCTGGTCTTTACTTCACACAGTCATAAATATTCTATCAACTTTTACCTGCTTTTTGGATTTACACTTTTGAAATCTTTGAGTGTTGCTGGAACTGGCATTCTGTGAAATGTATTGTGTTCTCTATGCTTTTATGCTACCTTCAATATTTCTTGGTTTGACTTCATAAACTTTACAATCTAAGAGAGATTTAAGCAAATCTGGAGGAGGCATTTTTTTATTTTACTCTTATCAGGATTCTTGAGATTATTCTATGATAATGAATTAATGAAAATAATCTTATCTAGAACAGGAACTCTTCTGTGGATTCATCATTTATGATACATTGTCTCTCATGATCCTCTACTTAGATATTATTAATCTGATCCTACACCTATGTTTATTAGAAACATTTGATTAAAAAAGCATTGCAAATAATAAAATAATTGACAAATAATAAGAATATAGATTGTTAAAATTGTTTTGATTTCTAGTTAAACAGTATTTTTCAAACTGAAATTTTTTTTTGGTTCTCATTCAAAATGTTTAAACTTAACAGCTCCAAAAATATTTACTCTTTGTGTAAAGACTAAAATTAAGGTTTTATACCAAAGGTAATTCTTGATTAAAATTTTATTACCTTTGATTTCAATAATGATATTAAAAATGTTATTGTCTTATTTTATCCTGCTTTAAATTTGCCATAAGTTGAGAGTTCACAATTCAGAATTATTTCATGAATATATAATATAAAATTAAGGCTTTCCTTGCATACTGATTTTATATTTTGTATTTGTATTTTATTCTAAAAGTTTTCATTTGATTTGTGTAATATTTTGAAGGCCTCAATTCCATTATTATTTTGATTAAATTCTTTTGTACTAAAACATTTTAATCTTAATCAGAAGGAACATAGCTACACTTGAGTATTTTTGAGCAGACATCTTTAAGAATTATTCAATATTGTAGTAAAATTTATTTTTTTATATTCAAATACATTATAAGTATTAGGAAAAAATCTATTTTTAAGAAAAGATATAAAGTATAAACATGGACAAATATTTAAATATATAGATTTATATTCATAATATGTTCGTGTATTTAAATTGTGTACATAATGTTAAACAACCTACATTTAAAAATGCAGGGAGGAAAAAAAAGAAATAATTAGAAACTTAAGTAAATTACTTTTTTCAGCCAAGAACTACACAAAAGTATGTCAAAAGTCAATGAGCAATTGGAAAGGAGGCTAGCAGGGACACAGTGGAGAGAGCCCTGTCCTTGGAGTCAGGAGTACCTGAGTTCAAATCCAGCCTCAGACACTTAATAATTACTTAGCTGTGTGGCCTTGGCCAAGCCACTTAACCATTTGCCTTGGAAAAAACCTTAAAAAAAAAAGAAAAGAAAGGAGGCTAGTAGCAAAGCCAGTGTGAGCACAAGCAAACAAGCTCAAAGTCTGACCAAAGAAATACCAAAAACTCATATAATCTTCAAGGCTCTGTGGCTAGAGGCAGCAAGAGAGGAAGCTTCATAAAGAAAGCCCCAGGGTACTTGCAAAATCCAAAGAAGGATTTTGGAAGCCCCAGGGAAAAGCAGTGCCAGTACTGGCATAGCAGGTGGCCCAACTGTGATCTGGTAACCTCCATCAAAGAGCTCCTTGGCTCAAAAAGGACCCATGGCTCTAAAAATGCAGTGTGCCAAACCTTGAAGATACCCCAAAAACAAAAGGACTACACAAGAATTCAGAGAGACCAAACAGATTCCATTTTTTGTAGTGGCAAAAAATTAGAATTTGAGGGAATGCCTATCAATTGGGGATTGACTGAACAAATTTGTAAAGGAACACTATTGTGTTCTACAAGAAATCATGTGGGACAGGATTTCAGAAAAACCTGGAAAGACTTGCATGAATTGATGCTGAGTGACATGAGCAGAACTAGAAGAACATTATACACACCAACTGCAACATGGGGTGATAATCATTTCAGCAATACAATAATCAAAGACAATTTTTAAAACTTATGATGGAAAATACCATCCAGATCCAGACAAGGAACTGTGGAGTTTAAATGAAGATCAAAGTTTATTATCTTCAATTTTTAAAAATTTTCTTTTGGGGGTGGCATAGTGGATAGAGCACCAGCCCTGGAGTTCAAATTGGGCCTCGGACACTTAATAATTACCTACCTACCACCTAGGAATACAGTAAAATATTATGGCACAAACCAGGCATAGACCAAAGCCTCAAACCCTATACCAAAATAAGGACAGAATGAGACATAAGGGTGTTCATAAGCCAATCAGGAGAACAAAGAAAAGTTTACCTGTCAAATCTATAAGAGAAGAATTTTTGATCAAAAGAGATAGAGAACATCCTGACATGCAAAACGGGTAATTTTTATTCATTAAATTGAAAGGTTTTGGACAAAGAAAACCAATGCAACCAAAATTAAAAGGAGAACAGATAGCAGGAAGCAATTTTTACAACCAGTCTTTCTGATAAAGGTTTCACTTCTAAAAAATATAGAACCCTGAGTCACATTTATAAGTACACAAGATACTCCCCATGTGAAAAATGGTCAAATATGAAAGGTAGCTTTCAGATGAAGAAATTAAAGTTATCTATAGTCATGGGGGGGGAATGATGCTCTAAATTACTATTAGAGAAATGCACATTAAAATAACTCTGAGGTACCACTCTATGACATCAGATGGGTTTGTACAACAGAAAAGAGAAATAATCAATGCTGGAGGGGATGTGGGAAAACTGAAACATTAATGCTCTGTTGCTGGGAACTGATCCAACTATTCTTTTTTCTTTATTATATTTTCTTATTTATTCTTATTATTTTATTTACCCAATTATATGTTATGAAAGTTTTTCAACATTCATCCACATGCATATTTATCCAATCATCCTTAAGAGCGATTTGGAACTATGCCCAAAGGGCTATAAACTTGTGCAAAACCTTTGATCTGGTAATACAACTGCTAGATCTATATCCCAAAGAAATCACAAAAAGAGGGATGTATATATACAAAAATATTTATAGCAGTTTTTTGTAGTTGCATATAACTGGAATTGAAGGGATACCCATCAATTGGGCAAAAGCTGAACAAGATGTGGATATGACTGTAACGAAATACTACTGTTCTATAAGAAATCATGAGGAGGCAGATCTCAAAAAACCTAAAAAGACTTACATGAACTGATGCTAAGTGAAGTGAGCAGAAGAACCAGGAGAGCAATACACAGTAATACAAGTACTGTGTGATAATCAACAGTGATAGAAAATGCCATCCACACCAGAGAAAGAACTATGAAGTCTGAATGAATAACAGACCAAAGCATACTATTTTTACTTTTTTAAATGTTTTTTGTTTTTTTTCTTTCTTGTGTTCTGATTCTTCTTTCACAGCAAGACTAATATGGAAATACGTTTAACAAGATTGTGCATTATAACCTATAGTAGACTCTTTGCTGTCTTGGGGGGGGGAGAAGGGAAAGGAGGAAGAAAGAAAATTTTACAAAAATGAATGCTGATTATGCCTAAAGGGCAATAAAACTGCATACCCTTTGATCCATTACCCTCTTCAGGATACTAGATCTGCATCCTGAAGAGATCACGAAGAAGGGTCAAAATCCCACATGTACAAAAATATTCAAAGCAGCTATTTTTGTAGTGGTCAAGATTGTAAATTGAAGGGATACCTATCACTTGTGGAATAGCTAAACAAATTGTGATATAGTAATGTGATAGAACACAATATAATAGCTCTATAAGAGGCATAGGACCTCAGAAAAACCTGAAAAGATTTTTCACGAATTCATGCTGAGTAAAATGAGCAGAACCAGAAGAACATTTTACACTCCAACAACAGTGACATGAAGTGATGTTCAACTATGAACTTGTTCATTTTAACAGGACAATAATCAAAGACAATTCTAAAAGATTTGTGGTGGAAAATACCATCCATATCCAGAGAAAGAACTATGGAGCTTAAATGAAGACTAAAGTTTACTCTCTTCAATTTTTAAAAGTTATCTTAAGTATTGTGTCATTTTTTCTAATTTTTTTCTTCTGTTTGGATTTGATTTCTCTTTCACAACATGATCAAAATGGATCTATGTTTAATATGATCATAAATACAGAGCCTGTATTAAATTGCTTTCTGTGAAGGGAATGGGAGAGGGAAGGAAGACAGGGAGAAAAATGTAAAACTAAAAATTTTGCACAAAGATGATTGGTAAAAACTATTGTTGCATATAGTTGAAAAAACTGAAAATTATGATTAAAAATAAATAAAACTGCCCCAGAGGTATTAAGAGCTATAATGCAAAGATAAAAAGAAATTTACAAGGGGGCAGCTAGGTGGTGCAGTAGTGCACCAGCCCTGAAGTCAGGAGGACCTGAGTTCAAATTCGACCTCAGAATTACCTAGCTGTTTGACATTGGGCAAGTCACTTAACCCCTTTGCCTTGCAAGCAAACACACACACACACACACACAGAGAAATTCATTGATCATCTCCTGAAAGGAACACAAAGAGAAGCTTAGGAATGTCATAATCAAAATGCTGACCTTCTACAACAAAGAAAAAATATTACAGACATCCAAAGGAAAGCAGTTCAAATACCAAGGATCCATAGAATTAGTCAAAGACTGGTAGCTTTTATTATAAACCAGAGATCTTGAATCCAAAATTCAAGAGGGCAAAAAATGTAGATTTAAAACAAATCACTCAAACTTGGATTGCTTGCCATTCTGAAGGGAGAGAGAAATATTTGGAATTCAAAATCTTTTAAAAAAGTGAATGCTGACAATTGGTTTTAATGTGTAATTGGAACAAAATACTATTTACATCTTCAAAAATCATTTACACTTCAAAGCCAAGTATAATCCTAAAAGTTACAAGTAATTTTTTTTTAAACAGAGGTCTTAGGGCGGCTATGTGGAGCAGTGGATAAAGCACTGGCCCTGGAGTCAGGAGTACCTGGGTTCAAATCTGATCTCAGACACTTAATAATTACCTAGCTGTGTGGCCTTGGGCAAGCCACTTAACTCCATTTGCCTTGCCAAAAAAAGAAAAAAAAAGTCTTTAAAGGAATCTTGGACTTTCAAGCAATTTTTCTCCCCAACACACAATAATTTATTTTCTGGGTCAACTTGAACATGTTCAAGTGAAGGCTTAAAGAAGGCACTTTTTAGGGAAAACCCGGCTCTCTCCTTTCCATCTTCCCCAGGCTTCTCTCCCTTGCCCCCCCCCCCCCAAGTTCTTCCTACTCCATCTGACCCTGCAGAGCCAGTAGCTTTAAGGGAAGTTTCCCTTCCCCACTGTAGCACACCTGTCCTGGGTAGCAGGGCTGGGCAGCTCAGGGACTTTCAAGGATTTCTAATGAACAGATGTGAGTTGAATAGGAATTCTGAAATGAAAATACCAGAGTTGAGACAAACTTAGAAAGGCTCATTTAAACATTTATCATAAACTAGATATTCAAAAGGGGTAAAAGAAATGTGTCCCTTTAGAATTTTAATTCTTTAAAGTACCTTGAGCATACTAAGTGATTGTTGATTCCAAACAGTTAATGATGAAACATGTTAACCACCTCCTAATAAAGAGAGCATAGAATGAGACTTCATTTTTTTCTAGACATGTCTAATGTTTGATCATACATGCAACAAGGGTTTCTTTTTCCTTCATTCTCAATGTGGGGGAAGGGGACCAAGTAGATGTTCAATCACTGAAAAGACGTTTCTAAAAAACCAAAATACTGTATACCTGAAAGGTAAAATATACCTAAAAAGTAAAAAATAAAATTGAATTTTAAAAAAACAGTTCTGAAAGAGTTAAATAAAAAAAATGAGATGGTGGGGGATTGGTCTGTTCTGAGAGTTTAAAGAGAAGGAAGAGTAAAAGGAAGAAAATACTAATGTAGAAAGTAGTGGACTTTATTATTTCTTTTAATCAGAGTGCATGAGAAAAGCATAGTCACAGAAGAAGGGATTGAGAGTTCCTACATCAGATGAATCACAGACACTATTATTTGAAACAGATAAGAAGAGTTGGACATAAACTATTTGGTGTAAAATAGCTTAAATTCAACAGGGAAAAGCAGGAGGGGATGAAGGGGTCAAGAGAACTAGCAAGACAAACAAATTCCCTACCCTAAAGCTAAGAGTGGAGGGAAAATACTATTTTCAATTTTTAACATTTGTTTTTTGTATTATGGTTGCTTCCCCCCCAAGGTTTTTTCCCCCTCTTTCTGTTTTGCTTCTTTTTTCACAACATGATTAATATGGATATATGTTTAACATATATATATTATATATATATATATATATATATATATATATATATATATATATATATAAGATTGCTTTCTGTGGAGGAGAAGGGAAGAGAGGTGTTATTATGCTTTTTTGATGTTTGATTTAATGTGTGGTTGGGTTTTTTTTTAAGTGACAGAACTTTATTCTTCTTATCTACAATTTCTAAGATGATGTGGTCATTTCTACTCACAGTTCTCAAAAATTCTAGGCTAGCAACCATTTTTTCTAATGAGGTTTTTGGTAGAGAAAATATTTTAACAGGATATTCAAGTAACTGAACTCCCAGACATTTCTGTGCCACCCTTTGTGACCTGTTTCCAAATTTATCAATTTCATCCTTCTGTCCAGGTGTTCTATAGAATATGTGGATCACTATATTTCTTCTGTTTCTGCCTCCTTTATTCAAATATTTTCCATCATGCTTCTTCATAACCTTATGATTTCTGAATGTTTTCCCACAAATCTATTTCCTCAATATATTGTGTTGTCTCACCCTTGCAGGTTTTTTTTTTTGGTTTTACCAAGGCAGTATTAAATGACTTGCCAAAGATCACATAGCTAGGTAATTATTAAGTGTCTGAGGCCAGATTTGAACTCCTGACTCCAGGGCCAATACTCTATCCATTGCACCACCAAGCTGCCCCTTGCAGTTTCTTTTGAATAAGACATACCAAGTCTCATACCATCAACTTTCAATCATACCTATATAAAGTCAAATTTGCCTTCCTGCATAGGCTTTCTGGTTAGTTTTGTTTACTAGCTGTACTTCATGCTCTTTGCTAGTTCAGTTCAGTTGGCTATACATTAACTCAAGAAACATTTATTATCCACTAATCAAAATACAAAGTTCACCTCCTTGTTCTCAAGGAGCTTACATTAAATGAGAAGGGTATAATGAAACATATACAATCAAATTCAGGAAAAGTTTGTAAGAGGGACCAAACAATGCACCACGAGCAATAGCAACATCTGAGTTAGTTTAAGTTAAGAGTTCTTAACCTAGCATACAAGAACTTCTTTTGTAATAACTACATTTCAATGTTAATCAATCAGTATTCATTTATTAAGTACCAAAGATGAGCTAGACACTGTGTTAAGTTTTTGAGATACAAAGAAAGGCAAAAGAAAGTCAGTTCTCAAGAAGCCACACTCTTAAGAGACAGGCAAACAAATCTGTACAAACAAGCTTAGTAGAGAACAAACAAGAGTGAGAAAGAACTCTAAGGAAGAGAGATTGGAAAAGGCAGGATTTTTGTTGAGACCTGAAGGAAACCAGAGAAGTCAGAGGACAGAGATAAGGAGAAAGAGAATTGCAGGTATAGGAGAGATCCAAAGAAAACATATAGAGGCAAGAGAATCTTATTTCTGGAGCAGTCAGGAGGTCAGAGTCACTGGAAGAAAGAGCACATAGAAGGACATAAGGTAAGAAAATTGGAAAGATGGGAGGAAGGTCTAGATAATAAAGGTTTTTAAATACCAAATTATTTTTTCCTGGAAGTGATAGGAAATCACTGAATTTTATTAAGCAGGATGGTGACATGGTCAGAATTGCAACCACTGTAGAGGCTAACTAGAGGATAGAATGGAGTTGAGAGGGACCAGAGGTAGAGACCCCAATCAAAAGGTTATTGCAACAGTTCAAGCATGAGGTGATAAGGGCCAGCACTAGGGTGTTGATAGTATCAGAGGAGAAAAGAGGGAATATTGAGAGATGTTTCAAAGTAGACACCAACAAATCTTGGCGAGAGATTGGATATGGGAGGGTAAGAGATAGAAAGGATTTGAAGGTGATGCCTGGTTTATAATCCCACGGGTCTGGAAAGATGGTGGTACCCTCAAAAGTAAAAGGAAGTTTAGAAAGAGGGAATCTTTGAGGAATGATGAGATAATGAGTTCAGTTTTAGATATATTAACAAAAAAAGGCTTGGAAAGACTTAACATGAAATGATGCTAAGTGAAATGAGTAGAACTAGGAGAACATTGTACACAGTAAGAATATTGTGCAATGATGATCTATGATTGACTGAATTCTTCCCAGCAATACAATGATCCAAGACAATTCCAAAAGAATCACAACAGAAAAAAACTATCCATGTCTAGAGAAAGAGTTTGAATGCAGATTGAAGCATACTATTGTCACTTTTTTTTGTTTTTGTGGTTTTTCCTTTCTGTTCTGTTTCTTCTTTCACAACATGACTGATGTGGAAATATGCTTCACATGACTGAAATATTCATAACCTGTATCAGATGGCTTTCCATCTTGAGGAGAGGGAGAAAAATCTGGAACTCAAAATTTTACAAATAATCAATGTTGAAAACTATCTTTATACATAATTGGAAAAAATAAAATACTATTTACTAAAAAATAATAATCAACATAGAGATGATAATCACATCTATGCAAGGAACCCTGTGGGACAACTATGGTAAGTGGGTGATGCCTAGAAGAGGACTAGCAAAGTTGAGAAGAAGCAATCAAATATGTGGGAGTCGAAGCAGGAGTTAACTAAGAAAACAGAGAAAGAAGAGGATATTAAGGAGAAGAAGGTTCAGTGCATATCAAGAGAAAGAAGGCTTGCAAGAGAGGTCAAGAAGAATGAGGCTTGCAAAAAAGGTCACTGGCTTTGGCAAATAGCAGATTACTGATAACTTTGGAGAAGGTAGTTTTGATGAGATGAGGTCAGAACTGGATTTTTAGGGGGTTAAGAAGAGAAATGGGAGAAAGAAAAGATATCCATTTTAGAAAGCCCTTCTCAAGAAATTTTGCCAAAGGGAAGAAGAGATATAAGATAAAAATTAGTAGGGATAGAAGGATCTGGGTGAGACATGTAGGAAAGGAGCCAGTAGATATGGAGAAATGGGAATAAATGAAAGGAGATAGAACAGAAGAGGATCCCTTGACAGATAGAGGAATTTACCTTGACAAAGAGGAGGGCACTGAAGGAGGAGACTGGCAAAAGGAATTGAGTGATATGAAATGAGGAAGAGGAGAATGGTTCCAAATTTTTTCAATAAAATATAAAGTGAAGTTCTCATCTTGAGAAGAATAGAGAACCATGGGAAGTTATAAGAAGGGATGAAAAGCTTTGGAAGAAGCACTAGAAAGTGGGATACTGAGTTCATAGGGGAAGAATGGAAGGATTACCTAGCTTTGTAAATGTTCAATTAAGGTTGTGGAACATAAATTTATAATACTATGTACTTTATGCATTTAAAAACATTACTCTGAGAAAGGATCCACAGGTTTCACCAAACTGTCAAATGGAATGATGACACAAAAATGTTTATGAATCCCAGATCTAGGAGGACATAACGCTTTCTGGTGGGAAAATAAAGCCTGAATGAATATATAAAAAAGCAATTACTAAGCACTTAGTGGCAAATACTATGCTAAATTCCTGAAAATATATACAATAACAAAGACAGTCCTAATAGAGGAAAATAACACAAATAAGAAGACCTGTAGCAAAAGGAGGTTATCTTGATTTGGAATTTGGAAAGTTTCAGGGTTGGTAGAGGAGCCACAGAGTTTATACAGGCAGACTCCTTCTAGAAACTTTGGCAGGATTTACTTAATTATTAAAGGGGAGCAGAAGGGAAAGAAAGGGTGAACATGTCAAGGGAATACAAATTAAGCGAAGCATGGCTGATGTCCACCTAAAAGATGGGGCCAGTAAGGCACTCTTCAATGAAGACAATGAAACTCCATGGCCTGAGGCAAATGGGTGGAGATGTAACTACTGAAGGAGGAGTAAGAGTTATCACAAAAGCAGACATTTATTGCCATGCTTGGTAAATCATCTCCTTCTAATTTATTTCATTAAATGCCCATAACAACCTAAGAAAAGAAACTTCAGGTATTCTTATTCCCAATCTATAAAGAAAATGAGACTCAAAAGTTATTGAGTGACTTGACTATATTATCACAAAGCTAGAATTAGAAATAGAATTCAAACTCCAGTCTCTCCTGCTTCTTTACTGGTACTCTGTCACATCACATGAGTTTTATAGTTATCTTTATTTTTATTATGCATTAAATATTTCCAAAAAATGCTTTTGGATATCAAGGTTCAATTTAGAAATAATGGTAAATTTTTTTATTTTATATAAAACTTCAGTGGATATCAAGGTTCAATCAAGAAACAATGGCTAATTTTTTTTATTTAATACAAAACTTCAGTGATTTCCTCTAAGGTTTACTGAACTTAAAAGTTACTCATTTTCAAAGAAAAGTAGTGAAGAACAGATCTGAGAACAAGTAAACTGCAAACTACAAACAATTTTGAAAAGCTCTGTTTAACACCTTTTCCCTATACTCCTAAGCATGTATAAGGATATCACTGTCTTTCCTGGCTGATGTGAAATAAAAGTGCTTTTGCAAGTCTGACTAAAATTCCCTGAAATTGAAAATGTTATTCATGGCCTACTGTCTTCAATACAAAATGGTAGGAGACCCTCCAGGACAAGCCAAGTACCAATACAGTCAACCCAGGGACTAAAATAATTCAGACAAGTAGCAAGGTGCTTTAAAATGGTTTAATATAGGGTTTCTTTCATCTCTAATGAGACATACGATGTGTCAGATGGTGTAGATAAGTTTATTTTAAGACATTCAGAAATGTTATGAGAACACCATCACTATCAATCAATCTTATTGGGAAATACTTGAAGTAAGTCAAAGCTTATTAAAACAAACGTTGTCACTTCTTGCCTAGATAAAACCAAATGCCTCTTAACTGGCCCCTTCTGCCATCCAATTTATTCTGCCACCCAATTAATTTTTTTTAAAACACTGAATTCCTCATGTCACTCCCAACTACTTAACAGAACAAATCCAAATTTATTAGTCTAGCATTTAAAACATTCCAATCATTGCTTATTGAATTAAGTACAAATTCCTTTTCCTGGCAGTCAAGGCCACCCCCAATTTGACACCACTCTACTTTTCTAGTTTTATATTATTCTTCTCCCTAAGACTTCCAGCTAAAACAGATTATTCACTGCTCTACCACCACCAGAAACCTCTCAAAATGCTATGACCTCTCAAAATCTGTAAACTGGAAGGTCCCATTTCAAAGGCTAAATAAGTTCAACCCACATCTCAACACACACACACACACACACACACACACACACACCCCAAGCCTAAATCTAACATTCAATAAGAACTCCTATTCCTACACAAGCAGTCAATCAGAACAAGTCTAATCTTTCCTCCATATAATAGTCCTTCAAATACTTAAATAGGTTTACACTGTCTCCATGTCTTTTCTCTAAGTTAAAACACCTCCAGATCTCTCAGTCAAAGCTTAATGTCCAGAAATCCTCTCCCTATATTCTAAATTCCATTAAATTTGTATTTGTAGAATGTACAGCTCATAACTATTCTGGATGAGGGTAGAATAAGGCCAATTTATTATTATTATTAGTAGTAGTAGTAGTAGTAGTAGTAGTAGTAGTATTATAATAAACTATGCCTTATTAATGAAGACCAAAAAATCATGATTAGCTATCCTAGATGGTGGTGCACTGTGGAACCAAAATGAAGCCGAGTTCACTAAAAGTTCCTGTTCCTTTCTCTGCACAAGTTCTCTGACCTCTCAGACTTTCTTCATTCTGGTTCCCTTCACCTAGCTTGCTCCTCCACCAGAGACCAATTCAAATGCCAACTATTTCATGAAGCCTTTGTTTATCTCCTGCTGTTAACAGCTTTAGTGTTTTAATTTAATATTTAAAATTATGTAGTATAATGTTTTGTTTCTTATATTTCTACCAGAAAGAATAGAATGCTGCTTCTTTCTCTACTGATCTCAAGCTAATCCATTTCTCAGATGTCCAACATAATTCCACTTTGTCACTCTACAAAATCTTCCAAAAACCAATTCCAGTACACCTAATAATCTTTCCTTTACTCTTAATTCCTATATAGCATAAGCTCCTTGAAGGCAGAACAAACTTAATCCTTGGATCATTATTTCCCCAGCATAATACAGTGCATACATTAAGCATTATAAAGTAAATTTCTCTACTACCCACTCTATTTCCAAAAACTTTGAGGTATAAAAACCGGGAGCGTCTTATACAGTGGTTGTTGATTTTTTTTACTTGCATTTCCACTTTTTTGTGCTTGATATCTTTGCACTCATTGTTTTGCATTTGTTACCAGTATATTAGGTTATGTTTTGCCATGTTATAGCTAGAAATGGCTCAGAAAAGATTTTTTATACAGTGCTGAATTCAAGTTCAAAGTGATCCACTTTGCAAAAGTGAGTGGAAATCGTGCTGCTGAATGTCAGTTTGATCCTCCTCCAACTGAAAAAACAATCTAAGACAGGATACGGGAAGAAGAAACCCAACTGAAAACTCCATGACAGAAGGACATAAGAGGCAAGGCAGAAAAAATCGCCTGATTTAGGGAAGAAACTGAAGCGCAAAAGGTGATTAGAATTCCAGTGTCCACAAAGATGGTTCAGCATAAAACAAGAACTGCTGATGAAAAACAAGTTACTGATTTCAAAGGACACAGTTGGTGCTTCATGTTCATGAAACAAAATAGACTAAGCATGTATACACACACCAGACTTGCCTGAAAGCTATGAGCAGGAGGTCCTTGAATTACATGATGAATAAAATTTGATTTATGTAATACATTTTTTTTCAAATTTTGGGCCCCCAAATTAAGGTGCGTCTTATACTGGGGAAATATGGTAATTATTATTAATTGTCTCCCCAATTATACATATCCTCTTCAGGGTCAGGAAGCACATCATCTACCCTTTCATATCTCCAACACAGAGCACAAAATAAGAAATTAATAAGATGACAAAACATTCACATATAAATACCATGACCTATATTGCTATGTTAACTGTTACCCAACAGCATTACTGCTTTATTTTCATATCATACAACAAAAATGTACTATCAAAGTTAAAATTCAAGAAAGTATATTATGACAACTGCCACAAATACAACCACAATTTTCAAAACAAATTTGAAAAACTACCATGGATGAGCTGTTAAGTTCTTATTAACAAAGTTTCTCCCACCTCAAGAATGATAATGGTAGCCTTTAGTTACAAAAAAAATAAAATATGCAAAATTTTACATTTATGAAATTTACAAAGCAATAAATTATCTTCAGTCATGCATTAAGAAATTTGCAAGCATCCTCAGACATAGACTTAGTTGCCTTCAACTCCATCTCTGCCCAAGCCTTGTCAGAATTTAAAATAATATTTGACACAGTAGGTGTTTAGAAAAAATGAAATCAAATAATAGACATTCATTAAGCATCTAAAATGTATATAAATACAAATAGGCCCTGGGGATATAAATACAAAATACACAATCCCTGTCATCAAGGAATATACTATACATATTCAACTGAGGTTGAGAACATATTTACAATTCAGCAAATTCAGAAAAGATAGTAATTGACAGAAGACCTGAGAAAATAAGAAAAGGTTTCTGGAAGAAGAAGATTACACTTAGGTCATGCCATAAAGGAAGCTAAGAATTCTCAGCCTTCTTCTGCTCTCCCCATCTTCTTCCATCACTAGATGCCTTCTGCAGTGATAAGGGTAGTGGATTGGATCTAGGGTAACAATAAGGTTGTTAACCTGGTTAACTAGGAATATAGGGATAATGTCAACATGTTAGGAAAGTTGGGAAGAGTGAATAATGCATTATGCTTGAGACATTTTTAGATTTAGACACCTATGGGATGTTGATTTTAAGATGTCTATAAGTCAGCTAGAAATTGTGATTACATTTCAAGAGAAATGAAATTAAGGATTAGTGTGTATCATCTACATAAAAATGATAAAAGGGGACTCAAAAGAGAACCAGGCCAGAGCCTTGAGACATCCACAGAGGATATGATGAAGATCCCAAAAGGAGTCAGAAAAAGATAAATAGACATTAAAGAAGCTTGAGATAGTAGTATTAGGAAGTATATTTAAGAGAGAAAGGGGTCAGTCTACACATAGTTTCAGAGGCTGCAGAGTGGCCAAGGAGGATGAAAACTGAGAAGAGCCCATCAGGTTTGACAGTGAAGAACTCCCACAGCTAAGAGTGCATTCCCCTCTGAAAATATCTCCCATTTATTCTGCATACATATTATCCATATCTAGTTATTTTCATGTTTTTCTCCCCCATTAGAATGTGAGCTCCTTGAAGGCAGAGGTCATTTTTGCTTTTCTCTGCATCCCCAGAGCTTGACACAGTTGACTTCCATCTACTAATGAACATTTCCTGGTAATCATGCTGCCACATCCTCACCTGAGTTTGGCTATGTATCTTTCCTCTCTTAGGAGAAAGAAGGAGAAATTGAATATAGCTCAAGCTTACAATCAACTAGTCACCATCTACAACTGAACTGCCATCTTACTATTCCCTTGCTTCTCAGGGAAGGTCTAAGTTAGAGCTCAGAATCACCAACACTCATAAACAAAAACTCTTTCCCCAGGTTCTACTAGGCAATCCACTGATCAGAAAACTGATAATCACACATATTAGGGTCAGACTAAATGATCTTTTTTGTTTGTTTTTTGCAGGGCAATGGGGTTAAGTGACTCGCCCAAGGTCACACAGCTAGGTAATTATTAAGTGTCTGAGGCCAGATTTGTACTCAGGTACTCCTGACTCCAGGGCCGGTGCTCTATCCAGGGCACCACCTAGCCACCCCTGACTTTAAGGTTCTCAAGATGATTATACCTCAGATCTATTATTTTCAAAAATGTGTATAGTCAATCATCTTCTTCTAAATAATCCTGCTAGTTCCCAGAAGATCCAGGACAGGTTTTCAGACTCTTAAACCTGGATGAAGAATTACTAAGGCTGAAGACAACATGGTGAAAAACCTTTCCGAAATTAGCTAGGCTTATTCCTCAGATAACAGATATATAACCCATCACCAGGTCCACTTAAAACCTTTCCAGTTTGACAGGACTAGAGAGAGTCTGTACCAGCTTGATACACTGATGTAGGACTTTAGTAGAGAATAAGCCAATTATTCTCTTAATAACAGCTTACATTCACATAGGGATTTTTTTGGGTTTTTTGGCTAGGCAATGAGGTTAAAGTGGCTTGCCCAAGGCCACAAAGCTAGGTAACTATTAAGTGTCTGAGGCCGGATTTGAACTCAGGTCCTCCTGACTCCAGGGCCGGTGCTCTATCCACTGCGCCACCTAGCTGCCCCTTCATATAGGGTTTTATAACTCACAGAACTTTTTCACCCATATCTCTCTTGTGCCTCTCAACACTGTATCCAAGAGTAAAAGAATTATCTATCTCCATTTCACAAGTGAGGAAACTGAGATAAACTGATTTGCCCAAGATCACATTGAAAATAAAACTGAAGTCCTCTGAAGTCCTGTTCAAAGGAATTTTTTTTTTAACCACACCACACATACAACATACTCCTGAACTGACCTCAGGATAAGACCTACTTTAGGTTCAATGAATCACAAGTGATTACATATTTTTAGAGTGGAAATGGATCAGAGATCACCTAGAAGAAAGGTTTTTGGTCGTGGTCCATTAAGAAGTCTGGGGAAGGGGGGCAGCTAGGTGGCGCACTGGATAGAGCACCGGCCCTGGAGTCAGGAGGACCTGGGTTCAAACCCGGTCTCAGACACTTAATAGTTACCTAGCTGTGTGGCCTTGGGCAAGCCACTTAACCCCACTTGCCTTGCAAAAACCTAAAAAAAAAGTCTGGGGGGAAGGGGGTGACTAGGTGGCGCAGTGGATAGAGCACCTGCCCTGGAGTCAGGAGGACCTGAGTTCAAATCCGGCCTCAGACACTTAATAGTTATCTAGCTGTGTGGCCTTGGGCAAGCCACTTAACCCCACTGCCTTGCAAAAAAAAAAAAACTAAAAAAAAAGAAGTCTGGGGAAGTCAGATTTCTTCTCACAATGTTTTGAAAACAATGTCAAAAGTCAATTAAACTGAAAATAATTATAGTTTTGAAAATTTTTTTTAACTTCATGACCCAAATCTAGATGAAACTCTTCATTTTATGAGAAGACTCAGAAAAGAACACGGTAATTCAATTTGTTCCTAGTACCCTGATAAGTTAATGATAACTCATCTAACTCCCTGTTCTTAATGTATTCTATTTTCACACTGTGTCCCAAAATGCTAATTGGAAAAGTGCATTAAAAAAAATATGTATTAATATAGTGAAGGAATCAATTCTGGTTTTAGTTGTAAGTTGTCTTTAAGACAACTATCAACATATTCCTTCAATCATAAATGTTTTATCAATTCAAAGCTTTCTAGAAGAAATTTTTTTCATCATAAAGTCAAAAACTTGTATTCCTGTAGAGGACAATGTAGGGTTAAGTCAAGGAAACATTCCTGCTTCTTCATTAAGTTTCATCATCAATCAATGTTATTCTATAACAGAAAACTGCTTTAAAAGCTAAACTGGCAAAAAATATTATACAAATTTTTCTGAATGTTAGATTTAATGACCTGGTAGTTCATTTGTTTTCTTGAGAATTATACTGATGGACCCCAAGAAAAAATTTCTACAGAGTTTCTAAGAACTGTTCCCTTAAATTAATAATTATTTTAAAAAGGTTAGAGAGATATAATAAACTGATAAAATTGTCAATGGTATAACTTTTTTCTTTATTGTAGCTAATGATAGAGAGTAAAAAAATGTCTTGATAACATTAAAAGCATATCCTAAGGTCTAAGATTGAGTATGCACTGCTGCAAATAAAGAGATCAAATTAGGAATTAAAATGCCACGTACAGATAAGCAAGGTACTGAATAAGAAAAGCACAAACACTCTCCTGAAAGCCACCACCACTTTTAAGGCACACTATATACTTTTTTTTTTAAATTTATTTATTTAAGGCAATGGGGTTTGAGTGACTTGCCCAATTATTAAGTGTCTGAGGCTGCATTTGAATTCAGGTCCTCCTGACTCCAGGACCAGTGCTCTATCCACTTTGCCATCTAGTTGCCCCCCAACTAGATACTTTTAAAAAATTAAATCAAAATTTAAAAAACCTGTCAGTAAAAGATACAGTGGGTACATTTTTCCCTGGAGTTCAAATCCATCTCAAATTCATATTTCACTAACACAGAAGTAATTTCATGGCAAGTTAATGAAGACTGCTTCAGAAAAGAAGCTTAACTCTTATTTCTAAAGAACTTTAAAGTTGTAATCCACTATTCCATTTTCCAGATAAGGAAACTGAGGCTCTGATAGATTAAATGACAGTTCATAAGTGAATTCAGGTCTTCTGACTAGAAATCTTGATACCATTCTCAGCATCCTATTTGGAAGCTACTCAATTCTAAAATATAAGACCAACACTTCAGGCATTCTTTAATATTTACTACAAAAAGTAAGAATGATAGATAGTTTTTTTCAACAACTTATGCAACAAAAAGTCATTAATCTCACCAGTACGCAATATAACTACACTGACATATAAGAAAAGTAATTGTGAGTAAAGAAATAGGTTTGATAAATAGGTTTGAGTTTTTCCTCCACATCAGCACAAAACTTTATACTTCAAAGAAAATACTTGCCCAGGCAATTTTAACATTTGAATACATTCTTAAGTCACTTTATTCTTTTATTTTTCATCCCACCTCAAAAATCTTTAACAAATATTAGTAGCACCAATGATTTATTTATGAGCTGAGGATTTGGGAGGACTATTAAATTTTGAGCAAAACTGATTTGCTTATCACATCCTCAAATCTATCAATAAAAGTATTGGGACTATTATTAAATAACTTTAGCCATCATTTCACAAAACTCAATGAAAAGAATTCATTCACATAATTCTAATACGATGGTTGTGATTTTTCCTGAATTTCTAAATCTATAAAGTGTGAGCATCTGACTATAAAGGAGACAAATATTAATCCCTTTACATTGTTAAGCAATGGTACCACCACTGAGATATATTAACATAAAAAAGTTGACAAAGGTACAGCATATACACAAGCAAAGGATAAAATATGGCACTCTCTCCCCACTTTTGGGAGGAAAATTAAGTAGGAAAATAAAAAATATCAAAATAAAATAACAGGTGTTAATTCGTAACTATTCTTTCTATACAATAGCATTAGGTCTCTAGAACATCCTCCTCACTAGTCATCACTCTTAAGGAAGTAAGATCTTATCCAAGACACTAAAGTAAAACTGAAAAATTTAATAGAAACAACACTCTCAATGTCCATAATAGTTTTGCACTAATGACAGACTTATGGTAAAGTCTACTATACAAATTATGACCAATGAATGTAGTTAAGCAAGGCCATTTATAATTCTTTTTTTCCAAACCAAACCAGTTCCTTTGTTAGAATTATTGTCCTTCTAAGGAGTGGAAATATTAAATATTTTCTTTTTAAATTTTCAGGATACTGCTCAAATCTAAAGTATGCTATATATAGTCTAAAACAGAGACTTATTCACAATCACTTGAAAAACACATTATTAGAATTCAATTTGCTAGCCGAAATAAAATAATTTACTGAAGTTCAAAACTTATTAAATTTAAGACTACAGATTATTTCAAAAAGAGCTGTCTGACCCACACCCCTAAAGAGAGTTTCCAAAGTGCTTATTTTGCAAATGTAAACTGGAGAGTGGGCCATTACAGCAATTTAACTAGTATGGAGGTGTAGAGGTTGGGGGAGGGGAAAGAGAAGAAGGCCCTAGCCATAGGACCCACCAGTGAAAGGAACAAAGTGGCAGACCCTGAAATTCGGGGAAGGGTCTTGGTGTCTGTGAATGTGATTTTTTTGTTTTTTGGGGAGAGCTGATCATACCTTTTCCCTTGGCACTGGAGCTGCTGTTGCTGCTGCTGCCAACTGCACAGGCTGAATCTTTCCTGAACCTCTTGCTCTGAGGTCTCACACTGGACCTTAAGAAATGATGCTGGTCCTGGGAGGAGGCCTGAAGGGGGGACTGGGCTTGCTGCAGGCTGGAGGAGGAAGGGTTATTATTGTTATTATTATTGATAATCTTCTCCTCTTTCTTTGTGCTGTGGCTGGTCTCTTCAGCTGCTTCTCCTCCTCCAGCCCCTTCTCCTTCCAGGGACTCCTCATCTGCTGATCTCTTGCCCAGCTTTTTGAGCCCTTCCTCCCCGCTGCTGCCGTCTCCCAACTTCACTGTCATCCTAGGGGAAGGGGGAAGAGGAAAGAAAAAAGGAAAAACCTCATGAGACCCGCAAAAGAGAGAAAATCCCTGGCCCAGAGAGGGGAGAAGTTTAGCTGCAGAAATTCCCTCTCAACATGGCCGCCGTTGTTTGTTACAAATCCCCTCTCGGCTCCTTTGCCTGTCCCGGCCCAACAGCCCGGGCCCGGTCTGCCAGGGGGCCGGGGACCGACCCCCAGCCCACCCACCCCCCACCAGAACCGACCCGGAGGGCTCCGGACCCTTCCAAGGGGGCTGGACGGCGGATTTGCCAAGGAAACGGCCCAGCCAAAGTCAGGCGTCTGAAGCGCTCGCGAAGAGAGAGAAAACCAGAGCAGCAGCAGCCCCAGACGGCGGAGACCCCGGGGAGCTGCGGGGCCCCCGAAGCCGCTGCAGGGTCCCCTCTCTGTCCTACCCATGCTGCGGGTCCTCGGGGCCGGGGGCTGTCTTCCTTCTCCTCACCATGGAGCCGAGGTGTTCCGACCTACCCAGGGGGGAAATGGTTCATCGTCCTAGATGCAGCAGCAGCTTCTCTGTGCGTGTGGAGCTCTCTCCTGCTCTGACTCTGGGGCTGGGGCTGGGGCTGGCCAAGGCTGCAAAGATTCCCAACTCCTTCCCCCTCCCCCCAAGCTGCCCCCCCACCAAAAGGGGAAAGGACTACAACATTCTGCACACCTACTCCTGCCCCTGGCTACAAGTTCACCCCAGGAAAGGGGCAGAGGGCCCAAGATCAAGTGCAGGAGGAGCCAACCTCAAGCTGGCCACTTTGCAAAGAGAACACCAAAGGCTGAATGCTACTGTCACCTTTTTGCATGGAAAAAATAAAATAAAAAGAAATTTTAGCCCCCAAATCCTTTTCAGTTATTGTCTTCTGGAATCAGAAAAGAAGTTAAATCAAATATAAGAACCCCATATAATTTCAGAATGGGCTAAACAAAGGTGTTTGAGGGTTTGTTTTTCTTGTTCTTTTTTCCAACAAAAGAGCCTGTTGCACCCAACACTGGGCTGCGTTTAGATGAGTCTGATAGTTATTTCTGAGTAAGCTTATAGAATTCTTCCTTTTTCATCATTCCTGCCATAATTTCTTAGCATGCTAAAATTCCATAAGTTCAATTTGCTCATCAAAAAATGGCTTTGCTTGAAAATAAATCTCTTTCCCTCAAAAGCAACTTATGTAAATATCTATGGATGAAAATATTCATCTAAGTGTTATGAATCAAAACTAAATAGTATAAATTCCTCACAGTTTTCAGGATCTATGTTCAAGAACACAACCACTAGAGAAAAAAATAAAATAATTTTATTATTTGGAATTGAATTAATTAAGGCTATGGAATATACTAGATGCTAAAGAATGTATTAAAGAAATGAGGCTTTTTTTTTAGTAACATAAAAATTTTTAAATTGGCATAGCATCAGTACAAGGCCAATATTGTATACCATGAATATCACAAGCAGACTGAAAATATGACTTTTCACATATCCAATCTAGTCAATCACTAACTCATAGAACTGGTATAAGTTAAAAGCCACAGGAAGCATCACAAATAATGTGCTACAAACACTTTACAGAAGAATAAAGATAGAAAAAGTAACATCTGAAATAAATTTTCCAAAAACTGATTCAAAGAAGCAGGAAGCAATATTACAATTTCTTATTTAATATTCTTGTCACTAAATTTAGAACTTATGAAGAAGAGCGTTGCTTTGTATAAAATTTGTAAGGGGGGGGAATAAGGGGGAATGCTCTTTACCTCTCAATTGTTAGGCCAGTCCCAGGACGTTTAGTTTTTTTATGTCTTAAACCAAAACAATTACCTTTTAAATAATAACTAGAACAAACCAGACACATTAAAGCAGATACCGGGCAGATCCAACAACACCTAATTTTTCAGAACTGAAAAATGCCAAGAAGCTAGCTATATATACAGAAGACACAGCTGTTCAGAAAACTACAAGGTTCTACAATTTTTCAAGCAGTTGCAACAAGGTTGAATCATTCAAACAGAGCCGGTAACCCCAGCATTACTACTTGATGGGGCACACTCGGGTGCAATTAAGTTTTTCAGCCAAAAAAAAAAGGAAGAAGAAGAACAGTAGTCAAACACCTGTCACGTTGGGGGGAAGGGGGCAGGGCGCACACTAGGCTACTTTTCTCCCTTTTACGGCACCACAGACAAGACAAGGACCCAAGCAGGGACGAGCCCCGCACTCCCAGGGAAGGGCACCCGGCCCTCAGCCCTCTCCAGCCAGAAGGGCCTCGCCCCAAGCTGAGCCCCACTGCCCAGGTGGAGGGGCCCTCCACGCCACCTGCAACACACCGGCCAGCTTTGCTTCTGCTCCAGCCTTGCCCTCCGGCAACGTTACATTACTTTTCCTCCGATCAGTCCATCTCCGGGCACTGCCCTCTCCATGGCCACGACAGAACGGCTGGTCCGAATCCAAGCGGACCGAGGGGCGCCCCCCAAACGCCGGCGCCGCTCCTCTCGCTCCGGGCCGAGGGCCGCCCCCCTCCCAGCACAGCCCCAGGCTGGGGGCCCCCGACTCGCCCCTTCTTCCCGACCCTTCTGTCATCGGTCCGGCGCTCCGGGGGGTAGCCGCGGGCTTTTACCTTAGGCATCCAAGCGGATGCAGCCTGGCACCTCGGGCTCTCCGGCGGCGGCTGGCAGTCCGGCTGGGTCCTCCCCGCGGCTCCGAGGGGCTGCTCCCCCGGCCCGGGCCCCGGCGCCCTCCCTCGCAGGCGGCGGCCCCGGCAGCCCAGGGCCGGGCCTCGGGCTCAGCCGCCGCTCCGTCCCCCCCACCCCCGAGGCCGCCCGCGCTGGAGGACGAGGCCGGGGGCAGTGTCCTCCGGGGCGGACAGAGAGACGGAGCCGGGGCGCCGCGGGCCGAGGGCCGGGCAGGGGCTCGGAACCCCGGGCCCCGCGGCGAGGCGCAGCGCGACCCCGCGCGCGGGTCCGAGGGCGGCCCCCCGCCTCTCCGGGGGAAGGGCCGGCGACTAGCGGAAGCCCCGGCCGCTGGGACGCTCCGCCGGCCCGCAGCCGCCCCCCGACTCCCGGGAGCCTGTCCGGCGGCCGCGCCACTTCACCGCGGAGCGCGGCAGTTCCGGCTCCCGCAGCGGCTGGGGCAGAAGGCGCCGCGCCGCGACCGCGCGCGGGCTGAGGGGCGCGCGCACGAGGCCGGGGCAAGGCCCTCGGGCACGAGCACGCCGTCCGCTCGCCTCCGCTCCCCACCAGGCGCCCGACGAGCTACAAGCTCATTGGCCAGGGGCTGGCGCGCGCGCCGGCCAGGAGGGATCCCAGGCAGGAAGATGGGTGGGGCCTAGAATGAAGTAATGTTGTGATGCCTTTTGCCCCGACGGTGCTGGGCGGGGCTGATTGGGATTGGTGGAGTGACAGCCAATAAGGAGTCAACAAAGAGAGGCGTGATTGGTCGAGACAGTGTTGACAAATGCGTGGGAAAAACGGATTACTACGGAGTACCTTAATAAGAAAGGCAGTTCTTAAGCGGGCCTTCCACAAGGAAATAGAAATGTTTGCACATGATGGAGTTTCAGATTTTAATTTATCGAAATTGTTGCCAGTTTCTACAGAGTTATACCGTTCTAAGTTCATTTAGAGAGTTATATTTAACTTTAGAAATCCAAATTTTTAAAAAATTGAATACTAGTGTTAATAAAATGATAGTGTTCTCATCTTCAAATTATTGTCCAATCTTAAATTATTACCATCACATTCATTCCATCACACTGAATTTTTTCCTTCCAAGTAATGTATTTCCTACTCAAGAACTAGCCTTGATGAACCTGGTCGACTAGTCCTCGCTCTCATTTTAGAATGGAAGCCCAGAAAGGCTAAGTGACATAGTCCTTGGTCCTTGACAGTAAGTGACAAAATCAGGAATCTTACCCAGGTCTTTTGACTCCAAATCCAGCGTGCTTCCCATTGTATCATATTGCCTTTCATGGACACAGTGTCTTTCCCTTAATCTTTCTACCTCTGTCCCTAGGCATAATATTCTGCCCAGAGAATAATGTATATAGTATAAAGTTTAAGTTTAATGGATCGATCAGCAAATATTTATTAAATGATTAGTTGATGAGGGTTACAAAAACAAATGAAAGAATTCTCACTATCATCCATCAAGGGAAGAAATGTACATTTATAAGTAAATGCAAAATAGGTCAAAACAGAAATGTTGATTTGGGGTGAAAAAACATTGATTTCTGCAGGCATAGGAAAGAGTTTTGTTTAGAAAGCAGAATTTGAACTAGAGCTTTGGAGAAAGCTACAGATGAGTTTTATGGGAAAAGAGTGCATTGTAGTAAAAAGGACAACTAATAGAGAACAGAGAGGAAATGTTAAATGTGAGCAACAATACTATTAGTTTGGGCAGATGGTAAGTGTAAAAGGGAGTTTTGAATGTGTAATATGTGGGCCATACCACTGCAGTAGTTTTGGACATGGCTTCTTCACCATGCACTCAGGTTCCTCATTAAATGGGAAGTCTTCTCATCCTGAAAGATCCAATCAGTACCACACCTCATCAGCCCTGCTTTACTGACTGGGGGGGGTAGAACCATAAATTTGTCAACCTACAATTAAGGAGAGGACACAGGACAACTATCTCATTTCTAACCTGACTTCTCTAATTTGGAAAGTCTGACTTCCCTACTGTGTTTATTTTAGACTTCTTGGACTTCACCAATCCTCCCACCTCCTCAAGGTACTTTCTCTTTCAATTTTTAGTGATCTTTCCAGATTAAATTGTAACTTTCTTTAGGGTTGGGAGTATCTTTTTTGTGTTTGTGTCCCTGGTTCTTATCACAGAGCCTGATCCATAGCAGGTATTTAATAAATGTTTTTTGACTAATTGGATTTAAGTCCTAAAGGGTTTTTAATAAATGCCCTTTATATTTGATGTACTTTACATTTTACCTAATAATGCTCTATATTTTAGTTAAATATACTTTATATTTTATCTAAAGGGACCACTGGAGATTATTGAGCAGTGAAGTGAAAGTCATGCATGTACTTTAGGAAAATCTCTTTGATCTGTATTGGAAATAAATTAGAATCCTTTCCAAAAAGGTCAGGGATAAAGCAAAGGTTTCCATGTCACAATATCAAATATTGTATTATAAATATTAGCTAAAACAATAAGAAAAGAAAAAGAAAATGAAGGAATAAATATTGAGGAAACAAAAATATTACTTTTAGTAAATGACATGACACATAAAAAATCCTATGGAATAAATTAAAAACTAGAGAAAACTACAATTTTAGCAAATTAGTAGAATATAAAATTCACTCAGACAAATCATCAGCATTTCTGTATATTACCAACAAAACCAAATAAGAAAAAAAGAGAAATTCCATTTAAAATAAGTACAGATAGTTTTATTTTTAATACAAAATATTAGGTAGTCTACCTACCAGGATATTCATAGGAACTAATTTGAACACACTTCAGACAAACTGAGACAGATTAATGGAGAAATAGTAATTGCTCATCTATACATCACATCAATAAAATAAGAATCACAAAACTATCTAAATTAATTTACTAATTCAATACATATCAAAGAATTACTTTTTAGAGTTAGAAAAAATAATAACAAAAAAGAACAAAAGATCAAGAATATCAAGGGAATCAATTAAAAAGTATGAGAAAGAAGGTCTAACAGTATCAGATTTAAACCATCTTATGGATAATCATTAAGACAATTTGATACTAGATAAGAAATAAAACAGAAGCAAATAAAGTAACTTAGTGTTAGATAAATCCCCAAAAAATCAAAGATATTGGAGCAAAAGCTCACTTTTAAATAAGAACTGCTGAGAAAAACTTGAAATTTGGGCTGGCTAGGTGGCACAGTAGTAGAGCACTGGCTCTGGAGTCAGGAGTACCTGAGTTCAAATTTGACCTCAAACACTTAATAATTACCTAGCTGTGTGGCCTTGGGCAAGCCACTTAACCCCATTGCCTTGTAAAAACCTTAAAAAAAAACTGGAAAGTAGTCTGGCAAAAACTAGTAATACACCAACATTCCCATCATAAGATAAACTCAAACTGAGAACAGGATTTGGATATCATAAACAAATTAGAGAAGCAAAGAAAAAAAAATGCCTGTCAGATCTTTGGATGGGGAAGAGTTCCTGATCAAACAAGATAGAGAGGATCACAGGAGGTAAAATGGAAAATTTTGATTATATGAAAAAAGGCTTTACATAAAATTAATGCAAGCAAAATTAGAAGGAAGGCAGGAAACTGGGGGGGGGATTTTAAAAGTTTTTTACTTTCCATTTTAAAATATTTTTTTATTTTATAGCACTTTTTTTAAAATTTTAAATTCCAAATCTGCTCCCTCCCACTATCACCTTCCCTATTCTTTGAGAAGGCAAGCAATATAACAAAACCTGTGAAATAATGCAAACGGTTCCATAATAGCTATGTTGCAAAAAATAAAGTGAAAAAAATTGCACTTCAGTTTGCATGAAAGGCATCAGTTCTCTCTCTGGAGGTGGATTTGTTCTGTATCATTGTATTGACCAGAATATCTAAATCTTTCATGTTTGATCATTGCTGTTTCACTGATAATGATCACCTGGTTCTGCTCACCTCACTATATCAATTGATACAGATCGTTGTAGGTTTTTCTGAAACTCCTGCTTATCATTTCTTATACCACAACTTGTTCAGTCATTTTCCTCTTAGTGAGAATTCTTTGCCACCACTAAGAGCAACATAAATGTAGGTTCTTTTCCTTTTCCTTTGATTTCTTGAGGAAACATACCTTGTCATAGTATTGCAGAGTCAAAAAGTATGCAGTTTTATAACCTTCAGGGCATAGTTCCAAATTGTTCTCCAAAATGGTTGAAACAGTTCACAATTCCAATGCAATCCAATTTCCTTTAAATGTTCCTATTTTTGCACATCCCTTCAAACTTTCCTTTTTTGTTCTGTTAGTCCACTGATTGGTGTGAGTTGGTTCTTCAGAATTATTTCAAATTGCAATTTCTCTAATCAAAATGATTTAGAGTATTTTTTCATATAACTATAGATAGGTCTTATTTTTTTCTAAAAACTGTCTATTCATATCTTTTGATCATTTATCAAATTGTGAATGACTGGTATTCTTATAAATTTGGTTCATTTCTCTATATATTTGAGATATGATGCCTTTATCAGAGAAATTTGCTGGAAAAACTTTTGGCAGCTTTAAGCAAACTGATTATGTCTTTTAATTAGGTCTATTTTTGTTTTATCAGAGCTCATGATTGCTATTTTGCCTTTTTTTATATTAGCTGAAGCATAAAAGATTCTACTCCATCTCCTTATTTTAATTCTATATGTGTCTCTTGTTTCAGATATCTCTTTTATAATCAACATATTTTTGGATTCTAGATTTTAATCCATTCTGCTATCCACTTCTGTTTTATGGGTGAATTCATTCCATTCATATTCACAGATATTATTATGTATTTCTTTCTATTTTCTTTCTTTTTTTTTCCTTAGGCTTTTTTGCAAGGCAATGGGGTTAAGTGGTTTGCCCAAAGCCACACAGCTAGGTAATTATTAAGTGTCTGAGGTCTGATTTGAACTCAGGTACTCCTGACTCCAGGACTGGTGCTCTATCCACTGTACCACCTAGCCTCCCCCCTTCTATTTTCTTCTATTTATCCTGAGCTAAAGAGAGAAAAAAGAGCCCAGATTAGAGTGTTAGAAGACACTCTCAAAGAGTGGCAATAGCATAGATGCTGATTCTACAAAAGAGATTGAGAAGGAATAGTTAGACAAGTAGTAAGAGAAAGGAGAGAAAGGTATCTCAAAAGTATTTAGAAAGGTGGTATAGTATGAAATACAACAAAGAGGTCTAGGATAAGGACTGAGAAGAACCTATTAGATTTGGCAATTTGAAGAAGCAGTTGGTATTTGGTGAGAACAGTTTCATTTGGATGATGTAAATTTCCAGAAAAAAAAAAAGGAAGTTAAGGTATATCCTTTAGAGTATTTTTTCTGAGGAATTTGGCTGAAAAAAAGAGAGAGAAAGCTGTAAGATTGGAAATGTGTTATTTCTAAGAAATGCCATAATTATATCCACAAAGGCATTGAGTCAATCTCTGCATGATGTAAATGAAACATGGTCTTTGGTGGTGTTATTTCAGTTTCATTCAAATATGTTTAATAAATCTGATACTAGATGGCTGGGCCATCTAAGTAACCTCAGAGGTCAGGAAGTGGTGAAGCCATGGACCTGTCTGCTAACTAGCATTTGAATCAGAGGGCCTGAGTTTGAAATAGAACTTTGTTACTTTTTACCTGCATGACTTCCAATCCTATTTGGGCTATGGTTTCCTCTCTAGGGTCCCTTCCAGCTCTAAATATATAATTCCATGAGGAGAGCACTATTCCCCCATTCATCTTTTTTTTTTTGTCTGAACCCGTGATTTCATGGTGGAGGGAAACTTCAAAAGAAAACTCCAATTACCAAGGCAAATCAGCAATAATTCATTAGTTTATAATCTAAAAGAACTGCCCTAAAGAATTGGAAATTGGGGGCAGCTAGGTGGCACAGTTGATAGAGCACTGGCCTTGGAGTCAGGAGTACTTGAGTTCAAATCCAACCTCAGACACACTGAAAAAATAAATACTAACAAAGAGAATTGGAAATCAAGTAAATGTCCTTCAATTGGGGAATGGGTTAGCAAACTGTGGTATATGTATGTGATGGAACACTATTGTTCTATTAGAAACCAGGAGAGATGGGAATTTAGGGAAGCCTGGAGGGATTTGCATGAACTGATGCTGAGTGAGATGAGCAGAACCGAAAGAACATTGTACAACCTAACAGCAACATGGGGGCCATCATCAACCTTAATGGACTTGCTCATTAAATCAGTGCAACAATCAGGGATAATCTGGTGTTGTCTGCAATGGAGAATACTATCTGTATGGAGAGAAAGAGCTATGGAGTTTGAACAAAGAACAAGGACTATTAACTTTAATTAAGGAAAAAACTGATATCTTATTGTCTGATCTTGTTATCTCTTATACTTTATGTTTCTTCCTTAAGGATATGATTTCTCTCTCATCACACTCAATTTGGATCAATGTACAACATGGAAACAATGTAAAGACGGGCAAATTGCCTTCCGTGGGTGGGGGGGAGGAGTAAGATTAGGGGGAAGAACTGTAAAACTCAAAATAAATCTTCAAAATTAAAAAATAAAAGAACTGCCATATAGCACTGAAAAGGTAAATGACTTGCAGAAAGTCACAAAGTGAATAAATGTCAGAACCTGGATTTGGACTCAGGGACGCTACTTTGTAGAAAGGGGGGAGCTGCCTCTCACCTATGAAGCAGGTGTAGTGAGGGGGTGAGGAGAAGGAAGGGAGAAGAGGAGGGGGTCAGGTGCGGGATGGCTGAGTGCTGTCATCAGACCAGCGGCCGCTAGATGGCGCCGTGCATGGAGCGCTGGGCCCAGAGTCTGCCGGTGAAAGTAGGCTAATACGTCTCAGTTTGAGCTTAAATCAGATGATATATTTTTTTTTCAGGTTTTTGCAAGGCAATGGGGTTTAAGTGGCTTGCCCAAGGCCACACAGCTAGGTAATTGTTAAGTGTCTGAGGCCAGATTTGAACTCAGGTACTCCTGACTCCAGGGCCTGACTTCCAGCTCCTGGAACTGTAACACATTAAAGCTTCTAATCAGTACTGGTTTCCTTCCCCCCTCTCTGTTTTTCTCCTTTCGTTCTTCCTTTTCCTGTGTTTCTTCTTCCTTTTCCTTCCTCTCTCCCTCCTCCTCTATTCGTTTTGTCCTCGTTGCTTTCGTGCTTGCCCTCCCGCGGCCCCTCCCAGGCCCCCTTCCCGGGGGCCGCTAACCAAGTCGTCCTCGGGCCCCGGCGCGTCTCGGTCGTTCCCGGCATTTTCCGCCCGGCCTCGCGGCCCTGCGCGTCCACATCCTGTCCCTCGGGCCGTTTCCGCTCCCCGCCCCCGCCGTAGCCAAGGCAACGGCCCGCATCGTCCCGGGTGGAAGGCGGCCACACACGGCGGAGCGGAGCCGGAGCCCAGCGGGCGCCTGCCCGGGCGCTGCCCCCAGCGCGCTCTCCGTCATCCCGGGAGCGCGGTCCGGGGCGGGACCGCCCCCCGCCCTGGGGAAGGGGCCGCTCCGGCCGGAAGCTGAGGAGCCCGCGCCGCCCGCCTGCCGCAGGCCTCCCGGCCCGGCCGCCGCGGGACTGACCGATGCCCGGAGCGCCGCTGCGCGCCCGCAGGTAGCCAGGCCGCCTCGCGCCGCCCCTCCCCCGCCGCCGCTCCGTTCCCGCCCTGCCCGCCCAGCCCCGCCGGCCTTCCCTTCGCACCCGGCCGGGGCTGGCAGAGCCGGGGCGCCCGACCCCGGGGTCCGGCCTTCCGGTGGGACCCCGGACAGGGCATCCCTCGCCAGTCAAGCGGGGAGGGCACCGGCCCCAACCCCCCGCGTTACAGGGATAGTAGCCGCTCTGTAAATACTAGCCACCATCACCATCATCATCGTTGTTGTTGTTATTATTAAAATGCTGCTAAAGGGTCAACATTCTGAGCATCCACTGCCACCACCACCGCTAAGCTTACAAGCCAAGTGCTCCATTCATTCTAGTAGCGTCTTGGCTTGTCTCCCACGGACTGCCTTGATGATTGAAGCCCCCAAAGAGGTTGAAAATAATAGTAGCTAACTCAGACAGTGGTTTGCAAACTAAGTATTTGATACCTATTATTATTATTGTGGTTGTTGTTGCTGTTACCAGGCACAGGCAGGCACTTTTACAATTTACTTTTGGAAAGATGTGATATCATTGAATGGTGGAGCCAGACAAGGATTTCATTATTTTTTTTCCCAATCAACATTGATTTTTTTGTAAGATTTTGATCCACATTTTTTTCTTCCTCCCTTCTTTCTCTACTCCTCTTCTTGACATCGAGTAAACTGATATAGGTTATACATATACAACAATATTAAACCTATTCCTATATTGGACATATTGTAAAAGAAGAATCAGAACAAAAGGAGAAAAAAAATGAGAAGAAAAAACATTTTTTTAAGTGAAAATAGTATGCTTTGGTCTGCATTCAGATGCCAGAGTTCCATCTCAGGATGTGAATGGCAGCTTTTATCACAATGAATCGAGATTTAAGAAATAATCTAAATTGATCTTTTAACAATTGGGGGGGGCACAGGTAGGTGGCACAGTGGATAGAGCACCGGCCTTGACTGGCCTCAGACACTTAGTAATTACCTGTGTGACCTTGGCCAAGCCATTTAACCCCCATTGCATTGCAAAAACTAAAAGAGAGAGAGAGAGAGAGAGAGAGAGAGAGAGAGAGAGAGAGAGAGAGAGAACAGAGCTGGTGGAAGCTGAAGCTCAGAGAAATTTTTGTCTGCCCAAAATTTTCTGGTGGTTTTTGCACTAGTACTCATGTAGTTTCCACTCTTGTACTCTAGGAACCATAAAGATCATTAGATCATTTAGTTTTAATTTCTAGCCCCTGACCCCTTTTCATAGCAACTGAAATTTAAAGGCCAGAAAAGGGGGAAGATTTGCAATTTGTACTTAATTTTGTTTTAAAGATAGTTCTTCACTAAAGCACTTTACTGAAAGTCAATCCTGTATCTTGGTGAGGAAGTGACTCCTAGTTCTCAAAAACTGTGCCACAAAATGTAAACTGTACCAAGCTGGAAAGGCCTTCAGTAGCATCCAGTGATAAATTGACTACATATATGTGCATATACATATACATATACATATACATATATATATATATATATATATATATATATATATATATATATATAAAACTTCTGTCTGAGGTCCACTCTACTTAAGTTCAGGGAAACTCATCACAGATTTAACAAAGCAAAACAAACAAATAACAAAAACCCTTGTTATTTCTTTATGTTGGCATTTTTCAGTTAATCTGTTTCCATTAATTGGGGATTCCAGAAGAAAAAATTCCACATTCAGTTCACCTCAGCCTTTAATGATATGTACCAGACAAAGAATTGAAGGAATTTTACATGTAAATTTATTTTTTCAAGTCCCATTTGAACGTCTTATGGTTATTAAGGTAACCTCAGGTTCCCAAAGACTATGACCACAAAGCATAGTCACCAGCAAACCTTATTAAACTAGAAAATTGAGTATAGGTTCAACAGACAGATTGTACTATAGGGACTATTTGTGCCCATCCTGTGGTAGAACATTTCAAGCTCATTGGTGTGGTCAGTCACAGTTGGGCACACTGTAACTTATCTCTAACAGAGTTATGTCATTTTGATTTTCAATAATGAAGGACAAGGTGGATGGGGAGGGAGGGAACAAGATTGGGGGGATTGTAAAATTCAATATAAAATCTTAAAAAGAAGTTAAAAAAATAATGAAGGACAAGAATCAACCAATATGTGTTATCTGGAAGGACCAGCTTAAATAGGTTCAGAGAGGGAACCCTATCAAAATTCTGACCACTAGACAATTTTTTGGCCGTCGCAGAGAAGAGACTGGACTAAGCAGTTATATTTTACCTACTATGCTTCAGATCCTATGTTGAATGCTTTTTACAAATAGTATCTCATTTGATTCTCTGTGAAGTTGATACTATAATTATACCCATTTTATAGTTGAGATCTTGGGATTAATTATAATAGAAATAGTAATATAATGATCTCATTTGATCCTCACAGCATACCTGGGAGATATATACCTATTATTATCTACATTTTAACAGTTGAAGAAACTGAAGCAGAAGGGCTAAGTGACTTGTCCGGAGTCTTAGCGCCAGGAAGTGTTGAAAGCTATATTCAAACTCATATCTTCCTGATTGATTCCAGGTCAAATGCTCTAATTCACTTTACCACTAGCTGCTTCTTAGCAATCTACTAAGGTGTAGGTATATTGTTGTATGTGTTCATGGAATTCTTGCACATAACAGGTCTTCTGGAAATTTTAAGTGACAATTGTACTTCACTAAAAACAATTTTAAAAAATTACTAGTAAACTACAGTTCTCCAATGTAATCAAACTTTCTTGAATTATAATCACCTAAAGAATGGCCAGCCCAAGCTAGAGAAGCACTGTCTACATGGTATGATTTCAGGACTTGGAAAATCTTCCAAATTTTCTAAAAATACTTGCCCATCCAACCTCTTAATGCTTTAAAAATGTACCATTAAAGATTTCATTCCTTTTTTCTATCACACATAGTAACAAGGAAGGTACTACTTTAAGCATCCTATGGTTATACCTTCACAAGAATGAGTTTATCTGATGGTGTGATGTTTTGTTCTCTATTCTCAAAGAAGACCATGAGATCAGAAAGGTGATGATGACATAACAAAGGTGTGAATTAGATTTTAGTGAGGAGATGCTCTGCTAAATCACCAGCCTCACTTTCTCCTCTGGAGCCATCTGGGTCCAGTAACCAGATAAGAATCAGGATTACTGGAGATGTCCCTGGATATTGGTTTAAGTGACTTGTCCAAGGTCACATAGCTAGTAAGTGTCAAGTATCTGAGTCTGGATTTGAACTCCTGACTCGTGGGCTCTATTCACTGGGTCTCCTAGCTAAAACAACAACAACAAGAAAAGATTCATTCACAAGAATGAGTTTTATAGGGTGGCTAGGTGGCAAAGTGGATAGAGCACTGGGAGTCAGGAGTACCTGAGTTCAAATCTGGCCTCAAACACAATAATTACATAGCTGTGTGTCCTTGGGCAAGCCACTTAACCCCATTTGCCTTGCAGAAACCTAAATAATAAATGAGTTTTCTCTTATTTTTTTTGAAAACTAATTTTTATAAAATTTTATTTATTTAAAGCAATGGTTTTAAGTGACAACAGTAGTGGTATTGCTGGATCAAAGGATCTGTACATTTTTGTTGCCCTTTGGTCATATGAATCATTAATTTTTAAGTTCATCTGAATAACTGTTCCTTTCTAATATGTTGTTGCCAAAATCTTCATTTTTATAACTTTATGAACTTTAACTATCCTGGGAAAGCATAATTATTTTCTCTATTCATATTTATCTTTTGAGTATGAAAAAGTCATATTTACATGTAGCATGTTTTTCCTAGGGAAACTCATAAAACAGTTCAGTGATCAAATCTAAATAACCAAAGTCAATTGGAGATAAGTCAATCAGTTAATGACTAAAGAGTAGGGAAGGGAATGAGCATCTTCTTTGTTCCAGACACTGTTCTAAGGGATTAAAATCTCACTTGAATCTTCACAATAATCCTATTATTAACCCCATTTTACCTTTGAGGAAACTGAGACAAACAGAACTGATTGACCTAGGCTCATACAGCCCCTAGGTGAGGACATACATGAACTCAGGACTCTAGCCTATTTCTATCTCTATCTCTAGCCTATTTTACATGCTAGGCTTCCATTGAAAGCCAAAAACATAGTCTCTGTTCTCAGAGTTTATATTCTAATGGGGGAGATAACCTACAAATAATATGTATGTGGGTAGGATAAATAAATCATACACTGAGTTTCAAGGACTGAAGATTTTATATATATATATATATATATATATATATATACATATATATATACATGTATATATATATATATATATATATATATATATATAAAGATTTTATCTATTTTGAGTTTTACAATTTTTCCCCTAATCTTACTTCCCTTCCCCCACCCCCACAGAAGGCAATCTGCCAGTCTTTACATTGTTTCTATGGTATACATTGATCCAAATTGAGTGTGGTGAGAGAGAAATCATATCCTTAAGGAAGAAACATAAAGTATAAGAGATAGCAGGATCAGACAATAAGATATCAGTTTTTTTTCCTAAATTTAAGGTAATAGTCCTTGGTCTTTGTTCAAACTCCACAGTTGTTTCTCTGGATACAGATGGTATTCTCTATTTCAGACATCCCCAAATTGTGCCTGATTGTTGCCCTGATGGAATGAGTGAGTCCATCAAGGTTGGTCACCACCCCCATGTTGCTGTTAGGGTGTACAGTGTTTTTCTGGTTCTGCTCATCTCACTCAGCATCAGTTCATGCAAATCCTTCCAGGCTTTCCTAAATTCCCATTCCTCCTGGTTTCTTGTTGAGTCCGGGGGAGGGAACTCAGGCCGACATCAATATGATGCATAAGCTGGTTCGTTTATTGATCACAGGATACATACTTTTATACTCTACATTTACATAACCAATTACATAAGCGTTTTAGCAAGCATTTTTTTCACATGCATACCTTGTGTATGTCTTAGGTGATTGTTTTGAGAACCAAACAGTGTTTTGATAAACAGAGTGAAGATTGTTTTGAGAACCAAACAGTGATTTGATAAACAGAGTGCAGAAGGTAATTATCTCAGAATGTGCTATCTATCTGAGCCTGGGAATACATCTTGTTAGCTCAGACATGCAACTACTCCCTTATCTAAGCTCTGAAGTACATCTTGCTCGTTAAAGCACATAACTATTTCTGTATTAACCCTTCATAGCTCTTAGCCTGGAACACATATGACACAACAGTTTCTAATAGAACAATAGTGTTCCATGACATACATATACCACAGTTTGCTAACCCATTCCTCAATTGAAGGACATTTACTTAATTTCCAATTCTTTGCCACCACAAACAGGGCTTCTATGAATATTTTTGTACAAGTGATGTTTTTACCCTTTTTATCATCTCTTCAGGGTATAGACCCAGTATTGCTGGATCAAAGGTCAAGCATTAAAGATTTTTGATTTGGGTAAGATTCCTCATACTCTCCCCCTCCCTAACATACAGATAGTTCAAAATGAACAGTTGTTGGGGCAGCTAGATGGTGTAATGCTTAGAGCACTGGCCCTGGAGTCAGGAGTACCTGAGTTCAAATAAATCCTCAGACATGATAATTACCTTAACTGTGTGACCTTGGGCAAGCTACTTAATCCACTCCATTGCCTTGTAAAAAACAAACAAAAAACAAATAAAAAAGATTAGTTGCTTAGTCTTGTAGTTTTAATTGTTTCTCTGACTCTTCTGGCTCTTCCATATTGCTACAGCAAAAGTGGATTATGGGCTGGTGATAATCCACTTTTGTTGTAGCAATATATTCCCTGTGATTTCTGTCTTTATCAAATGCAAGAACTAATCCTCTCTTCTTCCAGCTTGAGTCCTGCAGCCTACTTCCCTTCTCTTCATCAGCTTTTGGAATAAACCTCCCTATGTCCATTTAGTTTCCCAGCCAAATCCTATACCCTGATTTAAGGGTTGTATGAAAGGGAAGCATTTGAGGTGCTATATGCATCATTGCTTGGAGACCTTCTCTACTATTCCCCTTAAGGCAACTGAGATTGCTAATCCTGGGCAAAAAAAAGGACCCTTACTCAATAATTCTTCACAGAAGGGTAAGAGCATTCTTAGCAATTTTTCTTCTAGGTCAGTCTACCCACTAATTAGTAATACTATAGAACTTCAGATTGTGGTAAAAAATTAATTTTCTTCAGTCGCTTATTTCCTGGGACCAAAAAAATCTGTTGGTCTCTGACCAGGTAAGAGAATTCCTTATGTGACAATAGAGTTCTAGACAAGTCCCTTGACCTCTCTTGGTCTGTTTGTTTTTTTTTTTTTTTTTGCAAGGCAAATGGGGTTAAATGGCTTGCCCATGGCCACACAGCTAGGTAATTGTTAGGTGTCTGAGGCCGCATTTGAACTTAGGTACTCCTGACTCTGGTGCTCTGTTCACTGTGCCACCCAGCTGCCCCTTGTTCTCAGTTTTCTTGTCTGCAAAGAAAGATCATTGGACTGGAATACATCCAAATTTCAGTTTCTAAAGCTATGATTCTATGATTTGTTTGAGGTGTCCCTTTGGACACTTTTGAAAACATATACGAATATAAATTTTATAAAAGTGTACGCAGAAAAGTATTTTCAAATCAAAGATTCATAAGAAATTAGTCAAATGGTGCCTGCCATAATTTTTTTTTTCAAGGCAAATGGGGTTAAGTGGCTTGCCCAAGGCCACATAGCTAGGTAATTATTAAGTGTCTGAAGTCGGATTTGAACTCAGGTGCTCCTGACTCCAGGGCCGGTGCTCTATCCACTGTGCCACCTAGCCGCCCCAATTTTTTCTGTTTTTAAAATGAACAAAAAGAATGATATAACGTGAATATAAATTTTAAATGATAATTTTAATCTAGAATTGGAAGCATTGTCTATAGCAGGTAAAGGACACATTAAAAAATTTTATTGAAGCTTTGGGCTTGCATTAATTTCATATTTGTATATATTCAATTTAACTGCTTATATTTTTAGATTTATATATATTATAAAAATCAATAATATTAATTAGTGTTAAACTTGATTAATTAAATACTGAAGATACAATAATACTGTATCTTGTGAATTCCTTATGGCTTCTATCTAAACTTTGACTCTTAGTTTTTACATGTACTGTTTCTCTTAACTACCTTTTCCCTAAGATAGGGCCAGAAAAGACTTTTTTTTTTGACTACTCTTTAAATCATTATAAAAATCACCAATTGAATCATCATGTAAGGAAATTTTGGATTTTCAAGTTTATATATTATTGTATATTCTTAAGATTTTCTGGGTTGGTTAGGTGGCTCAGTGGATAGAGCACCGGCCCTGGAGTCAGGAGCACCTGGATTCAAATCCAGTCTTAGACACTTAATAATTACCTAGCTGTGTGGCCTTGGGCAAGCCACTTAACCCCCCCCAAAAAAAAAAGATTTTCTTCTAATGATTTTAATTTTTTTTTTCATTCCTAGTTTTAAGTTTGAGATTCCATTTTTTTTTCTTCTTTTGCAATTGCTAATGTTTCAAAATAGACAATTCCTTTTCCCCACTTTGGGTCGTAGTGCTCTCTGTGGCCCTGATAGCCTAAAAATGGCTTTTTTCACTGGCAGTTCTTACAGGTTCTATTCAAACAAACCTCTCTAACTCAAGCAAGCCCAGATATTTATCCTTTGTTCACCTTCCAAAAGGACTTAATTTAAGAGTCTGCCCAGATCCAACATTCAGGATTTTAATCAACTGTATCAGAAGTAAATTAGTTCTTGACAGTTTGAGAACATTGAACTGTGACTAAACTTCTGTTACATTTCAGAGCAAAAATTTAAGGGATAATTGAATTTAAGAGATAAAAGACTTTAAACCCTCAGTTCTGTTTTTTTTGGTAGTCCCTTGTTCTAGTGTTTTATAGGTGGAGAGAAAAATTCTGATTCCTATTCAAATTCTGTCATTAATTTGTAGCCTTGGGCTAATAACCATGCTTCTCTGGGTCTTAATTGTCTCATCTATAAAAATTGTTTGAATTATCTCTGACATTCAGTGATTTTGTGATTTAACTTCCTTCTGAATAAAAATAAATCAACCAGATTCCCTAGACCATTTTGTTTTGTAAAGGTTATCCTTCTTTCTGTTTTGTGGTCTGGAGAATAGAAGACAGGAAAAAATGTTAGGTTGTTTTGAAAGAAACAAATACAGCTGGTTTGATTGTTTGACATCTGTGTAGCTACTTGATTTTGTAAATATCCATAAATGAGAGTTTCATAAGTACAAAATTAACTTATTGCACATTTAACTAAAATTAGCAAGTTTATTGCCAGAGTCACACGTCACCTTTGTTTATTTGTAGTAAAGACACCACTAATGGGGCAATTTGAGTTTCTGAATGCTTTTACTAACATGTTGATAATATTTGCTTTTTAAAAAAGGCATTTCTAATTCTATACACAGTCTGTATTGTTTGTGTTTAATGCTATGCTTGAATTTGTTTTCCCTTGCAGGTTCAGATACCTACCTGGTTGATTCTTTACTATGGCACTCTACTTTGATCATCGGATAGAGGCACCTGACTCAGCTGGATCTCCATCCCATATAACATGGCATCCCGTTCATCCATTGTTGGCAGTTGCTTCTGTCAGTTCTACTTCTGGAGGAAGTGTAGATGTATACCTAGAACAGGTGACTTAAGTTTCCATTTTGACCTAAGCATCTTCTTCATTCAACACATCATATTGAGTTCCCATTGACATATCCAATGCAGCTTCATACTATAGGGAGTACAAAAAAGTTAAGACATAGATTTTGATAAGAAATTTAAAATGTAAGAGGAAAAACAAATTATTCAAATCATTAGAGATAATTTAAGTACTAAACTGTGTCCATAACACAATATGCTAATTCCCTAATTATCTAGCATGATTTGGGAATGTTTCAGCACTTTCTGATGGCAAACTTAAAATACATTTACATATATGAATACATATATACATGTGTGATAGTGTTCCTTGTTTGATAAACTTAAAACATTAACTACAATTTGGGCTTTTATGATGAACCTGGGGAATTGGGTAATAGATTGTCCTATCAATTAGATAAAATGCTATTGGACTGAATTTTTATTAATTGCAGAACATATTTTAAGACTACTATTCTTTTTGGGGGGGGCTTATTTATTTTACATTATTACAATAATTTTGTTATAAGAGTAAACATAAACCCCCCAACCCCAGAAGATGAAAAACCTCAAGAATGGTGAGAGAGAAAAAAAAATGTGCTTCAGTCTGTGTAAGACTCTTATTCTTAAAAAAATTCCTGATGACAATATAAAGTCTCTTTTTTTTTTTTTGCTTCTTTCTCATAGACATGGGAGGGTAGCATGTGAAGCAACATGACATCCCAGTCTGTAAAATATGACTGTCTTTTTGTAAAATTAATAAGTGTTCTTTGAAATTGTTTTCTTCCCACAATAAAATTATTCTTGGCTTAACTCTTTGACCCTTTCATTAGAGGATTGACATGGTCACACTAGAGCTTTGGAAAGATTATTTTGACTGCTATGTGGTAGATGAATTGCAAAGAGGAGAGACTGGAATCAGAGAAATGAATTGGCAGGTTTTATGATATTGCCTTTGAAGGTGAAAAGGTGGTAAGCATATGAGTGACTATGAAAGAATAAATGGGAGAAATTGGGGAGGGGAATGGAATCGATTGAACTTGGCTACTGACTCAGTATGGTATGATGAAAGAGAAGAAAGTTGATGGTTTATGTTTACTTTTCTATTTACTTTAGACAATATTATAGCTTTCCATGGAAGGCTTCTTGATAACTGGGACAATTCTGATTTTAGCTTTGCATTTTAGGTGCCCAGCATATATTATGATGAATAGTTGATGCTTAGCAAATACTTGTTTAATTGGGTTAAATTCAAGTTTTAAGAATGACTCTAGGGGTGGCTAGGTGGCACAGTGGATAAAGTGCTGGCCCTGGAGTCAGGAGTACCTTTGTTCAAATCTGGTCTCAGACACTTAATTACCTAGCCTTGTGGCCTTGGGCAAGCCACTTAACCTCATTTGCCTTGCAAAAACCTAAAAACCTAAAAAAAATGACTCTAAGATTATATAAACCTGAGGAACAGGGAAGATGGTAGAGCTATAAAACCATAGAACTTTGGAGAAGGAATAAGTTGAATATGTGGGAAGAAACTGAGTTTTACTTTAGAAGGTAGAGCTTAAGATGCTAATAAAGCATCCTGACTGTTGATGATGGGAATGTAAAGTTCTAAAGAAATATTAGGTAGGACTGGTTGTATGGATTTGGGAGTCACTTGCAAAAAAATGTAAAGTCACTGATGGAAATTGAACTTTTGATAACAACTTATCACTAAGAAATAAATGGTAGAGAGCAGAGAAAGAATGTAGGGCAAAACTCTTAAGTTTTTTTTTTTTAAAGATGGACTAAGTAAAAGTTTGTTTTTAAAGGCAGGGTCATCTAAAAGTTTTTAAGGATGAGGTAGACCTGATTATCTTTGAGGGCTGTGGGAATGTAGTGATTGTGGTTTTAAAAAAAAAGGAGATATAAAAAGAGGGGTTCTTGGCAAACAGAAAAGATACCTCTTTCTCAGAGACCATGGTAAAAGAGTCGGAAATGAAAATGGGTGAAGTTGTAGAGAGGTTTTGACTTGTGAAAATGAAGAAACTCTTGCTAGATCACCTCTAAAGAGGAAGAAAGGCCTCTGAGGTTAGAGGAAAGATAAGGTTTGAGTATTCAGTGATGGAATTGGGGAAGAAAATAAGGCAAGGATCAGTTAAAGGACTTTTGTGTCCCAATAAGAGTCCTTTTCAAATAAATTAAGATGAATTTGTAGTATAACTAGTGAGAAGGAGTACTACCAGTACTCAAAGAAGTCTGTTTGGTAAGGATGATCCAGATTTGTCTATGAATGGCAGAGGAATCTAGGGGATAAGGTGTAAGGGAATTGGTTTCTACTCCAGGGGTCTCCAGAATAAGGTGATTAAGTGAAATCTCATCACCATGCAGATTGATATGCAAATTGATTGACTTTTCATACTTTTCCAGGATAACTATTATATATTCAGTGACTCTACTTGGTTTTCCCTACTCCACTTCCAACTCTTTTAGTTTCCTTTTATGTATCCCCCCTCAACCCTTTTAGATTGTTCCAGAAGGTTTTGAAAACAGTCTTTCTTTTCTTATTCATACCCTTGTTTATAGTTAATAAATGCTTATTGAATTGATCTGAATTAGATTATTTGGGGTTCCTTTCTCTGAATTTTGGAAAATGAGGCCAGAGCAGAATTATAGCATTTCAGATTTGGAAGGGACCTCAAAAAGTCATCTAATTTAGAGTCTCTTCTAGAGATGGATCCCTAGAATACCTAGGTAACCATCCAACTTTAAAGACCTTCTTGGAGGAGTACCCTAACACCTGGAGAGGTGCCTGTTTTGTTTTTGGATTGCTCTACATTAGCAGTTCTTTGAATTGAATTTAAATCTGTCTTTCTGCAACTTTCTGTTATTGCTTTTAGTCCTGTTCTCTTAAGATTAATGTAATCTTAGGAATCCTATTCACAAATCTTCAAAATATTGAAGACTGCAATTACATTTTCTTTTTCCTAGGTGAAACATCCTCAGTTCCTTCAACTGCTATCCTAGTGGCATCTTTGTAAGGCCATTCCCTATCCATATAGCATTCCTCTGAATGTTCTTCAGCTGATCAATGTCTATCCTAAAATGCATTGCCCAGAATTGAATATTTAATAATCCAGTTGTGATGTGACCAAGACAGAGTATTGCAGAACTCTTTTTCATCTCCAACCCAGAATACCAAGTCTCTCTTAATGGAGTTGAAGACTTTTTGGGGGTGCTACGAGCTTATACAATGCAATAAATCCCTCAGATATTTTTCAGTTAAACTCTCTAGACCTGCTTCTTCTTACAATTGTGAATCTCTTCTTTTGAACCCAAATATAAGATTGTACAAAGGACCCATGTTCAATTTCATCTTGAAAGTATTTAACCTGTTGTAGCCTGTCAAGACATATTTGTATCCTAACTTGTTACCTAACATGTTATCTATGGCTTTGTATCTTCTTGAATTTTTAACTTTTTTTTCCTATCATACTTGAATAAGTATGTCAACTATACTATTATTAACCAAATCATTGATAAAAATGTAAAATGCATCCAGCAAAGCACAGATCTGCAGGGCAATCTAGAGACATAGAAACCATTAATACTTATAGTTTGGTGACAATTTCCAAATCCATATCACTATGCTTTTGTTTTTCCCACAGATTATCAACATTTCAACACTATTATCATGAGAACATTCTAATATATTTTGCCAAAACTTAGTTAAACTATGGTTACTATAAACTGTAATTTATTTTAAACTATAGTTTTAGCATTCCCTTGATCTACCAACCTAGTTATTTTTTCTATAAGGGAAATTAGTTTAGTCTAGCATTACATGTTTTTGATGAAACTATTTAGATCTTTCTGTTCAGTGCTTTCTTTTGTTCTCTGCTTCCTTTCTAAATAGACACTAACAATTGCTTTAATGATATGAGCTGGAATTTTGCCAAGAAAGAAAGAAAGTCAAACTTGGTGGCCTATAGCTTGTAATGATCACATCTTAAAAAAAAAAACCATCAAGTGATTTGTTTTTTTATGTCTAAATCTTATATCCATTTGGATCTTATCTTGGTATAGAGTGTGAGGTGATGTCCTAATCTAAGTTTCTTCCATACTAACTTCCAATTATCCCAGCAGTTTTTATCAAAGAGAGAGTTTTTATCCCAATGGCTGGACTCTTTGGGTTTATCGAACAGCAGATTACTATAATCATCTCCTGCTTTTATACCTAGTTTATTCCACTGGTCCACCACTCTATTTCTTAGCCAGTACCAAACAGTTTTGATGACTGATTCTTTATAATATAATTTTAGATCAGGTAGGGCTAAGCCACCTTCTTTTGCACTTTTTTCATTAAGCTCCTGGCAATTCTTGACTTTTTATTTCTCCATATGAATTTACTTACACTTTTTTCTAACTCATTAAAGTAATTTTTTGGAATTTTTATTGGTAGGGCACTAAACAGATAGTTTAGTTTTGGTGGAATTGTCATTTTTATTATATTAGCTGTACCTATCCATGAATAGTTGATATTTGCCCAGTTATTTAAATCTGATTTAATTTGTGTGTGAGAAGTGTTTTATAATTGTTTTCAAAAAAGATTCTGAGTCTGTCTTGGCAAATAGGCTCCCAAATATTTTATATTGTCTGAGGTTACTTTGATTGGGATTTCTCTTTCTAGCTCTTCCTGCTGTATCTTGCTAGTCATATATAGAAAAGTTGAGGATTTATGAGGGTTTATTTTATAACCTGCAACTTTGCTAAAATTGCTAATTGTTTCCAGTATTTTTTTTGGATGATTTCTTGGGATTCTCTAGGTAGACCATAATGTCATCTGCAAAGAGTGAGAGTTTTGTCTCTTCCTTCCCAATTCTAATTCCTTCAATTTCTTTTTCTTCTCTAATTGGTGATGCTGACATTTTTAATACAATATTGAATAGTAGTGGTGATAATGGGCACCCTTGTTTCACCCCTGATCTTATTGGGAATGCCTCTAGTCTCTCCCCTTTGAATATGATGCTTGTTGATGGTTTCAGATAGATACTGCTAATTATTTTAAAGAACAGTCCATTTATTCCTATACTCTCTAGTGTTTTTAATAGGAATGGATGCTGTATTTTGTGAAAAGCTTTTTCAGCATCTATTGATATGATCATATGATTTCTGATAGATTTGTTGTTGATATAATTGAGTATACTAACAGTTTTCCTAATATTGAACCAACTCTGCATTTCTGGAATAAATCCTACTTGATCATAATGTATTATGTAATCGTTTTGCTAAGATTTTATTTAAGATTTTTGCATCTATATTCATCAGGGAAATAGGTCTATAATTTTCTTTCTCTGTTTTAACTCTTCCTGGTTTAGGTAGCAGCACCATATTGGTTTCATAGGAAGAGTTAGGCAGAGTTCCATCTTTCCCTATTTTTCCAAAGAGTTTATATAAAATTGGAACCAATTTGGTAGAATTCACTTCTGAATCCTTCAGGCCCTGGAGATTTTTTTTTTAGGGAGTTCAATGATGGCTTGTTGAATTTCTTTTTCTGAGATCAGGTTGTTTAGGTATTTAATCTCTTCTTTATTTAACCTGGGCAACTTATATTTTTGTAAATATTCATCTATTTCACTTAGATTATCAAATTTATTGGCATAGAGTTGGGCAAAATAATTTTGAATTATTACTTTAATTTCCTCCTCATTGGTGGTGAGTTCACCTTTTTCATTTATGATACTAGCAAATTGACCAGAGGTTGATCAATTTTATTGTTCTTTTCATAATACCAACTTTTGGTTTTATTTATTAATTCAATAGTTTTTTTGCTTTTGCTTTTATTAATTTCTCCTTTAATTTTTAGAATTTATAATTTGGTATTTAATTGGGGATTTTTGATTTGTTCTTTTAATTTTTATAGTTGCATGTTTAGTTCATTGATTTCTTCTTTCTCCAATTAATTCATGTAAGCATTTAGAGCTGTAATATATCCCCTGAGAGTTGCTTTGAATGAATCCCATAGGTTTTGGTATGTTGTTTCATTATTATCATTATCTAGGATAAAATGGTTAATTCTTTCTATAATTTCTTTTTTAGTCCACTCATTTTTTAAAATGAGGTTATTCACTTTCCAATTTGTTCTGGGTCTATATCTCCTTGGCCCAGTATTGCCTATGACTTTGTATTCACTATTTCTGCCTTTCTGCAGTTGATCATTAGGTTTTTATCTCCTAGTACATTGTCAATTTTTGTATAAGTTCCACGTACTGCAAAGAAAAAGGTATATTCCTGTCTATCCCCATTCAGTTTCCTCCATAAGTCTACCATATCTAATTTTTCTAATAATCTATTTACCTCCTTAACTTCTTTCTTGTTTGTTTTATGATCGATTTATCTAGATCTGATAGTGGGAGGTTGAGGTCTCCCACTAGTAGAGTTTTGCTGTCTATGTCTTCCTGTAGTTCTTTCAGCTTCTCCTCTAAGAATTTGGGTGCTGTCCCACTGGGTGCATATATATTCAGTATTGAAATGACTTTATTGTCTATGTTACCTTTTAGGAGGATAAAGTTTCCTTCCTTATCTCTTTTAATGCTATCTATTTTTGCTGCTGCTTTTTCTGAGATAAGGATTGCTACCCCTGCTTTTTTTTTACTTCGGCTGAAGCAAAATATATTTTGCTCCAACCTTTTATCTTTACTCTATATGTATCTCTCTGCTTCAAATGAGTTTCTTGTAAGCAGCATATTGTAGGTTTCTGGTTTTTAATCCACTTTGCTATTTGCTTACATTTTAAGGGAGAGTTCATCCCATTCACATTCAAGGTTATGATTACTGATTCTTTATTGCCCTCTGCGCTATCTTCCCTCTGTTTGTATTTTTCCCCCTTTCCCCCCTTATCCATATTCCCCAGTATTTTGTTTCTGAATACCACCCTCTTCAGTGTGTTTGCCCTCCTATATCATCTCCTCCCCTTTCCCCTTTCCTTTTTTTCCCTTTTCCCTTCCCTTCCTTTTGTTATTTCCCCTTTTTTTCCCTCACTCCCCTTCCCTTTCTCCATCTCCCCCTCCCCTTTTCCCCTTTTAATATTTGAAAGGTTAGATGTTTTATAAGTTAACTGAGTATGTGTAGGTTGACTTTAAGCCAAGTCTGATGAGAAGAAGATTCAGGTGTTTCTCATCTGCTCCCTTCTTCCCCTCTATTACCATAGGTTTTTTGTACCTCTTAGTGTAATGAGATTTACCTCCATTCAATCCCCTCACTCCTCCCATCTCTTTCCTGTCCCACTTTTTAAGGAGGTAGTATTTTTTAGATCATTCTATCTAAGTCATAGAAAATTTTGAGTGTCTGTCCCTTCTAGTTCAGTATATTCTATTGAATAGAGTCAAAATTCCTGAGAGTTATTAGAGTCGTTCTCCCAAGTGGGGTTAAAGTCAGTTACATCTCTTCAGGTAGCAGTTTCAGGGATAGATCACGAATGTCCATCATTTCTGGCTAGGTATATTCTCTCTGTTAGAGTTACAATTCTCAAGATTTTTGAGAATCTTTTTTCCCCCATCCTGGGATATAGCCAGTTTCAACTTACTGGATAGCTCTCCATCACCTTTCAAAGATCGCTCATCGTTTCCCTTTGTAATGAAATACCCTCTAGTTTGGGGGGGAGGGGGTCAAGTGACTTACCCAAGTTCACACCAATAGGTAATTATTAAGTGTCTGAGGCTGGACTTGAACTCAGGTCCTTCTGACTCCAGGGCCAGTGCTCTATCTACTGTGCCACCTAGCTGCCCCTTGATCCTTTTTTTCCAATAAAGACTTAAAATAAAACAACTCTAAACAACTTTTTTTGAATGTTATTTTATTTTTTTCAGTTACAGGAAAAGATAGTTTTTGGAAGTTTTTGAGTTCTAATTTTTCTGCCTCTTTTCCTTCTCTTACCCCTCCCCCTTCTCTTACCCCTTATCTTTTATAGATTATACATAACCATCACATTTCCATATTAGTCTTGTTGTGAAAGAAGAATCAGAATTAAAGGGGGGGGAACCATGAGAAAAAGAGAAAACACTTTAAAAAGTGAAAATAGTATTCTTTGGTTTGCATTCAGGCTTTGTAGTTTTTTTCTCTGGGTATATATGGCATTTTCCATAGCAAGTCATTTAGAATTTTTCTTGATCACTGAACTGCTGAGAGGAGCTAAGTCCATCATAGTTGAACTTTACCCACTATTGCTGTTAATGTGTACAATGTTCTCCTGGTTGTGCCCAGTTCATTCAGTATCAATTCTTGCAAGTCTTTCATTTTGGCTATTCTTCAGCTCATTTTACAGATGAGGAAACTGAGGCTAACAGAAGCAAGCGACTTGCCTAGATTCACACAGTCAAGTGTCTGATTCTGGATTTGAACTCAGGTCTTTTTCGCTTTAGACTCAGTTCACTATCCACTGCACCAATTGGCTTCTCCTTTTATTCTCTTTAGCATTTTCATACTTGACATAGTTCATGTTTTTGTGTTTGTGTTTGCCCTTGAAACCATCCTTAAGTGTCTTTTAAATATTCTTCTGTACATCCTTTTGTATCTCTCTTTACATGACTCTCACTTTACCCTCCTAATCATAAATATTGAGGAGTTGGGGTCAGGAGTGGAGGTAAGATATATTGGTCCCCAGGAACCATGTCTTCAAAATTTTATTTTTGAGAGCCTCCCATTCCTTCTGAATTGACTTCCTCTGTCTCTGTAGTCTCCTATATAAGATTTCACTGAAATCTTTGGAACTCTATCTTTTCACATCTAGAGTACATGCTAGACTCTTCCCAGATTTAACTTCTCTTCCCCGATTCTAGTATAGAATGGACATACCATTCTTAGATTACTTTAATTTTTCTTTCACTAACCAGTTCTTTCTTGGGGAAAATTAGGTCCTGAATTGCAGTTCCTCTTTTTGGTTCTTCGTTTTTTGGCAGGATGAATTTATTGTTAGGTAGTAATGAGATTGAATAATAAAGAATTCACAAGAAAAGGTGGCAATAAAATATTTTCTCCATAAATCTGGAGCATACTTCTCCACAAATGCATGCATCAATGGAAGTGGATACTTACAATACATGCTTCAGTATGATTTTAGGTGCCCAGGGAACTAAGAACTTAAAGTGGGTCACAAAGCCAATATTTAGCAGAATTGGAGCATGAACCTTGGTCTTCCAGTTCTGAACCTAGCTCTCTATTGCACCATGCTACCTCTAATTAATTTTACTAATATTTACTATATTTGGTAAATCATCATGCTGTTTGTCTAACTGTTTTTTTAAAAAATGTTTCTCAGTTTTTAATATCAACCTTAAATCGATGGCTCTTAATGCCCATTATGTTCATTTGGGCATTTAACCATGCAGTTTATCTTATTTTAATATTCTGTTTGTTTATTTTTTCCAACTATATCCAGCAGTGGGTTTTCAACAGTCCTTTTTTGCAAGGTTTTGAATTTTACAATTTTTTTCTCCCTCCTTTTCATCTCCCTGGTCCCAACAAAAAAGTAATCTAATATAGGCTATATTTGATTTGAAGAATCAAATCAAATCAGAAAAAAAATAGAAAAAATATAATACATGAGACAAAATTGAAGATAGTAGGCTTTGATCTACATTTAAATTTCATAGTTCCTTCTCTGGATATGGATGGTATTTTCTATAACAAATCTTTTAGAATTGTCTTTGATTATTGAACTGCTGAAATGAACAAGTCCATCATAGTTGATCATCACCTAATGCTGTTGATGATGTGTATATAATGTTCTTCTAGTTCTGCTCACTTCACTCAGCATTAGTTCATGCAAGTCTTTCCAGACTATTCTGAAGACCCATCCTTCATGATTTCTTTCAGAACAATAATATTCCATCACATTCAAATACCATAGATGTTCATCTCAGTTCTTCTCCGGTTGGTGAATATCACCTCAGTTTTCAGTTCTTTGCTACTGTGAAGAGAACTGCTATAAATATTTTTGTATATGTGGTTTTTTTTTACCCTTTTTTGTGATCTCTTTGAGATACAGATGTAGTAGTGCTTTTGCTAGATCAATGGGTATGCCCAGTTTTATTGTGTTTGTGTTATTGTTTTATTGAGTTCAACTAAATAAAAAGTTTGTCCTTCATTTTTGAAGAAGATCATGACAGCAGGGAGGTGTGATGCTGTGACAAGCACATAAGTTGGATTTGAGGGAGAAGGTGCTGTACTAAGTCACCAGTCAGAACCATCTGGATCCAGAGGCCAAATATGAATCAGATCCATTGGAGATGATGCTGGATAAGAGGCAATCAGGGATAAGTGACTTTTTAAGGTCACACAGCTAATAAATGTCTGAGGCTGGATTTGAACTTCTGTCCTCCTGACTCCAAGGCCAGTGCTCTATCCACTTGGTCTTACATCACTTGAACCCTTTTTTGACCAAGCGGTCATTTCAGACTTGCCATTTGTGAAGTTTATTTTTCCTTCCTAAATGAACTAAGATCCTTTAGATTATGATTGATTCTATTCAGTAATGTTTTGTGCATTTCTACAAGCTGTAACTTATATCTGCACTGTTTATGTTGGCATTTAATCACATCATGTTGTTTATTTGTTTCACATATTTATCTTAGGAAAGGGATTATGTTTTTTCTATTTCCCACAGTACCTAACATGGAACTGAACATACAGGTGCTCAAAGTCTTTTTGAGCTTTAAAGTTACATGTCAAGTTTGAATTGATATGTTAAAGTTAATGAGCATTTTTCATTTAACATGAATGTAATAAAATATCATTAGGCATCTGAGGTACATGTATAACCTCATATTGACACTGATCCATTGATTCCTAGTATTTTTGTCATATAGCACTGATTATTTCTTCAGCATTAGCTGATATTGTCTTTTATTTCCTGTATAGGGTGAACATGTTCCTGAAACACACATTGAGAGATCATTACGAGCTATGTCCCTGAGCTGGCACCCGACTCGAATGATCTTGGCTGTTGGCTGGGAAGCTGGAGAGGTTGTAATATTTAACAAGCAGGATAAGGAACAGCACACAGTTCCCACTACCCACATTGCTGATATTACAGTTCTGAACTGGAGCACAAATGGGAATTGCCTTGTATCTGGTGATAGGGTAAGTAAGTCAAATTTTCACTTTACTTCTCATAACTTTTTTTTTTTACTTTTTGCAAGGCAAATGGGGTTAAGTGACTTACCCAAGGTAACACAGCTAGGTAATTATTAAGTGTCTGATGTCGGATTTGAACTAGGTCCTCCTGAATCCAGGGCAGCTGCTCTATCCACTGTGCAACCTAGTCGCCCCTACTTTTCCTAACTTTTAAACTTCCAAAGATATTAAGCCATAGAAAAGAAGATATAACTTAATTTAATCTAATAGAACTAGTGAAAAACATGAGAACTAAGATGTGATTTCATTTCATTGATTGTGGAAGGTTACCCCCTAAGATTTAAGTATTAATATTGTTTCATATTCAGACCTAGAGTGGTCTGGTGTCCTATGTGATACTTTTTGGTATAGGAGTAGTTGCACAGACCCACATCACCTTGTTAACCAATGAATGCATGAGTAAAGAACATTTATAAAGCCTTCTCTGTAGTCCCTGTCCTTAGGGACCTTACATTCAAGAAGCTTACAAAAAGCTTAGGAGAAAAACACATATAAAAGCATGGGGGTCAAAAAGGGTATTTTGATTGGAGAAGTCACAAAAATATTATATAGAATCATAGAATTGATTGACAAATCCTTTCCAGAAACAGTAGTAGCAATTATTTTATTATTGTTCTCAGAGAAAGATGTGAAGAGCAAGGGGTGGATTAGTGGGAACAAAATTAATTAATTAATCAATGTGATAGCCAGAAAGATGATAAAATAAATGAAGGGATTGGATAGTCAGATGGGCTATGAAGCACAGCCTGGTTTCTAGGGCCAACTGGACATAGGAAGCTATGTGTATTTGTGCTGTTGATTCACTAGTCAATATAGCCAGGGCCTGGGCTTGTGGTTCCAAAGTTGATTGTACCACCTAGGGCCTGGTCTTCCGAGGACCAATGAAGGCCATAGGGAAGGCCAAGGTAGATAAAATAAGAAACAATAGAAACATAGAAGAAACATTTCCACCAGATGGCAGTGTACTCTAGCCCCCAGGCCAGTGGGGGTTCTCATTTCATTTGCTTCAAATAACTAAGCAAACAAAAATAGGCTGGATTCTGAATTTATTCTATAGATGAAACATAAAATATTGCTTCTGGATATTTAGGATGTGACATCTATGTCTCTGTGTCTATCCCATCTCAAGGAAATTTTCTGCTCTCAGTTTTGTGATTTTTGTGAGAAACTTCCATCCATAAGCTTTAGGTAAGGAGCAATCATTGGCCACTCAATTTGTTCAACATATTGAAAAGTCAAGGGAAAAGTGCAACATTTCTTCACAGATATGCCCTTCAATCATATTATATCATGCATCTACACCGTACCTGCAAATTATCGCAATGGAATAATAGATTGGTGCTTGGTCTTAGGACCCAGCTTTGAAAGATCCTGGACTAAAGTAGAAAAAAGCAAAAAATAAAAAAAAAAGATGAGGGCCAGGGGAAAGGGAGAAAAAGGATAGTAAGTCCTTCCTAGTTATGCTTGCTCTATGACTGCCATCCCCGGTTTCCCTAGTCATGGAACATAGATACCTGCAATGGAGAGTTCTTGAATGGTTTTCCCTGCCCCTGTGCCTGAATTGCTTCTAGAAGTCTCAGGCTGCTGCTACCCTGGTCACTGACTATGGTGCTAGAGTTCAAATGACCAAATCATTTTTTATTAGCCTGCCTGGCAGTCAGACACTTGACCTTCACCTGAGAGCAATCAGTTGTCCTCATTCTTTGTTTGGAAAGGAAAGAAGGGTACATATATTTAAAGCAAATGGGAGGAAAGAGAGATAACCTATTCTGAGAACTCATTGCCATAGGTCTGTGTCTGCTCTGTCACTAGACTTTGATGGTATTCTCTGGTGATCCTTGTTCTCTCTGAGTTCATTCTCTTCTAGAACTCTGAAAGGTGAGAAAGAAGCAGTTCCAAGTCGCCAGGGGAGGGGGTGGGCTGTCTTTCTTCTTATTTCCAATGACGAGGGCCAGACATATACCAGCCCAGCACAGATGAAGGAATCTGGCCTAAGCACCGACTACAGAACAAGCCTGGCAAGTTTTTTTGTTTGTTTGTTTCTGTTTATTTGTTTTTGCAAGGCAATGGAGTTAAGTGACTTGCCCAAGGCCACACAGCTAGGTAATTATTAAGTATTTGAGGTTGAATTTGAACTCAGGTCCTCCTGAATCCAAGGCTAGTGCTCTATCCACTGCACCACCTGGCTGCCCTGGCTTCCCTAAGACTGGCAAGTTTTATTCTAAATCTTTCTCTACCAAGAATTATTTGTATTGTCAAGACCTTGCTGATAAACCTCATTCATACAAATAAGAGTAAAATCTATCCATACTCTTACTTCTAGAGCAGCCCTAAACCCAGCATTCCCTTTTCTCTGTTAATCACCAGATATATCTGCCTAGTTATCAATACATTCACAAAGACTTTTTTTTTCCAGGTTCCTCTTTCTTATTTCAATTAACTCCCATTCAGTCTATTTTCTTTACTCTCACATTCTTGCTACTCTGCTTGTGCTTCATATCACTCTGTTTGGAAGTGTCAGCTTTCTTAATTTCTTAAAAAGTAAAAATTATTGAATGTTATCATGCATTAGTTATTTTAATAATTCTTTATAAAGTTATCTTATGTATTATGTAAGTTTGCTATCTCTTATATTTTATTTTTTCCTCAAGTATATGATTTTTCTCTCAACACATTCCATTTTGATCAATGTATAGCATGGAAACAATGTAAAGACTATCAGACTGCCTTCTGTGGGGGAGGGAAACAAGATTGGGGGAAAATTATAAAATTTTTTAAAAAAAGAATTCTTCATAAATTAGGTAACTTATTAGAACAGTTTTTGAGATATCCACAAAATACAACTTGCTTGTGTATTGGTATTTCTTCAGGGATAGAAATGCATTTACTTAATCTTTTAAAGAAAATTCCAAATTATTAAGGTGCCATTTAATGAAAGCTTCTGGAGGAAAGTGTTATGAATGTCCTGAATGGTAAAAAAAAAAAACAAAACACTTTAATACTTTTAGGTCAAATTCTATTGACCTCTTTAGAATTCATACTATGAAAAAACTTTGTGAATATGTTCAGTATGGAAAAGCTTTTTAAGCCAAGGGGCAGTTAGGTGGCATAGTGGATAGAGCACCAACCCTGTAGTCAACACTTAATAATTACCTAGCTGTGTGGCCTTGGACAAGCCACTTAACCCCACTGTCTTGCAAAAAAAAAAAAAACAACCCTAAAAAAAAGAGATAGCCAAAACCTTACTACAACTCAGAAAATCCATAGTTAGGGAGAAAATTTTCAAATATTAGGAAGAAGAGAATGTTCCCTCTCCAGCAGCCTTGCCAACTATCTAATAAATCTTTTCCTTTCTCTATGCCTCCTCCATTCTGGAGCTGTGCAATATGATCATGTCAACTATGCCATTGAGCCCAACTCCACAAGTCTCTAACTTTCTAGGACAAACTTTCTCCTTTATGTGTATTGTTTCTCCCCAGTAGAATATAAGCTCCCTGAGGGTATGAACTGTCTTTACTTTCATTTTTATATCCCTTTCAATCAGTACAATGCTTGTTCATTTCTTCATTCAAATAAAAAAAACTTTAAGAACAAGTAAAAAGGAAATGGTCCTGATATTTTATCAGGACAGATTCTTCATTTCTTTCCAATAATTTCCATTATTAAGGAAAATAGGTGAACTAGAAGAGGAATAAGTTAATTCATTATTAATTTTAATATATCTGAGTATATGGGGCAAATGTTGTTTCTAGGTATAGTTAAATATAAATAATATAATAGAAATATAGTTAAATATAAATTAATAAATGGCAAGTTCTGTTCTCTCAAATTTTAAATGATTAATCAATGAGAACTTTGGGCATTTGAAACTTTTCCCACTAACCTTTGACATGATTGATACATGCAAATGAAAGTCATTAGGATCATATATTTAGAACCAAAAAATACCTTAGAGATCATTCTATTCCCCCTTCTCCCCCACGTTTTAAAATGAGGAAACTGAGGGCTAGAGAGAACACATAAGGAAAGTGAGGACCCAGAGTTGTGCAGGGAGAGACAATCTGAATCCTGGTTGTTTGACTCTAAATCCAGCTCATTTTGAACAAAATTTTGCTGCCTCTTCTCTGTCCTGTGTACCATAACTTTACTTAAGCCACTTAACTCAGCTAAATTCCTCAATGTACCCCTAGGTTAATCCAGTTCTTCAGAGTTCTTTTGCATGTATTCATATTTTATATTTGTTTCGGTTCAAAATACATGTCTTATCTGTGGGACAAAATTATGAGGTCAATGAAGATATATATTACAAGATATAATTTTAGACACACACACACACACACACACACACATATATTTTAGCCACATATATTTTAAAAGACTCCAAATCTTTTATTTAACTCACTCAGTATTAATAGTATACTACTAAAGGAAAGTGATTGGTCAAATCTTAAATAGATCCTATTTAAATTTGGGACTACAAAGATATTATTTTATTTTAGTTTATTACATTCACTTATTTATTTAAGTGAATCAATCAATCAATTAACTAATTTCCAAACTACAGGCAAAAGTAGTTTTCAGCAAACATTTTTTATTTTACTGAAATTTTATTTTGTTTTTCCAATTACATGCTATGGTAGTTTTTCAACATTAATACATTTGCAGATTTATGAGTTACACAATTTTCTACCATCCTCCTTTCCTTCCCCCCTCCCCATGGCAACAAACAAACTGATAAAAATTGTACATGGACATTTGTATTTAACATTTTTACATATTAGTCATTTTGTGTAAGAGGAATTAAAACTAATGGGAAAGAAAGAAAAATCATGAGATAGGAAGGAAAACATAAGAGAAGTTTTAATAAATGAACATGCATTCAGATGCTTCTCTAAAGTCTGTCTATTCATGATTTCTTATAGACTAATAGTACTCCATAACATTCACATACCATAATTTATTCAGCCATTCCCTAATTTATGGGCATCCCATCAATGTCCAATTCTTTGCCGCTATAAAGAGAGTTCCTATAAATGTTTTTGAACATATGAGACTTTGCCTGTTTTTTTATGATTTCTTTTGGATATAGGTCTACAACTGGCATTGCTAAGTCAAAGGGTATGATTAGTTTTATTGCCCTTTGGGCATAGTTCCATATTACTTTCCTGAATGGTTGGATTAGTTCACAACTCTGCCAAACAGAGCATTAATGCCCCAATTTTTCCACATCCTCTCCAACATTGATCATTTTCCTTTTTTGTCCTCTTAACCAATTTGATAGGTTTGAGGTGGTACCTCTGATAAGGGAGGTGATATCTGATAGGCAATTGTTTTAATTTTCATTTTTCTAATAAATAATGATTTGGAGCATTTTTCATATTTATATAGCTTTAATTTCTTCACTTGAATACTGCTTGTTCTTATCTATTGACCATTTATCAATTGGGAAATGATTTGGTAATCTTATAAATATGATTCAGTTCTCTATATATTTTAGAAATGAGACCTTTATCAGAAACAAGCTGTGAAAACTGTTTTCCAGCTTTCTTTCTGTTTTTTTCCTAATCTTAGCTATATTGGTTTTATTACTGTAAACCCTTTTTTAATTTCATATAGTCTAAATCATCCATTTTGTATTTTATAATGTTCTCTATTTGTTGTTTGGTCATAAATTTCTCCCCTTTCCAAAGATCCAACAGATCTTAATTGGTAGGTTTTGAGTTCCACATTTTTCTCTTTCCTTCTTTACCACCCCCTTCCCTTGACAGTGAGTAATTGAATATGTTATATATGTATAATTTTGTTAAGCATATTTCCACATTAATCATATTGCAAAGGAAGAATCAGAACAAAAAGGAAGAAAAATCAAGGGAGGGGAAAAAACATAAAACAAGTTTTAAAAATCAAAAATAGTGTGTTTTGGTCTGCCTTCAGACCCCATAGTTCCTTCTCTAGATGTCAATGGTATTTTTCCATCACAAGTCCTTTAGAATTGTCTTTGATCATTGTCCTGCTAAGAAGAGAAAGTCCATCATAGTTGATCATCACACAATGTTGCTGTTAATGTGTACAGTGTTCTGCTCACTTCATTGAGCACTGGTTCATGCAAGTCGTTTCCAGACTATTATTTTGAAACAAAATTTTATTTATATCTCTTATTTCTTACATTATTTATGTAGTTTCTATAAGCTCTAGAGGTCACTTTCCATTCATACCAGCAAGATCCTTAGAGGCAACTACATTATCCCCTCAGGGGATAACTTTTTAATGCTAGTGGTTCAAATCCCAATTCTATCCAATTTCAAACTCCAGTAATTACTATGCCAAAAGACAAAGAAGACAAAAACAGGAGGTGGCCCTATTCCTCACAGAAGCTTGACTTTGAAGTTATATGTTCCCTGGCTAGCCCAGTGAGGAGAGGGGATGTAAGGAGGAGAAGGGCTTACATCTTTATATCAATAGGAAGGAAAGAATGACCTTCTCAATTTAAGCTTTTAGTTTGTTCAATTCTGGCTCAGCAACCAGCCAAAAGACTCTCTTCACCATTCATTAAGAAACTTTCACCAAATACTTGTTCATAAATTTAGTGACTTCACACATTCCAAAAGTTAGATTTATAAAATACATTTGCTTCCAGGATTGGACCCTCATTCACCAGATCCCCCATTATATTTTCCACTGATATTTTTTGACATCAAGAAAAATATACTCTAACATACAGGAGTTATGTGACTCTACTACTTATACTCTCCCAGAGTTTCTTCCTTATAATAAAGAATAAAGGGGATTGTTGGGTGGGTAGGGGAGGAAAGTTCAGCAAAACTAATTAACATAGCAAAAAAATCATTATATGTAACACATCCATGCATCCCATTTACAAAGAAGCAAGGGATGCTCTCATCTCATCTCTTCTTTGGGGCTAAGCTTGGTCATTATAACTTTGATACATATAGTTTCAATTGTGTTGGTGCCATGGAAATATTAGGCAGAGAACAGATAATTAAATTTTGTGCCTTTCTATTCTGACTTTATGTATCTTGCAATATCCATGAGAAAAAGTTTGCTACCATCCCTGATAAGGTTCTCCTCCCTACCAGACCTGAGATTGATACCAACTATCTTGGGTATCTTGTATCTTGCCAGCTAGATAGAACACCCAGCCCTACCACTGGGAGGATCCTTCAAGGACAGGGAGGTAGAGGCTAGAACCCAACTACAAATATCAAGAAAACAGATTGTTACACAAAAAGGAGCTAATTATCTATGAGCATCCTGACATAATGTCATAATATTTTAAACTGACTGCCATTCCTTTTAGCACATAAATCATACCCTATATATATTCAATAATGTCTCCCTTTTAGTTGCCTGTCCTTTAAGATTAGCCTGGTTGCAGTAACCCTGCAACTATATAATAAGACATACATATATCCCTTATAACTCTTGAGTTTTGAGTCTTTCTTGTGAATTCATTATTATTTTCTTTACTTATATATTATTTTAGATACATATTTCCTCTGTATTCATATCCCATTACTCTTTTTTCCCCCTAATTTTTCTTCCATATCTCTTCTTTGATTTTTTTTTTTTTAGGTTTTTGCAAGGCAAATGGGGTTTAAGTGGCTTGCCCAAGGCCACACAGCTAGGTAATTATTAAGTGTCTGAGGCGGGATTTGAACTCAGGTACTCCTGACTCCAGGGCCGGTGCTCTATTCACTGTGCCACCTAGCCACCCCTCTTCTTTGATTTTTAAAGTTCTTTTTAAGCTCTTCTAAGAACTCTTTTTGGATTTGTAACCATTTTACATTTTTTTTGAAGCTTTAGTAGTAGTTGTTTTGACTTTACTTAATCTTCTGAGTTTGAACCCTGATCTTCTCTATCATCATAGTAGCTATCTATGGCTGGGTTCTCTCTCTTTTGCTTACTCAATTTTTATTTTTGTTTTTATTGGCTTATTTTTTTTGGTTGTTAACTTTATTTAGAGCCAGGCTATAGTCCAGAGGTGTGGGGAATAATTTTTTAGGCTTCAGATGTTTCATTCTGTTGCTCTATTTGAGGATGCTGTCTCTGCAAATGCTCTTACTCCTTGTGGTCTCTCCTGAGGGGGCACTCACCCCTGTCCTGGAACCAACACCTGCAACTGTTCTCATGTAAGGGATAACCTCCAGCCAGTCCCTGCTTCTCTGTGACTATACAGTCACCAGCATATAGTCACTACTCACTCACAGTCACAATCTGGGACCTCAAGTGGTCAGTGTACCTTTTCCCTGAGTCCAGTCAGACCCCTACAACTGTCCATAGTGCAAGTTCCTGCTACCATGTACCTGCCCCCAGGGCTTATTTGTTGATTTAGCAGTCTTTGCCTGCTTCAATCAGACCAGACTACTATCCCTACCCTAAGGAAGTCAGAGATAGAAAGAAAGGCACCATATATACCAAAATATCAGTAGCAGTGTTTTTGAGGATGCTAGTAACTAAGAAACTAAAGTTGGACTCTTAATAGAGAAATCACTAAAAAAATTGTGGCAAATAAATTTAATGGAATATTAAATGACAAATATGAGCAATTCAGAGAAACACAGGAAGACTTGTATGAATTGATGCAGAGCAGAAAGCTAAATTAGGAGAACATTATACATAGTGACCACAATAATATAAATGAAAATAATACTATAAGACAGCAATATTCAGATTAAACACAATGATTAATCTTGATTCCAGATTACTGATGATGAAATACATATATATATGTGTATGTATATATATATATATATATATATATATATATATATATATATATATATATATATATACTGAATAAAGAGATGATGGAATACAAGTGAAGAATGTCATATACATTGCCAGTTTCCAATTTGTTTGATGTAACTATCTTTTCTTTGTTACAAAGGAGGGTCTTTGTAGGAATGGTTTTTGGGAAGTAATGGTATAAAAAACCAAAATCATAAATTAAATGTTTTTTTAAATTAAATAAAATGCATTTATCACAATTATTATCACTTCCTATAGAAGTTTAATGGATATAAAACATTGACAACAATAAGATCAAAAAATTTTAGAAACAACTTCAAATATGATTTCCTTGGCAAGCAAAGATAAACTACAGCTTATTTGTGGCATGATAGCTAACGTACTTAGACAACCTATTGTTTTTTTTTGTTTTGTTGTTGTTGTTGTTGTTGTTTTTTGCAAGGCAAACTGGGTTAAGTGGCTTGCCCAAGGCCACACAGCTAGGTAATTATTAAGTGTCTGAGATTGGATTTGAACCCAGATACTCCTGATTTCAAGGCTAGTGCTCTATCCACTACGCCACCTAGGCACCCCTAGACAACCTATTTATGTTTTTTTGGTTGCTGTTTTTAGGTTTTTACAGAAGGCATTGGGGTTAATTGGCTTGTCCAAGGCCACACAGCTAGGTTATAAGTGTCTGAGCTCAGATTTGAACTCAGGTCCTCCTGACTCCAGAGCCAGTGCTCTATCCACTGCACCACCTAGCCTCCCCTAGACAACCTATTTATGATTTAAAACATTTGTGAAACATTATTAAAGAAGATGGAGGAAGGTTATAAATGACATCCCAGAGTTAACCCTATGACAGTATAGCAGAGATCTCTACTCCTAGAATATAAGGAAGGAAGAGAATCACCTTCTTGTTGAGTTCCCAACATCTCACCTGGTTATTGAAGAAAATCTGAGTTAAAAAAAGGGTTAAATTTGAACAATAGTCCTAAGAAAGGTAAAGGATAGGAATGTAGCCTCTGGGAGGCTTTCTGCAACAGCATCACTCTCATAGAGTGCAAGAATACTTCAAGAGGATTAGACCTTGTAGTCTGAGAGAATAAGAAATAGATAGTCAGTGCTAGAAGAGAGGCATAACAGTACTGGAAATTCAAAATAGAAAGGATTAGTATAAGCATGGCTTTAATAAGAATACCAAGTAAAACTTAGCACTTATTAATAAAGACAAGACAGGGAGAAGAAATTAATAAAAATTCAAAGAAAAGAGTTACTTCAATGGACAGATATTTCACAGCAAAGGAAATTGACTAAAGATTCCATGTGAAATATGAAGATAATACAGAAAAGGTGAAGAAACCTGCCCCCTCATGATAATAAACCAACTAAAAAACCTTGAGAATGTTTTGAAAGAGAATGCAAAGATTAAATGAAAATAAGAAACAATGATGTTAAATTTGTTAAGGAAGAAATTAGCAAAACTAATCAGACTTTAGAGCAAAGTACTCATTTCTTAATGACATGTTCTTTTAAAAAAAAACAGAATTGAAACAGAAAATAACAGGCCAAAGGAAAAAAATAAGATTAGAATATATTATAATATAATAATTCTGGAATTTGAAGATAAAATATGAAGATATAATCTAAGGTAATAGGTCTTCTAGAAAAGACTAAATTTTATATTTTAAGAATTCATACAGAAAAATAGTCCATAAGATAAAGGGAGCAGATAGCAAAATACAATTTATCAAATTCAATATTAAAAGAAAGAAATTCCATGGTCAGCTAACCATGTAATAATTTTCTTAAATTTCAGAACTATAGGACAAAAGAATTATTTTTGAAAGTAACAAGAAAAATAAACCAGTTTTCCTTTTCTAAAAGTATAGTGCAGTATTATTCCAAAAAGTTAATGGAAATATTGGGACATGATATTCTGAATAGCAATAAAAAAAAATGACATCTTAAAATAAAACTAAGGTTAAAATATAAAATTTTTTTTCTTTTAAATTTATTTTTTATTCTCATTTTGTACAAATGTTTTTTTACATTAATAAAATATTCTTGTTTACAAGTAAACAAAATACCTCTCCTCCCCCATGAATATAGATAGACTTGTTTGGGCAAAAAAAGTAAAGGGGAGAGAAAAAAAATTAAAATAAAAAAAATAATAGTAATAATTGTAGGTATGGTCAGGTGGTGCAATGGACAAAGCACCAGCCCTGGAGCCACGAGCACCTGAGTCCATATCCAGCCTCGTAAACCCAACAATCACCCAGCCGTGTGACATGCAAGTCACCCGATCCCCACTGCCCTGCAAAAACAAAAAAAAAAAAAAGAAAGAAAAAAAGACCCAAAATAAAATAAGATAGTAATAATAGTAGAGGGTGGCTGGGTGGCAGACAGAGCATTGGCCCTTGAGCCAGGAGCACCTGGGTCCAAATCCGGCCCCAGACACCCAAAGATTACCCAGCTATGTGGCCCCAGGCAGGCCATCCAGCTCTACTTGCCCTGCACCCTCCCCCAAATAATCATAACAAAAAATGTGCTTGAGTCTTTGTTCTAACACCAACAACTCTGTCATGGGTGGATCTCATTCTTTATGATAAGTCCATCACAAAAGTTATTTCCATATTTTTCCACCTTTGCCATTGCTGATCGAAACTCCCTCCTTTCTTATTTCTCCACTACCATGTACTCTATTTTCTCTCTCCTTTCACTATGACTCTGCTGTAGGGTTGCTGAGTGGCACAGCAGACAGATCCCTGGTCCTGGGGCCAAGAAGCCCTGAGCCCCCATACCACCCCTTAGGCCCAGAATTCACCTGGCCCTGTGGTCCTGGGCAGGCCTTCCATTCCCAGCCCCTTGCAAGAAGTAAGAAAGAAAATGTGTTATATCTGGCCACTCTCCCCCCATGGTCCATCCTTTCCTCCTTTATTCCCATCCCCACCCTTTCCCCCTGCTCCCCTCTCCTTCTTACTCCAGATGTCTATACCCCATTGAGTATATTTGTTGTTTCCTCTCCTAGCCATCTCTGATGAGAGCAAAGTTTCCCTCATTCCCCCTTGCCTCCCCCTTTCCATATCATTGCAATAGCTCATTGTAATAAAAAAAATCTTTTGTGAAATATCTTGGACTATTCCCCCTCTCCTTTTTCTCCCATTCCATTTCCCTTTTTTTCTATTGACTCCATTTTTACACCTTATTTTGTCTTCGAATTCCGCTTTCTCCTGTGCTTCAACTATAAAAGCTCTCTCTACCTGCTCTGTTAACTGAGAAGGTTCATATGAGTATTATCAGTGTCATTTTTCTATGCAGGAATGCATGCAGATCATCCTCATTAAGTCCCTCATATTTCCCCCCTCTTCTCCAATCTCCATGCTTCACCTGAGTCCTGTATCTGAAGATCAAACCTGTTCAGCTCTGGCCATTCCAAAAGGAACCTTTGAAATTCCCCTGGTTCATTGAAAGTCCATCTTTTTCCCTGGAAGAGGACATTCAGCCTTGCTGGGTAGTTCATTCTTGGCTGCATTCTAAGCTCTCTTGCCTTCTGGTATATTGTATTCCAAGCCCTATGAGCTTCCAATGTAGTTGCTGCTAAGTCCTGTGTGATCCTGACTGCAGCTCTACACTATTTGAACTGTGTCCTTCTGGCTGCTTGTAATATTTTCTCTTTGACTTGGGAGTTCTGGAACTTGGCTATAACATTTCTAGGGGTTGGTTTTTTGGGATCTCTTTCTTGGAGTGTTCGGTGGATTCTCTTCATTTCTATTTTTCCCTCTGCTTCTAGAATATCAGGGCAATTTTCCTGTAGTAATTCTTTGAAAATGATGTCAAGGCTCTTTTCCTGATCATGAATTTCAGGTATTCCAATAATTTTTAAATTATCTTTCCTAAGTCTGTTTTCCATATCAGTTGTTTTTTCAATGAGATATTTCACATTTTCTTCTAATTTTTCATTTTTTTGGTTTTGAAGTATTGATTCCTGATTTCTGTTAAATTCATCAATCTCCCTGAATTCTATTCTTTGTCTGAAGGATTTGTTCTCCTCAGAGAGTTTTCTTATCTCTTTTTCCATCTGGCCAATTTTGGTTTTTAAAGCATTCTTCTCCATAACTTTTTGAACTGTTTTATCCATTTGACCTAAGCTGGTTTTTAGCATGCTATTTTCTTCAGCATTTTTTTGGATTTCCTTGACTAAGCTGCTGACTTCATTTTCATGTTTTTCCTGCATCTCTCTCCTTTCTTTTCCCAGTTTTTCTTCCAACTCCCTCATTTGATTTTCAAAGTCTTTTTTGAGCTCTATCATAGCCTGAGCCCAATTTCTGTTTTTCTTGGAGTCTTTAGATGCAGGAGCTTGTGCTTCCTCATCTTCAGACTAAGTATTTTGGTCCTTCTTGGGCTCATTTGCAAAATATTTCTCAATAGTCTTCTTTTTGTTTCTCTGCTTGCTCATTTTCCCAGCCTGGGCCTGGTTGGGGGTGCTTCCTGAGCTTTTGGGACACTCCCACAAGGGTCTTAGTGTGTGAGGCTCTGTCCTCCCTCCTGGTCTGTGAATGACCATAAGCGCTCCCCTCTGCCAAGGGGCTGAGGTGTGTGTGGGGGGCTGCTGTTCTATGGGGGGGCCTAGACTGCGATCAGGATCTGAATGTGGTCAGAGCCCCAGAGTCCTGTTCCAGTGGCAGAGGACAGAGCTCTGCAGTCTTTCTTCACTCCCCTCCCTCAGCTCAAAAGGCTCATGCCCTGGGGGCTCCTGCTTACTGGGCCCACCTGCTTCTGTTTCCTGGATCAGGGCTGGGGAAAGACAAGCTGCTTGCTGTGTGCCCTGAGGGCTGGGCTCCACGTGCTTGCTCTGGCAGAGGTGTTCCCCCCCCCCCCCCCCCCCCCCCCCCCCGCTGTTCCCCCACTTTGTGCCCAGTGCTCCTCTGGGGGGTGCAGCTCAGGAGACTCCCCCGCCGCTGTGAGCTGAGACTCCCGGCGCCCTGGGGCTGCCTCTGGGAGGCTGAGGTTCTTTGGCTCTGGCAGGACACCCCTCTGGCGGGCTGCCTCTCCAATCCCAGGGAGCAGAGCCTTTCTGCTCTTTTCCCTGTTACCTTGAGTAGGAGAACTGCCTCACTGGGTCCCTTTGTGGGTTCTGTCTCTCGAAAGTTTAGTTAGAGTCCTTAGCTGATGAATTTTATCAGAGAGCTCCTAAGACTCGATCCCTTCTTGTCGCCATCTTGGCTCCGCCTAAAATATAAAATTAATAGAGCTTCAATAAAAACAAAAGATTTAAATTATTTCTTCATAAGACTCCAGAAGTGAGCAGTGATACAAATATTCCAAATGAGCAAGCAGCATCACATAAAATATTTTTAGATTTTAATGAAAACCAAAGAAATGAAGTGTTTGTTTTGCCTAAAGCTATAAAGAGACTTGAATGTGGGGTGGGAGCACCTGTTCGTTGGTTGATAGTTGCACTGAATTGCCTTGGGAAGGTAAAGGGAAAATTAATGGACTAAAGAATCTTGGGAGCAAAAGACATATTGGAAAATTCAGAAGGATAGTTAGATAGTACATGGAGTACTGGATTTAGAGTCAAGAAAATCCTACCTCAGAAAAACCATGTTAAATTTATAAATTTACAGTACTATTTTTAAGTAAATTTTAGTTATTGTAATAATAACTCATTTCAAGGGGAAAACTTCATCCCTTCATTAATAATCAATATTTAAATGTATAAAATAAAATAATATAGAGGAATATCTTCTAGTTGTAGAGAAGATTGAATATGTTCCAGATAATAACATATTAAGAAGACAGTTGCATGTGAGGCATTCAATTTCTTACCCTGCCCTTAGGATAATGGGAGAATTAAAGGACAGAACGCTAGTAATAGATCCTAGAAGGAGGGATAAGAGTTGGTTTTTGCCAGCAGAAAGGACATGATCTGATAGCATTGTGAAGTATTCACATTAGGACTGGAAAAGGGTGAAATATAATGAACTCTGCTTTGGAGGAGTATCTCAGTAGTAGTTATCACTAGGGGAGAGAAAAACTGTTTGGGACCTATAGTTCTATAATTTGAAAATGTTTAAACTAGAAAAAATAGCTTTAAATGGAAGATGGTATAACATTTAAAGAAAAAAGCAGAGGGGGGAAAAAGGCAAAGAATAGAATCAGCCTTTTCCTGCCCCAGAGTACTGTCACAAAACTAAAGGTGTAAGAAAGAGGGGTAGAATTGCATTTACAAATTAATGTAACTGAAATAAGAGAAGGAATGATGTACTGGTTGTGGGAAGGACAACTGGGATTAGTTGCTTTTAGACAGCTAGCATTTATTTAGTATTTTCCTCTTTTTTATTGTGTTTTATTTATTGTGCTTCTCAGATAATTTTTTTTAACAAATTGAAAGTTTGAAGCATCCCTGCATTGAGAAAGTCTATCAGCATCATTTTTCCAATAGAATGTACTCACAGTATTTAAATTAGGTCAATTAATAAACTTATAATGACCTTTAAAAGTTCATGTGAAAGGAAGAGTCATACATCTCTCATTTTAAATCATAAACTAGACATGATTAAGCTTAGTGAGGAAGGCCCTTTGAAAACTGAGACAGGTTGTTCAGTAGGCCATCCCCCTGATCAGTCAGGAGTTATTAACATCAAGGCAAGACATTCCACCAACAAAGACTATGAGTCATAGAAGGCTCAGATTTTGGGACACAATATTCTTGTTTTGTGCTTTTAGACATAATACTCTTGAATATTTAATAGACTATATAGTATTATGTAAACAACTATTATATTCACTGAAAAGCCAAAATATTTGTTTGGTTTGCTTTATTGTGAAATTTGCATTATTGTAGTGGTCTGAAAATAAACCTGTAGTATCTCCGAGTTATGCCTGCATTGGAGATATAAAGAAAGGAACACTCTCAAGGAGTCCATGGTCTAATGGCACAGCACTAGTATGAGGTGAGAAAAAGGAAAAAGAAAAATGAGAGAATCAACCAATACAAGCCTTTCTTAAGTACTCACTATATACCAAAGACTTGTTATGGACCCTGGCGATGCAAATGCAAAAGTGATAGCCCCCTCCCTCAAGGAGTTGTTAATCTACTTAAAATAGTAGGGAAAAAAAGGTTGCAGAAATTTAGGATTGGGTAGATAAATGGGAAGGAGGGACATGGGGAAAGATCAAGTTAAAAGATGAAAATGAAGGGCTAGAACAAATCTGTTTACTTCAGTTATGATTGTGATCTCAAATAAGGTACTAATAAAGATTAATATGTAAAGAGAACTATAATATGTAAAGGAAACTATACTAGGTTCAGAGCTATTACAATCAGTGAAAAATAATTTTAAATGTATATATATCAAGTAGCATAGAGCCTATAGTTGAGCTGCAAAAAAAGACTTTGGTTAATATAAGAGTAAGAGACTTTAATATTCAACTCATTGAACTGAAAGAATACAAAAGATAAACAAGTAGGAAAATGTAAACCTGAATTAGTGGTTGGAAAGATAATACTTAATAATAATAATAATCATAGTAAGAGCTAACATTTATATAGAATCTATGTAATAGACACTGGGTTAAATGATTTACAATTATTTTGTCATTTAATCCTCCAAATAATCCTGGGAGATAAGGTGCTATTATTGTCCCTGTTTTACCAGTGAAGAATCTGAGGCAAATGGATGTTAAATGACTTGCCCAGGATCACACAACCAGGAAGTATCAAAGGCAAGATTTAAACTGACCTCTTCCTAACCCCAGACCCAGCACTCCTTCCAGTAGACCTTGGTCATTTCAAATGGGAATTTTGCTACATTTGATCTTAGCCAAAAGGCCAAGAAGCGATCAAATGGGAATTTTAGAGTACACATCCTCTTTTGCTAAAATCAAGCTTTAGGGGAACAAAAGAATTTTTTTTTTTAGATTTTTGCAAGGCACATGGGGTTAAGTGACTTGCCCAAGGCCACACAGCTAGGTAATTATTAAGTGTCTGAGTCAGATTTGAACTTAGGTCCTCCTGACTCCAGGGTTGGTGCTCTATCCACTGCACCACCCAGCTGCGCCTACAAAGGGATCTAAAACAAAAATAAAAATATTCTTTGTGGACCATAATGCATTTGAATAGAAATGAACAAATAAAATATGAGCAGAAGTTATAGAACTCTTTGAAGACTAATTACATCCTGAACACACAGCTATTATGCAACAGATTACAGAAAAACAATTACACAGAACATGAATTGTTTATCTTTTGGAGCCTGACTTTAAATCTACTTTTTCTAGACTTATGTTCTCCTTCATGTGGTTCCTGGTCCAGTGAAACTAACCTTTTTGCTGTTCCTCTAACCAACATTGCATCTTCCATTTGAGTGCTTTTGCCTTGGCTTTCCCCAGGTCTGAAATGTACTCCATCATTTCTGTCTCTTAAACTTCAAAATTCAGCTTTAACACCATCATCCATGTGAGATTTTCCTTGATCTCCCAAGCTGTGAGTACCCCAAACCAGCTACCTTATGCTTATTTTATATGTATTTTGCATATACAAATATTTTTATATGTTGTGCCCTCTGCTAGAATATAAGCTCCTTGAGGGCAAATACTATTTTGTTTTTGTTTTTGCTTTTCCAAGTTTAGATCATTAATCTGGCAAATGGTAGATGATGCTTTTTGATAATGGTAAACATGCTAGACTCTATGAGACACAACTAATACAATCTTCAAAAGTAAATTTATTTCTCTAAAAAGTTTTATCAACTAAATAGAAAAAGAGAGGGTATAATTAAAAAGACTAGATATTTTCTGTGATTAAACAAATTAGCACCCCTGAAATAAATACAAAATATTGAAAATTATAAAAATTGAAAAACCTAAATATATTTTTGGAAAGACTACCTAAACTAATAAACCATCATCTAACATCATCAAGAAAGGGAGAGGAATATCAAATTACTAAGTTAAAAACCAAATAAGATAAATTCACTAAAGCAGAAAAGAACTTTTAAAAATTATGAAAAATTACTATATACAGTTACACTTAAGAAAATCCAAGAATTCAAATGAAATTATTGAATATCTATAAAACTGAAAATACTGAAATTAAAAAGCCAAGAAATCCAGCTCTTTAGACAATTCAGTATAAGAAGAAAGGGGTAGGAGAGTGGATTGAAAAAAGAACTAAGGGAAAAACCGAAGCAAGATAGCTATGGAAGTGGATTCCATAAAACATTTAAAGAATATTTAATACCTGAGCTATAAAAATTATCTTCAGAAATAGAAGGCATTCTTCCAAATTCCTTTAAATATTGTCCTAATAACCAGCTCAGGGAAAGACAAAACAATGAAAGAAAATTATAGACCAATCTTACTAATGATATTGATATAGACATTTAAAGTAATGCACTATAATGAAGTTGGATTCATATAAAAATTTGTGTATGGTTCAATATTAAGCAAATAATTTTCATAATCATATAAAAAAGGATAGAAAAACCCCATGATTATTTCAATAAGTGCCCAGGTGGGGGAGGGGGGAAGCTTTGGAAAAAATACAACAGATTTGCATTATAAATCTCCCAGAAACATAGACCAATTTCCCATAATCAAAGATATATGTTTAAATCAAAAGCTAGTATAGTTTGCAATGGACAAATACTAAAGCATTGCCAATAAAAATAAAGTAAAAATTATCTTCCCCCATTACTATTGGAGAAGCAATTGGGGTTAAGGGAGTTGCCCAGGGAAACAAGACTAGTAGGTGTCAAGTATCTGAGGCTGGATTTGAACTTGGGTCCACCTGACTCCAGGATCAATCTTCTAACCCCTGTTCTATGCCACCTAACTGCCCCTTCCCCATTATTTTATGAGAGTTTTAGGAGTGCTAATTGCTACTCTAAAAATATGGAGGTAACAATAAAATAAAGTTTTCTCATTGGATAAGACTAATAGTAGCTGCCAAATGAAATTGATTGTCAGGAGGGAGATCAACTGCATGAGAGCAATAGATAAGAGAAATCACTAATATGGACAAAAAGCAATGCAAGCACTCTGGCTCATTGAACATACCCGTGGAATCAGACTTTCTAATGTGGTATCACAAGATTTTGAAGATATTCAATTACTTAGCAGCATTTAGCGCCTGCTGAGCATCAGGGTCTATATTGGACTTTGAGAATACAAAAGTAAAAATGAAAGGAACTATAAGAGAGCCCTTAAGAATCACCTGTCTCACTCATCTGGTTCTTTTATTGATAAAGTCTAGTTGTCTATGAGTTTATTGTTAAAAAAAAGGTCATTTGGCTAATAGGCTTAGAATAGAATAATGACTAACGACTGTAAAGGTTGTTTGGGATCAATTTGAAATGCTTTAAATGCTAAATGGAGATTATATTTGATCCTGGGGGTAATAGATAACCCTTGGAGTTTGCTGGATTGAGGAGTAACTTGGTCATATTTGTATTTTAAGGTTACTTTGGCAGCTTTCTGATAGATAGATTGGAAAAGGAGCGCAGCAAAGCAGAGACCAATTACACTATTACAGTAAGTCCAGAGAAGAGATGATGAGGTGTCCTGACCCAGGGTGGATATTAAATAGAGAGATGAGGACAGATGCAACAGTTGTAGCAATAGACATGCTAAGATTTGACACCTCCTTTTATGTTGGGGTTTGATTGAGAGTGAGTATTTGAAGATAACTTTAAAATTGTGAATCAAGGTAACTGGAAAGGTTGTGGTGTCCTTAACAGAAATTAGGGCAGATAAGAAGTGGGTTTGGAAAAAGATGATGAATTCAGTTTTAGATAATGCTTAGGGTAAGGTTTCCTCTATATCCAGTTTAAAATGTCCATAGGTGGAGGAGACTGGAACTCGGGAGAAAGAGTAAGACTGAAAATATAGGCAGTTTTGCTAAAATGTGACATGTGTGTTTCTCCAGATCATGGTGCTATGCAAAATTATGCAACATAAACTCAGGCACATGGAAAAATAGGCCAGGAACACAACACTTCAAAACTTTGTCAGTGGCACAATAAAAGAAAAATAAATCTGATAAAAATGCCAAACATTTCTATATGTTGTAGTTAAGAAATTCATAAATATTTATGTAGTAAATAGTGTTGATGAGGCCTCCAGCTGCTGCTTGGCCTGTGCCCCATTTAACACAGGGGCTGGACTGGCAAATTAGAAGTGGATGACTTCAGGTGAAGGGTGATCTTATAGGTTATAATAGAAAGTGGTATTGGAGTACATGGATGAAAATCAATCCTCTTTGATCCATACCATATACTGCACCAGAAGAAAAAAATAAAAATATTTTACTTGGTAAAGACCCATTTTTCTTGTGGAAGTAGACTTTGGAAAGGTTGCACCTTGTGAGTTATTGTCAAGTGGTACAATTTTCTGAAATTCTCACTGTTTTTCACAAATGAAATTACACTTAAGAAATATGAAATTCTTATGTGATACTCTAATTGTTTCCCCACGTTAGAACAAACTTGCTTTTTCAAAACAAATATTACAGCAGAACTGACTATACAGAACTTACTCTTTAATTTATTGGTGTTATTTTTAAGGGGATTAAGAATTTTCATAATGGGAAAACATGACAGTAAATGGGAACATGAATTGTTATTCTTTTGTTGCATTACTAATTGTTAATCAGGGAAGGAGGAAAAAAATAAGTATAATCAGCAGTATTGAGAAGGCAAAATGATCCCAATTTGTAGATAACATACTACTATAATTGGTTTGGTACGGAATGGATAAGTGCAAAGAGTGGAATCAGGAAAATATGAGTTCAAATGCAGCCTCAGATACCATATTTCCCTGAAAATAAGCTCTAGCATGATTTTTGAGGACACTTGTAATATAATAAGCCCTATCCCCTAAATAAACCCCAGATAAGATTTTTCAGCCAGATAGATGCATTTAATACATCCATTGCAACACATGATTGATGTATTGAGTTATAAAATACTGATATCAATATATAATTAAAAAATTTATTGACATTAATGCATAAAATAATATATAATATAAATTATAGTTATTTGTAAATACACAAGTGGCCATCTTTGGATGGGAAGTGCCTATGTAGACAGATGAACTCAGAAACTTATTGCCAAATGACCAATCAGCACAGATACAGTACAAAAAATAATGTGGACACCTGATAATATCTAGTTGGAAAGAAAGCTCCATCTCTAATCCCCAATAAGGGCAAGAGAGATAAGCTTGAATGTGTTTCAGACATTTATGTTCTTGAAAACAAAAAAGTTTAGTGCACACAAGTACTTTTAAGGAAGTGGGTCAATTTAATGCTACCATTTGTATTGCAAGGTATTCAAAGAGGTGAGCTACTCTGTACTATAGAATGAAGAATATCCTTATAGAGATCAAATATTGATTCCTTCAGGAATGACTGCCTAGCTCCAGACTCTTTATATTGCAACAAACAAGAGAACAACATGGAAATCAAGAACTCTATTGAAAAAAAGAATGGAAAGAAATCAGCATGGATACTTTGTGAAGCCAAGCCTGCAAGAGGTGGTGACTTGGGTGATGAATTCATGGGATAAAATCATTGAGAGCTGGATTGCACTATGAGGAGGCAATACGGACAAGAAGTGCTTGTTTAATGAGAGTTCTTTTGTTGAACATGAGAGATTGGGACCAATAGTTCTGCAGGAAACAGTCACAAGAAATTTAGAGCAAAATTTGGTGTTTGGAGAATTAAGACAATATTCCAGAAGAAGGTGATATGACTGTATTTGAATAAATGTGAATTTTTGTATATGAATAAATGTATATATATTTTTGTACATGAATAAATGTAGATTGTTATACATGAAAAAAAAAATATCCCTCCATTGCCCTTAATCTGGTATAGCCCTATCTGCCAAAATGGTTTCCCGGGGTGTGGCCATTGTGCAATGCACAAGTTCTTAGAGTCATAGGTGAGAGGTGGGTGGCTCAGGTGGACATCAATGGTAGAAAGCAGCCCTGAAAAAAAAAAGAAAAAATTTTATCAAGACCTGGAGACACTTATCATCAATGTAACAAAAGTGGACAAGCTTTTAATTCTGAGTGACTTTATTGCTAGAGTAGGTTCAGATTACCAGATATAGTAGGGAGTCCTTAGGAGGAATGAAGTTACAAAAGCAACAACAGTGGCCACCTTCTACTGAAGACTTGCTTATCTCTTGATCTTTGCATCTAAAAGCAACAAAACTTCCTAGATGTGCCCTCATAGCAAACATTGGCATCTATTAGACTATGTGATTGTAAAGAGAAGAGATAGACAGGATGTGAGAGTGACAAAGGTAATGTGTGGTGCAGAGTGCTGGATTGATCACAGATTTATCCTCCCTAAGCTAAATATTCATATTCAGTCAAAGCAGTGGCCCCAAGGGGAAATGAATACCAGAAGAATTAATGTCCAGAGATTAGATTGTCTCTGAGCAGGAACAGCTTGTTGCTAACTTGGAAGAAAAACTGAGCCAACACACAATTGACAACAGAAACAGAAAAAGAGTGGGCAGCTTTCAGAGATCTGGTGTATAGCACTACATTTCCTCATCTGGGCCAGAACACTTGCAAACACCAAGACTGGTTTGATGAAAATGATGGAAAATACAGAAACTGCTAAATGAAAAAGGAGAATTCCTGCTGGTTTACCAGCAGGATAGTTCATCCATTTCTAAGAAGGCAGCATTAGTTCCATTAAAAGTAAAGTACAAGTAGTGGCAGCTAGGTGGTGTAGTGGATAAAGCACGGGCCCTGGAGCCAGGAGTACCTGGGTTCAAATCCTGTCTCAGACACTTAATTTACCTAGCTGTGTGGCCTTGGGCAAGCCACTTAACCCCATCTGCTTCGCAAAAACCTAAAAAAAAAAAGTAAAGTACAAGTGAAGCTTAGAGAGATGTAGTACTCTTGGCTCAGTAAGAAGGCAGATGAAATTCAATTTTATGCAGTCAATCACAGACCAAAATGTTTTTATGATGCCCTGAAGTCTACTGAAGTCTATCTATTGGCCAAAGACATATGTTGCTCAACTACTCAGTGCTGATGGAGCCACATTCATTAATGATAGGGAAATGATCCCAGAGAGATGGGCTGAACACTTCCATAGTTTTCTTTCTTTCTTTCCTTCTTTCTTCCCTTCATTTTTGCAAGGCAGTGGGGTTAAGTGGCTTTCCCAAGACCACACAGCTAGGTAATTATTAAGTGTCTGAGGCTGGATTTGAACTCAGGTCCTACTGACTCCAGGGCCGGTGCTTTATCCACTGTGCCACCTAGCCTCCACACTTCCATAGTATTCTTAACAGTCCATCATCAATTAATGCAGAAGCCACTGACCTTTTTTACTTCAAGTTGAAGTCAATCGATCCCTAGCTGAAGTTCCAACTGTAAAGCTTTTGAATGCAATTAAGTCTCCTTTCAAGTGGCAAAGCACTTGTTGCTGATTCTATTCCAGCTGAGAGCTACAAGGTGTGTGTGTGGGGGGTCCATTGCTCATCCAAAAACTGACTGAACTTTTCCAGGTTATTTAGCATAAAGAGGTTATTCCTTAAGCATTCAAGGATGCCTCCATTGTCCAACTCATAAAGGTAAAAAGAAATAGATTGTTTTGTGACAATCACAGGGGTATTCATTGCTGGCAAGATTCTTGTCAGAGTCCTTTTCAATAGACTTATCCTTCACCTGGAAGATGATCACCTCCCTGAGAGCCAGTGTGGTTTCAGTCAATATGCCTGACAACTCCAGGAAAAATACCAGAAACAGAATAGAAGTCTATATACAACATTTGTAAATCAAACCAAAGCCTTTGATACCTTCAGTCATGAGGACTTATGGAAAATTAGGTCACAATTTGGTTGTCCAGAGAAAATCATCAGTATTGTAAGTTAGTTTCATGATAGCAAGAATGCCCGGTTCTGGATAGTGGATGATGCTCTCCAGATTTCCCAGTCACCAGTGGAGTAAAACAAGGATGTATCCTTGCTCCTATACTTTTTAGCATGATGTTTTCAGCCATGTTATCAAATGCCTTCACTGAGGATGAACATGGCTTCCACACTAATGGCAAATTCTTCACCTTGAAAAGGCAACAAGTCAGGAAAAAAGCGGAGGAATTTTAGTGCATGATCTTCTGTTTGCAGATGATTGTGCACTCAATGCAACCTCTGAAGCTGAGATGCAACGAAGTATGGATCGATTCTCTGTTGCTTGGGTTAATTTTGGTTTAACAATTAACACCAAGAAAACACAGGTGCTCCATCAGTCACCACCATACCATTCATATGTGGATCCATCAGTTACGGCAAATGGAGAAGTTTTGAGTACTGTGGACAGTTTCACTTGGCAGTACCACCTTTCCATGGAGGTACACAATGACAATGAGGTTGCCATTCTTATTGCCAGAGCTAGCTTAATATTTGGGAAACTCCGAAAGAGAGTATGGAAGAAAAGAGATTTTAGACTAACTGCCAAACTGAAGTTCTTTAGAGCCATTATGCTGACCTCATTGATATATGGATGGGAATGAATGACTAAATAAAATGTGGTTTGTTGTTCATTCATTTTAGTCATGTCCAATGCATTATGAGCCCTTTCATGGTTTTCTTGGTAAAGATACTAGAGTGGTTTGTCATTTCCTTCCTATAAAACCTGGACAGTCTACCAGTGCCAAATCAGGAAATTGAATCACTTCTATTTAAATTGTCTTTGGAAGATTCTGAAGATCACTTGGCAGGAGAAGATACCAGACACTAAGTCCTTTCATGAGCTAAACTACCTAGCATTCCAACATTATTATAGAGAGTGCAACTACAATGTGCTAGACATGTTAGAATGTCAGACACACATTTGCCCAAAAAACTATTTTATGGAGAACTCATACAGGGCAAGCGCTCATGAGGGGGTCAGAAGAAGCAATACAGAGACACCCTGAAGGTCTCATTGAAGAACTTTAGAATTGATTGTACAGTATAGGAGACAGTGGCACAGGACTGCCCAGCATGGTGTGCCCTCATCAGGGTACTACACTCTTAAGAGGAAGGTAGAATTGAAACAACTCAAAGGAAATGTGACATTTGTAAGTTAAGAGTATCCACTTCAGGTGTTCACATAGACTATTTGTGTCCAATCTGGGATAGAGCATTCCAAGCTCATATTGGTCTGATCAGCCACATTGGACACATGTAATTTGTCTCAAACATAGTGCTGTTATTTTGGTCCTCTTCGATAACAAATAACAAGAACCAGCCTTTCCAAAGAAAAAATCAAGCATGGTCATTACAGTTATACAATATTGTTTCCTTTTTGAGTAGTCTCTTTTCAGAAAAAGATGGCAAGCTATAAATAATCACATAATACATGCTAAGGATCGTGAGAGAATCTTGTCCAAGAGAAATACAAGTTTAAACAACTCTGAGGTTTTACCTCACATCATGTGAAGAGGCAAAGATGACCACAGATAGAAAACATGATTGGAGGACTTGTGGGAAGATAGGCATTCTTTGTTATTGTTGGTAGAGTTATGAAGTAACCCAACTGTTCTGGATTTCATTGTGCAATTATGCTGAAAAAAGTGACTGAACTGACCATACTCAATGCTCTGTTGAATCCACTAATTGGCAAATACCCCAATTAAATCAGACAAAAACAAAGACATCTATATATCTATATGACTACAGATGTATAGATATACCAAAATATTCACAGCTCTTTGTAGTAACAAAGCACTCCAAAGTAGATAACAATCAGTTGGAAAATAGTTGAAAAAAATTACTTTAAATGTAATGAAATACTGTAAGAAATTGCAATTATCAGGCATTCAGAGAAACATTGAAAGATTTTTAATGAATGGATGCAGAGTAAAATAAGAACCAAGAAGAAATAGGCATAGTGACTATATTAAAATATAAATGATTGATGAAACTAAGTTAAATTGAGTCATTGAAAAATTAGTGGGGGTATCAGAGTAGAGATAATGAAACATACTTTCTCTTTCATGGTAGAGAAGTAGGGAACTATTAGAACACAATAATGTATATTACATCCCTGTATCAGATATTTACTTGATTATATTTCTTTGTTTCAAGGGAAAGTATTATGGAGAGTTTGTGGGAAGTGATTGTGATGTAGACACGAAGTGTGAATTGTTTTTTAAAAGAAGCTATTGCAAAGAACTGAAAATAAAATAAAAGTCTATCAATATAGGGAATGAATGACTAAATAAAATGTGGTTTGTTGTTCAGTCATTTTAGTCATGTCCAATTCATAATGAGCTCTTTCAGGGTTTTTTTGGTAAAGATATTTGGAGTCATTTGCCATTTCCTTCTTCAATTCATTTTACAGATGAGGTAAATAGGGTTAAGTGACTTATTCAAAGCTCATTAAAATAAATTGTGGTACATGAATGTAAAGAATGTCCCATTGTAAGAAATAATAATCTTGAAGAAAGCAGACATGTGTGGGAATATATGAATTGATGCTTAATGAAATCACCAGAACCAGGAAAACAGTAATGCAGCAGTGACTATAACAATGTAAATAAAAATAATAAAGCAAAACAGTTGTAATAATCAAACAGTTGAGAAATCATTTTTTCCTTTTTTGGGTTTTTTTTTTTGGCAAGGCAGTAGGGTTAAGTGACTTGCCTATGGTTAAATATTATTATTATTATTATTATAATTAAGTGTCTGTGACTGGATTTGGACTCAGATTCTCTTGAGCCAGGGCTGGAACTCTATCCACTGCTCTACCTAATTGCCCCTCTTTCCTCTCCCTTTATAGAACTGAGGGATTACAGAAGTGAAATATTGCAGATACTGGATGCTGTTGATATCTTGATTGGTTTTGTTGTACTATTGTTTTTCTCTTTCATTAAAATATATAATAAGGGATGTTGGTTGAATAGGAAGGAATATATTAAAGCAAGATGATGTAAAAACAAAAGATAACAAAAAATCATTAAACTTAAAACAGCTATTATCATTAAGAAAATTTGTGATTAGAAAAGGAGATAAGTAAGTCAATGTGAGATGACAGATGAAAAACCACTGTACAGTCCTGGTACCCTCAAAATATTTAATATTTCTGAGAGAACACTATTTAAAGGAATACCCACATTGGTAAAATCATGAATTCAGTGAAATTAGAGTATATTGTGTTTGGCTTATGTTCTAAATGGTTACTTTCTACCTACACTTAAAATTATAGATTCATTGAAACATTATATGTACATGAATATATATGCAAAGATATCCATACATGTATATATAAACATCTTACCTCCTCAGTTGTTACCTGGTGGAGTGGAAGAACCCAGTTTCATACACTTTTGTATCATTCATAGCACTTTTCATTTAGTAAATGCTTGGTAAACATTAGGTGATAAGAGCATTATTCTCTTCAGCAACCCCCTATGCAGGCATTGCAATAGTTAAATGCTTCCAAGTTAGGATCTAGAACTAATTATACCTTCCACAGGAAAACACTGGACAGCTCTCTTCTTCATAAATGTAAAAATATGCTCTTCCAAGTGAATACACCTAATAAAGCATTTTTCCCCCAGTTTTTTCCTGACTGATCAGTGTAGTTCTTTGTTTTCTCATTATTTTTGTGTTAATCCTAGTTGCAATTTTTCTTCAACTTCTAGAATGAAGATACTAGGAAAAAATTCCAAATTGTCAGTTTCTCAATATTAAAGCAGTTTTTGTTGTATTTGACATCTTTGTTTGGCAGGACTTAAAATGTGCACTGAAGAATTCTTGGGATTCTAAATAGCCTATGAGGGAAGTGATTGGCAAATGCATTTATTCTAATTTGCTAAATGATGATACTGAAGCATGAGTTAATAACTTGGGGGTTTACTAAATTATATATATAGGACTAGAATTAAGATCTATAATTTCTGATTTCTAGGTTATTGTTTTACATATGAATGTTTATAATGATTTTTACAAAACAAACTTCTTGTAGAAGTCTTATCTTGGGGAGGCTAGGAGGCACAGTGGATAGAGCACTGGCCCTGGAGTCAGGAGTACTTGAGTTCAAATCCAGCCTCAGATAATTAATAATTACCTAGCTGTATGGCCTTGGGCAAGCCACTTAACCCCATTTGCCTTGCAAAAACTAAAAAAAAAAATTTTAGCTACTGTATTTTAACTATATTTTAACTACTGTATTTTTCTGTTTTCTGAAATATGTTCATTAATAACAACTTTTGAATTTTCCTTAGCTTGGTGTTCTGGTATTATGGCGATTAGACCAAAGAGGCAGAGTACAAGGAACACCTTTACTGAAACATGAGTATGGAAAGCATTTGACTCATTGTATCTTTCGACTTCCCCCACCTGGCGAGTGAGTATTTTAAAAGTTTCAAATCATTACTCTTATTAATTTCTGGTTTTGGATCAGAGTGAAAAAAAAAAGCAGTATCATTGTGGTTAATAAGAATGGGATCATAGAATAACATAAATGAGACAGCTAACAAATCTTGAAACTATCTTAATTGTAGGGACTTGGTTCAGTTGGCAAAAGCAGCTGTGAGTGGTGATGAAAAAGCACTGGACATGTTTAATTGGAGAAAAAGTGGCTTTGGAGGTTTCCTAAAAATGGGATCTCAGGAGGGATTATCCTTTTTTGTGAGCTTGGTGGATGGTAAGAATCTAGGCTTATATCTAAATTCTGATTTTTAAATTAACAATGTTTCCACATAAATTTGACTTGTTCTTATGTAAACAGACATCTTTTTCAGTCATTTATTTCTTCAGTGATATCCTTCAATCTAGTTTTTTCTTTATAGTTTCTTATTGTTTGTAATGTAGTTTGCTTATATCAACATATGCCTCTGCTTCTTGAAGTGATGGTCATTTTAAATTTTTTTGGAGATTAAAATTTTTTCATGATTCCTAGAATTCAGCAAAACTGGCAGAAAGACATATAGAGGGGCAGCTAGGTGGCGCAGTAGATAAAGCACCGGCCCTGGAGTCAGGAGTACCTGGGTTCAAATCCAGTCTAAGACACTTAATAATTACCTAGCTGGGGCCTTGGGCAAGCCACTTAACCCCATTGCCTTGCAAAAATCTAAAAAAAAAAAAAAGACATATAGAAAGACAAATGAATATGTAAAATACTCCATACTAAGTGTCAAATAAATGATATAGAATTTCAGGAGAGAGAATGATCATTTGAGAGCTGGAGAATTAAGACAGATTTTATGGATTTGGACCATGCCCATAATAATAGTAGTAGTAATAATAATAATAATAATAATAATAATAATAATAATAATAATAAATTTGAGCATCACCACAGTCCTGTGAGATAGGTACCCATTATACAAATGAAGAATCTTAGATTTGGAGAGATTAAGTGATTGGTTGATTAATTAAATAATTTGACTATGACATCACAAAGCTAGTAAGAATCAGGAAAATATTTCACCCAGGTCTTCATGACTCCCTCTCCAATAATTTGTTCACTGTATTTGGGAAAGTTTGGGGCTTAGATAAGTTTGATTGTAATTAGAGATATAACAGAGGCTGTTTTCAAAGACCTCAGAAAAGGTTTTAAATTGGTTGTTTATTCAGTCATGTCTGACTCTTTGGGACCCCATGAACTAGGCCCACTCTCCACTGTTTCTCAAAGTCTGTCCAATCCCATGTTCATTGTTCCATGATACTATCAATTCATCTCATCTTCTGCCATCCCCTTCTCCTTTTTTTGCCTTCTTTTTTTTCTCAACATTAGAGTCTTTTCCATTTAGTCCTGTCTTCTAATTATGTGGTCAAAGCATTTAAACTTCATTTCAGTATTTGATCTTCCAGTGTATAGCCTGAATTTTTACATAAAGCATTGTTATTAACAGTTATTAACTTGAAAGATGAACATTCTAGGCTTTGATTATAGTTTTGGTCTAATACCTGTGATTTTGTCATTATAGAAAACCCCTACTTTTCCAGGATGTCATCTGTTCTGAAATTTCAACCCTTTGGAGGGTCATTTGGATCCCTGAGTGATTAAGCAACTGGTCCAGATTTATACAGTGTCAGAGGCAGGCCTTGATCTTGTATGTCCATGACTTAGAGACCAGTCCTCTGTCCACTCCATCACATTGCCTCAGTGTATTCTAGTCTGTTGCATATATTGATGATAATTGTGGAGTGATCAATGCTCATTCTGCCCTGGCCTTTCCATGTTTGCCTTATTAACATTGAATCAGTCCTCACACTAACCTCATTCTTGAAAATGTGACACAAAGATTTTCAAGAACATATCTATTGTGTAAAGAGAAATGAGACACTGCATAATATAGTAGGGGAAAAACATTGAACTTGGAGTCAGACTATCTGAATTTGAGTCTTAATTCCATCACTTACTTGTCCTGTGATTATTTATATCTTCTCCTCTGTTAACTGGAGACAGTACACTTGCCTTATGTACCTCCCAGGGCTGTGGTGAGGAAAGCACTTTATAAACTGTAAAGGACTATATGAATATGAACTTAAATGCAATATAGTTTTGTACCTGTTAAGAAATTTGTAGGTAAAAGGTAGTGAAGATGGAAGGTGATAGATAATTTTAATGAAATTGTATGAATATTGGATACCTGCCTACCTACTAGACAGGAGTTTCACTTCCTATTTTCCTGCTTCCTTTTTGTATTCAATTTCTTATAAGAGAAACAGTAAAGTTGCAGCCTAAGGGGGAGAAGTCAGGATAGAAAATTGCAGACAGATAGATAGCATTTTTTTTTATTATTTTGAGTATGATTTGTCATGCCTTTTATTGCTAACACATTTCATCTTTTGCTTTTCCTGGTCTTGAAAAGGAACTATCTATGATGTCTGCATTTGTCTGAAGGTGTTTTTAATTTTTTGTTTCTATTCTTACAGAACTATATTTTTTTATTGATTTTTAATTATTTCTGAAATATATATTTGGTACCCTTTTAGTCATTACTATATCTAAAGGCTGTAACTTAATTACAAATAATGAATTTTACTTGCATATTATATGCTCCAAGATCATAAATACTTTATGGTTTATCTTGCTTTGTAAAATTCCCAGTACAGTACCATATGTGTACAGACATTTGATAAAATATTAGTTATAGCTTTTCCTCTTTGATTCACAGATTTTAAATTATTTCTTATCTTTTTTTGTTATATAGAAGCAATAAAATATGTACTTTTTAACCAGTTTTGAAACATACAAAAAATGAATTAAACTTAGCATGACTTTTTTTTTTTAACTGACTTGCTATGACTGTTATTTAAGAATAGATAATTATATCAGAGAGGCAGCATGGCGGGGAGGATAGAGGCTGACTTTAGATGCAGGATAACTGCATTCAAGTTCTTCCTCTAACATACACAAGCTTATATCCAGAGTAAAATCCCTTCATTTCCCCAGGGTCCTGGGCAACTTAATATATTCATAAGTGATATTGGAACAGAAGAAGAAACTTCTAATCAGAAGTTCCCTTACACTGAAGGACTCAGAGAACTGGACAAAATTAAATAAGTAAATAAATAAATAAATAGGGTTTAATGGAGTAGTAGTATCTCTATTATCTCTAATTCTTATCTATCCATCTAGATATCACCAGTGATGATGGTGTTTTTTGTTTAGGAACAGTACACTATGTAGATGAAAAAGGAAAGACTACCCGGGTAGTGTCTATAGACAGTCCAGTCCAAAGGATGTTTTATATTGAGAAGAGAGAGGTATTGGTGGTGGTGACAGAGAATCTTCTCTTATCGCTCTATACAATCACTCCTGAGGGGGAAGCTGAAGAGATCTTGAAGGTAAGACAATTGGGTGAAGGGTATGAAGAAGAAGATACTGAAGAGTGCACCATAATCATACTTAGCCTTATTTTTTTAGTTTATCAAGCATTCACTACTCTGACTTATCAGTTTTCTCCTTTTTATTTAATTTATGTATATACTTCAGTTTAGGCACATTACATAGTCAACCTACTTTGAGGACCAAATCCAGCTTGCTATCTGTTTTTTAAAATTATTATTTATTTTCATTTTTGCAAAGCAGTGGGGTCAAGTGACTTGCCCAAGATCACACAGCTAGGTAATTATTAAGTGTCTGAGTTTGGATTTGAACTCAGATCCTCCTGACTCCAGGGCCGGTGCTTTATTTAATGCACCATCTAGCTGCCTCTCTGCTATCTATTTTTGTACAGCTGGTGAGCTAAGAATAGTTTTTAAATTTTGGGTGGGGAGAAGCAATCTGGGTTAACTAGGGTCACACAGCTAGTAAGTGTCCGAGACTGGATTTGAATTCAGGTCCTTCTGGAATCAGTGCTTTATCTTCTGTATCACATAACTGACCTTAGATTTTATATTTTTTAAATAAAGTTTTATTATATTTAAAAATGTAAAACCCACTCATTGCTTACTGTTTATAGGAAAACAGACAGATTTGGCCCCCAGATTGTAGTTTGTTGACCCCCTGCTTTTATATATTATAATATAGGAAACCAAAGATAAAAAGAGGTTGGAATTTTTCTAATTTATCTTGGTAAATGAAAGAAAAAATGGAAAAGAGAAGTTTATGTTGAACCCTGTAATGTATTTAAATTTTCATTGGTTTATAGATCTAAAATCTACATTGAACCTCAAGCAGTTTGCTAAGATTTGGGGGAATATAGATAAACACTTGAAAATACCTAGAATTTGACAGGAACGATCTAATTTAGGAGCTGTGTTTATCATTTTGGAATCCCTGAAATCTATAATTCTTTTTATAGTGTCAGGTAAAGACTTGATTCATCAAGTTTTCCTTTCTTCCCATCCCATTTACAGTTAACCCATACATTTCAATTTTTTCTTCTGATATATAGATTTTGTTGTTATTGAATGTATAGTCAGTTATATGTGCCTTAATCATTTCATATTTGTACTAAAAAGCATTGTATTTTTGTTATCCTTGAAGATTTGCTTACAAATACCATCTAGAGCAGGGGTTCTTAGCCTGTAGACTGTGAACCTAGTTTTTAAAAATAGTTCCAGGGTGGCTAGGTGGCACAGTAGATAAAGCACCGGCCCTGGAGTCAGGAGTACCTGGGTTCAAATCCAGTCTCAGACACTTAATTACCTAGCCGTGTGGCCTTGGGCAAGCCATGTAACCCCATTGCCTTGCAAAAACCTAAAAAAAAAATTGTTCCATAAATATATTTCTTTATTCTTGACATTTTATTTTATCTTTCCAATTACGTATTTAGGAAAGTTTTTCACTATTCATCCACAGGCATATGTTTATTTTTAACTTATATAATTTCCTTCTACCCTCTCTTCCCACTCCCCTCCCCCCTCAGCCATGAACAGTATGGTGAATATTCTACATACACATTTGTGTTTAACATTTTTGCAGATCTGTCATTTTCTGTTTGAGGAATTAGAATTAAGGGAAAAGAAAGAAAATCATGAGGTAGGAAAGAAATACATAAGAGAAATTTTTAAAAAGTGGATGTAGTGTTCATTCAGATTCTGTAGGGTTTTTTGTTTTGTTTTACTTCCTCTGGATGGGGATATCATTGTCCATAGTCGGTCTCCTAGGGTTGTCCTAACTCTCTGAACTGCTGAGAGGCGCTGCATCCATCAAGGTTGATCAATTGACTATGTTGTTGTTATATGTGTTCAGTATTCTCTTGGTTTTCTTCCCTTAGCTCAGCATCAGCTCCTGTGATTTCCCATGCTTCTCTAGAGTTCAGCATTCATGATTTTTATAAAACAATAATACTCCATAATATTCATATACCATAACTTGATGGGGATCCCCATGATTTCCAATTCTTTGCCACTGTGAAAGAGCTGCAATGAATATTTTGGAACTTGTCCCATTTTTTATGATTTCATCTGAATATAGGCCTAGTATTGGTATCTCTTGGGTCAAAGGGTATGATCAATATTTTTGCTTTTTGGGCCTAGTTCCATATTGCTCTCCAGAATGATTGGATCAGTCGACAGCTCCACCAATAATGCACTATTGTCCCAATCCTCCCACAACCACTTCAACATTGATCTTTTTCCTTTTTTGTCACCTTAGCCACTCTGATAGGTGTGAAGTCGAACCTCATGGTTGTTTTAATTTGTATTTCTCTAATCAGTAAAGGTTTGGAGCATTTTTTATATGATTTTATATATATATATATATATATCTCTTTCTTTTCTTCACTTAAAAACTCTGTTCATATCCTTTGATCATTTATCAATTAGGGAATAACTGGTAACCTTATAAATTTGATTCAATTCTCTTTATATTTTAGAAATGAGCCCTTTATCAGAACCCCTAGCTGTGAAATGTTTTCCAGTGTTCTGTTTTCTTCTAATTTTGACAGCATTAGTTTTATTAATGCAAAACTTTCTCAATTTAATATAGTCAAAATCATTCATTTTGCAATTTATTATGCAATTTATTTCTTGCTTGGCCACAATTTTCTCCTCTTTCCATTGATCCGATAAATATACTATGTCTTGATCTCTTATTTGATCTGTGGTGTCACATTTTATGCCTAAATCCTGAACCCATTTTCACCTTATTTTGGTATAGTCTGTGAGATATGAGTCTTTGCTTACTATTTTTGCCATACTATTTTCCAATTTTCCCCAAAATTTTGTCAAAAAGTGAGTTCTTATCTCAGAAGCTAATGTCTTTAGGTTTGTGAAACAGTAGATTAGTATAGTCATTTATTACTGATCCTTTTCATCCTATCCTAATCCATTGATCCATTACTCTATTTCTTATCCAGTACCAGGCAGTTTTGATGACTGCTGCTTTATAGTATAATTTTAGATCTGGTAGAGCTAGACCATCTTTTTTTATTTTTTTTTTTAGTAGTTCTCTTGATATTCTTGACCTTTTGTTGCTCCAGATGAATTTTTGTTACTATTTTTCCTAGCTCAGTAAAATAGTTATTTGATAGTTTGATTGGTCTGGCACTGAATAAGTAATTTGATTTGGGTGGAATTGTCATTTTTATTATATTATCTCGACCTAAACATGAGCAATTGACATTTTTCCAATTGTTTAGATCTAACTTTATTTGTGTGAAAAGTATTTTATAATTGTATTCATACAGTTTCTGGGTTTGCCCTGGGAGGTAGATTTCCAGGTATTTAATAGTGTCTGCAGTCACTTTATTTTTTTTGAAAGTTTTTGTTTATTTTGAGTTTTACAATTCTCCCCCCCCACTCCTGCTTCCCTCCCCTCACCCCTCACAGAAGGCAGTCTGCCAGTCTTTACATTGTTTCCATAATATACATTGATCTAAGTTGAATGTGTTGAGAGAGAAATCATATTCTTAAGAAAAATAAAGTATAAGAGATAGCAAAATTATATAATAAGATAACACATTTTCCCCCCTAAATTGAAGGTAATAGTCTTTGTACAAACTCCACAATTCTTTCTCTGGATTCAGATGGTACTCTCCATCACCGATACCCCCAAATTGTGTCTGATTGTTGCACTGAAAGAATGAGCAAGTCCATCAAGGTTGATCATTACCCCCATGTTGCTATTAGGATGTATAATGTTTTTCTGGTTCTTCTCATCTCATTCAGCATCAGTTCATGCAAATCCTTCCATGCTTCCCTGAATTCCCATCTCTCCTGGTTTCTAATAGAACAATAGTGTTCCATCACATACATATACCACAGTTTGTTAAGCCATTCCCCAATTGAAGGACATTCACTTAATTTCCAATTCTTTGCCACCACAAACAGGGTTGCTATGAATATTTTTGTACAAATGATGTTTTTACCTTTTTTCTTAATCTCTTCAGGGTACATACAGATCCAGTAATGGTATTGCTGGATCAAAAGGTATACACTTTTTTGTTGCCCTTTAGGCATAATTCCATATTGCTCTCCAGAAAGGATGGATGAGTTCACAGAACCAACAACAATGCATTAGTGTCCCAGATTTCCCACATCCCTTCCAACATTCTGCAATTCCTTTAAATGTAATTTCTCTTTCTATCTCTTGCTCTTAGACTTTGTTGTTATTATATAGAAATGCTGATGGGTTTCTTTTTATATTCTGCTACTTTGCTGAATTTGTTGTTTCAAGTAGTTTTTAAAGTTGATTTTCTTGGGTTCTCTAAGATGTGCTTCCTCATTGCCAATTCTAATTCCTTTGATTTCTTTTTCTCCTCTATTGCTAAAGTTAACATTTCTTTGCCCTTAGAAGTATGGTATTCCAGGTCCTCTGGTCCTTCATTGTTGAAACTTATAAATCTTGTGTAAGTCTGATTGTGTTTTATTTGTGTTTAAATTACTTCTTTTTTGCTGCTCACAGTATTTTCTTTTTTATTGAGAATTCTGGAATTTGACTGTGATAGATCTTGGAGTTTTTGTCTTGGAGTCTCTTTCTGGAGTTCTTTGTATTTTTTCAGTGGCTATTTTGTCTTCTTGCTCTAGTATATTTGGACAGTTTTCTCTGTTGATTTCCTGAAAGATATTATTCAAGTTATTTTTTTTTTTGATCTAGGCTTTCTGGTAATCCAATAATTTATAAATTATCTCTCCTGGATATATTTTCCAGCTTGTTTACATTTTCTTGAATTCTTTTTACTTTGTTTAAAGGAATCTTATAGTCACATAGATTCATTGTTTCTTTGTGTCCAATTCTGATTTTTAGGGTTTTATTTTCTTCAGTTAGCTTTTGTGTTTCCTTTTCCAATTGGTTAATTTTGCTTTTTGCCGAGTTACATTCCCTTTCCAGTTGGTTGGTTTGAGTTTTAGATGAACTACATTCTTTTTCCAGTTATTTGATTTGAGTTTTAGATGAGTTGAATAACTTTTCCAGTTAGTTGATTTTATTTTTGGAGTTACATTCTTTTTCCAGTTGGTTATTCTTACTTTTATTTATTTATTTATTTTGGTTATTTTTACTTTTAAATGAGTCGATTTCTTTGGTCATTTTTTCATAATTGTCTTGCATGACTCTCATTTCTCTTTTCCATTTTTTTCTTCCTCTCTTCTTTGGTTTTTCAGTTCTTTTTTTTCTTTTTTAATTTTTGCAAAGTAAGGGGGTTAAGTGACTGCTTTCTAGGGTTAGAGCTCTTTTAGCTTTTTTGCTTATTTTGATTGTTTGAACTCTTTTCCTGTAGTATAGGGAGTATATTCCTAAATTTTTTTCTATTGGGGTCTGATCCCTGACTTATCATTGACCAAGATGTTGCCTATTCAGTCTAGGTGTTGCCTTTGCAGAGGTTTGTCTCTTCCTTTATGTCCAGGTTCTGATTATGCAATGATTTGTTCCCAACCTAGTCCTGTCTTTTGCCCCAGTGTTCCCAAGGTTCAGACTTTGGGGATGGGACCCTCCCTACTGGTTTGCTATCTGGCTGCCAGGACTTATGTTGTTGTTAAGCTGTCAGAACCTGGACTGCACTGTAGTTTAAAGCTGCCTGCCTTACTGGTCTTTACTTTTTCTTTTCCCACAAAGAGACAGACTTTCACTGAAGATCCTGCATGATGTCTACAGTTGAAAACTTGTTTTGATCTTGTCTTTTTTTGGTGGAATCTGTAACTTTAATGTCTGTGGAGAGGATTCATTTAGTAGGGAAAAGCTCTAGGAGTATGCTAGCTTCTCACCACAATCTTGGCTCTGCCCCAGAAGTCCCCATAAATACATTTCAATATAACTGATTTCGGGGTGTCCTATAAATTTTATTAATTGTTAAAAACATCATTCTGAGAAGGAATCTAAAGGTTTTACTATGGTCCAAAGGGGCCCACATCGCCAAAAAAATGTTTTAAGATGGTCTGATCAAGAGTATAGTTTTGAATTTGAATGGTTTTGTAATCCAGTAGGGTTTTCTGTTTGCATTTGAGTTCAAGGAAGGATGTCAATTTAGATTTGTTAAATTTGTTGGGAGCTGGACGTGTTTGAAAGTCATTTGCTTGTGCTTGCTTCCGCAGCACATATACTACAATTGGAACGATACAGAGAAGATTAGCATGGCCCCTGCGCAAGGATGACACGCAAATTCATGAAGGGAAAGTCATTTGCTTAATCCCACTGTGCACTCAACAAAATCAATTCCTGTAACTATCAGTTTTCTGATATTGCTATATACACACACACATATATAGACACAAGCACACATGTAAAAATATATACATATATTCAGTTTGGAAAAGAAAGCATTTTAGCCTTTATGCAAACTAGCCTCTCTTATTGATGAGTAATGTGTTTCCTGCTTATTGTTGATTCTGTGTATACAGGTCAAATTGAGTGGAAAAACAGGTCACAGTGCAGACATCATTTTGATTGAAGGTAGTCTTCTCATTACAGCCATTGGAGAAGCAGTCCTCAGGTAAGACCTTTAGCTTCTGGTGAATTTTCTTTCAGGGAAGATCCTTTTTATTCTTGTTTACTTCCTTTATGGATATAAAATAGGAATAAAAGCTTATATTTTCATTTAATAAGGAAGCTTCTAAAATATGATTTTTTTTCTTTTAATTTGAAGATTTTCCCTATGAGTTCATTGATATAAAACCAACTCAACCCAACTGAAGGAGAATTCCTTGAAATAGAAAAAGCATTTATTAATTTCTCACTATATCACCCATGCTGTGCTAAATGGTGAGACTATAAATACACAAAAACAAGAAGGATCTGACTTTCACGGACCCTGCATTTTAATCAGGGTAGACAAAATATGAAAGGGAACAGGACTGAGGCTGGGTGGAAGGATGGGCTGGTGGGGAGTCCGATTGTCAGGCTAGAAGATGCACTAGGCTAGCAAGGAAGAGAGGTGCATCGCTGGGTGCCTGAAGAAATGGCAGCTGCTGTCAGGGCCCTCCCTCAGGAGAAAGGGCCTTGGGCAAAGTCCTCCACCAGAGAGCTGGGACAAGAGCAAGCAATCTAAAGTTGAGGACTCTGTCATCAACAAGGTTTGCTTAATTTCAACAGTGGTTTCTTCTTAATACTCAGATTGTGGGACTTGGAACGAGGAGAGAATTATGTGCTTGGTCCAGAGGAGAAGTTTGGTTTTGAGACAGGGATAAACATAAATTGTGTATCCTACTGCAAGGCAAAAGGTGAGAATTTTTGCTTTTCATAAAAGAGAGAGACTAGTTGACTTATCCTTATATATTATAATCAATGAAAAGCTGGAGATTTTTAAGGAGTATCTAACATAGTTAAAGCTAATCCCATTACTAAAGTCCAGTCAGACTCAGGAAAGTAAATCCTGGGACCCAGCATGTCAAAGAATGGGATGTCAAAAACTCTGTTTAATAAAAATTTAATTTATATAATGACATGATTCTACTGTCATTGCTTTCCTCTTAAGAAGGAAAGAAAGGTGAACTATGCATCAATAAATCATAATTTACATGTGGATTTTATTTTATTTATATATATATTATTTTTGTACAAATGATATTTTTATACATTACTAAAATATTCTTCTTTAAGAGTAAACATAATATCCCCTCCCCCAAAAAATATAGACCCTCATGAGCAATAAAGTAAAGTGAAAAAATAAAAATTTAAAAAAATTTTTAAAAATGTCCTTCAGTCTGTGTTCCAACAACACCAGCTCTGTCGTGGGTGGATCACATTCTTTATGATAAATCCATCACAAAAGCTACTTCCATATTTTTCCACTGTTGCCATTGCTGATCGAACTCCCTCCATTCATACCTCCCCACTACCATATACTATATTTTCTCTCTCCTTTCATTCTGTCCCTCTTCTTTCTTTTTATATGTTTTTTATTAAAGATATTATTTGAGTTTTACAATTTTCCCCCCAATCTTACTTCCCTATCCCCACCCCACCCCCATGGAAAGCAATCTTTTAGTCTTTACTTTGTTTCCATGTTGTACATTGATCCAAATTGAGTGTGATGAGAGAAATCATATCCTTAAGGAAGAGACAAGAAGTCTAAGAGGTAACAAGATCGTACAATAAGGTATATGTTTTTTTTTTCTAAATTAAAGGGAATAGTCCTTGAACTTTGTTCAAACTCCACAGCTCTTTATCTGGATACAGATGGCACTCTCCTTTGCAGACAGCCCAAAATTATTCCTGATTGTTGCACTGATGGAATGAGCGAGTCCTTCAAGGTTGAACATCACCCCATGTTGCTGTTAGGGTATACAGTGTTTTTCTGGTTCTGCTCATCTCACTCAGCATCAGTTCATGCAAATCCCTCCAGGCTTCCTTGAAATCCCATCCCTCCTGGTTTGTAATAGAACAATAGTGTTCCATGACATAAATATACCACAGTTTGCTAACCCATTCCCCCACTGAAGGACATTCACTCAATTTCCACTTCTTTGCCACCACAAACAGGGCTGCTATAAATATTTTTGTACAAGTGATGCTGTTAGCATTTTTCATCATCTCTTCAGGGTATAGACCTAGTAGTGGTATTGTTGGGTCAAAGGGTATGTACATTTTTGTTGCCCTTTGGGTGTAGTTCCAAATAGCTCTCCAGAAAGGTTGGATGAGTTCACAGCTCCACCAACAGTGTAATAGTGTCCCAGATTTCCCACAACCCTTCCAACAATGATCATTATCCTTTCTGGTCATATTGGCCAATCTGAGAGGTATGAGGTGGTACCTCAGGGAAGCTTTAATTTGCATTTCGCTAATAATTAATGATTTAAAGCAATTTTTCATATGGCTATGGATTGCTTTGATCTCCTCATCTGTAAATTGCCTTTGCATATCCTTTGACCATTTGTCAATTGGGGAATGGCTTTTGGTTTTAAAAATATAACTCACTTCTCTGTATAGTTTAGAAATGAGTCCTTTGTCAGAATCATTAGTTGTAAAGATTGTTTCCCAATTTACTACATTTCTTTTGATCTTGGTTACAGTGGTTTTATCTGTGCAAAAGCTTTTTAATTTAATGTAATCTAAATCATCTAATTGCTTTTTGGTGATGTTCTCCAGCTCTTCCTTAGTCATAAACTGCTCCCCTTTCCATAGATCTGACAGGTAGACTAGTCCTTGATCTTCTAATTTGCTTATAGTATTGTTTTTTATGTCTAAGTCCTGTAACCATTTGGATCTTATCTTGGTAAAGGGTGTTAGGTGTTGGTCCAATCTAAGTTTCTTCCATACTAACTTCCAATTATCCTAGCAGTTTTTATCAAAGAGGGAGTTTTTATCCCAGTGGCTAGACTCTTTGGGTTTATCAAACAGCAGATTACTATAATCGTCTCCTGCTTTTTCACCTAGTCTATTCCACTGGTCCACTACTCTTTTTCTTAGCCAGTACCAAACAGTTTTGATGTCTGTCCTCTTCTTAAATGTGCTCTAGAGTAGCTGAATTGTGCAGCAGAGCCAAAAGACCCTGAGCCTACATACCACCCCTAAGACCCAGCAACCACCTGGCCCTGTGGTCCTGTACAGGTTATCCAATCCCAGCCCCTTGCAAGAAGTTAAAAAGAAAATGTGTTATATCTGACCACTCTCCCCCATGGTCCACCCTCTCCTCCATCACTCACATCCCCCCCTTCCCCTGTTCCCTTTCTCTCCTTTTTTACTCTAGATGTCTATACCCCATTGAGTAGATATATGCTGTTTTCTCCCCAAGCCACCTCTGATGAGAGTGAAGGTTCCCTCATTCCCCCTTGCCTTCCCTCCTTCTATATCATTGCAATAGCTCATTGCAATAATAAAAAATCTCATTATATGAAATATCTTAGCCTATTCCACCTCTCCTTTCTCTTACTCCCATTACATTTCCCTTTTAGCCATTGACTCCATTTTTACAGTATATTATATCTTCAAATTCAGCTTTCTCCTGTGCTTCACCTATAAAAGCTCCTTCTACCTGCTTTATTAAATGAGAAGTTTCATATGAGTATTATCAGTATCATTTTTCTATGCAGGAATACATGCAGTTCATCATCATTAAGTCCCTCATATTTTATTTTTCTCCTTCACTCTCTATGCTTCACCTGAGTCCTGTATTTGAAGATCAAACTTTCTGTTCAGCTCTGGTTGGTTCAACAAGAACAATTGACATTCTCATGGTTCATTGAAAGTCCACCCCCTGGAAGAGAATGTTCACTTTTGCTGAGTAGTTGATTTTCAGTTGCATTTCGAGCTCTTTTACCTTCTAGAATATTATATTCCAAGCTTTATGAGCCCTTAATGTAGTTGCTGCTAAGTCCTGTGTGATCCTGACTGCAGCTCCACTATATTTGAATTGTGTCCTTCTGGCTGCTTGTAATATTTTCTCTTTGACTTGGGAGTTCTAGAACTTGGCTATAGTATTCCTCGGGGTTGGGGTTTTTTTTTTTATCTCTTTCCAGGGTAGATTGATGAATTCTCTCAATTTCTACTTTGCCCTTTGCTTCTAGGATATCAGGGCAATTTTCCTGTAGGATTTCTTTAAAAATGATGTCAAGGCTCTTTTCCTGATCATGATTTTCAGGTATCCCAATAATTTTTTAAATTTTCTTTCCTGAATCTGTTTTTCAGATCAGTTGTTTTTTTCAATGAGATGTTTCACTATTTCTTCTAATTTTTCATTCTTTTGTTGTTGAAATATTGTATCTTGACTTCTCATAAAATCATCAGCTTCCTTTAGCTCCATTCTACATCTGAAAGATTTGTTTTCCTCAGAGAGCTTTCTTATCTCCTTTTCCATCTAGCCAATTCTGTTTTTTAAGCATTATTCTCCTCCATAACTTTTTGAACTGTTTTATCCATTTGACCTATGCTGTTTTTTTTTTTGCAAGGCAGATGGGGTCAAGTGACTTGCCCAAGGCCACACAGCTAGGTAATTATTAAGTGTCTGAGACTGGATTTGAACCCAGGTACTCCTGACTCCAAGGCCGGTGCTTTATCCACTACGCCACCTAGCCACCCCTTATGCTGGTTTTTAACATGTTATTTTCTTCAGCATTTTTTTGGATCTCCTTGACTAATTTACTGACTTCTTTTTCATGTTTTTCCTGCATCTCTCTCATTTCTTTTCCCAATTTTCTTCTATCTCCCTTACTTGATCTTGATTTTCAAAATTTTTTTTGAGCTCTATCATAGCTTGAGCCCAACTTCTGGTTGGTTTTTTTTTTTTGGAGTCTTTAGATGCAGGAGTACTTCCTCATCTTCAGATTGAGTATTTTGATCCTTCTTGGGATCATAGACAAAGAATTTCTCAGTGGTGTTCCTCTTTTTTTCTCTATTTACTCATTTCCCCAGCCTGTGCCTGATTTGGGGGTGCTTCCTGAGTTTTTGAGTATTATTGGGACACCTGCTTTGGGTTTTTTTTTTTAGGACACCCCACTGGGACCTTTATTTCTTCAAGGTCTTAGGCTCTCTTGCCTGTGCTTTGATATGTAGATGACCATAGGTACTTCCCTGTGCCCTGGAGCTGTGAGGAGGAGCCCTGCTATCTTAGTATGGAAGGCCAAACTGCAACCTGTATCTGACTGAGGGCAAACAGCAGAGCCCTGCCCCAGGGAGAGCAGAGAGATTTCTGCCGTCTCTCCCAACCAACCCCCTTATGATCTGTGGGCTGTGCTCTGGAGGTGCAGGCTGGTTTCTACAGATTCCTGCCCCTTCAAGCTGTTCCTGGTGATCCCTGGTCTGGGCTGGGTTGGGCAGTGCTGAGCTGAGGCCAGGGCTTTTTCACAACCCCTGGTCCTGGTGAAACATACCTTTCTTGCAGAACTTCTGAGTTATCTTGGACTGGGAAAATGTATCACTCAGTCTTTCTGTGGGTTCTGCCCCCTCTAAATTTTGGCTAGAGCCATCATTTAATGGCTTTTGGAGTTTATTGGGGAACAAGTTTCATTATAAGCAATATTAAAGATAATCTGGTTCAACCTCCTCATTTCACAGATAAGAGAACTGAAGTCCAAAGAGGGAAAATGACTTGCTTAGGGCCCAAAACCAGCTGGTGACAAAATTAGGACTGCTAATACTAGCTGAAAACTGTATGTCATTTTTGCAACAATCTCATGGGATCAATAAGTAAAATCTCAAGCATTCTTGACTTCCCCTTCAATTCTTGTTTACTTCTTTCCTTGTGATTTTTTTTAAACCAACATTTTTTTTAACCATAGGTCTTCTGGCAGCAGGTACCAATAAAGGGCAAGTTGCTATGTGGAAGAAAGTACAAATGGGTAACCAGAACTTTCAGGTCCTAGAAGGCAAGGACAAGTGGACTCTGCAAACCCCAACTGAACTGGAAGGGAATATCACTCAACTAAAGGTCACTGAAATATCTATTTTTAGTCTATGTATTTCAGATAGAGTATATCTTTTTTTTTAGGCTATCCAGTTTAAAAACATAACTCCTTGAAAATAAATTAAATTTTAATTTCACAGCTAATAATTCCTATGCAAATTATTCTGTAAAATTTTTAATCAGTCAGAAGCCTAAATGGTGATAGCTCTTCCTTTCAAAAATATGTTCTATATCCTATCAATCCTCTATCTCCACCCCCCCATTTCAAAACATGATGTTCTACTTTTTTTTTTTTTAGAAACTAACAAAATAACCTCAGTTCTGGAGATTGTTTGCCAATTGAAATGAAAATTCAGAATTATGATTAAGGGGCAACCTGGTCCATGATGCTATTAGTTAAGTCAACAAACATTTATTAAGCACCTACTTTGGGCCAGGTACTGTGTTCATCACTGGAGGTACAAAGAAAGGCAAAAGACGATCCCTGCCTTCAAAGATTTCTCAGGCTAAGGGTGGCAATAACAAGCAAATAACTATGTAGATACAAGATGTACACTGTATAAATTGAAGATAAACTCAGATGGAAGGTACTAGTATTAAGAGAAACTTGGGGGATAGCTAGGTGGTGCAGTGTACTGGCTCTGGAGTCAGGAGTACCTGAGTTCAAATCTGGACTTGAACACTTAATAATTGCCTAGCTGTGTGACCTTGGGCAAGTCACTTAACCCCATTGCCTTGCAAAAACCAAAAAAAAAAGAGAGAGAGAAACTTGAGGGGCAGCTAGGTTGCATAGTGGATAAAGCACCGGCCTTGGAGTCAGGAGTACCTGGGTTTAAATCCGGTCTCAGACTCTTAGCTGTGTGGCCATGGGCAAGCTACTTAACCCCATTTGCCTTGCAAAAATCTTAAAAAAAAGAGAAACTTGAAAAGGCTTGAAGAAGGTGGGAATTTAGTTAAGACCTAAGGAAGCCAAAAAAAGCAAGTGATGGAAACAAGGAGGGAGAGAATTTTAGACACAGGACAAAATCAAATTAAAATGCACAGTTGGGAGGTGGTGTTTCTTATTCAGGGAAAGCAAGATCAGGTCATGAGACTACAAATGGATGAGTAGCTGTGCAGGTTGTCCTTCATTGTCAAAGAGGACCAAAATGAAACCACTGTCCAGGAAGGAGAAAGATACTTCTTCATATGAGACAAGAGTGATAGTACAAATAATAGCAGAAGGCATCTGAGTGACATGAGATGAGGAGGACAGAGTAGTAGCTTGTGGTCCATAATTTTTTCAGTAAAATATGGAGGTCACTGAAGAGGTGGGGTAAGCCAGAGCCATGGCATGTTTAAAGAGAGATGAAAAGGTCTGGAAAAGTCACTTTGGTTATGAATTGATTGCAGAAATGTAAAAAGATTGCCTTGCCACAGGTAGGGCCCATTTGATATTATGTAACATAAATTTGTAGTGGATACTGTCAACACAGTTTTATGAGTTTTCTCCAGCTTCACTCAGCAGATCATGAATAGAAACAAAGGCAGCAAGTAATGGGACTAATCCTAGTCTGGGACTTGCCAGAGTAAAACTGATTGTAAAATAAAGAGACAAAGAACTCAAGAGTATAATGTAGAATAGGGAATCAAGATGAAAAAGAAAAGTGGCAGCCAAGTTGTGCAGTGGATAAAGCACTGGCCCTGGAGTTAGGAGGAACTGAGTTCAAATTTGGCCCAGGAATTGAGCTTGGGCAAGTCACTTAATCCCATTGCCTTAAGTAAAAAAAATTTTTTTTAAAAAGAAATATAAACAAGATGGACAAGGAAGAAGAATATAGCCAGTGGAAGGGTGATGGCCTGGTAGAGAACTTAGGGAGGAAGAGACTGGAGAGTGAGGATGAAGATTACAGTGATTGATTTTAAGGCAAAATGATAATTGGTATGATAATGGATGATGATCACATACAAAGAATTACAGATTCCATCATCTTGAAGGAGAACACTTGTGGGTAATGTCAAGATCAATGGTACTACCATCTTTGTGTAGTTAAGGTGGAATAGAGAAAAGATATTTTATGTCAATTGATTTCTAATAATTATTTGAATCATAACAAGAGACTAATTCATTTCTAAAGAAAGAAATTTTAAAAAACAATGTCTCTCAAGGTGTTTTTTATTTTAAAATTGAAAAGCATTTAAGCCAAGAGTTTAAAATTTAATCATATTGCAAGTAACTCAAAACCATAGACATTTGTTCCCATTTTTTAACCTCTTGATCTGTCTTAATTTTCTATAATATTGATGAAATATCATGATGTCTCAATGAATTGTGAATCAAAGATGATAGTGTATGAAAAGATTCTTTCATATGAACTACTGACAACAGGGAAAATGTTTTGATACTATCCAAGGGTTTGTTAGGCACTTGAACACCTATGATTAAAGCTGTATTTCCCAAATTTCCATTTGATTCCTACCATTGTTTGGAACACAGTCTGTTAGACAATTAGTGGTAGTAATCTTAAATTAAGGATTCTTTTTTTTTTAAGGTTTTTGCAAGGCAAATGGAGTTAAGTGGCTTGCCCAAGGCCACACAGCTAGGTAATTATTAAGTGTCTGAGACAGGATTTGAACCCAGGTACTCCTGACTCCAGGGCCAGTGTTTTCTCCACTGTACCACCTAGCCGCCTCTCAAATTAAGGATTCTTAACCTGTGCAACTGAACTTAATATATTTTATATATATGCATATATATGTGTATGTTTGTATATATACATGCACATATATTCTAACAACTGAATTTCAGCACAATTGATTTCCTTTATAATTTTGTGAATCTTGAACTATTCAGTTGTTATATGTATATATCAATACTATTATTTATGACATATTTGGAAAGCAGAACTCTAGCATTCATTTACCTGTTAGCATGTGCTTAGGATTGTTACAGGCATCTGTGACCTATTTTTAGGAGATCAAACAAAGGAACTTTTTTTGGTTGTTTTTTTGCTGGGCAGTGGGGACAACTGGTCCTGGAGTCAGGAGAACCTAAGTTCAAATGTGACCTAGTTGTCCATAAAGGAACTTTTCATCGACAGTGTAGTTTTTGTACAAAATCTGAATATTATATATCAAATATGTGATTTTTATGAAAAATGATTCATTTACATATATATTCATAGTGTTATGGATCTAAATTTTTTTTAGTTGTTTCTTTTTTTTTTAGTTTTTTGCAAGGCAATGGGGTTAAGTTGTTTGTCCAAGGCCACACAGCTAGGTAATTCTTAAGTGTCTGAGGTCAGATTTGAGCTCAGGTACTCCTCCGGTGTTCTGTCCCCTGCACCACCTAGCTGCCTCCTATAGATCTAAATTTTAAGAAACATTTTAAAGTTGTTTTATTTTTTTAAAGAATACGTAGGGGCTGCTAGGTGGCACAGTGGATAGAGCACTCAGGAGGACCTGAGTTCAAATTAGACCTCAGACACTTAATACTTATATAGCTATGGGGCCTTGGGCATGTCTCTTAATCCCATTGCCTTACCAAAAAAAGAATACATAGTTTGCCTAGTCATTTGTCTACCATGTGGCTACTTTCCTAGGATCACAAATGTGTATTTTATAACTTGTATATAAGCTGATACAAGGGCAATATAGTTACAGTTATCAATTAAAGGGATTACTTCTGAGATAATTATGTTTAGACATAAAAGCTTATCTTATTTTGGTATAGTTTTTGAGCTTAGAAGTAGTCGTTTTTCAATTTCTACTAACCATAAACTCAAAAGAATACTGGTGATGAACAGTAGGGAAGATGCTTAGTCTAAATTCTTTGTATTCTCTGTTGCCACATTGGAGGAGACGTCAGATTATAGTGAGTGTTATACATTATATTGAGAGTGATCGTTTTTACAGTAATAGGCCTTCTCAGTTTTCGAGGCAACTAAATGGTGCAATGGAGAAAGCATTGGAGTTAGTATGACCTAAGTTCAAACTTATTTCATTACTCACTAGCTGCATGACCTTGGGCAAGTCATTTTAGCTCTATTTACCTCAATCTCCTTTCCTGTAAAAATGGGAATAAAGATAGTATCTACCTAGTAGGGGTTTTTTTTTTGGGGGGGTTTGCAAGGCAAATGGGGTTAAGTGGCTTGCCCAAGGCCACACAGCTAGGTAATTATTAAGTGTCTGAGACCAGATTTGAACCTAGGTACTCCTGACTCCAAGGCCAGGTGCTTTATCCACTACGCCACCTAGCCACCCCCTAGTAGGGTTGTGATGAAGATTGAATAAACTGAGATTAGTAAAGTACTTTGTCTGATTTCCAACACAAAGTAGCAATTGCTAAAAATGCTAGTTTCCTTTATGGAAGCCAAAGCAATCCCTTTATCACTGCTTGGTAAGCCCAAGTCTGGTGTAAATGTCAGTCAGCCAGCAAATCTTGTTTTTCTAATCCCTAGAAAATTATTAATTAGCTCTGGTTGTTCTTCATGGAGCATGTTCCCCTTCCTCTCTCTCTCTCTCTCTCTCTCTCTCTCTCTCTCTCTCTCTCTCTCTCTCTCTCTCTCTCTCTCTCTCTCTCCCCTCTTCATTGTGTTAAATGTAGTGGGGCTCCAGGAAGAATCTCCTGGCTGTGAACAACATCAGCTCCGTGATCATCCTCAGTGAGCAGGCGATGTCATCACACTTCCACCAACAGGTGGCTGTGGTCCAGGTGTCCCCAAACCTGCTGAACGTGACTTTCTTCTTCACAGCAATGACGTTCAGCCTACGCACAGAGATGCACATCAGCGGAACCTTTGTCACCAAGGTAACGAGTGACCCTGCACCTGGAAGTGGTTAAACGCGTCCAGTTTAGAGGAGATTCTCACTTGGAGTTACAATCCCAAACAGCTATTCCCCGACTCTACTCTTAGGATCTCCCCTGCTCTTCCTGCACCTCCAGGAGCATCTTTTCATAGATACATAACAAATTTATCATTTCTACACTGGAAATAACATTAGAAAGATGGAGCTTATTTTGATTAATCTAAATGCAGGTTTAGTCTTTGCTCTTAGAGGACACACAAAGAAAAAAGACAAAGAATGGAAAGAAATTACCAAATTAAAAAAAGAGAAAAAAAATTCCAACATAAGGACAGAATCTCACTTTTAAAAGGATTTTCCTTTAATTCTACTCCTTTTCAGGATGCTGTTGCAGTCTGGAATGGGAAGCAGGTTGCTATCTTTGAACCCTCTGGAGCTGCATTACGAAATGCAGGTAAAGTGAATTTCTTTTCAAAAATGAGTAAAGTTCCAAGCCAATTATTTTACCTTTCTGACAAAGTTTAGATGGGAGTGTAACTTGCAAGATGATCTCTACATGAGAAGAGAGCAGGGTTTGATATTAGGGAAAAGTGGAAATAAAAAGTTCACATCAAATGTCCTAAATTTTTTTGGTAAAGTAAAGCAAAGATCTTAGCTGAGATGGGGTGGGGGAGAGAGAGGCTTAAAAAGAGAAAGAAGGCTTGGAATAATTTCTGTGAAGAGTGAGAGGGAATCAAAGAATATCACTTCACTGTAAAAAGGGGCCAGTTGAAGTTAGTTAACATAAAGATATAATGTACCCAGTCAAAATGGTTTTGATTCCATCTGGTTTCATTCAGCAGCTTGTGATTGGAGGGGGCAGATGGTAACTATAATCCAGGTTTGCCAGGAAATCAATGATAGGACAAAGGAGTAAGGACTTCAAGAATACAGGACGGGCAGCTAGGTGGCACAGTGGATAAAACACTGGTCCTGGAGTCAGGAGAACCTAAGTTCAAATGTGACCTCAGATGCTTAATAATTATCTTGTGCAAGTCACTTAATCCCATTACCTTGCAAAAAACATAGTACAGGACAATAAAAAGTTGACTTGGCTAACTCTTGGACAAGATTTGAAAAAGAAGAGACCAAAGTTAAATCCAGAGAAAAGACCAGAGTTAAGCCCAGAGAAGGTTCTGAGTGATGGAAGGGTTAGAGGTCACAGTGGGGGCAAGTAAAATATTTAGGGGGATGACCCAGGGAGAGATTAAATGATAGGAAATAATGGTCACATAGCGAGGAATATCAGTTTTTTGTTAAGAAAGTAGAACTCTTGTGGGTCATGGTGAAATCCAGAATATCAATATACTCATGAGTGGCTGAGGTAGAATGAAGCAATAGATTTTGAGATTTAAGAAGACTGAGAAAAATAGTGAAGTTAGAGAATTTGGAAAAGCATCAGCCTAGTTGTTGAATTTCCTTAATAAAAGGCTAGAAGTTGAGGAGGAAAGGAAGATAAGCCAGGTGCTAAACTCTTTGAGAAAGGAGGGTAAAGTTAGTAATGGGAGGTTCTAGAAGTGGCTATGGGGATGACCTGACTCTAAATACCCATAGTATGAGATGGGAGGAAAGGGATAGTCTTTGCTAGAAACAGTGCCCAGAAAAATTCCATCCACAACAAAAGAAAGAATTATTCAGTCTGAATGTGGATCAAAGTATGGTATTTTCACTTTTTTATTTGTTTTATTTGTTTTTTCTTTCTCGTGATTTGTCCCTCCAGCCCTGATTCTCTCTTGCTCTGATTCTTCTTTTACAACATGACTAATATGAAAATATGTTTAGCATTACTGTGCATGTATAGCCTATAGCAGATTGCTTGGGGTCATAGGAATGGGGTAGGGAAGGAAAGAGGGAAAAAAATTTCATAAAAATGAATGTTGAAATAAATGCTACTTGATTAGCAAAAAAAGAATGAAGACCTGGAGAAAAAGACTGGCTCAGCAGAGGCAGTTCTCTTTGAGAACTAGTAGATGGAAGGGAGAGTAAAAGAAAGCAATACAGAATGACAGGAAATTTGTTCACAATTGTATGGCAATTTCAAAGAATACAGACTTGGATTACATTGGAATTGGGCAAGGATGGGGATAAGGGAACAGAAAGAAGGTAAGGTGTCCTAGTGCTTCCTTGCCATACATCCAAACATACCTATCTAAGTATAGGTTGAGAAGCAGTTTGATGTAGTAGATAGAGGGCTAACCTGAGAGCAAAGAAGAACTGGCTTCAGGGACCATCTCCCGCTCTAGGAAGTCTCTCAGCATCTCACTCTCAAGACTCAAAGCAGCTCTATGCAACAACTGAAGGTGCTGACTTGCATTGCTGTAAGGAATTTCTTCTACATGTTTTCCTCAAGCTATACTCTAAGCTCTTTGAGGGCAAGTATTCTTTGCTTTTATCTTTGTGTATCTAGAAATTAGCATAGTACTCAGCACTTGGTAGTACTTAATTAATGTTTGTGGATTGGTTAAAGTATAATTAAAAATTCAGCCCACTACCTGTTTTTGGAAATTTGTGTCTCATTCTATACTGCTAGTTCATGACTTTTTTTCTTAAGAGGTTGCTGTTATATGTACTGTCATTTTTCTTCTGAAATCATGTTTGGTCATTTGCTGATCAGAGAGTTTTGTAGTCTTAAAGCTGTTTTCCTTTTCACTGACATGGTCACAATGTGAATTGTTCTCTTGGTCTAAATCAGTTCAAGTTTTGCCAGATTTTTCAGAATTTGGCATAGTCTTCATTTCTTGTGGAACAAAAATATCCCATTACATTCATATACTTCTGCTGTTCTCCAACTGATAGATACCTACTTGGTTTCCAATTCATTTTGCAACAATAAAAATAATGCTGTAAATATTTTTGTGTATATATCAGACCCATCTCTCAATTTCTAAGTCTTTGGGAGTATACATACTGCCAGTCTTATTACTGATGAGGTTTGTCCTTCATTCTTGAAGAAGACCATGGATCAGGGAAATGATGCCTTGACAAGCACATGAACTGGATTTGAGTGAGGGGGTGCTGTGCTAAGTCACCAGCCACATTTTCTTCTCCAGAGTCATCTGTGTCCAGTGGCCAAATATGATCAGGATGATAGGAGATGGCCCTGAATGCAAGGCAGTCAGGGTTAAGTGACTTGCCCAAGGTCACACAACCAGTAAGTGGCAAGTGTGAGGCAGAATTCAAACTCTTGTCCTCCAAGGTCAGTGCTCTATCCTCTGTGCCACCTAGCTATCCACACAAGCTTCCCTCCCCCCAGTCTTATTGTTGGGTCAAAGGCAATACACAGGTTAATGTCTTTTAGTTTGTAGTTTCAAATTATTTTTTCAGAATGATTGGACCAATTCAGAGGACCACCAGCAGTGTAGAAATATTCTTGTGCTCTCATGGCTCCTCTCACAACTGTCATTTTCATCTTTTGTCATCTTTGCCAGTCTGTTAGATATGAGTTGGAACCTTAATTTGTTTTAATTAATACATTCTTTCTGAAAAGGTTGAAAGGGAAAACCAAATGATTTTTAAAAAGTAGAATTGACTATATTTTAACTGATAGAAAATAATTTGTTATAGACATAAGTCAGTTCAGAATCATAGAGTCTGTGAGCAGTCAAAATACCAACAGAAATTCAAAGTAAAAATCAATAGCAAATTAGAATAAAGTATGAAATGAAGACATAAGTTTTCTGTCAATGTAGACAGAAGTCAAGACACTAATTCTTATCATCACCATTTCTTGGAGAGCTTAAATCACAATAAAAAGACCCAAAGTGCTGAGAACCCCCTTTGCTATGGATTAACAATTTCTTTATGTCTCATTCCAACTTCTTTTCCATATGTATACTTATAAGGTTTTCAAATGGTTGACATTTTTTCCTAATATAATTTTATTACTTACTTTGAATCACCTCATGTGTTTCCTTATTTCTTTGTCTCTTTCATGCATCAGTCTTTAAGGATCAGTGATTCTTAGAGTTTGGGAACTCTCTCCTTGTATGCTGAAAAAACTTATAGAAGGTGTCTTTATTTTATCTTAATTGTATTTCTTTCAATTACATGTAAAGATAGTTTTAGCATTCATTTTTGTAAAATTATGAATTCCAAAATTTTCTGTCTCCCTCCAACTAGTCATGTTGTGAAAGAAGAGTCAGAACAAAAGACAAAAAATTTAAGAAAGAGAAAATAAATTTAAAAAAGTGAAAATAGTATGTTTCAATCTTCACTGAGACTCTGTAGTTCCCTTCCTGAATGTGGACAGCAATTTTCATCACAAATCTTTTAGAATTGTCTTTGATCACTTTATTTCTGAGAAGAGCCAAATTTATCACAGTTGATCATCATACAATGTTGTTGCCACTGTACACAAATTCTCCTGGTTCTGCTTTCTTCACTCTCTATTCACTCAGCATGTAAGTCCCTCCAGGTCTCTCTGAAATCTACCTGCTCATCATTTCATTTTCTGTGTGTCTTGAGACTTGTTTTTGAATATAGAATTTTCTGTTCAGCTCTGATCTTTTCATCAGAAAAGTTTGAAAGTTCAATTTCATTGACTGTCTATCTTTCCCCCCGAAAGATTATGCTCAGTTTTGCTGGGTAATTGATTCTTGGTTGTAATCCAGGCTCCTTTGGCCTTCCTGAATATTGTATTTCAAATCCTACATTTTTTTAAAGAAATCAATCTGATTTACTTAAGATGCAGGTGACATGAAAATATCAACTTTCCTCTTAAATACAAATTTAGCATTTCATCTTTTCAATTCTTTTTTTTTACTCTTTTAAATTTAATGCATGTTTAAGAACCCAAAACCACACATATAAATTAAATCTATAATTAGACCCTTTTTGATTATAGGGATGAGCCTTAACTTGTATAAAAAAATATTATTGCCATCAGAACTTTAGCTGTTGTAGCACAATTACAAATATGTTAACTGAACTCTTGTACAGTTACGTTGAATGGAAATAGAAAATTATAGTTTGGAATGTTACTTGAGTTTCTTTTTTTCATTACTTTTTTCCTTTAGAAAAGTTTTATTTATTTATTTTAAGTTTCCAATTTTTTCCCCCAATCTTGCTTCCCTTCCCCCAGGCCCCACAGAAAGCAGATTGTTAGTCTTTACGTCTTTCCCATAATATGCATTGATCTAAGTTGAATATGATGAGAGAGAAATCATATCCTTAAGGAAGAAACCTATAGTATTAGATATAGCAGAATTACATAATAAGACAACATTTTTTTAAAAAAATTAAAGGTAATAGTCTTTGGTCTATGTTCAAAGTCCTCAATTCTTTCTCAAGATACAGATGACATTCCCTGTCGCAGATATCCCAAAATTTTGATTTTGTTTCATTGATTCTCTTTAGTTATTTATTTTATTTTAAAAATTGCCCCCCAGCTACATGCCATCATTTATTTCCAAAACCTTGAGATCCAAATTCTCTGCCTTCCTCCCATTCCACTCTCCCTCATTGAGAAAGCAAGTTACTTAGTATAGATTAAAAATATAGCTATGGGGGAAGCTAGGTGGCACAGTGGATAGAGCACCAGTCCTGGATTCAGGAGAGCCTGAGTTTAAATCTGGACTCAGAGACTTAATAAATCATCTTGTTATGTGACCTTGGGCAAGCCACTTAATGCCACTGCCTTGCAAAAACAAAAACATATTTATTCAAATCATATAAGGGGAATCTATGACAAATTCAACCATGGGGATAATTTTGTTTATTGATCTAATCAATAACATAAAAATTCATGCAAATAATAAAACAGGGAAACTTATTTACCTAGGGTACTTAACAGTATCATGAAGGATCTTCTAAATCAAATCCAAATAGATCCTAACTACTGATAGCAAGGATCTTCAAATCCTTTTTCTCGTGGATGATACTTTACCAAGCCTTGCAACAGCATTTAGTCTTTTTCATGATTTCATATTCATTTTATTTGGTCTAATCTTACTAATTTCATTTAGAAGATAATTGAACTAATCTCCCATAGTTAAAAAAAAGTAGATGGAAAAATTGATATTGCTAAGATATCCATTTGAGTTAGTCCATTAGCGTATATCTATCTTGAAAATGTGCTACAGATTGTCAGTGATCTAGGCTCAGGAGAAGAAAATATGGCCAATTTCATTTGTAGGATTTTCAGTAATCAACTTGCTCACTACCACCAAAACTCATCTTTTAAAATTATATTCTGCTAATGCTATTTGATATTGAATCATGGGACATGATTTTCCGAGGACAGTTCATTCCATTCTGGTAGCTACAGAGAAACTATGTGGACAGTTTGAAACATGTCCTGAGAATGGCAGCTAGAATGGTGAGAGAACTGGGTACCAGGATATTTAGAAATTGGTTAAAGGAACTGCTAGTGTTTGTTAGCCTGAACAAAAGTTTTAGTGAGGATATTACAACTACCTTCAAGCCAAGTTTAAAAGAGATTAAAATTGTTCTGTTTGGTCTCAGAGAATTGATTGAAAAAAAATCTTTGATGAAGCCAAATTGTATATAAGGCTCTAACGTAGGAACCTCAGGATCTAGATTTATATACTGGTTCAATTTCACATTTTTATGAATGACTTGGAAGAAGTCTTAATATGATTATCTAATTTTTAAATGTCAAAAAGTCAAAATGCATAACTAACACATTGATCATCAGAGCCAGATCCCAGAAAGATCTCTATAGGTTAGAAATTTGGGATAAATATAATAAAAAAGAAATTTAATAGGAATAATTGGAAAGTCCTCCAATGGAGTTCAAAGTATTATTTGTGAAAGTTCAGCATGGGTAGACAGGGGAAGGATAGTCAGACAAGTGATCAGACAACAAGAATTTATTAAATACCTCTGCTAGGCAAGGTAAGTGCTTTGGAGTACAGATACAGTGAACAAAACAACCTCTACAACAATTCAAGTGTATCTGTAAGTATATACAGAATAAATGATAAGATAAGAGGTACAAAATAGTTAAAGGTAGTGAGAAAGAGAAAGCTAAGACACTGGTAATCAAGGGAATCTGTAAAGTCTTCATGTAAAAGTTGGCACTTGAACTGCATCTTGAGGGAAGAAAATCTACAATGAAGCCTAAATGAGGAAGGAGAGATGGTAAGCACAAGGCCTGAAGAGTCCAGTGTGAGGAGCAGGGGTAGGATTCTAGAATACAAGAAAGGTAGTAATAGCTGGTGATGCTGAAACTAATAGGTTGAGATGAGACTTGTGAAAAGCTTTAAAAGCTAAAGAGAGGGAGCAGAGCCAAAATGGCAGCATGAAGGCAGCATTTCCTGGGAACTTCTTTCCCCCAAAACTCCAAAAGCCAACAAATTATGACTAGCCAAAATTTAGAGGGGCAGAACCCACAGAAAGACTGAGTGATACATTTTCCCAGTCCAAGATAACTTAGAAGTTCCACAGGAAAGATGTGTTTCACCAGGACTGGGAGTTGGAAAAAAGCCCCAGTCTCAGCACTTGAAGGGGCTGAGAGAGAATTCGGCTACACCAGAATGAGCATGGAGTGAGGGAGCACCAGCCACAGAGCCTGCAATGAGAGTGTGCCATGGAAGACTGCAGAAATTTCTCTGTTCTCCCTTGGGGTAGGATTCTGCTGTTTGCCCACACTCAGATCCAGATTGAAGTTTGGGCTTCCATACTAAGATAGTCAAGCAGGATCCCTCCTTACAGCTCCAGGGCAAAGGGCAGTGTAGTGGTCATGTACACATTGGAAGCACAGGCAAGAGAACATAAGACCTTGGAGGAATAAAGGTCCCAGTGGGGTGTCCCCCCCAAAAAAAACCCCAAAGCCTGGGAAGTTCTGTAAATTAGTCTTGGGCTGAGGAAATGAGTCAACAACAGAAAAAGAAGAATCTGACCATAGAGAATTATTCTGGTCCCATGGAAGATTCAGAAAGTGACAAAATTGAAGCTTTTATACTCAAAACCTCCAAGAGAAATAAAAAATGGCTCAGACTATAGATGAACTCAAAAAAGACTTTGAAAAGCAATTAAGGGAGGTGGAGGAAACATTGGGAAGAGAAAGGAGAGTGATGCAGAAAAATCATGAAAACCAAATCAACAGCTCAGTGAAAGAAATATTAAAAAATTGAAGAAAATAATATGATAAAAACCAGTTTAGACCTAATGGAAAAAGCAAAACAAAAGACAAATGAGAAGAATGCCTTAAAAAGCAGAATTGGCCAGCTGGAAAAGGAGATAAAAAAGCTCTCTGAAGAAAATAACTCCTTCAAATGCAGAATGGAACTAAAGGAAGCTGATGACTTTGCAAGAAATCAGGAAGAAATTAAACACTTTGATGAGGAAAAAGGGTAAAAACATTACTTGTACAAAAATATTTATAGCAGCCCTGTTTGTGGTGGCAAAGAATTGGAAATCCAGTAAATGTCCTTCAGTTGGGGAATGGCTTAGCAAACTGTGGTATATGTATGTCATGGAACACTATTGTTCTATTAGAAACCAGGAGGGACGGGATTTCAGGGAAACCTGGAGGAATTTTCATGAACTGATGCTGAGTGAGATGAGCAGAACCAGAAAAACACTGTACACCCTAACAGCAACATGGGAGTGATGTTCAACAGTCGCTCATTCCATCAGTGCAACAATTTGGAACAATTTTGGGCTGTCTGCAAAGGAGAGTACCATCTGTATCCAGATAAGGAGCTGTGGAGTTTGAATAAAGTACAAGGACTATTCCCTTTAATTTAGAAAAAAAAATCATATCTTATTGTCTGATCTTGTTACCTCTGAGAATTCTGTTCTCTTTAAGGATATGATTTCTCTCTCATCACACCCAATTTGGATCGAGGTACAACGTGGAAACAAAGTAAACACTGACAGAGTGCTTTCTGTGGGGCGGGGAAGCAAGATTGGGGGAAAATGTAAAACTCAAATAATATCTTTAATAAAAATAAATTAAAAAAGAAACTAAACTCTTCCCCAAAAAGCCAGAAATTAGAAGAAAATGTGAAATATCTCATTGGAAAAAACAACCTCAAAAACAGATCCAGAGGAAATAATTTGAAAATTATTGGGCTATCTGAAAGCCATGATCAGGAAAAGAGCCTGGACTTAATTTTTTAAGAAATACTACAGCAAAATTACCCTGAGATACTGGAAGCAGAGAGTAAAATAGAAACTAGGGAATTCACTGGTCACCTCCTGAAAGAGATCCCCAAAGAAAAACTTCCAGGAATATTATGGCCAAATTCCAAACTCCCAAATCAAAGAAAATTCTAAAAGCTGCGAGAAATAAACAATTCAACTACCAAGGCTCCATAGTCAGTATTACACAGGATCTGGCAGCATCTATATAAAGGGCTCATAGGGATTGTAATATGATATTCCAGAAGGCAAAAATCTTGGTTTACAACCGAGAATCAACTACCCAGCAAAACTGAACATCCTCTTTCAGCGCAAAAAAGATGGACTTTCAATGAAACAGGGGATTTTCAAACTTACTTATTGAAACAACCAGAGCTGAACAGAAAGTTTGATCTCCAAGCGCAGGACTCTGGTGAACCACAGAGGGATTGGATGAGAAGGACTAATTATGAGGCAATTAATGATATTGAACTATTTATATTCCTGAATGGGAAGAAGATATTGATAATTCATATGAACTTTCTCATTTATAAGAGTTGTTAGAAGGAGTGTATACAGACAGGACACAGGATGGAGCGGAACATAATGGTTTAATATAGTAAAAAGATGGAGTCAATGGGTGATAAAGGCAAGTCCTGGGAGGAAGAGAAAGGAGATAAAGGAGAAGCTAAGAAATTTCACATAAGAGTCAAGAAGAAGGTTTTTCAAGGGAGTGGAAAGGGGGACAGCAAGGGGGAATGAGTCAGCTGTCATTCTCATCAGAAATGGCTCAGAGAAGAAATGACATATACACTTAATAGGGTGAGGAAATCTATCTTACTCTAGAAAAAAATGAGAAGAAAGGGATGGGATAAGGGAGAATGGGGAGAGGGAATGGAAGGGGGAATGGGTGATAAAAGAGAGGGAAGATTGAGGGAGCTGGTACTCAAATACAACACACTTCTTGATCTTTTGACGAGGACAAGACTTGTCATTTGCTCTAAAGGGCAGAATAGAAGCAGTGAGATGAAGTTGTAGAGCTGAATTTTAACTCATTTCTAGGAGATTTCTAATAATTAGAGTGGTGAAAAGAGATGCATACTCAACTACGGAACTTGCTAAGTTAAATGGCTTGATAGGTGTCAGAGCCAAGACTCAAACCTAGGTCTGCTGTTTGTATGTTCTTCACTTTATCCACTAGACCCTGCTGCCTGCCACTTAACTCCACTTCTCACACACTGTTGTAAGGCCACTCAAAGGAACAGCCTATCCTGCCTAAAATAAGAGTTGCTCCTATCTCTGCTCCCTTACTTATCGAAATACAATTAGGTAGTGAAATCTTAATAAAATGTTGCAACCCACACTTATCTCTCTCTTCTAGCCATAGTATTGAAAGTAAAAGCATTTAATAGATGTTTGTTAAACTGAATTGAATTTTATCATAAACCATACAACAGTTGTTTTCATATTTTTCACAGGACCTACCAAATATTTTACATATAGTAGATATTCAACAAATATTTGTGAAATATATTTCAGTTAATTATGATATCTTTTATTTTTTTCTTTCATGTACATTGTTCTTATCTCCCCAAATATCTTCCCAAATTTAAACTGTTTGAAGAGATAGGTCATTTATTATACATTTTTAATATCCATCATAACACCTACCAATTTTCAACAAATTCTAAAAGAAATGTACAAATTAAAGCTTGGAAAGGACCTTTAGAGATCCTCTCATCCAATCCTTACCTGAAAGTCTAATTGATTGAACATGCTTTTTTTCTTTTTTTAGATTTTTGCAAGGTAATGGGGTTGCCCAAGGCCACACAGCTAGGTAATTATTAAGTGTCTGAGGCCAAATTTGAACTCAGGTACTCCTGACTCTTGGGCCGGTGCTCTATCCACTGCACCGCCTAGCCACCCCTGAACATGCTTTTGTAGAGATCATAAAAAAGGGGAAAAGACCCACGTATACAACAATATTCATAGCTCTTTTTGTAGTGACAAAGAATTGGAAATTGAAGGGATGCCCTTCAGTTGGGGAATGACTAAACAAATTGTGGTATATTAATATGGTGGAATACTATTGTTCTTTTTTAGTTAAGGCAATGGGGTTAAGAGTGACTTGCCCAAGGTCCCACAGCTAGGCAATTATTAAGTGTCTGAGTCTGGATTTGAACTCAGGTCCTCCTGACTCTAGGGTCATGCTCTATCCACTTAGCCACCTAGCTGCCCCACTGCTATTGTTCTATAAGAAATCATGAGCAGATAGATTTCAGAAAAATCTGGAAAGATTTACATGAACTAAGGGTGAATGAAGTGAGCAGAACCAGGAGAACATTGTACACATTAATAGCAACATGGTGGTATGATCAACTATGATAGACTTAGCTTCATTTCAGCAGTTCCATGAGCAAAGACAATTCTAAAAGATTTGTGATGAAAAATGCCATCCACATCCAGTCTGACTGCAAACCAAAGCATACTATTTTAATTTTTAAAAATTTTATTTTATGCTTTTTTTCTTCTCCCCCCTTTTGTTCTGGTTCTTTTTTCACAACACATTTTAAACCTGATTGTACATATATAACCTATATCAGATTATTCACTGTTATGGGGGGGATAAGGAAGGGATGGAGGTAGAAAAATATGGAACCCAGAGTTTTACAAAAAAAATCAAAATGTTGAAAAAAAATCCCAGTGTTGAAAACTATTTTACATGTAACTGGAAAAAAATGAAATACCCAAAAAAAAAGAGAAGAAAATACCTTTGTAATTGTACCATTATCCAAAAGAGAAATAAATAGGTCTTGATTAATTATCATTGTAGTTCTAACATACTATTTTTATTTTTAAGGTTCCTTCCTGTGTGAGTCTCCTGTGCTGGCAATGCATGAGGAAAATGTTTATACAGTGGAACCAAGCCGAGTTCAAGTTCGTACTTGGCAGGTAAATTGCTGATTAGATGGATGTGGGAAATATTGATAGGAAATATTAGACAGAGGAGAAACTTGTTTCTGAATTGTACTAAAGAACTTGTTTCTTTTTTCTCATATCCAATTTGCTTCATGTTTCAATTTTTAAAATATACTGTGTGAATACTTTAGACAATACAAACTTTTTTAGTAAGTTATATTTTATACCTGTTTATCATTAATTTGCACTTGCTGTTTTATAAAATTGCCTTTGTCACACCAGAAACTTGCTTTTTTTTTTTTTTAGGTTCTTGCAAGGAAAATGGGGTTAAGTGGCTTGCCCAAGGCCACACGGCTAGGTAATTATTAAGTGTCTGAGACTGGATTTGAACCCAGGTACTCCGGACTCCAGGGCCGGTGCTTTATCTACTACGCCACCTAGCTGCCCCCAGAAACTTGCTTTTGTAAAACACAAACCACCCCATTTCCTTGAAATACCAGCTCTTAACATTTTTTTTGGTTAACAGATTATTATAGTGGGGCAAAAGACCCTCTACATCACCTCCAGTTGATGTGACTCTTGCGATGAGTTAAATGTCTGGATTGAAAATATAATTGACTGGGGTGTCTAGGCGGTACAGTGAATAGAGCACCGGCCCTGGAGTCAGGAGTACCTGAGTTCAAATCCGACCTCAGACACTTAATAATTACCTAGCCGTGTGGCCTTGGGCAAGTCACTTAACCCCATTGCTTTGAATATACACATGGTTAAGTGACTTGCCCAGAGTTACAAAACTAGAAAGTATCAAGGATCTGAGGATGAATTTGAACCCAGCTCCTCTTAACTCCTGGGCTGGTGCTCTATCCACTGTACCACCTAGCAGCCCCAAAGCAGCTCACTTTTTTTTTTTTACATGAAAGAACAGTGCTTGAGGGAATAGAAGAGGTTGGGGGAGGAGGAGCAAGAATTTATTAAGTTTTAGTTTCTGCCCTTAAAAGTTTTCAGCACTTTGCAAGTATTATTTCATTTGATCTCACAACAACCTTGGGAGGTCGGTGCTATTAGGAACAGTAGTATAGATGAGGAAATTATAGGCAGACAACAGTTAAGTGATGTGTCCAAGCAGGATTTGAACTCTGCCTCCAGGCCCAATGCTCTTTCTCCTGTGCCCCCAGTGGCTTCTAAACTCCATGGTTGGACTTGTCTTCTCTATGAATGACTGAACCTTTACAGGGCAGTCATCTTTTCCTATATCCACCCTCCACCCTTAACAAAACAGTCCATTAAAGTGAGGGCAATAATGGGTGGGTTTGATCCTCTTTGTAGTATGTAGCCACATCAAATTCAACCTTATAGCAAGGTACTGTCCACTGGATTGAGGCAGGTCTAGGGACACTGATAGCTCTTTTCTATTCTCCAGTATGCTTAAACTCTTTGTCTAATATAGAGATAGGGGTAGGTAAAGCTCACAATGACCAGGCTTTAATGATACCAAAAACATTTGATCATTTGTCTGGAAGGACAACATTTAATTTTCCACTGTTAGAAGGTGGAAAAGAAACCATCAGAGGTTTACAGTTCCTGAAATGACAACTTGTCACCATGAGAATTTGTGTAGCTTGCATTGTGCAAGCCTTAGTAGGAACCAGCCTGCCCCAATCTGCTCTATATTTTTTCTAGGTCCTCTCCCTAATGCTCTTAGAAAATGTTAGCTTACCTAGAGTTTTTTAATTGACATGTTATCCTCTATTCATCTTCCTGATACTCTACTTTCTTTAGAATCAGCCCACATTGGATAGCAGTCTAGAGAAGGAAGATCATTTGGGTCACTTAATCTTATGTGATAATTATTAGGTATTTATCACATATGCATTTTTCTTACCACCATAATCACATACTTTTGTAATTAATCTTTTTTTACAATAGAGAGTCTCTTAAAGTTTCATAAAACCATGCAATGTTTTTTCTCTTTTAGACTTCAAGAAGGCTATAAAGGGCAAAAACAGGCATTAAAATATAAAGGGAAAACACTTTCAGATGCCAAGCATTCTACACCCTAGAAATAGTCTTGAGTCTTGAACAGTTTAACTATATGTGAGATAATGAATTTTCCCTAGAGAAAATTCAGTAGCCACTTTAGTAGCTGTTTTCTCAGATGTTCCTCTGCATAAAATTCATCAGGAATCTGAAACCAGGTGGTCATCATAAGTAAGTCCCTCCTTGAATCCCTCACTGAAGGCAGCCACCTTTGATCCTGAAGGTTTGTTTAATAGGAGAGGCTAGGCCTCACATCCCCTGCCTGAAAGGGACAAGCCTCAGATGAAGAGGAGGCTGACTTTCTGCCACCCCAGGCTAAGAGTCATTGGTCTTGCTGAAAAATGTTTTGTAACATTCCATCTGAAAAGAGGACTGTAACATCTAGTTAACCATAGGTGCAAGGTCATATAGACCTTTGAAGACTGAACCCAGAGAATCCAGTAGATGGGCCCATTCAGCAGAGGAAACCATTCCATGAGAAGAACCCAGCAACTGTGCAATCTGTCTGGGCCAGCCAGGGAAACTGGATTCTAACACCTCAGTGTCCTGCTGTCCCAGGATGACAGGATCTGCCCAGTAGTTGAGGCCCTGCCTGGCTTAGCCCAGAAACAAATGAGTCCAGGGGACGCTAGTGAGCAGACAGGCCACATGCTCAACTTTGCCCTGTGATGGCTGCTTATCTAGGAGAGAGCGACTGTGCCCTTCAAGGAAGGAGCTAGTCAGCAAAGAAGCCAAGGGATTTATGAATTGCTTCCAGTATAGCTAACTGGCCCAGGTCACATTTTCAAGAAAGATATATCCTAGGGGCGGCTAGGTGGCACAGTGGATAGAGCACCTGCTCTGGAGTCAGGAGTACCTGAGTTCAAATCAGACCTCAGACACTTAATAATTATCTAGCTTTGTGACCTTGGGCAAGCCACTTAACCCAATTTACCTTGCAAAAAAGACCTAAAAAATAAAAAAAAGAAAGAAAGAAAGATATATCTTGATGTGTAGATTTGTGAGATACTACATCCCAGGTTTTAGGGAAAACATCTCATAATTTTTTCTTGTTAAGACATCAATGTTAAGGAGTAACATACAAGTGAGAATTCATGAACTACAGTATCAGGGCCATCCCTACAACCCTGAGAGTGGTAGTTGCCACCCAGCTGGGGATCCAGCCTGTTATTTCTGGGGAATGTTGGGGGGGCAATCCAGCCTAACGTTAATTTTTACCAAAAAAAAAAACTGGTAACATCTAATATCGAATAAAACAAAATGTAAAGAAAATGCATTCTGTTAAGTGAACCACAAAATTGCATAGAAAAGATTATTTAAAAAACCAAGATTAGAAGGAAATCAGAAAGCTCAGAAACAATTTTTATAGCAAGTCTGATAAAGGCTTCATTTCTCAAATATATAGAGAACTAAGTCATATTTTAAAAATATAAGCCATTCCTCAGTTGATAAATGATCAAAGGATATGAACAGGTAGTTTTCAGACAAAGAAATCAAAACTATCTATAGTAATACGAAAAAAATGTTCTAAATCACTGGAGTTTTTTTGTTTTGTTTTTAAATCACTGTTGATTAAAGAAAAGTAAATTAAAATAACTCTGGGATATTACCTCATACCTTTAAGATTGGCTAATATGACAGAAAAGGAAGATTATAAATGTTGGAGTAGATGTGGGAAAATTGGGACATTAATATACTGCTGGTAGAATTATGAACTGATTCAGTCATTCTGGAGAGCGATTTGAAAGTTTGGTCAAAGGACAATCAAATTGTGAATAATATAAAAGAAATGATGAGCAGACATTCCTAAAACCTGTTCTTAGATAAACTGATGCTGAGGGACATGAGCAGAACCAGAAGAACATTGTGCACAGGTAACATCAGCATTGTATGATGATCTGCTATGAAGGACTTAGCTCTTCTCATCAATACAATGCTCCAACATACTTCCAAAGGACTCATTATGAAAAAATTCTGTTCACATCCAGAGAAAGAACTGATGGGAGTCTGAATGCAGATTGAAGCCTACTGTTTTCACTTAATTTTTTTGCAGTTTTTTCTTTTATTCTGTTTTTTTCTCTTTCAACATGACTAATATGGAAATGTTTTATGTAATTGCATATATTAAAAAATCAAATTTCTTACTGTATTAGGGAAGGCAGGAAAAAATTTGGAACTCAGAAATTTTTAAAATTCCTGCTAAAAGTTGTCTTTACGTGAGATTGGAAAAAATAAAATACTATAAAATCATGGGTATTATAAAGGACAATGAGATAATAGAATTTTTTTTTTAGATTTTTGCAAGGCAAATGGGGTTAAGTGGCTTGCCCAAGGCCACACAGCTAGGTAATAAGTGTCAGAGACTGGATTTGAACCCAGGTACTCCTGACTCCAGGGCTGGTGCTTTATCCACTGCACCACCTAGCTGCCCCAAGATATAATAGATTTTAAAAAATTTTTTCTTCTGTCTCAAAAATAATTAAATTTCAAATTCATTCATATTAGAAGGTCATAAGAAACATACATAAATATGGCTGGAATAATGTGAACCTAAATTAAGCTCTAATACCAAATGAAATTGAAGTAAATAGAGAATTACCCATTTCTCATTACTTTTTAGTAATCTTTGTTAAAAAACAAAACACTTGTGCTCAGGGGTCAAATTAAAATGAACTCTGAGGAACAATATCACTCAACTTAAAAAAGACTTCTCTTCATTTTAATTTTTAAAAAGAGGACTGAATTGCATTAAACTGCAAAGAAACATCATACCCCACACCCCTTTACCAAGTATTTAGTCTCCCCCTAGCAGTGTGGAGCATTAACAGTAAAACTGATATGTCTGGAGAGTCAATGAAATAGAATTTCCTGACTGACTGATAAGACTACAAAGCACCCTTCCTTAAGTTCCTCCAAAGATTTTTTTCTTTTTTCTTTTTTCCTCAGGGAACTGTCAAGCAGCTGCTAATGTTTTCAGAGACAGAGGGAAACCCATGCTTCTTGGATGTCTGTGGGAATTTTCTGGTTGTAGGAACAGACTTGGCTCACTTTAAAAGTTTTGATCTCTCCCGAAGGTACTATTGATACCCAAATAAGAGTTTATATAATATTTGGTTAGGAGACAGGAGAGGGAAAACTGGGAAATAAGCCAGGGCAGTTTGGTGGCTCAGTGGGTAGAGTGTTGGATCTGGAGTCAGGAAGGTTCATCTTCCTGAGTTCAAATCTGTCCTTAGATACTTACGAGATATGTGATCCAGGACAATTCTGTTTGTCTTAGTTTCCTCATCTGTAAAATGAACTAAAAAAGGAAATGGCAAACTGCTTTAATATCTTTGCCAAAAGGATGACAAAAAATTTGTATTCAACTGAAAATGACTAAAATGCAACAAGGAGACAGGAAAGAAAAAAAAAACTGTGAGAAAAGTCAGGAACAGACCTTTTAATTTTTTGGAGCTACTTTTGACTTGCTATGTAATTTTTACATCTCAGTTTAAATTCTTAATCTTTTCACCTGTATGCAATATTTTTAAGACTTTGACAGAGAGTCAATATGATATAATGAAAATAATCTTGGTCTAGGGGTCAGGAGGTCCAGGTTCTAGTCCTTGTTTTGTGAACTAGCTAATTGCTATCTTAACCTACTGGGACCTCAGTTTTCTGATCTAAAAAATAATAATGGCTAGAATTTACATAGCACCTTATGGTTTTTAAAATACTTTACAAATATTCTCATTTGATCCTCCTACCAACCCTGTGAGATGACTACAACCCCATTTTAAAGTTGAAAAAAAATGGAGAAGATGAATGTTAAGTAATTTGCTCAGGATCCTGCTCCAAGTCCAACTCTTCATTCACAGGCCAACTAGCTGCTTACATGAGAAAATTAGACTCAATGAACTCTTTTTCTAGTGTAACATGTTTCATAAATACTTGGATTCTAGGCAAAGTTCATGTGTTGTGTAAATATTAACTTTTTGTACTATTCATCTTTATTATCCCAGTACTAATATGACCACAATCACGGGTTAGAAACCTATAACTGTGGACAAGCTTCTGACTCACCTGAAACTTCTAAATTTATCCTGTTGTTTACAAAAGGGGAGAGAGAGAGAGAGAGAGAGAGAGAGAGAGAGAGAGACAAAAAAATTAGATAAATACAAACTAATCACCACTGGAAAAATAACTCAAAGTATAGACTTAAGAGATCATAGGTTTAGACCTGGAAGGTATCTCAGAATTCAACTCCCTCCCTTGACAGAAAAGGAATTCAAATCCAGCCAGGTTGTCCAAAGTCAGACAGGTAGTGCATGGAGTCAGTTATCAGATCTGGGTCCTCTGAATCCAATTCAAAAATTCTTTTCACTATCCAAAAGTGTTGAACACACAGTCCACAGTCATCCTAAGCATGGTCTAAACCAGATTAAAATGTAATTTAACAAAACAAATAAAAATACAATGAGATAGAGATTAAATTACATTTTTAAATTAAGTAATCAAGGGACCCAGGGGCAGTTAGGTGGCTCAGTGGATAGAGCATTGACCTTGGAGTCAGGAGGACTTGACTTCAAATCCAGCCTCAGACACTTAATAATTACCTAGCTGTGTGACCTTGGACAAGTCACTTAATCTCATTGTCTTAAATAAATAACATTTTAAAAAATGTATCAGTGGACCCTGTTTCTATTTGAGTTTGATACCACTGCAATCCACTGTGCTGCCATCTTTATAATTAAAATAGTGCAGTAACCCATTTATTGTTTTCTTAATTTTGTTTTCCATCTTTTCCATTCTTTGTTTCTTCTAAAAATAGTATATAATTGTATGTAAGAATCTATAAATACATAATTTCTTATGTAATATGATATAATCAAATCATGGTTGATTTAATTATGTTAGTTTCAATTTTAGAAAATGATATGTGAATCTGGTTTTTAAGCTACACATTCGTTTTTATGTCAGAAGAGTGAGATATCCTTGAGGGTCAAAAGATATAACAAAAAATATTTTCATGTCATCTTTAGGGATTGGCATTCCAGGTTTTGTTTTGTTTTTTGTTTTTTGTACATTCCAGTTTTAAATATAAACTCATTTTGTCTTCTGATTTTGGTATGTTGGTTGGACACCCAGCTACCACTCAGTATTTGAAAACTGATTTGTTGAACAGATTCCATTTGTTTTGTGACCTAATATTTGGATTCTTCTTTGGGTCTTTGCTCTCATCATGGGTATGCCCTTCTTCCCATCTCCTGGTATCATTTATAGTTCTTATCTAAGATCTTCCATAGAGTGTCAACCTATAAACTGCTGGATTCCTTTCTCTAATAATAATGATAAAATATAAAGTTCTCTAAGAGTTACACAGTGCTCATTTACACTTTTATTTAATTCTGTTTACAACAACCTTATAAGGCTGTTCTATACAAAACACTCCCCATTTTACAGGTGAGAAAATGGAGGATAAGAGAGACTGAGTGATATGTCCAGAACCATTCATATACTATTGAGATGGGAACTCAAGTTTTCTTACATCTATGCCCAGCATTCTGTCTACCATACCATGGTGCCTTCTGATCCCTTGACATTGCATGACCTCCAATGGAGTCTACAAGGTGCTCTATAGTTATCTCTCCTGCTGCAAAGCCAAGTCATCTTTTTGGATCCTATATCTTTCTATTATCTTTTATACCACCTGTCTTCTGGTATAGTTCTTGATAACATTTGGCAGCCATACACTTTTTCCTTGCCCTCTGAGCAATTTTCAGTTATTTTCTGTAGAAAACTGATATTCTATGGAGTGTAGTATAGAGATTTCCTGAAAGGATATTGTTGCTTTGGGACGGCTAGATGGCACAATGGATAGGGCACTGGCCCTGGAGTCAGGAGTACCTGAATTCAAATCAGACCTCAGACACTTAATAATTACCAAGCTGTGTGGCCTTGGGCAAGTCACTTAACCCCATTGCCTTGCCAAAAGTAAAAAGAATATTGCTGCTTAAAAGGTGAGTTTTTGATTCAAGAGGCAGTTTGAGGGTCATTAAGAACATGATGCCATTTCTCAGAGGTGGTGTATTTCCCACTACTTGTTCAGATCTGAACCCTTGGGCATTTTCAGAGTCTGCAAGAACTAATGTCCCAATGAGTTAGGTCTATGCATCATCCACCCATCTAGTAGGACTACATTGCCCTAGTGTATACAGTAGGGATTCTTTATCTGCTGAGTTGTGTTACCGATCATTAAATAATGAATAATAAATGCACACAATAGTAACAGTTGTGTTGAAGTAATTTTATTTGATTCCACAGAGAGGCCAAAGTGCATTGCAACTGCAAGAACCTGGCGGAATTAGTTCCAGGCATAGGCGGCATTACTTCCATCAAATGTAACTCCAATGGTAATAAAATCAGCATCCTCCTCCACAAGGTGAGCTTGAGGCCACAGTGCAGAGATATTCTTCCAAAGGAGGGACATGAGGAAATGGGCCATCTTTATCCCTTAAGTCTCTGCTTCTTATATTCTTGCTTGTTTCAACATGATTTTCACATTCTTTTCCTGTATGTCCCCTTTGCAGCTTGTTTTCTCCTAACTCCTCTCATTCATCTGTATCTTTTCATTTCATTTTCTGTGCCTTCAACATTCATCTCAGTTTCTAGTGTACCTCTTCTCTCTTCTCCTCTCTTCGACCTCTTTAGCATATTTTTTCCATATCCTTGGTACCCTTCCCTCCCCACTTTCAGAATTAATTTTTCAGCTCCAACAAAATGGGGTCATCTGTAGCACAGATCTCCTCTCTGTATCCTTGGTCTGATTTGGCTGTCCTAATCTTCATTTATTCTACTGCCATTTCTATTTCCTGATGTAGCATAATAATGTGCTTTGAAGAACAATATGTTAGTGTCCCATTTTTGATGGTGAATATTTTCTTTTAGAAATCATTAAGTATGTTAATACTCTCACTATTGCTCAACTCACTATCCCTATGAATTCAAAAAGCAGAACACGCCTCCCAAGGAACCAATCACTGGTATGTGTTATATCCCCAATTAGATTTGGGCATCTTGAGGGCAGGGGCTTTTGTATTTGTGTACTTCAAAGTGGTAAGTGCTTAAAAATGCCTTTTCATTCATTCATTCAAAATGAAAAAAAATCTTTACAGATCTTTTCTACCATTCATTTCTTGGTTGCTTTCTTTCCAGTTTCAACCTTTAATGCTCTCTGAAACACTTTGCTTTGTTGCAGCCCACACCAAGTTTTATTAAAAATTTTCTACTTCACCACTGATTTTATGAGGCAATAGTATTTGTGATCTTCCAAAGAGAGTCTTCATTTAAATCTTATATAAATTGGTTTGCTAAATCAGTCTCACCTTTTCTTGCCATTATGTCTGTATAACCAGAGCTCAAATGTTTCCTGGATGAGGAGAGCTCAAGGTTTTCTTTATATGCATTGAATTTCTTTAAAAAATTATTATTAGGGCGGCTAGGTGGCATAGTGGATAAAGCACCGGCTTTGGAGTCAGGAGTACCTGGGTTCAAATCCGGTCTCAGACACTTAATAATTACCTAGCTGTGTGGCCTTTGGCAAGCCACTTAACCCTATTTACCTTGCCAAAAAAAAAAAAACCTAAAAAAAAAGAAATTATTATTATATGGGGCAGCTAGGTGGTGCAGTGGATAGAGCACTGGCCCTAGAGTCAGGAGTACCTGGGTTCAAATCCGGCCTCAGACACTTAATAATTACCTAGCTGTGTGGCCTTTGGCAAGCCACTTAACCCTATTTACCTTGCAAAAAAAACCCTAAAAAAAAAGAAATTATTATTATATGGAGTGGCTAGGTGGTTCAGTGGATAGAGCACTGGCCCTAGAGTCAGGAGTACCTGGGTTCAAATCCGGCCTCAGACACTTAATAATTACCTATCTGTGTGGCCTTGGGCAAGCCACTTGACCCCATTTGCCTTATAAAAATAAAGATATTATTATTATTATTATTATTATTAATCTGTGTCAGTGTCTATTCTTCCTTTCACTTCTTGTTTTTAGTTTGTTTGTTTACATAGTTTGAGTTGAAAGCCAAGTAATTAAAAACATGTCCATCTAGTTGTTTTTAGCATATGTTCTCACCCCATGAAGGAAATACATCGAGAAATAGAACAAAATCTATAGTAATTAAAGATGTTGCAAGAAGAGTATGGAAACAACTCCACATATTGTTAATGTCTTCAGATAGAACAGTATCAAACTACATGACATTCCCATTTATCCTAAATACTCCCAGGTTACATGTGCAATTACCAGCAATCTAAGGTTTCTACATTTCAAGTTTTTGTTGAAGTAGTTCCTATTTGTTTGTATCAGGAACTTAATATAAAACCCTGTATAAAGTAGCTATCCTATAACAGAACAGAAAGGGAACATGGCAGGAAAGAATGAATAAATGGAAAGGAGCTTCTGTATGGAGGAAAAGCTATAAACGGAGATATATTCTTCTCTCAGTAACAGGAATCCACATAAACCTTTACACTTTAGCCCCTACTTAAGAAGGTTGAGAGGAAAATAAGCAAACATTTTAGAAAAATCACAACATAGTGAATAAAAATTATATTTTGAAGAAAAAGGAATAAAAATCCCTGGGGAAAAAATAAACAAGAAAACATATTCTATAATAGTAAATTCCAGGATAGATTAAAAGAGAATTTTTTTAAAAAGGTACAGATTGGTCAAAAATCAGTAGACAAGGGGCAGCTGAGTGGCACAGTGGATAGAGCACTCACCCTGTAGTCAGAAGGGCCTGAGTTCAAATCCAGCCTCAGACACTTAATATTTACTTAGCTGTGTGACTTTGGGCAAGTCACTTAACCCCTTTGTCTTGCCAAAAAAATAGTAAGGGTCCTAGAAAAGAATACAGTAGATTTGAAGCTCAGAAATGTGGAAGGGGAAGAAAATTTGGCAAAATAAAAGCAAAAGACATCAACTTTGGAAGAATAGAGAATCAGACTAACCAACTGACCTTGAAGATACCATGTACAAGGAAAGTTTAAGCATCTTCCATCTCTCAAAAATAATGAAAATTTAATATTGTAAGTATCACATTGAGGAAAATAATGTAAGAAAATTGGCTAGAAGTATATAAAAAACTGAAAGCAAAGTTCTAATGGACAGAATTCCCATCCATTGGCAAAGAGATCCCCCTGAGACATTTCAGTGCCGAAAAACAATTTTAGAGTCAAGTAGTGCAGTGGATGTAGTGCTAAACTTGGAAGCAAGACCATCTTAGTTCATGTCCTTTCTCAGACATTGAGTGATCTAGAGCAAGTAACCACTAACGGCCTCAATTTTCTCATCTTTATAATAGGTATAATAATAATAATCCTACCAGACAGGGTTTAGTTGTGAAGATCAAATGAGGTAACGTATATAAAGAGCTTTGCCAATCTTAAAGTACTATATAAATGCTACCTATTATTATTAATAAGCAACCAAGTCCTTAGCTATGAAGGAAAGGCAGTACAAATATCCTAAATTCTATTCCTCATTTATATGATGTCAAATGAAAGAATGAAATTCTCTATTCTGAAATCAAATCAATCCACACCCAAAATAAGATCATGCAAACCTGAATCCTAGTAATAAAATATTATCTTTAACAAAGGAGAGGCATTTGAGTTATTAATCCAAAATGTAAAAAAAGATAAGCAGAGCATTTGACTTAACCAGTAAACCCAAACACAGGAAGTATATTGTTGACAGTTCTTATCCTTCCAGAGAAAGATGAGATTGTTAAAGAGAGAAAAGGAGTAATCACCAAAGGACAAAAGCACCTAAGAGGCTGACAAGAATTAGTGGAAGAAGAGAAGGAAGAGATGAATTCATATTCTTTAGACTAAAATCTAAATTCTCCTAAAGTGAATCTTTTTTTTAATGGAAGGGTTAACAAAGAAGTAATTCAAATGGAATATGAGGAGGCAAGACATAAAGAAAAGCTAGAGAGATTCTTCCACTTGACTTGAGTAGAAAGAGAAAATGGGGATAGAATTCCCTCAATCTCTCATTGAACATAGGGAGTTTCTGGTGAGCATGGAAAAAAGGGACAAAGGTCAGGGGAAATGGGCAGGGGAAATGTCTCTTTATAGAATGGGAAATGATGTAGTACCTCTGAAGCATGTTTCAATGGAATAGAGTGACAAGAATTCCATACCAGGTCCTTTCTCTAAGAAAGGACCCAGACTGCTAATGGGATAAGCTCCATAGCCAATAATTAAATCTTCATTGTGATCATGTACACTTTGGAAATTGACAAATGCTACAAATCATAATTTAATTTTTTGCTGTTGTTATTTATTATCTTAAGAAAATTATGGGGAAAATGGTAATAATGCATATTAAGCTTAAAAGTCTGCTTGCATGCTTCTCCCCCCCCCCATTAGAGAGCAAATTGTTTAACATTTACTAACATAACCCAGTCCTACTCCATAAGAAGAGATCTATGGACTTCTAATAGTGGTCAGCAACTGAGTAGTAAGGAAACACAGATTCAAAAGAGGTTATATTGGCCATAGAAAAGGTGAATGGTTAAGGCAGCTAGATGGCACAGTGGATAAAGCACCAGCCCTGGAGTCAGGAGTACCTGGGTTCAAATCCGGTCTCAGACACTTAATAATTACCTAGCTGTGTGGCCTTGGGCAAGCCATTTAACCCTATTTGCCTTGCAAAAAAAACCTTTAAACAAAAGGGTGAATGGTGATGGTAAAGTGAAGGAGGAAAGTTTGGGTTTCATAACTCAGGACATAAAACAACAAACCCCACTATCTCCTTCTTAAATTGACATTCATAGAAAGAAGTTGGTATAGGTACCAGAAACTTGTCAGTGATTAGTCAGATTAGATTAAGCAACAACCAGTAATGGATTTGAATATAATTCTTCTTGATTGAGACCAGCTCTCTGTTCACTACACCATGGTGTCTCCCTCAATGCATGCTTATTAAGTAATTGAGGAAATAATGAATCATGACTCCCTTTAATTGTACTTGAAGAGTTGGAGACTGCAGATATGGAATGTTGCTACATGCTCAAATGCAGTAACTATGTTTTAGGGATTTTCTTAACAAATATTTTTTGTTATGGGGAAGTGTATATCAGGAAGTGTCTAGGCTTTGAAACAAATGGTAACAATAAAATTTTTTTTGAACTGTATTAGGTTGGAATTATTTTAACTAGAATCCATGGCTTTTTTTCCCATATGATTTGGCATTCATTTTGCTCTTTGCTCTAGTGAGTAGGCATTACCATAAATAGGTAATACATAATTCCCACATTGATGTGTCTTCTCCCATTTCATTCTTTTACATTTAAGTTTTATTATTTGGTTTTTGCCATTTATATAAATAGAGTTTTAAACTTGTATAAGCCTAAGGCTTTTGTACAATCTTTAAATTCTTTGGCCTTTTCCTTTTTTTTTTTTTTTGGTAACCATTGAACCATATTTTACAACATTTTTTAAACCACTCTTCCATGTGCCTACCAGTATGTCTCTGGATCTCAGAATATATATTGATTTAATTTGAAGACTTTTATTAACTTTTTATTAGATTTTCTCTGCTGACCCTGCAACAAATTTTGGAGCATATGTTGCAATTATTTTTATGTTAATATTTTTGCATGTATTTATCATGAGTACTGTAATATATTATTGATTGCCTGTCTGGACTCCCTTAACCTTTCCCCAGGCGAGCATTGGAGGGGTGGGAGACAAGGAAGACAAATTCTCCCTTTGTACACCTAGGTCTCCAAGATCTCCATTTATTTATCAAAATACAAGTGCTTCCCAGTCTCTAACCCACTCCCACTCCCGTGGCACTTAGTAAAATAATCTGGTGCTCAAGGTTACTAGGTGATGAAGGTTCACAGCAGTTTCACACACAACAGTCCCTAACAATATATAAATTGACCAAATACCCCATCAAATGATTCTTCTGATTGCCTCAGTGTACACAGTAAAGCCAATTCTGCCACCTTTCCTAGGAGAGTCTGTAAACCATTTGTCCATTTGGCTGCATCTTCTTTTTGTCTTCTAGTTTCCTTTTTAGTGAGAATGCCCAGATTCTTACATATTAATTCCTCCAGTAGTATGTCAACTCATCTGTCATTTTATAAGCATGTTGGTAAATGTGATATGCTTATATTGATATCAATATTGATATTGATATCACATATCACATTTACCAAATAGCTAAATGCTTTTGATAGTCTAAAATAGGGTTTCTTAATCTGGGGTCTGTGAACTTCTAAATACTTTGATAACTATTTCAATACAATTAGTTTCTTGGGAATCCTGCATATTTAATACATATAAGAACATTATTCTGAGAAGTCCATAAGGTCTCTGGATCCAAAAAATGGTTGAACATCCAACATCTAAAATGATGTGATTCTTAGTGCTTAACCCATGTCATGTGGATCTAAAGGCCATTTTGTGTTCTTTCTTTCTTTGTTTGTTACATATAAATAATTCATCACTAAAGGGTTTCCAATCTAACTTAGATAGATTGGTGCAGCTGGAACTTCTGCCAAGCCTTTCTAGCAAGGGGCAACCTGTGAAAGCTTGGCCTTTGTTGACTTGAAGCCTGCTCTGCCACAAGGGGGCCTTGGAATAAGACTAGGTCTGCTAGTATCAGAAAATAGCATTTACAATGTCTATTCATGTTTGGTTTTCACTCTAGTATTGCTTTTCTTGGGGATGAAGGGGCATAACCCAAGGTAACTTTATCTGATTGTATTTTGATTGTATTTCGTTTTCACAGCTGTATCTGAGACTTCTATTTTATATACAACTCCATTTAGATGCCATTTAGGTATGGAAGGAAAAAATGTCATAAAAGGGAGGAAAGAACTTGTCCAAATCAATCTGATTCCTTTTTTAAAAATTTTTATTCTTTTAGTTTAAAGTCCTACATTTTCACATGCACAAATGCAGAGGTACACACATACACACAAATATGAGGAGCAAGAATGTAATAAAATAGTTTTATGAGTTAAAAAGAACTGTAAAAAGTTAACTCAGTGACAGGGACAAAACTTAGAAGACAGTGAAAAAGTGGAAGAATGCCAGAGAGAGGGGACATAGGTAAAAGAGGGGGGGAGAGAGAAGAAGCTTCAATGTCAGCTCTTAAGTCCTAGGGTAAAAAAATGTCTCTGGCAATTCTGAATCAAAATCCACATTTTTTTTTCTATGTCCCTTTGATTCCAGCAACTTCAATTGGGAGAAGTTATGATAATAGTTTAATGAACTGGTTTGATATTCAGAAAATCTTTTGAATGTTTTCTTATTCATTGTAAACTAAGGTAAGTTATGAAAAATAAGCAGGGGCAGCTAGGTGGCACAGTAGATAGAGCACTGGGCCTGGAGTCAGGAGTACCTGAGTTCAAATAGGGCCTCAGACACTTTATAATTACCTAGCTGTGTGGCCTTGGGCAAGCCACTTAACCCCATTGCCTTGCAAAAAAAAAACCCTAAAAAAAAGGTGAAAGGCATCAGATGTACCTCCCTGAATGTCTTGAGTTGTTAGTGTAAAAAGTGCTTCTTCTACCCTCAGAATTGCTTTCCTTCTAATCTGCAGCACAAAGACCTAGAACAAATGTGCTAAGGTAATAGAACGCGTACAAATGAACTATCTTGTTTTTCATTTTTTTCTCCAATAGCCTGACAACAGTCTTGATTCCAGAATATGCTTCTATGATGTTGAAATGGACACAGTCACAGTCTTCGACTTCAAGACTGGACAAACTGATAGAAAAGAATCATTCTCCTATATAGGAGAAGAAAATAAAAAGTAAGAAATCTTGGTTCAGGTATATTGAACTATTTAATTTTTAGGATATTATTATCTACCATTTCCCAACTTCTAGACAGTATTTATTGTTTAAGAACTTTTTTTTGCATTTCCCTATAGAGACAAGCATTAGTCATGTGTCATCTAGACTCCCACCAGAAGGTGTAATAATAAAAGTAATACTAATTGATATTTATATGGTTCTTTACAGTATTATATACATACAGAAATATGTTTGTACCATAAAATATTATATATGTGTGTGTGTGTGTGTGTGTGTGTGTGTGTATAATTTGAACTTCACAATAATCATGTGAGTTAGGTACTGTATATACTATTTCTATTTATAGATTAAGAAACCGAGTTACAGAGAGGCTAAATTATTTGCCTATAAAAACCAGATACTCAGTGTCAGAGGTAAATTCAAATCTAGTTTTGTATGACTATAACCCTCTCTGTTGTGCTACACCATCTCTAGAGAAAGAAGCCTGAAACGGCTGCTGAGAAGAATCTGTGGGTATAGATAAGGGCCAAATAGAACATTGCCTAGTTATTGATACTAGACTTAATAGAACATAATATTCCAGATGAGACCTGGTTAGAGCTGAGTACAAGCAAAACTCTCACCTCTTCTTGTTCTGGACTGCCTACTTCTTATAATCTAGCCTGTGATTACAGATAATGCAACAAGATGGCACAGTGGATAGCACTCTGGATCTGGAACCAGGAAGACCTGAGTTCAAATTCAGCTTTGGACACTTACCAGATATATGACCCTGAAAAAGTCACTTAATCTTTGTTGGCCTCAGTTTCCTTGACTGTGAAATGGGGATCTTGTTCTTAGCAAGGACAGCATGAGAAACTTTTTCAAAATTCCTTGCTAAAATCCATTCACCTCGCTTTCATTCCCCTCATCTGGAATATTTTGTTCTATTAGGGCAAGTATCATATACTAGGCAATGCTCTATTTGGCTCTTATCTATTATAGTTCAGGGGCACAGTCGTGTACAGATTCTTCCCAGCAGCAATTTCAGGCTTCTTTCCCTAGAGAGATGGTGTGACATAATAGAGAGTCATGTAAAATTGGGTTTGAGTTTACCTCTGACACTGAGTATCTGGTTTTTATAGGCAAATAATTTAGCTTCTCTGAAACTTGGTTTCTTAATCTGCATTCTTCTGATAATACTCTCCAAAAAAATAAAAAGAAGAAAGAAAAAGAGGAATGCAGTATAGTGGCTATGACTGACATTGCTGAAACCATGCTAGTTAAGGATTGACATAAACTCTCCTTTTCATAACATTCACTAAAATTTCCCTAAGGAATCTAAATAAAGACACCAAAACCCAGATGGGCTAAATAGTTTATCTGACATTTCGTGGCTAGTTCAAAGGGAAGCTGGTATCAGACTGTCATCTCCTAATTCAGTGCTTTTTTCTTAGCATCTTAGTATCTTAGGGGCTAAATATCTTATTTAGGTCTAGCTCTCTTTGAAAAGAAGAAAACATATAGGTATATATTAAAATGATTGTATATAATCATTTCAAAATTTCAAAAATTTCTTTTCAATTTAAGTACAAATATTTTATTCTTTTTAGCACTGCTTTTTGTCACCTCTTTCATTGTCATTATCTGCTTCCTTATCTTCCCACAATGTCATTTTCTTTTTTTCTATATAAATATATATTGATACCTTTTTTACCTCACCTAAATTTTCTCCTATACCCCATGTACAAGGAAACCATAATTTATAATAGAATTTTTTAATTGGGAGGAGGAAGAAGAGAGAGGAAAAAACTCAGCAATCCGGAATTACTCTAGTAATACATCAAAAAAAATTCTGACACCATATACAATATTCTACACCAGTGGCTCTTCCCCCTCTACACTCTCCCACCACCTTGCATAACCACAGGGGGATGGGAAAGTGTTTTTTCATATTTCTTTTTTAGAAGCTAAGCTTTCCACAATGTCATTTCCAGACTGCTCCCTGACAAAAAATGTGATCATAAACTATTTTTTTATCCACACCATTTGGGGGGGGGTAGGAACAGTCGCAATCAAGGTGGGACAGGGTGGTTTAGTGGATAGAGCACTGGCATTAAAGTCAGGAAGATGGTAGTTCAAATCTATCCTCAGAGACAGCACTAACTAGCTGTGTGACCTTGGGCAAGTCACTTAGCCTTGACTGCCCCACACCTAGCGCCACCTCCAGTTGTCCTGGTTCATATCTGACCACTGGACCCAGATGGCGCTGGAGGAGAAAGTGAGGCTGGTTACTTAGCACAGCACTTCCTCATTCAGATTCAATTCACGTGCATGTCATGGCTTCACCTCCCTGATGTCATGGTCTTCGAAAGCGAAGGACAAACGTCTTACTGGTCTTCACTTCATAAGCTGCTCCTTATATTATTTCTTGTAGTGATAAGTCATATTACACCTATTGTATAAACTAGTATTCCATTTATTTTCCTCAAATTTGCCGATCTTTGAAACTTGAACCTTCCTGAGCTGTAGCTTCAGATATTGCCCAGCAGAGTTCACTGTACAACTGAATGTTGTACTAAGAGATCATGGGAAAGGAAAATTCTCTGATCCTTAGCCTCAAAGCAAGATTACTCTTAGAGACAATGTGACTTAATAAAGCATTGGTCTTGGATTCAAGGAGAGTTTACCTCATTTCAAATCCCAGCTTTTACACTTATTTGACTCTTAGATAGCCTTAGAAAAAAATTGACTCTTGGAAAGTCTCTTAAATTCTTTCAGCCTCAATTTCCCATCTGTAAGACTGGTATATTAATACCATTAACTTTTCTTTCAAGGTACATCTAATATCAAATGTAATCATGTTCATAATATGTTAGGAAGCTTGAAAGTGCTATATAAATGCCCACTATTATTATTATTACATCATTTCAGAGAAACATCTGTTATTTTTTAAAAAGTTTTGTTTCCTCAAAAATGAGGATTTCTTTATACCCAGCAGAATAGAAAACAATGTACATAAAACTGTAAATCATCAGTAGTTAGAGCTTTATTTTATTCCAAAGAACATAGATTTAATATGTATCTTTCAAAAGCTGTCCTACTTATCTGTGATTCCTTTTGACACTCTGTCTCTGCTGTGCATTTTAAAGAAGTTCTTCAATAAACTTTCCTTTTTTTTTTTGGCAGCCCTATCCTTATTCTGCTTTCCCTTCTAGCTCTACCTGCCTCATCCTATTGAAAAAAAAGAAAAATAAAACCTTTGTAGAAAATAGATATAATCAAGAAAAACAAATTTCCATATAATTAATGTCCAAAAAGTTATGTCTCATTCTGCATTTTAGTCACCCCTCTGTTAAAAGACATGCCTCATCATCAGGATTCTAGAATCAGGGTTGGGCATTGCAGTGATCAGATATCTTCAGTGTTTAAAATTTACTTTTTTTTAGATAATTTTTTTCTTTTGTATTTTCTTTATTTTTTTTTTAAAGATTTCATTTTGAGTTTTATAATTTTTTAAAATTTATTTTTTTATCATCATTTAAATATTTGTTAATATATAAATTGTCCTGACCCTGCTAACTTTACTCGGCCACAGTTCACACAATTTCTCTGAAACTATTTCTTTAGTCATTCTTATATAGCATTTCATTGCATTCATATGCCATTATTTGCTCAATCACTATCTAATAAGTGCTTACCTCTTTATTCTAGTGTTCTCATAAACATCTAAAAGGATATAGAAATAAATCTATTACAGTGATGGTTATAATCTAAATTTAAACTGTATAATTAATTACTATACAAAAGTATAACTACAATAATGTATATAAAGTGCTAGTGTAAGGTGTTTTATAAATGCCTACTATTATTATATCATTCCAGATAAACATCTAATGTGCTCTTTTAAATTTTTTATTCTTAATTTAACAAACACCAATTTTCATAATTTTATTAATTTTTGCCAAAAATAATAATAACCATTGTAAAACATAGAGTCTAAGTATGTAAGTTGGTAAGAGTTTATATTATATTACTATATAGTTTGGGCCTTGTTGAAGTTCATGAAGTAATGTAATAGTATTTCAGATATTTCTTCTTTTTTTCCATCTAGAAATCCTATTTTGGGGGATCTGAGATTACTTGATCATGTTCCAATCAGTCACTTCTGGGATCAGAGTGAGCCAAGACTTTTTGTATGTGAAGCAGTCCAGGAAGCTATTACTCCCCATCAACAATCTGCTGAAAAGAAACAACCACCCATGGAAAATTCTAGCAGCATGGTACTCCTCTTGTGTGTCTTATTGACTTAGTCTTGCAAGGAACTAGTGTCATTTGAGAATGTGATTTGTGAGTATGAAAGTAGGCAGTCCAGAGAGTGCTAATAAAAGGAATGGTTTCAGAGAAATTGTATGAACTGATAACTGAGTGAAATGAGCAGAATCAGGACAATTTACATATTTACACAATATTAAAATGATGATACTAAAAAAGTAACTTTTATACATTGAAGTGATTGAGTGATAAAGATTATTTTATTTGTAGCATTCTGAATTCACCATGAGAAAAAGAGTAAAGATTGGAAGTTGTTGGTTGTAAAGATCAAATTGAAAGATCAACAAAGCATTGATAAGGGGTTTAGAGAGGTGAACAACCATTTGACCATCATTTTTCTTGGTCCTGTTTTCCTCCTGATTGATTTGATCCTGCCAACAGCTTCAGAAATGGAAGAAAATGGGGTACAACTAACATTAGCCAATTTGTGACATTGCCATAAAGACATGAAAATTAGGAGTAGTTACTTTATTGATCTGAAGCTTGAAAGAGGCAAATTTGAGGAAAATAAATGGAATTACTAGTTTATACTATAGGTGTAATATGACTCATTACTATAAGAAGTGAAGACCAGTAAGATCTAGCCTCTTCCATCATCTATTCTGGAGCAAAATGGAACTGAGAGGTAAACTGAAAAAAAAAAATATTCAGCAAAACTCATGCAGTTTATTCCTGTAGTGAGACACTCAGAGCCTCTTTCAAAGCCTCTTGAATTAAGTTCTTACCCTTATTTATACATAATTCTAAAAAACTTGTATATGTTATTTCCCAGTCCTTAATAGATTAGAAAAGTTAGGAAGGAGAAGGCAGATCTGTTAGTGGAAGACACACCAATATCAATGAGAGGTGACAACCAACAATCTGACAACGAAATGGAAGGACTAAATTAGACATTTAGTTAAAGGGTGCATATCCCCACAGTAAGCCTCTGGGAACATTATTGTAATACATGTAGTATATAATTATTATAAAAATCCCAAATAACCAAGAAAAGGCTAATTTATATCCACTGTAATACATTTTAAGAAGGCAGAGAATTTGGTAATATAAATTAGAATTTCAAATGAAATAAAAATATTTGGGTACTTACACGTTTCAAAGTTTTCGAAGATCACACAATATAGAGAATCTTAACTCCTTGTAAGTATATTGGGTCAATTCACAGAAGGCAAATTTTGCCCTTCCACAAAATATTTATTTGTATTTAGAAGGTTCAAGTTTCAAAGATTGGCAATAGATTATTATGTTGGATGTATCTTCCAGACTCAATAGTGAAGTTCTTACATAATGTAATCTCAAATATCTTATTGACATATTGTTTTCCTATATGGCAGACAGTGGAAAGGGTTCTTTTTTATGTTTTAGTGATTTGATTGATGTTTGCAATCCCATTCTTTTCCAAAAATAATGTCTCTTTTCAATTTTCTTTTATTCACAATTTCTCACCTGAATGACTTCTTACAATTTCAGGATTTGTTAGCTGTTAGAGAGGTAATTTTGTACTAGATATTAGGGTCTACAAATCTTGTAGAATTTTTTATTTTTATATAGTTAGAAGGATCCCTGGAAGTCAACTAATCTAACTAACATTTCATTTTATTTTTTAACTTAATTTTTAATCAGTGCTATTTTACATCCCACCCTGAATCAAGAAAGGAAAAAAAAAAACCAGAATGCCTGTATATAATGTCCATGTCCAAAAAACATGTCTTAATCTGCACTCTAAGTCAATCATCTCTATCAGGAGGTGGCTAGTATGTTTCCTCCTGAGTCCTCTGGAATCATTATTGATCATTGTGATGATCAGAGTTCTATTTAAGTATTTTAAAAGTTTGATTTTACAATATTGTTGTCATTATACAAATTGTTCTAGTCAAGCGTTAACTTCACTTTACCTCAGTTCATGAATATCTTCCCAGCTTTCTCTAAAATCATCCATGTCATCATATCTTATAGTACCATAGTATTCTATCACATTTATTCATCATAACTTATTCAGTCATTCCCTTATTGATGGGAACTTGCTTAGGTTTATCATCACAAAAGAAGACGCCATAAATATTTTTGCACATCCTTAGTTTAGAGTTTGTTTTGCTTAGGACTATTGCCTTATTTGATTTACCCTTCCTCTTATTCTCCCATCTTCCCCTTCTGTATCCCTATTTGACATGAGTATTAAGTTGACACTCCTGTGGAATAAAATATATTTCCATACTCAACTCTGTGTATGTGTGTGTGTGTGTGTGTGTGTGTGTGTGTGTGTGTGTGTGTGTGTGTGTGTTCTCTCCTTTAGACCAATTCAGATGAGAGTAAAGGTCAAGCGTTAACTGTTCATCTATTTTCATGTTTCTATAGATGTACTTGTGAATCTCAATTATGTGAAATACTTTAACCCCAATTCCATCTTCTCTTTTTTTTATTCCTCTTTCCTTCCATTTTTTTAAACCACTTTTCCATCCTCTGTCTATTTAGATTTTCTCTTTTATCTTTGATGGCATTCTGAGGGGGCACATGTATCATCTTCCATATATCTCTTAAGTTTTGGTTTTGCACTTCAAAGTTTCTATTTAGTTCTGTTCTTTTCATCAGAAATACCTGGGTATACTCTGTTTAATTAAAGGGCAATTTTTTTTCTCCCCTGTAGGATTATACTCAGTTTGCTGGGTAAGTTATTTTTGGTTGTAAACCCAAATCCTTTGGCTTCTGGAATATCATATTCTTAGCTCTCTATTCCTTTATAGTAGTGGCTGCTAAATCTGCTGCATTCCTGACTGTAGCTTCTCAGCTCTTAAATTCATTCTTTCTTTCTCTTATGCAGCATTTTTATTTTGACCTTGAATTTCTAGATTTGGGCTATAATGTCCCTAGCAGTTTTTATTTGGAAATTTCTTTCAGAAAGACATTGAATCCTTTCTACTTCTTTGCCTTCTAGTTCTAAGAGATATGAGCAATTTTCCCTAAAGAGTTTTTTGAAATATGATGTTTAGGTTTTTCATTTGTACTTGGCTTTCAGGTAGCCCAGTGATTCTTAAATGATCTTTCTTCATTCTCTTTTCTAGGTCAGTTGTTTTTGCTGTGAGATACTTTATATTTTCTTCCATTTTTTTCAGTCTTTTGATTTTGTTTTAATATTTCTTGTAGTCTTGGAATTTTTATCTCTTCTTTGGGCCCTTCCAATTTTCAGGAAGTTTTTTTTAGGCAAGGTTTTGTGTCTTGTGTCAAGGTATTAAATCCTTCTCCAGTTCTTACTTCCATTGCTTTCACTTCTTTTCCAGTTTTTTTACAAACTTTTATTTATAAAAATATTGTAAACCCTTTTTAAAACTCTTACTTCATCTCTCCCAGGAAGTCTAATTGAATTGTTCCAAAGTTGAGTTTTTCTTGCAGTCTTTATATGTGGATATTTTGAAGTCATTATTTTCTGGGTTTACATCTTTACCATCCCTGTCATTGTAATAGTTCTTCATGGTAGTATTCTTTTTTTTTTTTATTTACTTTTTTCCCATCCCATTTCCTGACTAGGCTTTATCTTAGGGTCATACTCTACAACTCATTTAGAGGGAGTATTGGGGCTTAGCTTGTATATTGCTTTCACAAAGCATTTAATGTTGTGTTATTCCAGAATCTCTGCTGCTTTCATAAAGCATTGAATGTTGTGTTATTCCAGAAGCTCAGGGCCTAATCAGGTAGAAGACATTCAAAATAGTCTAATTCAGGGCAAAGTCTTATTCTTGCCCTTTTGGTCTGGGCTCTGCAAATTCCTCACTTGGGTTTTGGTTGGAACAATATACCTGTATGCTTGATCCTATACTCAGCTATCAACAGTCAGCTGGAAAACTGTGTTGGTTCAGAATGAAAGAATTGTTCTGGGATTCCTGCCTGTTTATTTCTCTGAAGCTTCCTCTGAAGTCTAGGATAGGAAATAGAACTAAGATTCCATTCAACTCCCGTAGTCAGAGCATATAACTGTGGTTTGCTCCTTGAAACTCAGTATACAGTTTAAGGCCTGCAATGGCTCCTCCTCTGTAATACTACCCCTGAGTATAGGTCCCTTCCATATTCAGTCCTGGATCTATGACCCAGAATTGGGTAGTAGGAAATAAAGCTACCAGTCAGCATTCTATATAAATTAAAAGAATAGGTGGACTTCTTATACTGCATATGGGGGAAAATCTACTCCAGAAGCATATACTTTAATTTTTTAAAATAAATTTTTCCCAATTGCATATAAAAAATTTTAACATTCATTTAAAAATTTTTTGAGTTCCAGATTCTCTCTGCCCCTTCTCCTTCCCCCTGTCCCCCATTTATTATTTTTTCAAGTGACTGAAGACATCAGCAAGTAACCCTCTATCTATGTCTACCTCCTTGATCACTACAATATTTTGATATGAAAGAACTATATACACATCAAGGGTATCCTTGAAAAAGAGATGGCAACAAGTAATTTCCTTCCAGATTTTTCTTCTAGAAGTTTATGACTTCAGTTACTTAATTTCGTGAAAGTCATTCAGTTGATAAATATTTACCTGCTTACCAGGTATCAGTACTGCTAAGGAGACCATGGTCTAATCGAGGAGATGGCAGGCGAAAACAATAGACATAAAGCAATAGATACATAAAGCAATACATACATACATACATACATACACTTATAAACCTCTATATGTGTGTAAATCCATATATGAACTAGTCAGTAGAGGGAAGGCATTAACAAATACGAGAAAGCAGGACTACATCTGTGACTTGAAGGAAGCCAGCAAACAGAGATGAGTAAGGAAAGCCTTCCTGGGATGGAGAGTGAAAAGGGCCCAGAATCAGGATATGGAATGTCTTAGGTGAAGAGTGGTCTGGAAGCCAATAACACTGGATCAAAAAGACTGTGAAGTGGTGTGAGAAGATTAGGAAGGAGGACCCTGGGTTATAAAGGTGTTTTGACTGCCAAACTGGATTTTAGATTTAATCCTGGAGGTATGATAGGCATGGAGTTTATTGGGTAGGGAGATGACCCAGTCAGACTTATAATTTAGGAAGATTAGGGTGACCCAACAGAAATCTGGCATAAGAATCCAGGCAGGAAGAAATGAAGGTCCACTCTAGGGTGGTGGCAAGTATCATAGGAGAGAAGGGGTGTATTCGAGAGATGGTAGGAAACAACAGACTGCCGGCACTTCTTGGCAACTGATGTTGTGTTGATTGCAACAAAACTTGTAACAATGCAGTACCTCCTCAGTGAGATCCCCAGTCACTTAAAAAACAATTTGGCCAGCTATACAGGAAAAATAAATTAGATGAAGAGTACATATTTTCAAATTATGACATACTGTTAGGTGATCATCAGTACCTATGTCTTGAACAGGTAGGTACTGTGACAATATATTGTTCTTTTCCCAGAATTAAAAAGGATAACTATATCATGTTATATTTAATTTAGAAAATTATGCAAGCTCTTCAGTGATTTCAAGGGAGATTTTTATCTCACTGTGACAAAAATTTCTTTTTTTTACACTAATATTCTCTAATACTATATGGCTAGAAATCATGATCTCAGAAGAATTCAATTTCAGGTGTTTGAAAGGGCAATAATAAATATAAGTAGATTGTAGCAAATTACCAGTGATGATTGGTATGTGACAAGTATCACACTGAAGGGTGTGTATGACTAAAAGAAGTGAGTTAGTCTTATTAGAGAGTAAGGGAGAACAGATAGACAATCCAAGTATTGCACTGGATTCACTCATCTGTCAAAATACATATATAATAACCATATAATTATATACATACATATAAATATATATATATAGATATATCTTTTGTAAAAATAGAAGAAGACCTCTGGTGTCTGGGGTATGTCTGTGTATACAGAATCTATGAAAAGGAAAAGAATGAGAAGGTCATGGATTGTAATTCACCAACTAGTCTGAAATCAGTGAGATCATGTATGCATGGAAGGAAAACAAGCAAAAGAATTGATATTCATTTGGGAAAAAAATCAGAAAAAAAGACCCAAGTTTACTAATGTTTCCTCTATTCAGAAAGATCATTCCTTTTGCTCTGAGAAAAAAATGTAGAATGATATTTTGACCCTTTACTTTAATGCTGCCTCTTTGTGTCTTTTTGTGTGTGTGTGTGTGTGTGTGTGTGTGTGTGTGTGTGTGTGTGTTCTTGCCTTTTAAGTATCTCATTTAAACCAAACCAATACTTTTTCTCCCTCTTCCAGGCAGAAGTTTTGATTATATCATTCTTCAGCACTGAAGAACATGGCCTCTTGCTTCAAGACAGTTTTCCACGGCCTTCTGCCTACCAGGCTCTTCTGGGTATTGAAGTGCCACATTATTACTTCACCAAAAAAGTGAGTCATCCATTGAAAAGATTAGCTTTCTGATTTTTTATTTCCCTGGTGAAGCCTTGATCAATAACAATTCTTCCATTATTCTGAAATATGAATTGGTTCTGAAGTGTTTAACTATTTTTTTGAAGACTGAGTGCCAGGATTTAGTTTAGTTTTTTAATTTTAGTTTAGTTTAGTTTTTTTTTTTTGCAAGGCAATGGGGTTAAGTGGCTTTCCCAAGGCCACACAGCTAGGTAATTATTAAGTGTCTGAGGCCAGATTTGAACTCAGGTACTCCTGACTCCAGGGCTGGTGCTCTATCCACTGCACCACCTAGCCACCCCAATGAGTGCCATGATTTAGGACTCAAAATGTACAACAAATAGTGGGGGTGTCTATGTCATAGACAGCTATACATTGTTGGTCTGTTTTAGATTTGGGAGGAGTGAGGCATTGGTTCTATGTCTGGGGCAGGTAGAGTGGTAGAGTGGAGAGAAGGCTCACCATCCAGAGAGGCTACATCTTAAACCTTACTGGGACAGATCATTTAATCGTTCTATGTATTAGTTTTATCATCAGTAAAATGGGAACAATTCTATGATACCTACTTCTAGACCTGTTGTGATGCTTCAATTTAATATTATTTAGAACGCAACATGAAAATCTTGATGGGTTCTCCAAGTGCCAGCTATTCTCTACCCCAGTTTTGCTGGTATTAAACTCTTTGATCTCGGGGAAAGGTTTCTACTCTCTAGATCCTTGGTTTCCTTAATTTTTCAAATGATGGAGTTGAACTCAGGTACTCCTGACTCTAGGGCTGGTGCTGTATCCATTGCGCCACCTAGCTGCCCCTCTTTATTCTCTTAATAGAAAAAAAAGGTTTTAAAAATTGATGTAAGCCTTTGCCTGCCTGTTAGGATGAGGTACTTTATAATCAATTTAGGGAAAATCTCTACCATAACTAGAGTCAAGTATCCAAAATGATTCTTCAGCTATCCATCATAGTTCTTTCCAGAAGTCACTAAATGGTTAGCATGAAATGGTTTTCATCAGAAAGATGTAATTTGATCCCTTAATTTGTGAGACCAATCTGCTTTGCTTAAACTGAATTATGTCATAATGTTTCATTATAGATGAGGATATATATTCTGAAAAAAAAACCTATACATATATTCAGCCTAGCCTAATTTTCTCATGTCAATAGATGAAAAAAAAAACATTCAACAAAAATGACCGAAGTCTTTACATTTTAGAATAATACTTGCAAAGAAAATATCAAATTAGATTGTGCTTATAGATATCTTGGGTAAGTGAAAAAAATAGTGAAATTAACTGAATAAAAAAGTATGCTAGTCTTTGTCTCTTAAACTTTTTGTTCATAGTATAAATAGAAATGGTATCATTAGATAGCATCCATTGGAATGTCTTTTATTTTTTTCTTTGTGCCTTTTTCCACCTCTTTGAATTAGAAACCGTAAAAAAAATATTGGTTACTCTTCGTGTATTTCATTCATCACTTTTCATCATTCCTAAACAGCATATCTTTTTTTTCTTATTTATACATTACTTGTTTTTCTCTCCTCTTTTCTCACTTTTCCTTTTTCATTTTCCACTGTTCATAGTTGTTGTTCCACAGAGGATGTATTTATAAAGCATTTGTAAGTATACATTGTCATGTTTGTTTGTTTTGTAGTTTGTATTTTTCTGTTTTTTCTAAATTTTTTATTTTAAATTGCATCAGTCTCCTGTTTGATAAATTCTTATGTTTAACAACCATGCCTAGTTTTAACCATATGTTCGTAGAAACTAATATGAAAATTTTTCTTCATTTGAGGTGGTATAACTCAATTGAAATTTAATTGAATGTCTTATAATTTCTAGCTTTATACTTGATATATGACTTTGAACAAATTAATTTAACTTATATTCTTCAGGTTCCCCTTTTATAAAAGAAATCATTATTAGTCATTTGCCTCACAAAATGATTTTGAGGAGTAACAAAAGAGAATAGAATGCCTTTTTTCCTAAATTATATTAGGCTCTGTCCCAGTTATCAGCTCAATATTTCTGGTTTGGTTCAGCCTTATTGCCTTTCACTTTAGATAGGAGTTAAGGAACTAGGGAAATATGAAAGAATGAATGAAAAGGCATTTATCAAGTGCATCTTATGTGCCAGGCACTGTCCTGAGTTGTAGGGATGCAAATACAAAAGCAAAGGCAGTCCTTGCCTTCAGAGAGCTTTTCTACTGGGGAAGTTGCATAAAGATGGGAGTGGAAGCCCAGGTTGGGTACATGGTTAGGAAAGTTAAAGGGATGATGTGCTGACAAGGGAATAGAAAGGAGAGTAGATGAGGGAATAGATTAGCATATAGTGATTTGATTCTGGTTCTGGAACTGAATCTTGTCAGAGGAGGAAACTGCTAGACACAAGGTTGAGGGTTGAGAGGTTAAAGGATATGTGTGTAGCAGGACATGAGAAATGTAAAATATGATGGAACACAGATGTGGCAGGTTTTGTGAGGGATTTGAGAGAAGTCCTATTTTTAATATTATGAAATATTTTCTGACTGTAATGTCTCAGAAGATGAGTGTGAGCGCAGCCAGTTGGTGAAATGGAGAGAGCACTGGCCCTGGTGTCAGGAGGACCTGAGTTCAAATCCTGCCTTAGACACTTAATAATTAGCTAGTTGTGTGACCTTGGACAAGTCACTTAACCTCCTGCCTTGCAAAAACTTAAAAAAAAAAGATGAGTGTGTAGTGGAGAGAGGGTTGTACTTAAGAGTCAGGAACCAGACCCTGGGTTACAGTTCTACTTCTGACACTTGACTAGCTGTGGGACCAGGGGTAGTCATTTAATCTTTTTCAGCTTTAGTTTCCTCATCTCTAAAATGGTAAAAGAAATATTGCCTGTTTCTCTGCCTCACTGGATTGTACAAGGATTAGAGGAATGTACCTAAAGCAGTTTTCAAACCCTAAAATACTATGATATCAATGAAATCTACATTATTGTAGATAGCAAATTAAACTTGAAAATAAATTTTTCTCACCTGTAGAGGTAAGTCTGTGAGCTTTAGTGATAACTAAAGTTGTTTTGTCGCTTTACTGAGACTTTCACTGACATGATTCCAATTTATCTCTTAATCTTCTAGTTTCTTCTTTCCAATTTATCCATAGTTACCACATTATGGGCAAAATCTTATTCACTTTTCCTTGTCATAATTCAGAATTCTTCAACCGCTTAATATTTTGAACTCTGAGCATCTCTTCTCAGACTAGGATTTCCATTATAACATCATTTGCTCATGTTCCTTCATTCCTGCTGAAATGATTCTTCATTTGCATCATCATCTCAACCACTCTCTTCTCCCCACCCTCTTCCAAGAAATTGGTTATCAATTTCAACAATATTCTCAATAGCTTTCTAAAATCCTTTACTCACCCTAATCTTGTACAGGGCCTGCTATTTCAACTGCCAATCTTTGGTAATTTTTACCATCAACGTGTTTTATTTCTATTCAGAGGAATAGAGCATTGCTTAGAGCAAGTTATTAAATCATGTGGATTGAAATCTGCAAAGTCATTCACACTGTTACTCAAAGATCCTTTTATGCATCTTTTTTCAATTAAAAATGGAAAAATAACCTTTATTTAGCATAGAAAACAATACATGAGTTTATGGGATTTACTATCCTGATTTTTCCTAAAAACTTCTACAACAAAAACTGTAACTCTACTAAAGTTTTCCAAATGTGTGTTCCAACAGGAAATAGATATTTATGGTTTGGCAATTACAGTGACATAGACTATTTCAGATTAAAATTCATTTACTTACAACTCTATAGTGAAAATCTTGCCCATATTAATCTTTGATCCACTTTCAGTAGATGTAGAAATATATAATTTGAATTATACTCATATTTAATGCAAATGTCCAGTAAGCATAATAAATGAGTGAGTTTTTTTTATTGTTGTTTTGTTTTTTTCAAAGGATCTCGTCAACTCATAAAAGTAGTTTTTAGGAATGCTTTATTTTATTTATGGTGTTTAATCAAAAGATGATCCTCTTGAAAATAAAAGTCAAGGGATCTAGGGCCTGATATAAATAATTTCAACTATTTACAACATATTCAATTAATACTTCTCATCACAAAGATCCCAAGAATGAATGTGGGGGCAAACACTATTTAATTGAGTGATAGCATCTATGTTTATTTCAGACATGGACTTGAATCCTTAGCATATGTCTTTGTCAAGGGAATTAGAAAACTAAGGTCAAATTTGCTGCTCCTTGTTTATAAAGGACCATGGTTTCTCCCTGCTGTCCATGAATCCTAGAAAATAAACTGCCTCAATTATTGCTTATTCAAAATTACATTTTTATATAGCTATTTAGTACCTGATAAATAAAAACAACTACAAGTAATTTATTTTTGAAAATTATTTAACATGAAATTATACAAATAAAATTTGATAAACATCAATCCATATTTGTCATAACACAGATAGCAAAGGACAAAGCAAAAACAAGAAAACTGAATTGACTTCTATGTACAGTTAGTCACTGTTGTGTCATGTATATTAAAAAGTCTTTTTAAAAATAGTCAGCCAGGGGCGGAACCAAGATGGCAACAAGAACAGATCTTGTCTTAGGTGCTCTCTCATAAAACTTATAAGCTAAGGACTCTAACAAAATTTTCAAGAGACAGAACCCGGGGTTGGAGGGGCAGCCTGCCAGAAGGGTGGCCCGCCAGAGCAAAAGAACTTCAGCCTCCTGGAGGCAGCCCCAGGGCACTGAGAGCTGGGCTCAAAGCAGCAGGGGGGTTTCCTGAGCTACGCATCGGTGAGTATCAGGCACAAATTGGGGGAACAGCCGGGGAACCTCTGCCAGAGTGAGCACATGAAGCCCAGACCTCAGGGCACACAGAGAGCAGCATGGCCGGAGCTAGTAAGCAAGAGCCCCCAGGGCATGAGCCCATTGAGTTGAGGGAGGGGAGTGAAGAGAGAGAGAGAGAGAGAGAGAGAGAGAGAGAGAGACTGCCGAGCTGTGTCCTCTACCCCTGGAACAGGACTCTGGGGCTCTGACCACATTCAGATCCCATAGAACAGCAGGGGCCCCCTCCACCTCAGCCCCGTGGCCGAGGTGGGGGGCGTATATGGTCATTCACAGACAAGGAGGGAGGACAGAGCCTCACACACTGAGACCCTTGTGGGAATGTCCCAAAAGCTCAGGAAGCACTCCAAAACCAGGCTCAGGCTGGGAAAATGAGCAAGCAGAGAAACAAGAACACCGTTGAGAAATATTTTTCCAAGATGAGGAAGCACAAGCTCCTGCATCTAAAGACTCCAAGAAAAACAGAAATTGGGCTTAGGCTATGACAGAGCTCAAAAAAGACTTTGAAAATCAAATGAGGGAGTTAGAAGAAAAACTGGGAAAAGAAAGGAGACAGATGCAGGAAAAACATGAAAATGAAGTCAGCAGCCTAGTCAAGGAAATCCAAAAAAATGCTGAAGAAAATAGCATGCTAAAGACTAGCTTGGGTCAAATGGATAAAACAGTTCAAAAAGTTATTGAGGAGAAGAATGCTTTAAAAAGCAAAATTGGCCAGATGGAAAAAGAGATAAGAAACCGCCCTGAGGAGAACAAATCCTTCAGACAAAGAATAGAACTCAGGGAGATTGATGAATTTACGAGAAACCAGGACTCAATACTTCAAAACCAAAAAAATGAAAAATTAGAAGAAAATGTGAAACATCTCATTGAAAAAACAACTGATATGGAAAGCAGACTTAGGAAAGATAATTTAAAAATTATTGGAATACCTGAAAGTCATGATCAGGACACAATTTTCAAAGAATTACTACAGGAAAATTTCCCTGATATCCTAGAAGTAGAGGGCAAAATAGAAATGGAGAGAATCCACCGATCCCCCCAAGAAAGAGATCCCAAAAAACCAACCCCTAGGAATATTATAGCCAAATTCCAGAACTACCAAATCAAAGAGAAAATATTACAAGCAGCCAGAATGACACAGTTCAAATATCATGGAGCTCCAGTCAGGATCACACAGGACTTAGCAGCAACTACATTAAAAGCTCGTAGGGCTTGGAATATAATATACCGGAAGACAAAAGAGCTTAGAATGCAGCCAAGAATCCACTACCCAGCAAGGCTGAATGTCCTTTTCCAGGGAAAAAGATGGACTTTCAGTGAACCAGGGGAATTTCAAATGTTCCTGTTGGAATGGCCAGAGCTGAACAGAAGGTTTGATCTTCAGATACAGGACTCAGGTGAAGCATGGAAATTGGAGGAGAGGGGGAAAATATGAGGGACTTGATGATGAACTGCATGTATTCCTGCATAGAAAAATGACACTGATAATATTCATAAGGACCTTCTCAGTTAATAGAGCAGGTAGAGGGAGCTTTTATAGTTGAAGCACAGGAGAAAGCTGAATTTGAAGATAAAATATGGTGTAAAAATGGAGTCAATAGAAAAAAGGGAAATGTAATGGGAGAAAGAAAAAGAGGGGGAATAGACCAAGATATTTCATATCATAAAATTTTTCTTTATTACAATGAGCTATTGCAATGATATGGAAGGGGGGAAGGCAAAAGGGGAATGAGGGAATCTTTGCTCTCATCAGAGATGGTTAGGAGAGGAATCAGCCTATATACTCAATGGGGTATAGGTATCTGGAGTAAGAAGGAGGGGGGAGCAGGGGGAAGGGGTGGGGATGTGAGTGATGGAAGAGAGAATGGACCATGGGGGGAGAGTGGTCAGATATAACACATTTTCTTTTTTACTTCTTGCAAGGGGCTGGGATTGGAAGGCCTGTCCAGGACCATAGGGCCAGGTGGATGCTGGGCCTAAGAGGTGGTATGGGGGCTCAGGGCCTCTTGACCCCAGAGCCAGGGATCTGTCTGCTGTGCCATTCAGCTACCCTACAGCAGAGTCAGAGTGAAAGGAGAGAGAAATAGAGTACATGGTAGTGGAGAAATATGAAAGGAGGAAGTTGCGATCAGCAATGGCAACTGTGGAAAAATATGGAAGTAACTTTTGTGATGGACTTATCATAAAGAATGAGATCCACCCATGACAGAGTTGTTGGTGTTGGAACACAGACTCAAGCACATTTATTATTATTATTATTATTTTTTGGGGGGGGTTCAGGGCAAATGGGGCTGGGTGACCTGCCTGGGGCCACATAGCAGGGTGATCGTTGGGTGTCTGAGGCCGGATTTGGACCCTGGTGCTCCTGGCTCAAGGGCCAATGCTCTGTCCGCCACCCAGCCACCCCTACTATTATTACTCTTTTATTTTATTTTGGGTCTTTTTTTTTCTTTTTTTTTTGGTTTTTGCAGGGCAGTGGGGTTCGGGTGGCTTGCATGTCACACAGCTGGGTGATTGTTGGGTGTATGGGGCCAGATGTGAGCTCAGGTGCTCATGGCTCCAGGGCTGGTGCTCTGTGCATTGCGCCACCTGGCCATACCTACAATTATTACTATTATTTTTTTAATTTTAATTTTTTTTCTCTCCCCTTTACTTTATCGCTCAAGTGAGTCTATATTTATGGGGGGGTATTTTGTTTTCTCTTAAACAAGAATATTTTATTAATGTATAAAAACATTAATTGTACAAAATGAGCATAAATATTAAATAAAAAGAAAAAAAGAAAAAAATAGCCCAGATCACTATCTGAGAACTCTCTTCATTAATTGTCAGTCCTGCAAGATGGGCTACTGTAGCACCTGCATCTGTTTTCTCCATGTTCTCCTTTAATATAGTTGGTAATTGTTTTGGTGATCCCACACATGCTTTGTTGACCTTGGCATGATTTCTACTCCCACCTCCTCTGACAGTTGGAGCACCACTCTCTCCTTTCTATTGTTTCTGTTGCTGTCTATATACCTTTTGGGGCTAAGCAACTTTGATTTTACTCTTCCCAAAACCAATCTGATGATATCTGTTTCCTAATCATTTCTTTACTTTCTAAATTTTAACTGTATTTGTAATAAAGCAGAATTCACCTTTTTCATTTGGTTTTGTTCCATAGAAAGTTCAATATTCTCAGTCTTTCCAAATGTTCCTAAATATTCTTTGATTTGTTCTTCAGCTGTATCTGGGCTGAGGCCACCAACAGATACTTTTTTTGGCGGGGGGGGGGGGTCGGCTTCTTTCCTTTTAAAGTTTTAATCCTTTGAGGGTCTATCAATGTGTCATCCTTCTAGTGTACTTTAAATTTCAAGATTTTATCAACAATGGTAATATCTTTGAAAAGCACAAATCCGAATCCCTTCAATCTTCCCATAATATCTGTTTTAATTTTTTAAGTCTACAACCTCTCTGAAACAAGATAGATATTTAGTGAGGTCCTTCTTGCTCATACCCCAACTAAGCCCTGCAGTAGATATTTTGATAATTCTGTTGGTTCTTGCTCATGTTTATTTGAATTCCTTGACAAACTTCTTCCTGGTGCTGTACTCATTCACATCCTCCATGACCTCAGGACTGTCAGCAGGGACAGTGCATTGTATGGAGCCAGATACAAAATGGCAGCAGAAAAGAGCTATGTCTCTCTCTCTCTCTCTTTCTCTCTCTCTCTCTCTCTCTCTCTCTCTCTCTCTCTCTCTCTCTCTCTGCAAGGCAATGAGGTTAAGTGGCTTGCCCAAGGCCACACAGGTAATTATTAAGTGACTGAGGCCAGATTTGAACTCAGGTACTCTTGACTCCAGGACCGGTGCTCTATCCACTGCACCACCTAGTCATCCCCTATGCATCCCTTTTTTAAAATCTGTTTCTATCTTTTCATTTTCTCACTATTTAAGCCCTTAAAATTCTATTTTCACCACTACACTAGAACTGTTCTCTCAGATCATTAGTCATTTCATAATTGGCTTTTTTTCATCTTCATTCCCTTTGAGCTTTCTGCAACAATTGATTTCTTGGTTTTCATCACTGTGTATTATCCTAGTTCGTATTTTCTCATCTTTCTGATGCCTTTTTCACTGTCATCTCTTTGTCTCCTTGCTTCTAGAGTGGTTGTTCCTTTAGGTTCTGTCTCCAGGCTTCTTTTATTCCAGTTCTCCACTACTTCAGAGCTCACATTCATTAAGACCACTTCAACCTTTGCCTCCATGACAATAATTTCCAGATCTTTTTCTCTAGTTTCAAACATTCTCTTAAGTTCTACCTACACATTTCCTGACATTTCTCTCAGGATATCCTATTTTCATCTCAAACTTAAAATGCACAAATCATCATCTTTAACCCTAAACACAGTTCCTCCTCCTGAATTTTTTGTTTCTGATATTAGCATTACCATTTGCCCACACACCTCAACACAAAACTGTGGGATCATCTTTGACTTCTCCCTCTTCATAGCCTCCTTTACCATTGAGTTATTTGCCAATGAGATCTCCCCACCCCCAACAAGGCTTTTTTTTTCCTTAAAAAAAAACAAACAAAAAATAAAAACCAAAACAAAGACCCAAAACTGGACAATCTCTACTCTAATACATGATTTTAATTCCATCTTACCTGCACTATTACACTAGCTTCCTAAGGTATGTCCACTATTAGAGTTTCTTCTTCCCAATCCAAAACAAGAAATATTTATTAAGTGTTACTGGGGGCTAGGAACTATGTGTAAGTTAGGGAAACAAAGACAAAAAAGAAACAATCTCTGCCCTCCAGTTGCTTGCATTCTACTGGAAGGTGGTAATATATCAACAGATAAGTAAGTGTATACATGATTATTTGATGGGAGAGAGAGAACCCTACTAAATTGAAAGATTAAAAAACTCCTCATAAGCAGTGCTCCATGAGCTGAACCTCAAAAGATGAGAGTGAGAGGGTGGATAGACCACTGACTCCGGAAGATCTGAATTCAAATCTGATCTCTGATGCTTGATATTCACTTATCTGTGTGACCTTGAGCAAGTCACTTAACCCCATTGCCTAGCTAAAAAAAATGAGTTTTAAAGAGTCAGAGGTGAGGATCAAATAGTCAGTCAATAAATATTTAGTGCATACTGTCCCAAGGAAGTGTTCTAAGTGTGCCCTCAAAGAGCTCATATTCTTTTTTTGTTTTGTTTTGTTTTTGCAAGGCAAACGGGGTTAAGTGGCTTGCCCAAGGCCACACAGCTAGGTAATTATTAAGTGTCTGAGACCGGATTTGAATCCAGGTACTTCTGACTCCAGGGCTGGTGCTTTATCCACTGTGCCACCTAGCCTCCCCTAAAGAGCTCATATTCTAATAGGAAGGAGTATATTCAAGGTTTAGCAAGTAAAAAGGCCCAGAAGTAGAATGCTGAGTTTGGGGAACAGCAAATGAGCTAATTAAAGGAATAATATAAAATATATTCCCATAATGGTTGCCTAAAAACAGATTGTGAAAAGCTTTAAATGTACATTTGAGGGGGCAGCCAGATGGTACAGTGGATAGAGTGCCAGCCCTGGAGTCAGGAAGACCTAAGTTCAAATCTGGCCTTAGACATTTAATAATTAACTGTGTGACCTTGAGCAAGTCACTTAACCCCATTGCCTTGCAAAACCAAAAAAAAGTATGCAATTTTAAAAAAATTTTAATATATTGATTTTTTTCCAACTACATGCAAAGAATTTTCAGCATTCATTTTTTTTAAGTTTCTTTCTTTTTTTTTTTGCAAGGCAATGACGTTAAGTGGCTTGCCCAAGGCCACACAGCTAGGTAATTATTATTAAGTGTTTGAGGCCAGATTTGAACTCAGGTACTCCTGACTCCAGGGCCAGTGCTCTATCCACTGTACTACCTAGCTGCCCCAGCATTCATTTTTTTGTAAGGTTTTGAGTTCCACATTTTTCTACCTCCCTCCTCCCATCATAACTTCTTTATTCTGAACTTAAACCAAATCAAATTGAATGTTTGCATATACAGACTTGAAAAGGAAGGAAAGATTATGCATAAAGCTATGAATCTCTTATTATATTCAACACACTTACTTTCCTTTTAGAATATACAGAAAAAAATCCATCATGTAATTTCAAAGCAATACTGCCTGTCTTTGATTATATCTGTTCTTTTACTGTTGTTGGCATTAAAAAAATTGTTTATCTGACTTCCTTTTCTTTTTTCTTTTCTTTATTGTTTTGGATACCTTATCCCTATCCTCTCTTTCCTACCTCTTCCCCTAAATTGAAAAAAAACTCACAAGGAAAATAAAAATCTTTTAACAAATATTCATAGTTTAGCAAAACAAAGTTCCACATTGACCTTGTCTTATTCTACATTTTGAATCAATCATCTCTATCAGGATATGGATACCATTCTTCATCATTAGTTCTTTGGAATTTTATTGATCAAAATTATGAAAACTACTTAGAGAGCCTTGTGAATTTTAGAGTAGAAAAAAGAAAAACAAATCTGATAGTAAGTTCATGTGAAAAATGATATGGGAGTGATATTGTGAGCAGAGAGAAGGGAACAGATGCAAGATATGTGGTAATGGTAGAATCATAAGTCTTAGAAACATTGGATCATGGGAGATGATTATGAAGAATGATTTATTAATCTAGGTAACTGAAAGAATGACAGAAATGCATGCAACAGAAATAGGGAAGATTAGAGGAGGAATAAGTTGAGGAGAAGATATTGAATTCCATTTTTGTCAAGTTTAGTTTGAGATACTCATTGGAGGGCTATTTAGAATGACCAAGAAGTAATTATTGATATGGGACTTGAGATGAGGAGAAAAATTAGAGGTGAATATGTAGATCTGGGAGTCATCTGCATAGAGAAATTGAAAAGATACTGTGAAGAAAGAATTGACAAGATTTGGCCACTGATTTTAGATATATGGATGAAGAAGGAAAAGCTAAAGATGGCTTTGAGTCTACCAACTTATTGATAGAAAATATGGTGATGTTTCCAAATGAAATAGAGAAGATTAGAAGAAGCATAATAATTTGGGGGAAATTATAATAAATTCTATTTTAAACAGATGTACTGGAAGCAGTTAATAATATCAGACTAATTATAACTGGATATGTAGATTCAGTCATCTCTTTAGAGATGATGATTGAGATCATGGGAGCTCATGAGATCAATAAACTAGAGGATGTAGAGTCAATAAGTGAAATCAGTATTTAATTTAAAACAAGTTAAATGGTTTGTAAATCTAATTAATTCAATTTAAAGTGTCACTCTTTCACACTCACATATCCTCACATACCCACACATACACACACAAACTTGGAAAGGCTTAAGAATTCTGGTCAATGCAATGATCCATTATATTTCCAAAGGACCTGTGATGAAACATACACCTCCTGAGAGAGTTGATGGAAGTGCTGGTCTTTGGTGGTATTTAGCCACACAACAGCATGCCCTTGGTGGTAATGGAGAACTGTAATATAACACTAAATATCTCTTTTTAAAGCACCCACTTCTTCAGAGGAATAGGAGGAGGTGTCTATATATATCTTTTTGGGGGACCACTTTTACATAAAACTGTTACCTTCTTGAAGGAAGTGACCAATTCTTACCCATCTTATGTTCAGTATAGTCTCCAGTTCAATCAGTCTCTTGAATTCAATATTTATTGACCCTATTCACAAAGAATTTCTTTTATGTTAATAATGGTGGAATAATTGCAAAATCTACCTGTTGCAAAACTCTAAATCATGGTTTTGAATCTTAGTCATATAAGAACATATAAAAAAAATAGACCATACCAAATTACAAATTGGTAGAATCTTTTTGAAGAACAATTTATTCTGTTAAAGTTAGAGAAATAATACTTTTGGACTCAGTAATTTCAGTGTTGGAAATTCAACTGAAGAATACGATGCAAAAACATACCCAAAGTTCATTCTTCTCTTCACCCTACCTACCTGGGCAAGAAAGTTCACATCAATTGGATTCATTTCTAAGAATCTAAACTCCACAGAGATCAGGTTTGCTCTCTAGCTTTTACCTTCACTCCAGGCTAATCCCTAAAAATCCAAGGAAATCCCTAAATAAAAAAAAAGATTAGATATGGCTCATATCTAGGATCTCCTCCTACAAAGACTCTCATATCCTATGTGGGTATTGGGTATGGGAAGCTTTTTATTTCCTTCACCAAAGAAACTGTATAAGATGTCAAGGACACATAACCATGCATAAACTCAGGAAATAAAGAACATTCAAACAGCTCATTGTACTCATTCCTCACCTTGTGTAGAATTGTTAAAAAAAAAAGTCATTGATGAGCAAAAGGACTACCCTTGGAGCCAGAAGAGACTTATCTGTAACTAGGGATAATAATAATAAATACCTCACAGAATAAGGATCAAAGGAGACAACATGTAAAAACTTTTGCATGCCTTAAAACACTATATAAATGCTAGTTATTGTTATTGTTACTATTATTATTATTACTAGAAATACAATTAAATAGCAAAGAGATACTTATGAAACACTGAAACTGTGAGAATGAAGAGTTTAAAGAGTTAAGCAGAGAGAATAGCTGAATTATTTCCCATTCCATAGAATTTTATTTGCCTATATTATACATTTTAAGTAACAGCCAACTTCCTTAATGATTTTTAAATACCCTAAATGTCTTTCTACACTCATACAGGACTAATTGGTCCATTTGCAGATCTTTCACTCTTCCTGGAAATGGGTCAGTTTTCTCATATGAGCTATAACAACTATGCTTGCAAAAGTTGAAATTAGAGAATAGGTATTGACAATGTTATGTAAATTAATAATTAAATGATGTTATTTTCATCATTTAGCCAGGTGAAACAGACAAAGAAGATCAAGGGGATTCTACAACTCATCGAATCCCCCAAATGGTAGTCAAGAAACCCTTGCGAGATTTTATTGGGCTAGAAGAGTGTGACAAGACTACCCGGGAAGCCATGCTAAATTTTAGCTTCTTCGTCACCATTGGAGATATGGATGAGGCTTTCAAATCCATCAAGCTCATCAAAAAGTAAGGAATATTTTCACTAAAATTTTGAAAGATAGTGTAGATACCTTTTGAGAACCTTTCATTTCTTTCCTTTTTAATCAAATTGAAAATGATTAACTCTTTTGTTAAAGTTTCTTCAAAATATATTTTATAATTTTGTCACTGTGAAATTCCATTGAGATTAGTAGAATGCCAGGACATGCCTAGTACATTCTGTTGCACAGAAAGGGGGTTCTATTTAAACACATCTGGTGGTAGGAAACAGATGAACAAAGCTCTTTTGACTCTTCAGTGCTCAGATCATCACATCTTATTTATTTTGATTTATTTAAAAGTTTTTGAATATTTTTCTAGATAAATGTCTTGCAGTTGTTATACACCAGAAAATATTTAGATCTCTGGTCAAATATTACAAATAAATACCAATCCCTGATAATAAATAGCAAAACAAAAGTAATTAAAAATGATTAAATTTGCCCTGTACTCCAAAGGGATTTATAAACTTCGGCAGAACAACTTTCTGTCAGTACCCAGAAGAATTTGGAATTTGTTATCAGAAATTGGCAAATCTTATTATCTGAGAAATGAAAGGTCATCATTAATAACAGAACTACAGTAGACAAATTTGAATGAAATAAAGTCATTTGGAAATGAAATCGAATACCCTCTATAAGAATAATTCTATAGACTATGAAGCACCTTTTGAAAAAAATCATATGAATTATAATCTTTTTTTCTCCTAATTTCTTTTGTCCCCAACTGCTTTGTAGGAATTGGGGGGAGGGGACTAGTTTTTTTACATTGGCAACACTAACAAGATTTTCTTGTTTAATTTGCTGGGAAAGCAGTAAGTGACTTAATGGCATAGTCTTGTCCTACCTTGTAATACTTTATTCATTTAATGTAAGCATAGTAATATTAGATTGTTTGTAACCACATAGCTATTTTTTAACCTTAATGCTCATTACAATAGCTCATATACAAGAATAATAACAAAAATGGTATAATGTCTTAGATATTCTATTTTTTTCACTGCAACTAATTTTAAAGAAAAAACTTTTATGGAATATAAGTCCAGTAGATATTTGTCGAGATCTATCAGTATTTATCCAGGTACTAATGGGAAGTTGTCAAAATAATCATATGCTCTGGTGTACCCTTTTGTGTGGTAGGGATATAAGAGATGTTTGAAAATATTTTTATCGATATATGTTTTTTGATATATATTTTTCTATGGTAAAATATGATGAATTATATTTCTTTTAAAATCAAAAATTCTGCTATATCCTAAAATATGAGATTCTGCTTGTTCATTTCTTTTTAACAGTAGACCCAAAAAGAATATCCTATGCTAAATAACCTTGAAAGATTTTTCTGTAAGATATATATTTTATTCACTTAAATGAAAAGGTTCATGTAGTAATGGTAGGCACTTCAGAGCCTATGCGAATTTGGAATAATGGAGGCTTAAATTTCAGAAGTCTTTTATTCACTCATAATAGAAACAATACTAGGTTTTAACAGCCTTCATATATTTAGCAAGATGATTTTCTTGCCCGTTATGTTGACAGGTAGTATTAAGGTTTCTTGTACCCACTGACAGATAAACTGGTGAATAAACTAAAACATCTTAGAAAAGGTGATTACCATTATTAACTTATAGTATCACTGTTGTATTGTTATGGATAACTTAAACTTTGGAGCCAACTCATATAATTTTAAACATATGTAATACAATTATAAATAGCTATAAAATATAGTTTATTGGGAGTTTTTTGATGTTTCAATTTTTAAAAAGCAAAATAGTTTAATCTTCCGGTCATCAAAACATATCATCAAAGAACCACTCAGTTTTCATATTCTTTGCCAACCCATGCTTTGAAATCTCATTTGCATAGAAAATATAAAGGAGATATCATCCTCACATATTTCCAGTCAGCTTTCTAGAACATTATTTTGGACCCACAAAAGTGACAAAATAATACAAGCTCAGTTCATTTTTACCCATATAATTGTATGGAGAAAATTAAATTTTAAAAAGACATTTCAGCTTGTTCATCTTTTATTTTAACTTAAAAAAAAATAGGAGCCAATGACAAAGTTCCATAAGAAAACCTTAACCATTTGATTGTAAATGCCACATTAAATATATTTCTCTGACATGTTTTAAGTCTTTTTGGGTGTTCAGCATTCCCAAAATTGAGGCCTTACCAGGACTGAGGTATGACCTTTGTCAGAATAAATTAATCTAAAAACTAAGATGGAGAATAAAGTGGCTTCACTTTATACATTTGTCTACTTATATCACAAATTTTGACTTGCTGATACATTTGAAAAATATGGGCTATGAACTCATGTGACATGGTAAAATTTTTATCACTGTACAAAAGTAGGGATGGGGCATATAATCTATTTATATATAATATACATATTATTTATGTTTATCATACATATGTATATAGCTGTAACCCATAAAATTAATAATAAAAAACCACTTCACAAGTTGTGAAAATGACTTTGTAATGTCCATCAATTTCTACCGTATTAAATTATCGCATGTATGCATAGACAATATCCTGATGTAAATCATTGTCACTCCATCTACTAACTTTCAGCATGGAGACTCCACATAATCATTTTCTAGCCCACGACGAAATCGAGCAGTTAAGGTGCGACTGATAACAATAACACGAGGTGCCATACAGTCATCTCTTCTGTGAAGAATATTCCAGATAAGGATGGCAGCTGCTAGGGTAGCCAAAAGACAAGCTCCAATGTTCAGGTAGCAAGACCAGGACAAGTTGGTATAGGGACCAATTCGGTAAAAAGTCACTAGGCCAATGACCAAAACAAAGCCTGCAAAAAAACCAATATATATTTCATACAATATTATTTACAAAATTTAGAAAAATTAAAATTTTTAATTTGGCATATAAGTAAAAATGTAAGTTCTCTAATTTCATTTCCCAACCTTCTATCTTTTTATAATTAATTATATTGCATGGTTAGCCTATAATTTACAATTATTTTACATTACTACCCTTTTACATTCCAGGAAAATTAACTTCTAGCTGAATTCTCTAAACTTGACATTCTCTTGTGCTTTATTGCTTTTACATAAGTCATTCTCCTTTCAATTTAATGTAAGTTTTCAAAATGCTTTACATCTCATTTGATTCTCACAACAATCCTATGAAGTAGGTACTATGGGTATTATTCCCTTCATTTTACCAATGAGGAAACTGATAATAAGACTAAGTGATTTATCCATGATCACACAACTAGGAAAATTAAGAGGAACAATTCAAACCCAGATCTTCCTGATTTCAAGTCTAGAACTCTCTTCAGTAAGTGTCACTGCCTCTCAGTTGTTAAGCATTTCCTGCCTAACAGGAATGCTCTGAGAAAGGCAAAAAATGAGAGTTTATCTTATTCTAAGAGGATGCAACTTGTACACAGCTAAGTAGATACAAAATATGTACATGTGTCTCCTCTCCACTCCAAGGTAATCTTTCTCCTCTTTCAGAATCTAACTCAGGTTTCTGTCTCTGCTTTCTTTCTGTCTGTCTTACTGTTTCTCTCTACCTCTATTTCTCTGTTTCTCTGTCTCTTTGTCTCTCTGTCTCTGTCTCTCTTTCTCTGACTCTGCTCGCCTGGGTATTTAGCTGTTTGCTTATTAATGTACTTACAGCCCACCTTTCCTTCTTTCAGACTCCTTTCACAATTCTTCCCTTCTGAATTTCAGCCAAACTCAGCTTCTAGATGTTCTAGCTAAACTTAACATCTCATTTCTTGCTTTTCTGTGCTATTACAAAAGCCATTTTACCCATTTTAGGATGCAGGCTGTTTTAATATAGGAACTATTTATTTTTGTGTTTGTGTTTGTATTCCCACTCAATACATTACACAGTACTTTACATACAGTGTATTCTTAATAATTGGTTGTTGAATTTCATTGGAATTTTGTGTAGCCTTGGAATTAGATAGATCTATCATAATTTAAAAGGATGACTGGTAAGATAGGTTTGAGAGCATATCTTTAAAAGGGAATGGGAATGGCTAGAGCCACACTATGTGTAATTCATAAATCAGGCCATGAAAAACATCTGTCTCTGTTATACTTTATGCTGATGCTATTAGTAGTGCTTGTTAATTGGAATTGAATTGAGGCCTTTTGAGTTAGACATCACATTTAGAGGACTGAGAGTGAGGGGAGTATGCTACAGGCCAATTTTCTTGTTTTGGGTGAATATTTCTACTCTCACTTATAAACAAAAACATGTCACTCATGTACTTCCCCTGTCTTCTTTCCCTGCTTTTTCTTTCTTTTTTCTTCTTCTTCCTAAAGAATCAAGATGCTAAAGAGCTGGTAGTTTCGCCTCTTCTAGCATTCCCCCCTTCTTTTCCTTTTCCCTTTTACCCCCTCACTCTGATTTCTGGGTTCCTGTGCTGCAGCCCAAGGATGCTTAAGTCTCCAGTGAGTGGAAATACATATTGAATGCTAAGGATAACCAAAAGTGCTTCTGAAAAGAGCCACATTCCTGTCCATAGGAAGACCGTAAGCTATATTTAGCAAGTGTTAAGGCTGGATTTGAACCAAGGTCCTTTGATGTTGCCTGTAATAATAATGAGACTAATAATAGTTGATATTTATAAAGTGCTTTAAGGTTTACAAACATGGGGCAGCTAGGTATCTGTGGATAGAGAACTGGACCTGAGTTCAAATCCAGCCTGTCACTTAATAATTACCTAGCTGTGTAACCTTGGGCAAGTCACTTAATGCCATTGCCTTGCAAAAAAAACCCAAAATGTTACAAAACATTTCATATGAACTCATTTAAACAACAGCCCATGCTACAGGTTTTATTATCCTTATTTTATAAATGAGGAGATAGCCTATGAGACCAAGTAAAGTAAATCTTTTTGTTTGTTTTTTGTGTGGGGCAGTGGGGTTAAGTGACTTGCCTAAGGTCACACATCTAGTAAGTATTAAGTGTCTCAGATTGGATTGGAGTCAGGTCCTCCTGACTCCAGGACCAGTGCTCTATCCACTGAGTCACCTAGTTAACTTCTAAGTAAAGTAAATCTGCATAAAAGACCTGCAGATAGAAGACAAGTGTCATGTCCTTACTTGTTTAGGCTAAAAAATACCACTTCCTTCAAGAAATCCCTATATGGCATGGTGTTCAGGATCCACTATCCTGGTCAGCTTTCTCTGCATATTCTTCAATTTATAAAGGTCTTTTCCAAAGTTTAGCAGCTAAAACTGAATGCAATATTCCAGATGTCCACTGACCAAGAACTATAAGCTCTCTCAATTTGTATGCCACAATTATATTACTTTATTCTAACTACATTAAATATCTGACTGACATATTGAACTGTAGGCTTTTGATTATTGAAATTGATAGGTTTTCCATAAACTATTTCCCCTGTCAGTAGCAGATGACAAACCAACAATCATTTACTCAAGTTCATTTGATACTTTAAAATGTAAGTTTATCTAAGCCTAATGAATTGTATTAAGAGCAGCTAAGTGTTTTCTCATTATATTTTCATGTCTCTTCACTTTTAATTTCCTGTTAAACAGTTTTGTACATTCTATACTAAAGAACATTCCTAAAGAAGAAAAATTAGGGTTGAGTAGTTCTCCCTTCCCTTTGTTATACATTATTATCATCTCACTCATTCTGAAGAGTATTCTTGTACATTCTCTGATCTTCTTGTTGCCCCAGCATGACTTTTTTAAAAACCACTTTTGGTTATCTTTAGCACATTGAGCAGTTGAACATTTTTTATATTACTCTTAGAAAGGGTAGCTAGGTGGTGCAGTGGATAGGGCACTGACCCTGGAGTCAGGAGGACAGAAGTTCGAATCTAGTCTCATATACTTTTACACTTAGTAGCTTTGTGACCTTGGGCAAGTCAATTAACTGATTGTTTCATATCCAGGACCATCTCCAGTCATCCTTATTCATATCTGGCCCAGTGGCTCTGGAGGAGAAAATGAAGCTGGTGAATTAGCACAGCAGCCCCTCACTCAAATTCTATGCACATGTTTGTCATGGCATTATCTTCATAGTCTTCTTCAGGAATGAAGGACAAGCATCATCTTCACCTATCCTTGTCTTTCTCTTTTTATCACCTTTCAAATTAATCTTTTAAAAATTTGAGGTAGTTGTTGAATTTTCTAGAACAGTAGTACATCAGTACATCAGTATTTTAATGTAATTTTTTTCCTCATCAGGATACTTTCTATTAATCATCAGTTGTTGAGTAGAATGCTGGACCTTGATTCCTTTTGCTTCAGTTTCCTCAACTATAAGATAGGAATAACAATAGCACCTACCTTCCAAGGTTGTGTGAGATTCATATGAACTGATACTTTCAAGAAGCTGCTTGCAAGCAGGACTTGGCAACCATTTAATGCCATGTCAATGCTTATTCTGTCTACCCTTCCTCTCATAATCAAAACTGTGTTTTCTAGAGCATCCCATTTCCCTTGAGCTGTCTTCTCCAAAATAACTTGAGGTCACAGGAAACTACCTAGCCTTTCTCTGAATCTTTTGAAATTTATTATTCTGGGTTTTTTTTAGGTTTTTGCAAGGCAAATGGGGTTAAGTGGCTTGCCCAAGGCCACACAGCTAGGTAATTATTAAGTGTCTGAGGCCAGATTTGAACTCAGGTACTCCTGACTCCAGGGTCAGCACTCTATCCACTGCACCACCTAGCCACCCCCAAATTTATTATTCTTAAAAATATTTCGGGGCGGCTAGGTGGTGTAGTGGATAAAGCACCGGCCTTGGAGTCAGGAGTACCTGGGTTCAAATCCGGTCTCGGACACTTAATAATTACCTAGCTGTGTGGCCTTGGGCAAGCCACTTAACCCCATTTGCCTTGCAAAAACCTAAAAAAAAAATATTTCATTGGTACTCTTTTTTTCTCATTGACTTCCCCAGTCCTGACCCTCATAGAGGCCTTTCTTGTAATTAGGAAGAACATACCATAAGTGAAACAAATAAATACATTGGTCACAGTCAACACTAGATGATTCATCCCACACCTTTAGTAGAGCAAAAGGACTCTGAGAAGCCAGAGGACCTAAATTGAAATCTTACTAGTATGATTTTGAGCAAGACACTTAATTTCTCCGGGTCTCAGTTTCCTCAATTCTAAAATGAAGAGGTTGTACTATAAAAGATCTGAGGTATGTTCTAGTTATATCATCCTATGACTATATCTATCCTCTTCTAAGAGGTAGGCACAGCCATGCCTCACTTCAGTTCAGTTGAAAGTTAGGACATTACCCTTCTGATGTCAATGGTCCTCTTTGAGAATGAAAGATAAGAACAACAAGTGGTAGGAGATGTGGTTCACCATCGGGCCTATGAAGCCATGACTGATCATTAAATTGATCAGTTTCAAGTCCATTCCTCCAAACTTTAGACTAAATGAAAAAACAGTTCCTATGCCCATTGCCCTTTATGAGAATTCTAATTTTAGTCATTGCAAATAGCTTAGAGTTTTCTTTCTGTATTCTAACCAAAAACACAAATTGTTATCCAGAAATTCAGAGATTCAAATAAAAGAAACAATTTTTTCCCTATTAAGCTCCTATTAATATATTTGCTACATTAGTCTTCTTGAATTTGTAATATGAACATAGAGATTAGACTTTTTTTTCTTTCATCAGCTCTTGATATTTTTAGAATATTACATTACTAATTATTCCTCAAAATGTAGTGTTCTTGTCAGATAAAGCTGCTAGCTTTGGACGATAATCAGAAATTGAATACAAGTTAGAACCACTAAGGGAAAATTTTGACTTCCTTAAACACACCCAGCAACATCCTGGCATCTTTACTTAGAGGATCTTCCTGGAAATATGAATCAATCACCTTACTTCTCACCTGGATAGAGAATTGCACAAAGCTTCTGCCTTGCACAGATAATGATGACTCATTTCTGTATCACTTCCTGATAGTGTTGTCTCAGGTCCTTACATACATATACTAGGGAGAGCTTGTAAGAGTTAGTGAATAGTGTTGCCTTTTCTATGTGAAAAGCTTATGAGCATTTCTTTTTTATTAGAGTAAATTTATTATTTCTCCAAGTTTTTATTTACTGACTAAAGTAGATACAGTTCTGGAGTTTCTCTGTACTGATGATGAGTGCTAGTACAAGGGGGTAATGCCATATTATTATGAGTCATAACATGCATATTCTTTTTTCTTTTAGTTTAGTTTAGTTTTTTTTGTTTGTTTTTTGCAAGGCAATAAGGTTTAAGTGGCTTGCCCAAGGCCACAAAGCTAGGTAATTATTAAGTGTCTGAGGCCGGATTTGAACCCAGGTACTCCTGACTCCAGGGCCGGTGCTCTATCCACTGCGCCACCTAGCCATCCCAACATGCATATTCTTTAGATGGATTTCCTCCAAATTTTAAACTTTGTAGTATGGCTGAATGTGTCAACTTTTTAGCTACCATACGCTATGGAAGTGAGAAAATAGATAGACATGGTAGCCTAACTATAGTCAAGCAATAGTCCCAAGTAAAGAATGAAACATGGAAGTTATTAATTTGAATTTCTATTAAAAATCATTCTACAACACTTTATTTTTCTAAATAGAAACACACTAATTTTTTCCTGCCTATAAAACATGCTTTCTATCTGTTATAGAAACTTGTGATTAATATATTATATGAATGAAATCTTAGCATCACCAGTAGATGAATAAAGAAAGGGTCTGAAGATAACAAATAACTTTAATTTGACAGTTGTTAGCATTGAATTATAAAAACTTGAATCTAGCCCTGTCCTGGGTTGGAGTTTTCATGGAAAAATTAAGATAAATTTGTAGGAAAGAAACACTAAAAAAAAGTTGAAATGTCTTGATTTCAGATTCTTCAATAAACCAATTTTTATTAGCACCTACTTTTAGTTGCTTAGGTTTTTTGGTAGAAACAAAGAAACAGTTTCAGGAGAGTAGTGACTACTACTGCTAATATAAAACAAGGATAAAGAAGTAAGACAATAACTATAGATTATACCCAGAGTGAATAATAATTACTCTTCACATTTGCATAGTATTAAGAAGTTTATAAAATGCTTGCTTACAATTACACTGTTGAACAAGCAGTGTCAGTATTATTATTATTATTCCCATTTTTCAGATGAGAAATATGAAGCTCAGTGTTCAGTGACTTGCCCAAAGTTGTAGAGCTAGCAAGTATCATAGCTGAAATTAGAATTCAACTCCAATGCCAAATATGGCATTGGAGAGAAAAAAGGAGTGAGAGGGAGCAGCAGGGTAAATCAGAGTGTTATTTTGTTTCCAGAATAGGAAGATTTGTGTATGTTTGAAAGCGCAAGGGAAAAAAAGTAATAAGAGAAATAGAAGATACTGAAGATGCTAATGGAGAGAAGGGTACAATTCATAGGGCAGGATCCTGAAGGAGGGAGCAGGGTATGGAGGATGAGAGCACAGATGGAGGACTTAATCTTAGTATAAGAGAAAGGAGGAAAAATGGCTCTGGATGTAACCTGTAGTTACATTGGTACAGGAAACTTCCAGATGAGGAAACTACCTCAACCAATGTCAGCCAACCCCTTCCCTGCATGTGATTAGTCTTGGACCGTTGCCTGGAGCAGAGGTGTCAAACTCAGCCTTTAACACTACAAGAAGATAGCCAGAGCCGGATTAAAATGTAATTGGGAAATGTTTAACAAAATAAATAAAAATACAATATGACATAAAGTTAATATGGGCTTCTATGTCAGTATGTGGGCAGCATATTGATCAATGTCTATTAGAATTTGACCCCATGAGCCTGGAGCAGTGGGCAAATGACTTACTTAGGGCCACTTAGCTAGTGGATGTCTTGCCCATTTCATGGTCACCTCTACACTATACTGTGCTTCCTCTCAGTGAGAGCAGTATCTCAGATTTTGGAGACTAGGACAGGCTATTTTGTTACTACTTTAAACATTATAATCTAATTATTAGTGTGTAGCATTTTGTATTTTTAGCCAAGTCAAATGAAACAGGCACACATTGCCTCCACTTCACAGAAAACAATCATCTTTCATTTACTGTGTGTGAAAAAAATAGATATGTGGATACTCTGATTAGAAGAATACGGTTTATTCCTAGAACATATTTAAAACCTAAAAGTTATCTGTGAGTAGCTACATACATTCTAAACAGATTTTAAAAAGTGATAGGATTGTGGATCAATTATATATGTAGTGTCTGGCAAATTAGACCCTTCTATAAATCAAATTTCTATTCTAATGCATCAACTTCCTCAAAAAATAATTATTGAAAATATATATATTACGAGGTGGCTTGGTGGCACAGTGGATAAAGCACCGGCCCTGGAGTCAGGAGTACCTGGGTTCAAATCCGGTCTCAGACACTTAATAATTACCTAGCTGTGTGGCCTTGGGCAAGCCACTTAACCCCGTTTGCCTTGCAAAAACCTAAATACATATAAATATATATATATATATATATATATATATATATATATACATATATATGATAAAAGATCTGTGATTTCATCTTTTTGAATGTTTTCTTCACCTATGCACAGAACTAGGGCTAGACAATTGGTATTTTGCCACAGAGTACCAAAATTAGAGGGTGCAAATAGTGTAAATAAATGATTTTGAAAAGTCTACAATTTTAGAATGTTTAAATTTTCATTTTGAAAGAACTTGCACTTCTTCAGCTGCATAGAAAGTAGTTAGCAAAAATAGTGAGTTAAAACAGGAAGCTCCCAGATGCCTGCACCCTCTCCCACCCACTAGACAATCTCCTTTTCTCTCCTGGCCCGTGCTCTTCCCTATCTGCATGCAGCCTGCTGAGAGATTGGTGTCCTTTCTCCTCCCACTAGGGGGCTTGTGTTTTTGTTTTTTTTCCCCTGACTTGTTTATTTCAGGCTACTTACCTGAGATGTCAAAATAACTAATTAGAGTTCTGTCTATCTAGAATTCTAGTTATTACCCTCTATATCTTAGCAGAAAGTCTTCATGAATTGCTTTAGTTAAAAAAGGTAGTAACTAGTGGTCAACCTTTTGATGATAACTCATGCAAACTTGGTTAGACTGATAACAGGCACATTTTTTCATCACTGTTTCCCCATAGTCAGGTCTTCACTAAAGTCCTCTTTCCCAAGTTTCACTGTAGTAGTGAGAGGACCTTGGTTTTATTGAAGGTCAAGCTTTAGTAGTTCTACCATACTGTTTATGTATTATATATTGTGAATGTTAAATCACAATTACAGCTATTTTTAGCAGTCTGGAAGTAATGTATGTATTTTTTTTGTTTTGAATTATATGTGGAACACGCTTAAAACCCACACAGAGCATCTATATAATAACTGATAAAAATTTAAAATACAGATAATACAGTGATAGGATTGTGGATCAAATATATATATAGTATTTAACATATGTAAGATTTTTTTTAAGTAAGTTTCTACTCTTCTGAATCATCTTGCTCAAAAAATACTTAATGAAAAATCTATGGGGAAAAAAAGAAAAGACCAAAGGGCTATAAACTGTTCAAACCCTTTGATCCAGCAATACCACTATGAGGTCTGTATCCCAAAGAAATCATAAAAAAGGGAAAAGGACCCACATGTACAAAAAATTTATAGCAGCTCTTTTTGTAGTGGGAAAGAATTAGAAATTGAGGGGATGTCTATCAGTTGAGGAAGATTTGAGCTGAATAAACTGTGGTATATGAATGTGATGGAATACTATTGTTCTGTATGAAATCAAGAGCAAGCACATTTCAGAAAAACCTCGAAAGTCTTATATGAAATGATGGTGAGTGAAGTCAGCAAAATCTGATCCTTGTATACCTTAACAGCAACATTATATATTGATAAACCATTATAGATTTAGTTCTTCTCAGCAATACAATGATCAAAGACAATTCTAAAAGACTTATGATGGAAAAATGCCATCCACACCCAGAGAAAGAACTATGGTGCCTGAATGTAGATCAAAGCATACTATTTTCACTTTTTTTAAAATTTGTTTTACATTTTTTTCTTTCTTATGCTTTTCCCCTTTTGTTCTGCTTGTTCTTGCACCACATGATTAATATGAAAATGTTTAATATGATTGTATATGTTTAACCTATATCAGATTACTAGCTGTCATGGAGAGGAGGGAGGTAGAAAAAAGTGAAATTCAAAATCTTACAACAAATGAATGTTGAAAACTATTTTACATGTAACTGAAAAAAAATAAAATTAAAAAATAATAAAATAAAATAAAGTGTCTATACAGATGATAGTGAATACTCAATTCAGAACTTCTTAAGTTCTTTCCTTTTTTCATCTGAATTTCACGGATTTTGCCTTATATCTCTCTGTCCATTATTCTCCACAATGTCTAGCATATGGTTGGGCAAATAGAGAAAGCTCTACAAATTCCTATTAAACAGAAAATAAAAATAAATAATTTGTGCCACGTAGGACCTTATAACTTGGAAGTCTTTTCAGAGGATACTATCAAAATTCTAAGATACCCTTATGTTTTGATTATTTAATTATATAAAGTATACCCTATTGTTATAAATCTATTTTGTCTATTAGATATACCCAGGCATTGTATAATTACTCTCCACTCTTTGTTTCCCTACCCAATAATAGTCAATTCATGAACACTTAATCACCAAATCTCCCCCTCATCCACACCCACCCTTACACCAATCTTCCATTGCAGTTGACACTCCTGTTCTTCCAGTGGGTTGGGAAAGTAAATTCCTGATGGGAGATTTGCTACACAGAAGCCTCTTCCCTGCCTCCTTTTTTCTATTCCCATCTTCTGGAGGAAGGTATGAGAGGTGATATTTCACCTTTGGTGACCTTTTCTACTCTCCTTGCTAGTTATGGTATTTCTTCTATTTCAATGGTAGGATGTGGAAAAGGGTTTGAGAGCTAGCCGGAAAATAAAAGATAAAAGGATTGAGAGCAGAGAAAAATATGAAGAGAAGGGGAAAAGGAAGAAAAGAGCCATCAGTAAGTGACAGATGATAAGAGGGTTGTTGAAGGGAGGAAGGAAGAACATGAAGCATAAGGTTTTCCCACTCTTCTCTCCTTAAGGGAATAAGAATTCATTGACTCTGTTGTGTTGTCTTCTACAACTGGGTTGCTGCTTTTCCTCAAAGGTTGTAGTGTGCACTGAAAGGGAGTTTGGTCTCTCTTGGTTGTTGGGTCAGATGTGCTGATCAAAAAACTGCAGCCAAGTACCAAGGAATACTGGGCTATTGTGTGAGTCATTTGGTTCTTTAGAAAAGTATATGCAAAAAACTTTTAAAACTTTGATTTTAAACATTACACGTATACCCACATAGCCTAATTTTCTTTAGAATGAAGAAAAAAATCTCATGGATTATTTGAATTAACACTTAATATTTATGTCACTTTAAATGTGTCTTAGTTTATATGGCTAAGTATTATTTACATAAGTATGTATATGGCTAAGTATTATTTTTCATTTAACATCATCAAGCATTTAAAATGTAATAAGGCAGTATCTTTCAGACTTTGCTCATTTGTAAACCTTTAAAGCATGGGTCTTCATTGTGTCAGCTTGCTTTTATTAATATTTTGATAACTATATTTCAGGAGAGTTTACTTTGTAATCCTGTATTTTATGTTAAGCATTTAAAAACATTATCCTGAGAAGAATATGTCCTTAGATTTCACCAAACTGCCAAAAGGGTTTGTAACCCACACACAAAAATTAAGTACTTGATGTAGAGCTATTTCAAAGTAGAATTGACAGCCTCACAAGAATAATAATGATAATAACAATCGTTAATATTTCTGCAGTACATACTCTGTGCCAAGCACTGTAAAATATTATCTCATTTTATCCTCACAACAACCTTTGAGGTAGGTACTATTTTGATACTCATTTTACAGTTGAAGAAACTGAGGCTCAAGGTCACACTCTTCCTAATTCAACACTTTATCCACTTCACCACTTAACTGCCTTCAAAGTTAATAGGTTCCCTCTCTAGAAATCTTCTTAGGAGACTGGATCACTAGTCAAATATATTAAAGAGGAGATTGTTGTTTTTAGATAGACTTTAAGATCCCTTGCAGCTCTTAAGATTCAATGATTCAATGACTTATACAATAGGGGCTCAGATAAAAGGAGTGAATGTGGGCTGGACTAATTAGGGAAAGATTTATGTTAACTAGGTCTCCATTTGAGTCTTGAAGAATGTTTTAATAAGATGGAGAGGGGCAGGAGGACCTAAGAGGCAAGGGAAATAACATGGACAAAGGCATGGAGATGGAATGATCATGACAATAGAGGAGGGGGGCAGAAATACAACTGGATTGCAGACTGCACATTGGGAAATTGTGTAGAATATAGTTATTTATATTTCATTAGGACAAGATCACTGGTAGATCCACTGGTAAAGTCAGGTAGAGAAATTTGAACTTGGAACGGAAGCGTGAGCTTCTGGAGTGGTGGGAGATCAACAGAATGTTATTATCATTAAATAATAGTACAGATCTTTCAGTCTGATTAAGCAAGTGGGAAAATATTTGTATTAATCAAAATCTGATGCGAAATCTTACAGATATACCATGTAAGAGCAGTATTACTGATTTCAAACCCATGAACCCATACATTCATGTAATCTCATTTTTGTTCTTGGTGTATAAATGCAATTGCAGTCATTGTATATGTCCACTGTTAAATATGTTGCTCTTCTGTGGTGATATAAGCTCATTGTTTTTTTACTTGCTTATTGCTGGCAAAAAAAAAAATTTGCCTGTATAAAGTGGACCAGGAGAAAGGGAACAAGGAAAGGAAAGATGGACCTGGGTTAAGAATTCAGTCTTTCATGTTACCTTATTTTTTATTCTAAGCTTCACTTTCCTTTCCATGACTAAGCTAGAGCAATTTATTATGGAGAAGATGTTATTTTTCAACATTTACTCCATTTTAGGAAAAGTAAGAAAAATTTATGAACTGATAAATGAAATTCTGCACTTGGTATTGATTCTTTCTTCATAAATTTATTTTTCCAAAGCAAAACAATTCTCTTCCTGTGAGCTGGGAGGTGTGGAAGCCCTGAAGCCCTGGAGCTGTGTGAATTACAGTTCAGCCTCCGGAGCAGCACTGCTTCCTCTCTCCTTTCCTTCCTGTCTACTTCCTAGGGCTTCATTTTCTGTCAGAGGGTCATCCTTTTTGAATGACTATCAAATATATATGCAGGTGGCATAAATCAGAAAGACTGAACACTCCTGAACACTGAATGCTAAACAGCTGTATCTAATCTGTCAAACCTTTATTGTAGTAATATTATGAATGACAGCAGTTAGAAAAATGAAAACTTTTAAAAGCACTTTCAAGTAACTGTGATTTGGTTGGAGTACACTGATATCCACAGAGAGCCTTAACTAACCTAGCATATTAATTGAAGAGAACAGCTCTGTAAACATTACTTAGGCTGAAATTTTCCAGCACATGGTAGCAGCAAAATAATGGCTCTTAGTCAAATGTTTTTCCCTAGAGAGAATTATTCTTGGAAAGGAAAATCTAGAGGAAAATAATTTATAAACTCATATGCTTTCATAGGGTTCCTAAAGCATCTCCTTGATGATTTATGGCAACTATTTAAGACTCAAAAATGCCAAGAATGTTTGGGAGAGAAAAAAATGCAGTTGGTAGTTAAAGGAAGTTTTTAGAAAATGTGATCAAAATTTAGTAAAACAAAATATAAAGAGCAAACAGAAAATAAAATGTATAAAATTCTTCACGAACATGTGCAGATGCGGATTCTGCAAACCTCATTGAACTTGTGATGTATAATAAACAGAGTTTTAGTTAGTGAGTGGAGATCAAGAAATCCCTAGTTATACTTGCTGGTTCAATTAAGATGAGAAAAATAATTTTTTTTTTATTTTTCAGTCTATTACATAATATGAACCAAGTCTTTCTGCTGTGGGGAAGAAAGAATCAGTACACATTATTTATCTTAACTTGTAAAAAGCCTTAGAAATGTATTCACACTAAAGACTATTAAAAATAAAGTTGTGGAATTGGGAAAGGTATTTTTTTTAGGACAGGAGACTGGGTGGGAGAAAGAGAAAATAGGGATAAAGTACTTCTTTGTATAAAGGAATATGAAAGTGATGTCCTTTAGTGAATGATGTGAGGTTTGGTTGTATGAACATTTAAAAGAAGGAAGTATTTACAACTGAATCTTGAAATTTATAGCTGACACTGACTTCTGATTAACATGATGCCAAGCTGATGAATCTGAACTTCTTTTTAAGGTCTCACAAAATGTTTTACTGGGCAGAAAGCTGGCTAGCAAGTTTCATTATCAGCAGTTATAAGGCAGTGCCATAAGGGAAAAAATAATCCAAACTATACTTCTAGCATAGAGAATGTTGAACGATCATTTGCAACTCTTAAAAGCAAATAAAGAGTTGTACTAGACTGTTCCTGAAGAGAATGGCCCACCGTACCACTTTGACCAGAAGAGTCAAGAAAGGTTTGCATACTGTCAATCATGAAACATAAAATCTTATTCTACCTTTATGTATACTTTTTAAGTGCTCATAGTTCTTTCTAAAAACTGTACATCTAGAAAATTCATGAAACTGGAAAAATTTTAGAGAAAAAAATTGTAATCATCCAGAGGAACTGAGGAACTACCACAAGAGGTTTTTGGGGTTTTTGAAAAACCTCTTCCTATATTTAAAATCAACGATTAAAAGAAGACATGATTAAAATTTTTAAAATCATGAAATATATGAATAAAGTAAACCCAAATATTAGAATTAGGGATAATGATGGAAGGATTATTATCACTGGAGAAGGTTGCCTATCCCTTTTCTTAGTGATCAAGTAGGAAAAACATTTGATGAGCTCTAGTTTGAGGCTCCTCCATTAAATATGGGCTTCACTTTGTAACCAACACATTGGAGGACTACAGGCTATTAACTAGTCATAAATGTAATTGCCTACTCTTCTTGTTTTTCTTGACAAATATTATGAGGCAGAAATCAATATTGGTTTGTGTGATTCTTTTCTTCTATAGGTTTTTAAAAATTATTGACAACAAATATTCATTGAGTAACTATTATGTGCAAGATTATTCTAGATAGGTTTAAGATACTGATCTGCCTTCATGAAAACTGTAGTCATAGAGGTTATAAATTGGGAAGAGAGAATATATGTGTACCTACAAAGTTAATATAATTCAGTTATGTTATATTTATCATACATTAAATGTCAAATAAGAGTATGCTCATAACCATACATAGTAGTTGCTTCCATCTAGTTCACAAGAGAAAGAACTTTTCTTAGGATATATTTAAATGACATATAGATAATTCTGTATGAAAAAGAAGTTCCAGTGAATGGAGAGACACTAATGTAACTCAAATGGAGTCATCTTTGATGGTTAACTTTACCTTCCTCAAGTTCTCCTAAGAAATCTCTGAAGATATCCTGTCAACTATTTGTGAGGCTTGTAACTTTCCTATAGCCTTCTAGGGTTTTTTTTCAGTCTACTTATTTCATGGTGAAGTATTTTTTCCTCTCTTCCTATTTTTATTAACATTTTATTAATCACTTCCAACTCTTCTTCTCCAGCCCTTCCCCCATCTCCCCACCCGAGCACTAGGGATTTCAAGGTTCAGCTTGCATAACAGGTAATAGCAGGCATTTCCTTCTCCTGTGACGGGATATCCTGGCGCCCTTCAGTCTCTCTCTAACTCTGTTTAAAACAGACTCCAGCACAGGAAAAAAACCTCAATCTAAAATTAGCAGTTTGATAGAAGAAAGGCACATGGCTGTCCACTGTACTGTTTGTCAATGAAACAACAAGTCTAAAGAGGGCCAAAATGCATTTCCTTTGTGGGCAAAACAGACCTATTGAGTTTCAGGGGGTGATGGTGGGGCCATTAAAGGAGATAGACATACCAAACCCAGGGAAAGTATCTTAAACTTTCTAGGTTTGAACACTGTGCTCTTCCTTGGCTATCCCCTTCAATCTCTTTACCCTGAAATGATTCTTCCTATTTCAAGGACTAAAAAAAAAAAAACCCCCCCCAAAAAAACTATTGTGCCAAAAAAGGAGAACACACCTATTTTAATGTTACACAAACTCTTTACCAGGGAATTTCTCATTGATAAAAGAAAAATCACTTCTTCTCTGTTAGAGAAATGGCAATGCAGGGAATTTCTTCCACTTTTTCCTATTCTGAAGTGGTTTTTTCCCCCCCATTCTGAAACTAAAGACTATGTAAATTTGACAAATGACCAAATTAATTCCATCAGTCCTAATATGATATAGAATTTGTTGTGTCCCTTTCTGCAGTGGCTACTTTCAAAGGTATCAACATTCTGACCCTCTTTTGAAGAGGGTTTCTCAAGTTAGTCAGGATCCTGGAAATTATTTTCATACCTTTCATTATTTCCAGAGTGATTCATTTTAGACTTCTAGTAGTTTCCTTTCCTGAATGGGTCAAATCTATTCATTCATTACTGCAGAATTAAGTAGTTTGCAATTCCTGCCTTATCTTCAAGTAAGGTACTTACTTGCAAGTTGGAATACAGCAGCAATGGCTTCCTCCCACCACTGGGTGTCCTGTGAAATGATGGGCAAGTCCATCAGCCCCAAGACAAAGATGAGCTGTCCTGCGGTGAGGGCAACAGTAGCAATCAGGTTACAGGCCCGCATCATATCAAACTGCACTGTGAGAGACACACCAAAAGAAAAGAGGACTATATTAGACCAAAGACTGGGTCTCAGACTGAAATACTGGATGAAATAATTCAATATTGTTGGCCTCACAAAGTTCTAAATAAGTTCTGCACCTTTACTACATCTCTGAATAATTATTTTGATTTCCAATTCATTATTATGCTTTTGAAAACAATATTAACATCTTATGTTTTCATAGTTTCTTATACTTTTCAAAACCCTTTCCCTTCTATCATGTGAAATCTGTTGAAGATCCTTTCCATTACATCAAGTGGTACTATCAAAGCACATTTCTGTAATAAAATAAGCAGTATTCTGGAAGTGGAGCATTCACAATTTATTCCACCAATGTGTCTCTGCTCAGTGACCTTTGCTCTAATAACCTTCAATAAGCACTCGACATTGTCGCCTCTTCTCAGTTACTTTCTTATCTACCATACCTTGGAATAGCTCATTTTTATTATTTTTATCAAGATTTAATAAAATCACAACTGTTATGCCGTGATGACCAAGCACTTTCCCTTGAAAGTACAGGAGAACCCAATTTCAAATAGGAAATTGGAAAGGAAAACAGAATGTTGCCCAAGTCTAAAGGATTCAATTCAGTGCCATACAAAAAGCACTTATTAAATTCCTACTCAGTGTGAGGCACCATGGCCAGCTTTGAGGGAAATCAACAACACAGAACAGTTTGTCCTCATGGACCTTACTCTTTATTTGGAAATACAATAAGGATATAGATAGAGTTAAAGCCTATACAGAGTAAATACAAAATAACTTCAAGAGGAAGAGAGGATCAGTTAGTTAGGTATGTCAGGAAAGTTCCTGGGCAGCAGAGGGCTCCTGAATTGAGCCTGAAAGGAACCTGGGAGTAAGGAAGGGCAAAGCGAAGCTATGAGGAGCAGGAGGAAGGTCAGTTTGGTGCAATGTGGGGTGCAGGGAGGAGCGTGGTCCTCATGGTTCCTTCAGGGACTGTACTTCTTAGCCCTCCCTGGCAACAGTGGTTTGCACAATGATGGTATTTGTCCTTCATTCTCAAAGAACAACATGTCATCAGGGAGGTGATGCCATGACAAGTACTTGAATTGGATTTGAGTGAGGGGGATGCTGTGCTATGTTACCAGTCTCACTTTCTCCTACAGAGTTATCTAGGTCCAGTGACCAGATATGAATCAGATGACTGGAGATGGCCCTGGATGCAGGGCAGAGTTAAGTGACTTGTCCAAGGTCACACAGTGGCATGTAACTGAGGCTGAATTCAAACTCCCATCCTCTTGACTCCAAGGCCAGTGCTCTACACACTGTACCACCAAGTTGCCTTTTTTGCAGAAGGAACTCAAAGTGAAAATATTTGCCAAAATGATAGAGTAAGGAAAGAGGCTACAAACCATTGTCACAAACTAAGGGTTCCATGGGGGTAACCATCAATGTTTAGCAACTGGTCCTCCCCCAAAGTGTAGCCATGACACACTTTTAAGTTTAATCTATACTATTAGCACTTTCTTAAATGTAGAGCCTATTAACTATAAATTAAGCCCTGGTTTGTTTACGGATTTCTGAGGTGTAAATGCTCCCACTGAAAAGTTAGCATTTGGCCAGGTTTAAACTGATTTCTAGTAACCTTCCGAGTCCAGTAGTAGTGACCAGAAGCTGTGTAATGCAGGGTCTTGATGTCCCTTCTTGTGTCATAGAGTTTCCATGCAACTCTCCTCTTTACTGAACCTTAGGAAATAGGTTTTGTGAGCTGAATCAAAGCAAAGAAATTTAAAACTATTTCACTTGCAAAATTCTCCAAAGAAAAACACCACTCTTCAAAGGAGTAGTCTAGATTGTTGTCTTAGGAGACAGTTTCCCCAGAAATGTTTCACAAATACTTTTGAGGGCCTAAGATTTGGGGATGAAGACCAAATTTCAGAATAACTTACTACAAGGTATGAGTAAAATCCAGAAAAGACTTGATAAGTATCTATGCATTTGTGATTTTTCTGTTCTTTTCACCTGATAATTTTTTTGCCATTTTTTGGTAATTTTTAAAATAAATTTTTGGCAAGATGATGTAATCCTTCTTCAAATTTCACGTTGTTGCTTTTTTTTCCTTTCCTCATTGCACATTTAAAAAAAAACACCTTACACTTTGTGAAAGTTAATTTGAAACCTTTTCATCAGTACCTTTATTTATATAATTTTCCTTTCTATAATGTTTTTTCTACATCTTCTTGTTTGCTTATATAGATTTTGCTTCACTTTGCTGACAATATCAATCCACAAAGATCTTTCTCTTCAGAAATTTCAGAGCATATACTGCCTAGAAAATTTACTTAAGACTCATACTGTTTCATACTGTTATATTTATCTCTTTACATTATTCTTATCTCCTTAACTGAAATGTAATGTGTTTTAAAGAAGGGATTACTCTTCTTGATATGTCCCAATGCCCTATCTATTCAATAAAACACATTATATATATTTTATATATATATATATATATATATAATTGAAAAATGTTGGTTGAATGATGATAAATAACACTTGATTAAGCTATCATATTTTCCAATATGATATCTGTTTTGATGGATTTGTAATCTCATGTATGTAAGCAATCTTTCTAGCTGAACAAATTGTATCCCATCTATGCTTTCTCATCTTGTCTGGACTTTCCCATAAATCCTCCACAGGATACCTACACAGAACTACAGGGGGCCTTCCTCTAGATTCATGTTTTCCAATTTTTAAAAATTGCTCCTATCAAGAAAATGAATGAACCCCCAATATTTTTATAAATCATAGGCAAAAATAGAAATTTAAAAGATAATATGAAGATGAAATAAATAGTATTCTTAAAAAATTAAGTTTCATTAACAGTATAAAAACTATTTAAATATTATTATTTTAATGAAATTTTGTTAAATAAGCATCAACATTTTTGGAAAATCTTCATTTAATGCTTTGATTGAAGAATTTAGAAGCCTGGTTCTAAGATTAATTTATTTTGATACTTGTTGACTATTAGCTAAAGGTAAAACTAAAACAGAATGAAACCTCACAAAGACATGTAGAATCAAATGAAAGAAGTACATTGTTGGATGTAGTTATAAAATATTGATATTGATTTTTTAAATTTTTTCTTTTATTTAAGGCAATGGGGTTTTGAGTGACTTGCCCAAGTCACTAGGCAATTATTAAGTCTCTGAGGTCACATTTGAACTCAGGTCCTCCTTCCTTGACTCCAGGGCTTGGTGTTCTATCCACTGTGCCATCAAGCTGCCTCGATACTCATTTTTTAATCTCATTCATCTACTATGTAAAGATTTTGTTGAAATACTGCTCATAAATTTTCATATCTTTAGATGTTAATTATTTGTTCTTCTAAACTGGAAAATAATTGCATTTTTATATTTTTACAAATGGTTTTAAAACCTTTGGAAATGCTTTATTTAGAAGATTTTTAAATAGGATAGATGATTCTGTTCCTGGTTTGTAAAGTATACATATATGAATTTCTCTCTCTCTCTCTCTCTCTCTCTCTCTATATATATATATATATATATATATATACATATACATATACATATACATATATGTATATATATATAATAAAAAATTCAATGTTTCAATGTCTTGCTAATCAAAATGACTTTACACTATTACTTATATCTTAAGGCTCAATATCCATTTTCAGCAAAGTTCAACATTTCCAACAGTACATATCAATCCATATTTCTAATAATTGACTTGATAATTTTGAGTTTTTTAACTGACTTGTTTTTTCTTTATAATATAAATATAGATAGAGGGTTTTACCATTTTCTTACTTTCAACCCTGCTCACATCAGTATTGTCTTCTGGACTCTCTAGGTCACTTGACCATTCTTTGAAGTTTAGTTTATTAAAAACTAGCTAATATAATACATATATATCCACACTGTACTCAGTCATTTGTAAACTGTGAAATACACCAAAATATATTGGAAGTGAAAAAATCAATGAAGGCTCCATTATCAATCTCTCTTTGTCATAGCGTTCCTACTTTTCATCTAGGGTAACTCATATGTCATACATAATACATAACTATTTGACTTAAAGACTAAGTGAAGGCGTCAGTGACAATTAGTGTAGTAAATATTAGTAAAAAAATCATTTTAAGGTAAAAATGGATATAAATAGAAATTCTAATATTTTCTTCCTGAATTCCAGAGAACCATATTACATTGCCCAGTTTGGAGGCAACTGCTCTAAGACCTCTTGAAATCATGAATGAAACACATAAACATATTATGGAACATATCATTTTTCTTTCATTTTCTTTTTTTTAATCATACATTTTTCTCTTTTTTTTGAGATTAAGTCTCCTAGTGTAGAAATACATGAGTTGGACCCATACTTGATCAACAATGCTCAGTTTCTTACTGGGCCCACATTTCCTCTTGTTAGGCAGCCTGGTTTCTCCCTTGGTCACCTTCCTCTCAAGGGCTCAGAATACTGCTGCCAGTCTTAGAGCAGACATCTGATTGACTTTAGCCCTACTTCAAGATTCCTGAGTCCAAGGGATCCACTAACTTTAACCTCCCTAATTGGAGGAATCCCAGGTCGCTACTAGGCTCCCCAGTAGGAGGGACCACAGTGTATTCCACTTCACCCAGCCTCCCTCATTTTCACTATCTAACCAATATAGCTCTTTTTCTAATATTATATTTCTTCAATGATAACCTTATACTAAATATAATTTAAGAAAATAAGAAAAACTAATTTAAGGAAATTTTTTAAAAAATCTACTTTTTATTACTGGGTATGGTCTGATTAAGATGAAATTTTTCATCAAGGTAGAAAAATTGAGGATTTATAAAATAGAAATAGCTTAAGGAAGAGTTCTAAAGCCTTTCTACCTTCTTTTTTGACCTCTCTTTCACACAATGGCTCCCTTTCTTTAGTCCTTTGTGGCACAAATGCCCTCTGTACTATCTGGTTATTCAAAACAATCCCTATAAATGCCCTCTCCAAAATTGTTTACTCTTTTTTGTTGCTTAGCCTGCATCAAAACTGTATTCCTCAGTGGAATGTCAGAAAGAAATCTAACTAAACTTCTCACATCAGTTTGTGAATTTCAGGGGTTTGAGAAATTGAAATGATCTCAGGTAGGGGTAGGGTAAGAATTATTTGGTATTTTATATGATAGGATAAATTTTGTAATAATAAACTTTTTCTTTGTCAAATCAGTTCACTTCAAATTTGAAATTGGCTTCTTTTTATAACTATGTTATTAGAATTGAGTGTCTAAATATGAGTGTAGCCAAAAGAAGGATCTGTAAATGTCAATTTTTTTCACTTAGTCTTTATTATTATGAGCTTAACAGATAACAAGCATGAATATTTCAGTATTCAAAGAATGACAAATTCTCTACAAAACAATGAACTTCTGTTCTTCTGTTATATATAATTTACATTTTAAGTGTATTTCAAATTTCAATGAAAGGCAATAAAAACTGCCCTGCTTGTCTGTCCCTTTTGAACTTTTTTGTATTTTAATATATTCCATTAATTTTCTCTCTTTTTTTGTATCATAGCAATGCTTTATTACCTTTTTCCCCACAACTTCCTACCTAAATAGAAACCTTTCCTTGTAACAAATAAGCATAAATTATCAAAAGAATCCACATCTTCACTGTCTGAAAATGTTTATCTCATTTTGTACTTCTATTCTGTAACTTCTCTCCCAGAATATCAGAAGCATGTTTCATCATCAGTTTTGTGAAATCATGATTTATCATATCATTGATTAACATTCATAAGTCCATCAAAGTTGTTTACCTTTTCATTATTGTTGAACTGTCAGTTATTCTCATGGTTCTGCTTCATTAAATTTGCATCAGTTCATTCAAGTTTCTCTCGGTTTGATTGTAATTTTTATAGCTTTTGAAAAAAACTGTTTTGAAAAAACTTTGATAAAAAATTCAATACCAAAGGCTAGGACCTCAGTTGAAATTTAGTCACCCTAGATTTGGAGGGAATAATTTTTTATAGGGAATTATATGACTAGATAAGAAACAAAGTTTAGGAGGAATAGTACTTCTTTTAAATGAATAAACAGGGCCAGCTAGGTGGCGTAGTGGATAAAGCACCGGCCTTGGAGTCAGGAATACCTGGGTTCAAATCTGGTCTCAGACACTTAATAATTACCTAGCTGTGTGGCCTTGGGCAAGCCACTTAACCCCGTTTGCCTTGCAAAAACCTAAAAAACCAATGAATGAATGAATGAATGAATAAACAGTGAAGTTCTCCAGGGATTTGGTCTTGGATTGACCTCAGTTAGCATTTTTACAAATTATCTGGAAGTTGATATTACACATTGAAGTAGCCACACTAAGCCATTTTGAGTAGGAAAATATCAGGTGAATGGGGTTTTTTATCTTTTTAGCATGTTTTTAATCTGTTTAATCTGTTTAGTTTAGGATTGAGGAGTGGATAAAAAAAGCAGATGAGTTTCAGTGTGTTCAATATAATATATTTAGGGTGAAAATATATAAACTATAGGATATTATAGCATTATCAAACCTTTTTCATCATATACCCCAAGAGCAATTTTTTTGCACATATACAATGTATATATTTTTATGTATGTGTTTTATATATTTGTTTATGTTTATATTTTCTTATTTATGGGTTATATGTATTGCTACTTTACTAATAATTATGTACATTATAAAACTTTCACACAAAAAATAGAAACTAAAAAGACAAGAGAAAAATGAAATCATATTTGATCCAGAAGTCAATAAACCAAACATGGGGTTTTATTGAGGAGAATGACATGGTCAGACCTGTGCTTTAGAAAAATTGCTTTGGCAGCTCTATGGAAGAAAGATTGGAGAGGAAAAATACCCGAGACAGAGAGACCAACTAAGAAGCTTTCAAAATTGTCCAGGAGAAAAGTGAGGAGGGGTTGAACTTGAGTTGGTGTCTTTGGAGTAGAGAGGAGCCAGATAAGGACAATATGTAGTAGAAACAAGGATTGATAGATGGGTTAAGGATGATACTGAGATTGTGAGAACTTGGCTGAGTGGAAGGTAATAAGGAAGTTTAGGGCAGCTGGGAGGCGCAGTGGATAGGGCATTGGTCCTAGAGTCAGGAGGACCTGAGTTCAAATGTGACCTCAGACACTTAATAGCTGTGTGACCTTGGGCAAATTGCTTAATTCATCTGATTGCCTCACATCCAGGCTCATCTCCTAATCAGTCATCCTGATCCATATCTGGCCACTGGACCCAGATGACTCCCTAGGAGGAAGTGAGGCTGAGACTTAGCAGAATACTCCCTCACTCAAATTCAGTTCATGTGCTTATCATGGCATCACCTCCCTGAAGTTATGGTCTTCTTCGAAAAAACAAAAGACAACTATCATCATCATCATCATCACCATCAACAGGGAAGTTTGGAAGAGGAGTAGATTTAGCAGAAAGGGGAATGTTATGATCATCTGTGATACAGATTACAGTCCTCCCATGCCTGCTCATCCTGTGTGTCTTACTCTTTTCTACCCAAAATGAGTAGAGAAGGCAGGGTTTTTACTCACAGATTACACTGCCCTTGATCTAGGGTTTAAAAGATAAGGATGAAGTTTTTCATTGGCACCCTCCTATCTGCTGCTGTGTATATCAAAGACCCTCAGAGATGAATCTCAAGTTCAGAAAAGGGGAAATTGAGAGTTTGCACAATTGCACAGCAGAGGGAGGAGGAAGAATCTGGCATTATTGGAGTATAAGGGTTGTTGTAGTTATGTTGAAGATAACCCCTCAATTGGCTATCCCAGCAAAGGTTGGATACAACCTATCTTCCACCCTCTGATTCATAAACCACATACCCTTTGGAGTCAGTTCATGGCCCTCTGAGATAAGACCAACATTTCCTCTTTGGCGACCACTGAACTAATAGACCCTGAGCTTAATTGTAACTTAGAAGAGAATCATCATGGAGAATTATCATAATCTGTTCTCTGAATTTATTGTTTTATTGTGCTTCAGTAGCCAAAAGGGAAACAGAATTCTGAAGAGTATTATTGAGTATAAAATGGAAAATGTTATTCTATCCTTGTTCAAAATGACAGTATACCTTCATCTGGAATGTTGTGTACATTGTTGTGTTCTGGTTGCCACACATGACGGAAGGAATAATGGAGCTGGAGAACAGCCAAGAACTGGAAAGACTGTCACCATATGAGTATTGAAAATATTATAATTTTGGGGTCTGGAAAGATAAAGACTGAGAAGGAATGTGATTGATGTATGTAAAATCATGAAGGATGTCTGTCAAATCAAGTTTTTTCAATTTGCATAGGATTTGACTCAGCAGTTCTCAACACAACAATCCACCATCTCCTTAAATGTTCCTCCTTTCCCTTCAGTGACACTAAACTATCCTGCTTCTTCTCTCTCTGACCTGTTTTCACTTCTTTTCCTACCTTATAAAAATGGCCAGTCTGGAAAGTTCAATCTATGGTCTCTTTCTCTTCTCTCACAACTTTTAGCTATCACCTCTATATCTCTATGTCATCTCTATATCTATATCTTTTCCAAGTTTTCCCAACTCAAATATATTTTTCAAAGTTATTAATGTTTCTGTTACAGTTAGTGTTCTTTTATCATCCATTGGTTATTACAATTTGTTCATTCAATTGCAATAAGATTAAAAGTTTAATGATGAGGGACTGTGTATCTAATAGAGCAACATCTTGTTTATCTGGCATCATTTAAGGAAAGAGATGTTCCACATAAGTGAATTTTTTACATAACATAAACTTAGCTTTTTAATCATCAAAACTTCTACATATTTAACCATACTAATGTAAATCTTTCTATAACATACTACCTATTTTTCTGCTTTTTCAAATTGACTCTACACAACCTAACAGACAACTCAGGATTGGCATTCTGGGACAGATCTACAATACAATGTAGCTCTCAGAGATTACTGAAATATGTACAAGTATTTGCCACTACAATAAATGGATCCATAATGTTTTGCTTTTTGAAATCAAAGATCCTATTTTTATAGTTTTTCTATCTTTTTCTCACTTTCAGACTATTAGCTTTTATTTTTTGATCCTGTCAATACCACTAGCAACACTACCCACCTTTTGATTTTCTGTGTCTAATTTGCTTTGGGCCAAGAGACAAATAACCAAATTTGTGAGAGTATATCAAAATAAGAATAAACACATTGGGTAAGAATTTCTTCAAATCAGAAAGAACTTCAATGACACCTTTGTTGACTGCTCAGAGATATTTAGAAAAATAAAACTCAAAAAACATTGACATTGTCTGCAGTTTGCTGGATAGTTGAAATTAGACTAGTCATTCAAGTAACCCATGTGTCAGTATGGTAAATATTTAACCCTAATAAGTGTATATTATATGTCACTAAGTGCTTCTTAGGAAAATCTGTTCTCTTTCAGATGCAGGTAATGTTCACTTTTCTTCAGGACCTTTTCAGAACTTTTAAGATTGTTGTATTCCTGACCAAAAGGCAGAACAAATGGCAGGGTTCATTAGCATTGCCTAAACTGTCATTTCTGCCACTTCTGTAAAGCCTCATTTGTTAAGTTCTCACTGAGCCACATAAAAATTTCCCTTGACTCTACTCTATATTTCATGGTGAAAATGAGTTTAAACGAATCCTATGCTGAGGATGGACAAGGGTTTATAGTTAACCCTTGTGAAAGTCACATAGTTACAAGCCCAGCCTTGTGCCTCTTTCTGTCCTAGCATTCTTTTGCCCATGAAGACTATGAAGTAAGGATTATCTCACATTGTATTTTAGAACTACTTTGTGGATGTTCTGATTATCCTGTTCTGAGCTCCAACTATCTTTTACTCAGCTGTTTCCATTTTCTCTCACAAGTCTCTCCCAAATAACACCATATGTCACTCCGTTATTTATTGGACCAATGAGAATCATTTCAGACTCCTCACAAAAATCTACATACATATAAGATTTACTCAGTTTGTATGAATATAAATAAGAATAGGAATACTGATATATGGCATAGGACATGTATTCATATTGTTTCTGTATTCTTTATTCTTAATTAAACAGAACAGTTAGATAAATGGTAATAAATGTCATTTTATCTTCTTTTCCATGAGGCTTCACCTTCTTAATCAGGAATGACATTTCTTTCATTTTAGAGGTTTAGGTAGCACTCAAAAAAGTTATTTCTTCTTGGGTACTTGGTTCACAATTAAACTATGCTTTCATAAGGGGAGTAGAATATAAATTTCTTAAGAGCAGAAACTAGCTCACATTTCTATATTTGTGAAGCACATAGTAGATATTTAATATTTGTTGACTGATTTCTTTATGTATGACTTATGGTCTAAATATTCAGATTGTTTGAGAGAAAGAAAAATCATTTCAACTCATTATTCTCTTTTATTTAGCAAAATGTACATTTTGTTAGAACGGTTAACAAATTCATTTCCTCTTCAAAATTCTCCATTTGGCTACAAAATTCAATCTTCAGTCCATCTATGTCACTCCCCTTCTCAAAAAGTTTTAGTGGTTCCATATTGTCTATAGAATCCAAAGCCCTTCACAGCTGGCTTCAGCCTATACCTTTCCAGACTTAATTCATGCCATTTGTCTTTGTTCAATCTGTGTTTCAACCAAATTGCTCTAGTATGTTTGAGATGCTGAAGGATTCAAAGACAAAATGATTAAGTGGCATTCTGGGAAACAACATTTATTTTAACTATATAGTTATAATGTAATTTGAGAATGGAAAGAACACTGTCAGCCAAAGAATTGGGAAAGACTCTTGGGAAGTGCCATCTGAAATGGACTTTAAATGAAGCGAAGAATTATACCAGATGAAGGAGCTGAAGCTAGGCCTTCAGTGGGATAGCCAGTCACACCTCTTGAGACAAGAAACAGCATCTCCTTGCCTCCATTATCCCTTTTTACTTGTTACTTGGGCCTTTTTGATGCTTCACCTAAATACACTTAAGTCTTTGGGACAATGTTGATATGATAGTTCACATTTATAGAGGTCTTCATTGTGGACTCAGAGCTACAGTGTGGGCATGTCTATTTGAGGACTAGAGAGACTTCTCAAAAGAAGATGACGACTAACAATTCTCCAAAACCCATTTACTGAATCCTAGAGGTGGGATCTAAGAGTCAAGGCAAATTACAATCAACAAGCATTTATTAGTACCTACTATATGCCAACCAAAGCACAGGGAAATACAAAGAAACACTAAAGACATCCCTGTGATTGAACAGCACACAGTCTAATGGAGGACTCTGTTCAAACAAAATGTTTACAGGGTAAAGTGGAAGAGCTAACATAGAGGTCAAGGAGAGGAAGGAGGTCAGGAAGTGGGAGGTAGAGCATTCTGGACTAATTGAGGAGATAAGGCCTGAGAAATGGAGATCCTGGAGGACTGACTGTTTACAAAGTACTCTCCAGATTACTGACTTCTAAAGTAGTTAATGCAGCATTGTCACTCTTATTTTAGAGATGAAAAAACCCTAAAATCTCAGAGGTCAATTTGCACCTGACTCCATGGCTTCTATAGTAGGTACTTAATGAAAGTTTGTTGACTTGAATTGCCCAACTTTATACAGAGTGAAAGAGAACAAGAAATCAAAACCAAAAAAGTCCTCTGCCTCCAATCCACAGTTCTTTTTGCTATATCGCACAGCCTCTTTACGATCTACAGACCTCCCCATTTCTTTTTTCTTGTAATTGTAGCATAAGTTAAAGAGAGGCTGCATGGTGTAGTGGAATCAGAAACACCTGAATTTGAATCCTGCTTTAAAGGAGCATGTGTGACACTGGCTGAATCACTTCCCTCCTCTTGATCCATTACAAATCTGTGAAATGAGAGGGTTAGCCAAAATGATCCTGTGAATGTATGGGCTGCAGGAAATGAATTTAAATTATTTCATTTCAGTGAGGCCATTTTTTGTTAAATATGGCCATTTACGGAGAATTACAAACTCAGAACTAGTACTTGTTGGACTGATGCAAACAAAACATAGCCCTTTGGGTGCTTTCTAAACTTTGCTAAAGAAAATCCATTGATCATAGGATATATTTAACAATTAAAAATACACAAAATGGACTGCTTGCTTTTCCTTTCTGAATCATACATCTATAAAGTAACTTTTATCATTCTCTGCACTGCAAAAGTTGAAAATTGCTTGGAGGTATTTCTGTCTCCTCAGAGACAAGGAGTCTGAGGCTCTTTAGCCTGTCCAGATGATGAAAAGGTACCACACAAAATAAGAGCAACACCATTTAGATTAAATTTTGTACTAGGAATTGATCATTGGTCCAACAATTCTAGAAAGCAATTTGAAATAACTGCAATATCCACTAAGCCTATCTCCAAAAGGTCAAAAACAGAAAAGAAGGCCTAGTATTTCAGGAAAATATTCATAGCAGTTCTTTTTATTTCAACAAAGAAATGGAAATAAAGTAGATCCTCATCAATTAGAAAATGGCTTCACCAATAATGGCACATTAATGTCATGGAATATCATTGTATCATGAGAAATGGGAAGAATTAATTATATGAGCTGATGAAGAGTAAAGGATCAAAATCAGGGAAACAATACATACCATGAATATAATAAATAGAAAGCACAAACGTGACCCCAAAGAAGAGGTGAAAAACTTTTTTTTTTTTTCAAAAAAATTCTCTTTTTTGGAGTAGTGGGAAACTGTGGGCTGTGTGGGACAGAACACATATCAACCATAGTTGATTTTCTTTTTAATCCCCTCTTATGACAAAAGATGAAAGGCTTGCTAGGTAGGGGAGGCATATTTAAAAATGAAGGTGATAAGTATAAAAGAGATCAATATTTTTTTAAAAATAGAAAAAATAAATAAAATGAATTTTAGGATGCATTACCTCAATATCTCAACTACCTCAATGTCTTTAATCTATAACTTACTAAACAAGTAAATGAGACAAAGTGAGAAGGTAACCAAATCTGAGCAAGGAGAAGGGGTTTCCTGGACAGGAATATGACTAGAGCAGTGGTATTATGGGAGTTCATGAAGTAGGCACTGTGCTAAATGCTCCTTACAAATATTTTCTCAACAGATCCTCGTAACAACCCTGCCAGATATGTGCTCTTTTCCCCATTTTATAGTTGAGAAAACTGAGGCAAACAGAGAGTAAGCTAAGTAAGTTTCTGAGGCATTGCACCATCTGCTTCCTCTTAGTGAACTTTAAAGAATTTCTAGATCAAGTGGAAGAGTTCCTGGACCAAGTCAGATTCCTGAACCAAAAGGTAAAGCCTCTTGAGGGAAATTGGTGTCCTCACAGTACTGAAGGAGGATGCTGATAAAATCTTCACCACAAAAGCTCTAGCCCTGTCCATAGAGCAGAAATTTCTCTATTATTATTTATTTATAGTGATTTTCCCCTTTTGTCTTATTCTTTTTTTAAATTGATATTTATTTTTTAAAGCACAGAGGTTTTCCCAGGTTTTTCTGATTATTATTTCTTATAGCACAGTACTATAACATCACATTTATACAACACAACTTATTGCCATTCCCCAAATGATGGGCATTCCCTCATTTTCCAATTCTTTGCCACCATTAAAATTAAAAGAGCTTTTATAAATATTTTGTATATATTGGCCCTTTCCCTCTTTTTTTTTTTTGATCTTTTTAGGGTATAACCCTAGAAAAATCTTTATTTATTAGGTTAAAAAGTATACATAATTTATTGGCTTTGGGGGCATTGTTTCAAATTGTTCTCCAGAATGGTTAAATCATTTCATAACTCCACCAATATTGCATTAATGTCCCAATTTTTTCATATCCTTCCAGCAATTATCATTTTCTTTTCTATCACCTTAGTTGATCTAATTGGGTATGAGATGGTACTTCAGAATACTCTTAATTTACAATTATTGATAACTTTGATTTATTTCTATGAAAACTCTTTATTCATGTCTTTTAACCATTTATCATTTGAGGAATGGCTCTTAATTCTTAAAAATTTGACTCAATTCCCTATATATATCTTTAAAATGAAAACTTTATCAAAGAAATTTACTACAAGATTTTTTCCCTCCAGTTTCCTGCCTTTTTAATTTTAACTATGTTGATTATGTTTCTACAAAAATTTTAATTTTATATAATCAAAATTATCCATTTTGCCTCCTATGAACATCTCTGCCTCTGGTTTGGTCATGAATTCTTCCCCTATCCATAATTAATTTTTTCCCTATTGCACTAATTTGTTTATAGTAGCAACCTTTTTGCTGAAAATCAGGCAGCTATGTTGAACTTATCTTGATAATTCTGTGGGAGGTTTGATCTATAGCTAATTTCTACCACAACATTTTCTAGTTTTCCTAATAGTTTTTGTCAGATAGTAAATTCTTGCCTCAATACCTGTAAACTCTGGGTTAATCAAACCATAGGTAACTGCTCATTTGCTTCTGTATGTTATGTACCTAACCTATTCCACTAACCAATCTCTTTCTTTTTTTTTTTTAACCCCACACTAAATTGTTTGGAAGATCACAACTTTGTAGTACTATTTGAGATCTGGTACTGCTAGGGTCCTTTCTCCCCCCCCCCCCATCTTTTTAAATTGATTCCCTTGATATTCTTGATATCTTGTTCCTACAGATGAATTTTAGAACAATTTTGGGTACTTGGACATGGCACTGAATAAACAGATTAACTTAAATAGTATTGTCATTTTTATTAAATTGACTTAGTCTACCTGTGGGCAATTAACATTTTCTAGATGCTTAGATTGACTTTAAATTGTGTGAAAAGTGTTTTGTATTTGTGTCAATGTAGTTCCTAGGTTTGTCTTGGCAGATAGACTCCCAAGTATTTTATATTGGCTAATTATGGAATTTATCTTTTTATCTCCTCTGGTTTAGTTGGTAATATTCAAAACTGTTAATGATCTGTTTAGGTTTACTTTATATCCTGCAGCTTGGCTAAAGTTGCTAATTGTTTTTGATTAATTTTTCTAGTTGATTCTCCAGGGGTCTCTCTCTTTCTACATATCTATATACATATGTGTGTGTGTATACACACACACACACACACACACATACATATATATATATATATATATGCCATCTGCAAAATTACTTTTTAGAACAACTGAATCAATTTACTTCCAATGGTGTCCTAGGAGTTTTGATTTTTTTTTACTTAGTGTGTGTATTTTCATAAATACTACATGTTGTCTCTAACCAGATTCTAAAAGCTTCCTAAATGTAATGATTGTTGCATTTTCATCTTTCACCTTTTAACCTTCACCTAACATAATGTCTGGCTTAAGTGAGCACTTAATAAATGGTTATTTTATGAATGAATGAATGCCTGTCTCCCTCATCAACACTGACAGCTTTCTCAGGTCACCCTTTGCTCTGAAATCTTTTTCTCCCTACTCTCTATAGGATAAGATCCAGACTCTTTAGTATGACCAGCGGGAACTTTTACAATATGGCCCCAAAATGTACCTATCCAGCCTTATTTCTCACTCTTCCTCCTCTATACATTCTAGTTAAACTGAGCTACTCAACTTTAAATTTATATAATTTTGTTATTTAGCCCACCTCACCATCTTTGCTTACACCATTCCTTCTACTTGCATGTCCTCCCCTCCATCTCTGCCAAAAGCTTACCAATTCTTCAAGTTCTCTCTAACTCAAATGTTGTTTTCTTATGCTAGCACTTAAAACAGGTCATATTTAAAAGAAATGGGCATCATTGGGTCCCTTAGTCCTACACTTGATCCCCTGTTCCTGTGTTCTGGATCATTGCCAAAACTTTCCACCTAGATGTCTTGCCACAGGTACAAAGATTTTCTTCATTCTGTACGCTTGCTCATTTTTCAACTCCCTAATTTTCTCAGTTTGCTTGTGTACCTCCCTCTCCACCCACCCCCACCCCGCCACCCTCGCCCAAGAACACTCTCTTGCACAAAGGCAGCTAGGAGCTCAGCTTCTGACACACCTGACCAAACTCTTCATCACTGTCCTCAGACCTGGATTTGCTTTGTGGAAAAAGGCACTGTAATTCTCATGCATTCAATTCAATCTGGACAAAGTTCTATTTTAATTCTTTCTCCACATGCTTCCAAAAATCAAAGTTTTCAACATGCTGTCTACTGTTAACACACTGTCACCCCCCCCCCCCCCAGCCAGTTTCTAAGATAGAGTTACTCCATTGATTACTGGGATCAGCAACATGGACTGCTTTAGGATTATTAACTATTAGCAGCTTCAGCATTAGTGCTCAGCTGGTCAGACTCTGAGCAAAAGAATGGTGTCTTGTCACCTGGCATGAGGGACAAACTTAATAAATCTTTTATTTATTTTTTTTAGGGTTTTTTTTTGCAAGGCAAATGGGGCTAAGTGGCTTGCCCAAAACCACACAGCTAGGTAATTATTAAGTGTCTGAGACCGGATTTGAAACCCAGGTACTCCTGACTCCAGGACCAGTGCTTTATCCATTATGCTACCTAGCCGCCCCTTTAATAAATCTTTCTTGAATTGATTTCCTCCCAGCTAGATATGTGCTCTCTTCCCAACCCCCCTTCCTCAGAAGTCAGACTTTTCTCCTGCTTATATTTGAATTATAATTGTGGCAGAGCTTTATGCCTCTCGTAAACTATAAGCTTCTTAAGGGCAGGGGACTTGTTCTAACTCATTTTTTTTTATCTCATATTAGAGATAACCTAAAAATAAGACATATACATTCCCTATCTACACATATGAATTTATGTAGGGCATAGGACCTTAGTGAACATTTGTTCAATTCAGTTGACTGAAATCTTAACTGTTGTCAGTTTATATAGTAATATCCCTTTTTTTTTTGGTATATTAGCTTTTCTCATGTGCTGTTTGAACTGGATTACATTTTATACTATTTAAAGTATTCATTTGACTATAGTAACATTGTCTTCTTATGACAAAAAATTCTAAAGATATTTCTAGGCTTACACTTAAGTAGATTATTTGTGATTAAAATAAGATTACAGCAAGTAATCATCCTTTCTTCTGAAAACAAGATCTTGGACTTATTTGAGCAGGTCAACACTGTACACAGTTCCTTTCATTAGGGATACCCTTTTACCTCTAGGATAAAATGCAAACTACATGATCTCGCATTTGAAGCTTTCCTCTATTTCCTATTTGAAACCTATCTGTCCAGACTTATTTCTCAGCAAGCCCTCTGTATTGTAGCCAAACTGAATAGCTTGAATAGCTCTCTCCTGCTTCCATGCCTAGAAGAGATTCTTTCATCTTTACCTATTGAAGCCTTGAAACCTTCTTGTATGTCTTCAGCCAAAAGTATTTTTTCCTTCCTCAGGTTTTCTTAGCATACTTTGCCTTGATCTCTCCTTTACCCCATCACATATGCCTTACTCTGTTTTATACTTATTTGGCATATGTTACATCCCTCCATATATAATGTAAATTGCTTGAGAACAGAAACTGAATAATATTTCATTCATATTCCCTCACCTCCTATATTGAATTGAATTCTTTTAATTTGGATATGAGTTTTTTAGTCTTACATATACTTAGAATAATATTTACTTAGAATACATAGACTTAGAATAGTAAGAACTCACATTAGTTAATCAAATTTATTTCTTTGTTCACTTTCTAAATTCCTTCATTTTCCTTTCACATTTTCTTTGACCAACATTAAGTATAGATGCCTAAGTTCCAGTACTTACAGTTAAGACTCACCTGGGAAGAATTTTATTTTTCTTTCTTTTTCAATGGGGAAGAAGAGAAGGCAGGTTTTTATTGGATTGAAATAAAATTCAATTGGATTTTTAAAAAAATTATACTTTGTAGACTGAAAAAAGAAAAAGTGAGGAGCACTGAGTCCCTCTGGTGGACTGAAGAAGACAGGCAGAGGAAAGAGGAAAGAGAGGGAAAATAGAAGCAGAATGTAGTAAGAATAAAGAAAAATAGATACAAACACTAGTTGATGTTTCATATGCTAAAGAGTAAAATACCAACAACATTTTTAGGGATAGTCCCAGGAGGTGACTGGAAATAGTAAAGCTTCTAAAATTCTTTTGACAGAAAATCACTAGAATGGGTATAAAACAACACCATTCTGATTATACCTTCATATAAATATATATATATATATATATATATAAAGTATATAAAGTTCTAAAGCACAAATATACTAGAGATCTTCATTATGGAGCTGCTAAACTCAGCTCTCTTGCAAGCAGTAAGTGGTGTGAAAATATCGGTTATCAAAGAAGTCCCAAGAGGGCTGGAACATATCTGGGGATCAGAGATCATTAAGGAATTCTGTAAGGGGGCTTGGATGAGACTTTGCGTGAGCTGGACCTAACAGAATGGGGAGAACTGCATAGACTTTTGAGAGAGGAGAGAGTTCTTCACATTGAGGGAACTGCTTGTGTCAAGCACAGACTAAGTAAATTTCATGATTAATAAATCCCACTGGGTAGGAAAATGAGACAGATCTGATTAGAATAGAAGGTGTGAGTTGGAGAAATCAAGTTCTTTAGGGCAGGACCAGTTATGGAAGCCAAACAATTTAAAATAAAGAGCAAACCTAGGAGAGTTGGTAATCAACCCAAGTAGGGCTTTAGTGAAGGGAGTATTCAGGAGTATTTTTGTTCTCCCTTTTGAATGGTACATAAGAGAACTACAGCTGTAGTTCTCAAGCTGACATTTTGCCACAGGTGATATTTGTGAAATGAGAAATCTACTGGTAAAATAATTTTTTATCTTATGAAAATCTTAATACTATATTACTGATAATACAAATACAACCAAGTAGGTTTGTAAAGTGACAATATTTGTATTTATAAAGTGACAGGTAACTGGTAACTGGTTTATTATTGACAAATGCAGATATACTGGCTTTAAAAAATAATTATGTTCTGGAAAAATTAAGTATAAACCATTTTACCTGATTTTTATTGATGCCTTTTATTTTTATATTACATTTCTTTCCAAATATATCTCCCCCTCCTCCTCTCTCCATGTCATCCAAAAAAGAAAGACCAAAGAAAAGTACCTCAGCAAGACTAGTCAACACAGCAGATGTGTCTGAAACTATTCCATGATTCTATATCCAGAATCCTTACCTCTTGAGAGAAGAGAGGAAAGTACATTTTCTCAACTCTTCTCTGGGGTGTCCATTATAGTTACACAGCATTCCGTTTATACAATATTTTATATGGAACAGGAGAGATCTCAAATTAAAAGAATTATAAGATGAATCCTTATCAACATTAGAACTCTGCTTTGTTACATTCATCATATATCAGCATTTTACAAGTTATAGAATAATTTCCTCAAAATTGAATATTGCTAGTATTAAATTAATTTTACAAATGTAGAAACTGAGATTTAACTTAGGTTAAGTGGCTTCCCATGGTCTCTGATAAGACTTCCAGATCTGCTGGGTTTAATTCTGAGATTAGTTTGAGCATCAAAATCAACTAATGTCTTACTATTTCGTGAATCTGCACCATATTCTACTGTGTCTTCTTTCCACAAATTAATGACACCTACTTTGCTCTTAAATTGTTTTCAGGCGACAGTATAAAAAGTAGCCAGTAAACAATTCCACTAAGTAAACTAATTTGGAGATATAATTAAAATATGCCTGGTTCATTTAGTTTATGCTCTTGCTTTTCCTGTTCCCCCTTATAGGGTGATAGTTTTAGAGTTGGAAAGGTCTGTAGAGCTCATTCATGTTGCCTATCATTTTACAGGATAGCTAGGGCCTAGAACATACCCAAAATTTCACAGTAAGTAGCAGAGTCAGAATTTTTGAACTAAGGTCTTTTGACTCCTAATCTGACATTTTTCTTTTTTTTCTTTTTGACATTTTTTCTATTGTGTCACATGGCTTCCTTTAAGTTTGATTCCTGGATTAAATCCAATATTTTGACAGTCACTCTTTTTCTTCTTCTCTCCCCTTTCTATTAGTATAGGCTATATGCTAAAATTCTATTTCTGGGTATAAAATTGGCCATATAATAATCATAATCAAATATGCAAATATGGATATATATATATATATATATATATATATATATATATATATATACATACTAGACTGTAGAAATTACTTTTTACTAGTTTCTGTCTCTGCTCCCTATACAAGTCTGCCTTCTGTCTTATTGTCCTCTGTCTGGAAAAGGTCAAAGTGGGGCAATGTTGAAGCAGTATAATAAAATTAAATGGTATTTTAGAGTCATCTAGCCTCTACTAAAAAAAAAAAACCTCACTACCACACAAGGCCAACTAAACTCTTACAATTTCAAACAGTATTACTTGTTTTCAGATTTTCTTTGTGTTTATATGATTGCATCCCCATGACACTAGTCCCAGTTAGGACCAGTGGAGCCAGGTAGAGTATTCAGCTCAACTCAAGCATTCAGGTGCCTCTGCCTTGCCTGGGGAGAAGCTTATGTTCTTGGGGGGAATAGTAGGTACACAGCCAAGTAAGCACCAATATGTGAAAAATCACTCTAAAGTCTTTCCAGGAGGTTTGGATGAAGTCTAACCTCCACTGCACTATGTAGCTTGCCAGTTCTGTTCCCTCAAAAATCATAAGAGGCAGAAATCTACACTGTTTAATGTGGGAAGACTGAGATTGCTTTGAGATATATCTCCCATGGAACCAGCCCTCAAAGGGAAAGAAGTCAGAAAGTGAGCAGTGAGTAGGAAGAGGGTGGATCAGAAAGGCTTGTAGGATTCAAGGAAGGATCTTGTGGATGGAGGGGCACAAACTGAGACTCATAAGGAGCTGAGTATTCCCAGTGGTGAAGGTAAAGAAGAAGAATATTACAGGCAAGGAGGCAAGAGATTTTGGAGCTAGATTATGAAGGTCCTTAAATGTTAAACATTAGAGTTTGTATTCCATTCCCAAGGCAACAGTCTTAGCTTTTTGAACAAAGGAATGTTATGCTTAATGAATCCACCTAACTGTACTCTTCTTATCCATGAGGATAGCATGAGAACCATCATTAACTGCCTTACTGAAATCTAGAGATGTTTGATTTATAGCTTTCCTTTAAACTGATGGTCTCATTATTCTGAAGAAAACAAAGGTGAAATTCTTCAGTGTGGTGCAGGAGAGAGAATACCAAATCTTTAGGTACAAAACTAGAGTTTGGCTCTTGACTGGACAAGTGAGTTCATCTGTCTAAGTCTCATTTTCCTTATCTTAATGAGGGGAGTTGGACTAGCTGACGTTTCATGTGTCTTTCATCTCTAGTTTTATTATCCTATGATCTGGCAGGCTCCTAATGAGCCTATCCTGTCACTAAGTGATCACTTGGTGATCACTTCTTATGAGTGATAGAAGTGAATCTATCGCTTTTTATGATTTGCTTTCTATGAGTTTACAAATTCATACATTTAATAAGCCATTCTAGTCATATTAGACTTTATTATGAGATTAGTTAATCATAAATCATTATTATTATGAATTTAATATTCTATATATTTAGGTTTACTGAAATACAGTTTAGAGAGCTAATGTGATTATTTTGCATCTAATAAAATAAGATTCAAATAAATTACTGTTCTAAGACTGCTAAATCCTTAGAAACATAATTTTCTGCCAAAGCAAAACCAATTTCTTATTATTGTCATAATTAATTCAAACAACAACAATAATCTCAAGTTATAAGAAAGCTCCCTTTCTAACATGAACTTTCTACAAGAAAGAATTTTGCTTTTTTAAAATTTAGCCTGTTTGTGTATGAGAGATTCATACAAGTTAATCAGATTGAAATTTTCCTTGAAAACATCATTTGGTAATTAATTCATTTAACAAATAATTATTGAGCATTTATGAACTTAATATCATATTTGGTCACTGCTTAGCAGGAGTTTGTCATCTAGTGGGGGAAGAAATGAACATTAGGTAATACTAGAGAACCTGTGGAACATCCTGCTTACAAACTGTAAAATTTTAAATTACAATATATTTATCTGATTTATAAAAACATTTTACTTTCTACTTATATTGTTTCCAAAAAATTTTTCTAACTATAATTACTATAGGATGTCCGAACAACCTAAAAATAGAAAGCTGAACAGATTTAGGTTTCACAGTGTCCTATACAATAAAAAAAAATACTTAACTGATAAAAAGTCTTGAAACCAATGTAACTAATATCTGGAAGAGAAGGTAGAAGATGACAACTTTAAAATATAATAGTCACTTAGGTGATTTAATTTCCTTTAAATATATTACTATATTAATTATTTTTTGGGAAAAGGTCTAAAAACATGTTATAAAAGTCACTCACTACAAAGCTTCACATTTCCTTTTAAAAGTATATTTATAAATTGAATAGAGTAAAACTGAAATTTAAAATTTTCAACAATTTAAAATTTTGATTTTTAAAGATGATGATCCCTGTGATAATGATATTTAGTTAAATTTAGTGCCAGATAAATCACTGCATTTATAAATCCTAAGAATGACAGAATGGTTACTTTGGAACAGGTTTTTGATAAAATTAAAATTGTAAGTAAGGTAATTAATAGACTCTGTTTTATGTTACACCTCCTAGTATGTTCAAAATACTTTATATATTTTTAAATCCTAATTAATCTTCCTAACTTTTCAGAGTAGAAAAAATACATACCGAAAAGTAATTTGCCTAATAGCCATAGCAAAGTATCAATTAATTAGGAGAGTCCTGCTGTCCTAACTTCAGACCAGTATTGATTCTCTAATCTGTGTTGCCTCTCTATCAGTTATCTATATTATTCTGGTCCTATTCTGCCCCTTAATTCAAAACTCAGTTCTTGTTGTCTCTTCTACTTCTCTCCTTTGTGTTTCATATGGTCTGTAAAGACCCTCCAAATTTAGGAAAACATTATTAATTGAAAATTTTTTTGAACTATATTATATTTTTATTTGATTATTAAAATATTGAAATTTTTGTTAAGCTTGTGACCTTTTTAACAAAAAAAGGTGAGGTGGGGGTTTCTTACTCTCTCATTAGAACATTTTATGTCTTTAACACCAAAACCAACACTACAGACCAGGAAAAGGAAAAAGCAACCCTAAATTCTTTATATCTTTTGTTTCTTTTTTATACTTAAACCTAATTACTTGCATAAAATATCTTGGAGATGAAACAAGTGTAGGATGAATTGGTTGGAAGTGTAGAAATCTCTACTAATTGCTTTAATATTTGAGTGAATTTCCTCCAAATGAGTGAAGTACTTCCCCTTGCCAGGCAGATGATCATCAGGCATATTCCATGGTGGATACTTTTGCTCAGTTGCACTACCTGATGGCCAGAGGTTGCATTTCACTGAGCATTTCACTCTGACCACATACCTATATACCATCTATTACATAAGGGGGAAAAAAACTGGAAAAGTGAAGAGAAGACTTACATTTGACCGTACTTCGTGATTCCTGGAATCCTGCTGAATCTGACCCCCAGCTCAAAGCTTCACACTCTCGATCTTCCCCTTGCCCATTTCTGGTTCCACTGCCTGCCCCTCCTTTTCCCTTATCTGCCAGCCAGCATATCTTCCAGAGTCCCACACTTCGTTTGCGCCCATCCTCTAAAGTCTGGTAAACCCAATTGGGAGTAAAGGCTGCTGCATTATTGAGAATTAATGAGATGAGGGCCACCAATACAGCCGTGGCCACCAGTTTCTGGACAGTCATATCTGACTGTCAGTTATTGTCGGTCTATTTGCAGAAGATCCAAGGGCTGGGCCAACTGTGGCACATTGAAAAAGAACTGGAAATGATAGAACCACCAAACAGTGTTAGAGGTGGCTAGAGAACATCACCGTTCATTCTCAAAGTCAGCTTCCAAGTCAACTCCAACCAGGCAAATTAGCACATTCTGAGGTAGATGGGAATATTCCATAGAAGAAGTCCAAGGTGCAGTGCGCCGTCCTAGGGTCAAAGCCTTAGCCGCCTGTCTGCACTTTGAGCAGTGCCAGTCCTGGGTTGAACCAGGCTGCAGAAAGGTTCATTCCTTGAAGTTCAATGTGCCCCCACGATGGATCTGGAATCTTGTGCTTGTGGTCTTCCTGGAGGAGGAGAGGGTATCAAATATGTGTTAACCGAATGTCTCAGTCTTCCACAGTACAGAAATGAGGAAAACAGAGAATCTCTTCAGAGGCCAAGGAGCAGTTGGGAAACCCCTTTCCAGATGTGCACGACCCTGATCCACTCTAACCCAGTGAATAAAACTGGTAATAGTTAAAGCAGGAATGCCTCGAAGCAAAGACATGGGCTTTGAGTGGCTTCAGCTCTCCCCAGCCGGGCTTGTTGCCCAGTGTCCCAGCAGCCAGGAGCAGATACTGAAAAGTAGGGATTCGGCTGCAGGGAAGTGTGCATGTGGTCTTTTCCCCCTGTCTTTCAGCAAAAAGGAAATGATTGTTTTTGAGGCTGTTTTTGGTGAACTAGAGGGCGTAGCCAATTGCAACAAACAGAGGCACTGCCACAGCAGCCAGACACTAACAGGATGTGTTTCCTGAAAGGAAAAGACTGGGGAGACTTCTAAAGTCTTACTCCCAAACCCACCTCCTTTCACTGCTCCCTCTCCACACCTTCCTTTCCAAAAAGGAAAGGCCAGGGATGTTGTGGAACAAAACAGCCTGATTCATTTTCTCTTGAAACCAGTCGGCAACTACTGGACTGGTCCCAAAGGCATGTGTTAACACTTCTTCATTCAGCATAGTGATTGGCATTGTAAGAAAACTGGAGAATTGCCGCAGGCCCAGTCCCCTGTTTGCCATCTATTCCAGCTTTATTATTCATCTCCCTAACATATAGACTTGCACACTAAAGCTTAATATGGCACATAAGCATTGTCGCCCTGACCAAAACTATATCCTTGCCAAGGGGAAATAACTCTGTGTCATTTTTAACCCAGGTCATATACTTCCTGAAGGCAAGTGTACATAACATTATGCATTGACTTAGATGCTTCCTCAGCTTTAGAAGATTGAACCATTCTCATTCCTGGTTACCTTACTCTGTGGACCACTTACCCACAGAGCCACAAGTTAAATATTATAGAATTCAGCAGTGAATGAAAAGTAGTAAATGAATGAATGGGTAAGTGAATAAAGATAAATTAATCTTATTAATGGTTCTTGGAACAATAATTGTGTTGGCCCAAAGTATAACTCTGAAAACAGAATACAAAAATAACCCTTCAAATCACATTTTACAATTTAATAAAAAGAGTAATTGCTTATTTATGTGGCATTTTGAAGTGCTTAGGAGGTATCCTTCAAAACTTCCATTTTTAAATATAATTTGGAGATGTTTAACAAAATAAAAATACAAAACAATATAGACAGTGTAAATCTGTGGTTTTCTAAATGAAAACACTGTCTACAGAGATATGTTTCTATTTGCGTTTGACATCTCTACTTTACGTTGTCTGTCTAGTCCTTTCAACAATCTTGTTTGACTGCTAAAAAGGTTAAATCACAGAGAAGTCAGCTGATTTGCCTAAGGTCACATGGCTCATTTATGACAGTACTAAGAACCTGTATCTTACATCTTCTTTTCCCAATCCATTTCTCTTTCCAGTAGACTACCTTTTTTCTCAAAGCTTAAATTCTGCTAACATTATGATGCTTATCATTCTTTTTATCCACAAAATTTAAAAATAGTTCACAGACTCCAAGTGTCAGTTCAGATCAACAGTAATAATTATTTAATTGAAGTGAAATTTTAAAAAACATATTTCAGGTTTACAGCATCTCAGAATTAATTACAAGGGACCTCAGACCTCAAGTCTAGCCTATATCTGAATAGGAATTTCTTTCATAACATCTGCAACAAGTGGTTGGAAATGTTTAAAGATCTCTAGTGATGGGAAACTCACTCTCTCCTGCTTAGCTTTTAGAACCCTTCACTAACATGGCCCCAAATTGACTTTCCAGCCTCATTCTACATTATTAATTATATACATGCTTTACTCAAATTTTAGTTGTTCCTCATCCTCTCCATACTTTGCTCTAGTCATCCCCAGGCCTGAAGTGTACTCTTCTCTTCACTTTGTCTCTTAGAATCATTTCTTGCCTTCAAGAATTTTCTTAAGTACTATTTTTTTCATGGAACCTTCTGATTCCCTCAAGTCCAACTGCCAGGATATTCTTCTTTGCATTCATGTACATGTGGTGTATGGGTGTAAACTTACATATATTCATATATTTTCATGTTTTTCTCCCATTTGAGTGTAAGTTCTTTGAGGGCAAAATCTGTTTTGCTTTTCTATGTTTATCTTCAATCCTAAGCACAGTGATTGGGTATATAATAAGCACCTAGTTAATGTTTATTGATTGATTGATTGATTTAATTCAAGTGTAGGACTTCACATTTGTGTATATTTGATTGAATTTTTTAAAAATTCAGTCTAATGTTCTAATCTTTTGGGTCTTGATTCTGTCACCCACTTGTGTTAGCTATGACTTCAAGCACCATTTTTTACAAATTTGATATGCCACCCATGCCTTCATCTAAATGATTGATAAAACTATTGAACAGAAAGGCAGAGTATCACTGAGGCACTCCACTAAAGGCCTACTTCCTATGTGTCATCCCTCCATTAATCTATAATTCTTTGGATCTAGCCTTTGAATCAGTTCTAAATCAACCCAACTTTACAATCTAGTCTGTAACTCTCTTACTTTTTCCTTAGAAAAGATATTTGTGAAATGCTTATATGACTTCCAGATATATTTATAGCAATTTCCTTATATATATAATATATATAAAGAGAGCAGTATACCACATGTATAGTGAGTACAGCAACATTATGAAGTAACATTACTTTTGTCAATTTGATGAAATCTATGCTAAGCAGTATTATGTAGAGCACCAATTATCTCCTTTGTCATTATCAGTCAGCATAGCAGATAAACAAGTTTATAAAGTTTCAAAGTTATTACCCTTAAGCGTCCACCTCTCTTAACCCCTACTTTGCAGAAACGATGGTCAAGAAGTCTTTAAACACTGTTTCAAACATGGAGATTTTAATTTAGAATTAGATTTTCCTACCATTGCTAAGGCATATAATGACTCTTTTTTGGGGAGTATGACTAATTTCCAAGGGAAGCAGACACAACACAAGTCTGAAAAATAAGAGTAAATAATCTGAATTTCCCTGGGAAGTAGCAGCACCTGAAGTTGTACCATTCCATCATTTTCCATTCCTTACAAGAATGGTGGCAATGAAGAAGAGGTGTGGCCACTGATGTCTGTGCCTGTAGGACCCAGTCCAAGGTTCATCTGTTTAGATTAAGTAATTATTCCAACCCTAAAACAGACAAGATTTTCCATAGTTAGGAGGCAAACATTTGCTCACCCTATTTTCCCTGGGGACACTGAGTATTCCTGGAGTATTCTCTTTTAGCAGATGGTAAGCTTGTTTAAACTTGTCAGCTAAGACTTGTCTACTGTGTTTTTTTGTGGGGGGAGGGGGGTGGAAGGGTTTGGGGGAAATGGTTTGAGGGAAGGAGGGAACTGTGATAATAGGATGGTATGAATTTTCCTGTAATTGAATGAGAAAAGCTCTGGGCCACAAATTCTTTGTCATAGATAAAATATCATTTCTCAATTCCAAAGCCAAAGAAGTCAGGCTTCATTGAGCCATAGGCACCCTACCAGAATAGAAAGAAGGGCCCATTGAAAATTTTAGATCTGAGTCACAAGAAGTAATTATTTCTTTGAACTGTCTTCTCCTTTGGGAAATGAAAGTATTAAATCAGATTCATTAAACATGAGCACACACACACACACACACACACACACACACGGAACATGTCTATAATAAACTAAGAGCATCTCAACAACTATGTTTATAGTTGATTTCTTCTTGGTGGATAGTGTGCCATCCACCTTCATAGTCTTCCTCAGTGGCTTTTATTGCAAGTGTGGCCATATCAGACATCTGATGTTAACATATTGTATTTGAAATATATGAGGAAAGACTTCACTTTACAAGGAAGAGACTTGTTCAATGAGAACTGCTAATTAGTGCTTTGATATTTTTTCTTGTCTGCAGGCTAAGCCCCTTTAGGAGAATAAATGAATTAGAATTTTTAATAGAAATTTGAATAGAAAATCATGAACTAGCACAAAATGTAGCTTTAAGAACACATTTTCCTTTCTTACAGGAAGAGGGGAAAATTGCTTTTCATTTTTGAACAGTTGAAGACAAAAACAGATCTTACTTTTTAGTTAACATGAGAACACTGTGTGGCATTCCATCTATAGCACTTATTTTCATATAAAAATACAGTTGGGACAGTCTTGATTATCCTGAAAATAGCTTTTAAGGGAAAAAAGAATGAAAGGTTTGGCAACAATTCATATACAATCTTACAGTTAAGCAGTCACACTTTGCCTTGGGATAGAGGGCCTCTGTGACTTAGTATTGTATTCCACACAGGATCTATTCCTTTCTGAAAGATTCACATCCATTTTAGGGCCTTAGTCCTCTCCCGCCCCATCTGCTTTTTATTAGATTCCCTATTCAGATTTGATGAAGTGCAGCTGTAAGTTCTTTTTCCAAGTAAAAGCACAGAGAACAGGAAATTCTCTAGAGTTTGATGGAGAGAGGGGGTTGTTCACTTCTCAAAATGCAATGCATTCTGGAATCCACTACAACAAGCAAAATTCTATTCCTTATAATTCTTAGTGGTTTCTTTGGTAACTTCTCTTGATAAAAGTAAAATCAGGACTATTCTGTGGAGATGCCAGCATAAGAATCATGTGGTAGGATAAATGCACTAAGCATCAATTTAGCTCTTTTTCTTGGTTAGGTTCTTATAGCATATCTGAATTTAAACTGCTAAATTTTGAAAACAGTTGATTATTAAAAGCTCCCAATATATACTTAATTTGCCCCTTATCCACTTCAGTACATCACAAAGGAAGAGATGGTGAAGTGTGATTCATTTTTTAGCTTTATTCTAAAGAGTCTTTTCCAAGTACATGAATTTTTTTGAGATTTGCCAAGTATCAGAGCATCTCCAAAAAGCCACCTAAGCATAGGGAAAGGTATTAAATGAGAGTGAACTTCCAAATCACTTGGTGAAAATAGAGTTTGAATCATTACTATTATTAATAATGATAATAAAGTGATGTTTTATAGGAAACACAAATGGTTATATTGGTTGAATCAAATGATTGGTTCATTTCAAAGATTCACTTAAAGGTGGAAGGGAGTGATCTAACTTGGGAATTAACTGACAGACTGCTCTTTAGAGTAGTTTTGAAATGTAACCATTCAGGAAATAAACTAAATGATCTTCCCTCCCAAAAAAAACTTGAAGGAAAACCCTAAAAACATAAAAGCATGGTTTTGTATTGTAGAGAAATACACTGAGCCAAGTCTTATCAGAATCTCAAACTGTCCTATAAAGATGGTTGAAAATTAATGTAAAATGTTAGAAAAAGTGATGAATTAGATTCCAGAAGCTGGCAAATTTTGAAAAAAGGGAAAAGGCCCAAAACCATAAATTTTTTTCTCAAATGTATATGGAGAAAAGGACATCCACTTTAATGTTACGAAATACCTAGAAATTTTTGATTAGCAAAATAGGTGAACTATCTTCCACAACTAATATCTTTCCAATTAAAATAGTCTAGTGCTGTTAAATTGAATATGAAGAACTTTTATAAAACTTCAAAGAAGGCTTTATTTAGAGAAGGATTATTATAAATTACCATATTTTAAACTGATTCAATATCCCGTTGTTTGTTGATATTTCAGTAGAATTTCTCTGCCAGATACTTAACTCTATAATAAAGATAGAAAACACACTTTGGTTTTCTGTCCATAAAGATGGAAATTGAAATGTACAAACTCCTAACTCACAGTAATCTAAAGAATAAGACATATGCAATTCTTAGTTGAAAAAGTGTTATGGCTTCAGGCTATTTAAAATGCATGTAGTTTTTGAGTCAGCCTGAAAGGTGACATGGTATAATTAATGGAGAACTAGTGTTAAGTAAGAGTCACAGGAACAGGGTCAAATCCCATCTCTGGACAAGTCACTCACTCTTTCAGTACCACAGTAACTCTCTTAAGACTAGAAAAGGTGGAAGATCTTCATTGGCAGAAATAGTTTCCTACACCGGAGTTCACTGTACCAATTAAATCACATCTGGTTCCCCCTCCCTGACCCCACTTCGCAAAAAAGAAATTATGAACCATTTACCAACTCTTTTTTTTAAATTTTAAAATACATGTTATTTTTATAATTTTAATGTTCTTATTTTTAATTTTGAGTTCCAAATTCTCTTTACCTCCTACTCCTTCCCCACCAACAAGGTAATATGATATCAAACTATATATGTACCAACTCTCTAAATAGGAATTTTGTTATAGTAGATCACGTTCTGGATTTGAAATGGAAAAGACTTAATATCCCACATCTAAAACTTACTAGATTTGTGTCCATGGTCAAGTCATTTAATCTCTCTGAGCCTCAATCTACAAAATGGGGCTAATAATACCTGTAGTATATACCTAATGATAGTTACAGCTGGCACATAGAGTTTTAAGGTTTACAAAATCCTTTACAAATATTATATCATTTGATTCTCATACTAACCCTAGGAAGTAGATACTATAATTTTCCCTGCTTTATGGAAGAGGAAACAGAGGCTGAGAGAGGTTAAGTGACTTTCCCAGAGCATCTAAGCCTGAATTTGGACTCCAGTCTTTCAGACTTAAGGTCCAATATTTTGAACTTAGCAGAAATGTGATAAGGGGAAAAGTCAGTATGATTGGATAGCTTTTGTATTCTCCAATTAAGAGAAAAGGAATGGAATCAATCTGAATTAGATTAAAAAGATAATTATTCTAGGGTTAAGTTTCATTAATATTTTTTGAAGCATTTAAGTATTCTCAAACTTGTAGTGACCTACAAAGTCAAATGAGGGTCTCCTTAGCATTTGTGAAACTACTCAAATAACACCATTAAACCAAAATAAATAGATGAGAGAAGTTAAACCCATTTCCAAGTGATTTATATTGACACTGGTATTGTTGATATTTCTCTAGTACTAACCTTAACTATACTAGGCATGATTTTTTTTATTATATTATACTTAATAAATTTACTTCCTTCAATTAACTTTAGAAAAAAAGCTATAGGAACAAAAAGCTACAGAAAAAAAGCAATGCTGCAGTATAGGGACATTATAGAAATGAGTTATTTTTGTTCGAAAGTTCTTCATATTCAATCCCAACAGAAGAAACTTGGAGTATATTTTTATTAACTAAAATGCTTGTCTCCCTGATCTTTTTTGCACAGTAACCTGTGATTTTCAGGAAACTTGAAACCACTTATTTCAGGAAAGGAATAAATTACAAACACAAACAATAAGAATTTGGACATTCTTCACACTAAGAAAGTGGGTGAAGTATTTACCATCCTGGTCACAGACATAATTTTTCAGTGTGCAAGAGAGTTGATTGAAGTTATCTCTTGGTTTTTCCCATTTTCCAAAGCAATTGGATTATCAATAGCTCCACTATATGCTGGGATAATGTGAGGTTCTGGGATTCCCATTCAGGATTGGGTCTTTCATTTATCCAGGAACCCAAAAAGATGAGAAAACAGAACCTGCCATATTTCTCCAGTGATAATTCTTTCCCTGTGTCCCACAAGGTCCCCAGGAGCCAAGATTTCTGGTAAATAAGGTTTCAGAATTCCTTATTGAAAATCTGGAAATAAGTAAAACCATCAGGAAAAGTGCCAGAAAAATAGCATTTAATGTAGCAAATCAGTTTTCAATGAACTTACTTAAAAGTATCTCCTTGCTCATTCAGGAACAGTATGGCCCAAAGCGTGGGTTTCCTCTGAGGCAGCTTCCCTTTCCACCTTCCTGTTCCTCTCAGTGATGGAGTTCTTTGGGTCAAGAAAGGGTGGTTCCTCCCCCCTATTCCTCAGGCTTCCTGCCTCTGGAAACTCCAGTCTGTCCTACCAGGTGGGAAGAGAATCGGATCCTCTTCTGCCTCCAAGATGTGCTGTATCACAGTCGAAGGCTGACAGTTTTATCTGGGAGGAAGGGGCCTCTGGGCAGGAAGCAGAGTTATGGAATGCAAGGGGAGGGGCCTCCAAGTTTAGAAATCAACTCAAGTTCTCTTTCTTTGCCGAACTAATCCTGCATCATAACTCCCACAACTCCAAAGCAGATTCCCCTTAGTTTTATTTGTGGAAAGATCTGTAAGGCTGATTTTAATCCAAGGGAAATAGTTAAAACAATATGTTTCTTTGTTATTGTTGATATTTTTGGACTTTATTATTTGTTAAAAGCATACACTTTTGTCTTCTTGTATGTAGTCATTCATATGGAAATGTTTTATATGATTGCACATATAAAACCTGTATCTGATTGCTTACCATCTCAGGGAGGGGAAGGAGAGGAAGAAATAGAATTTGGAACTCAAAACATTTTTAAAAACTTCAAATCAAAAAAAATTGTTTTAACATGTAATTGAGGAAAAATAAAATGTTTTTAAAAATACACTCTTTTCCTGAAAACCTGAGGACTAGATCCAAAAATGTAAAAATGCAAAGCACATCAATGAATTCCCAAATAAAGTTTTCTATAATAAAAAAAAATCACTAGAAGTGTCCCTGTTGGTGAACTGAAAAGAGAAGCACCACCAGACCATAGATGGGAGCTGGAAGAAACATTGAAGACCATCTGACCCAGTTTTCTCCTTTTACAAATAAGGACACTGAGGCTGAAAACTTTGGCTTCATGTAGAAAGTAGTGCTTGAGCTGACTTTATGAAAAAGGGCGATTCTTTTAGGCAGAGATGAGAAGGATTCCAGGCATGAGGGATAACCAGGACTAAGACATGGAGATGGAAAACAGGATGCCATATTTGGCTAGATCCTAGAGTCAGGTAATAGATGATGAGGCCAGAAAGACAGACTGGGAGCACATAATAAAAGGCTTTAAATGCCAAACAGAGGAGTTTCTGTTTTAGCCCTACTAGAGCTTGTTGAGTAGGGGAGTGACACAACAGAACAGCACTTGAGAAAAATCCCTTTGATAGTTATGTGAAGGATAGTGATAGGGAGGGCAGGAAACCTCATTTGAAGGCCATTGCAACAGTATAAGTGAGAAGTGATGAGGATTTGAACTTTAGTGGTGGCTTTGTGAGTTAAAGGGGGTCAGATGGAAGAGATGTTTTGGAGGTACAAAAAACAGTAGAGTTAAAACAGTTTTTTAAAAAAACATTTTTCCATATACATATAAAGACAATTTTTAACATTCATTTTTTTATGAAATTTTGAATTTCAAATTTTCTCCTTCCCTCCCTCTTTCCTAAGACAGTAAACAATTTGATATAGGTTATATATATGCAATCATGCAAAACATTTCCATATTAGTCACATTGTAAAAGAAAATTTTGCAGGAAAAAATTACAGATAAACAGTTTTAGAACACACAGCTTATTACAACAGTAATTGTAAAATACTACACAAGCTCAACAGAGCTTGATATTTGGAGCAGCATGAGGTCTGGTTATACTTACTTAGGGCAAAGTTGCCTATGTTCAAGAAGTCAGAGATGTGGAACCACACCCTTGAAGTCTTCCAGATCACTTCTTTTTTGAGCTGTTTTGTCTGTATGACCAGTGACTCTGAGGCACATGGAGCTCTGTGTGAACTCTCCTCCCAGATTTGTGTAGGAGTTGGGGTTGTAGGAGTGCAGGCTCCCTGGATATGCTGTAGGGAAGAAATGTTCTACCTGATGGGTTCTTCTCTTCCTTTGGAAAATGGATCCCGGCACATGGAGTTGGGAAATTTGTAGGCAGAGACTAGCAGTTTGTTCACAATCACCCTTTCAAATACTGACCCCCCCTCCAGCTAAGGATAGGTACAAATAATCTGTTCACTTTAGAGAGTTCAGCCTTGGTTTTCTTGAAGCTGAAATCTAATGCCTTGCTTTGAGAAATAGGATCAAGGATGAGGATTGTGTCTCATGGTACCTTTGACTTTGCATCCCATACAACAGAAACTGAGGGCTGAAGGGATAGGGCTTGCTACACAGTGATCATCACAACCACAATGAGGCAGACTGATGCATTTTAAGAAAATTGAAAAGAGATGATCCCTGATGGGAGTAATAGCAAGCCTGTATCCACAGGGATCTAACTAGCTCAAAGACCAGGAGGCAGTACTGAACAGGTGTGTATATGTTAGAGACAGAAAGATGGTGGCATGTCAAGAAAGGGGAGAGAAGAACTACAAGGACTGAAACTCCAGACAGGGCTCTTGGGCTGTGGAAGTGGATCCAAAAGACCTCTATTCAAAAATTGAAAAAAAGAAGCCTCATGAAGCTACTGAGCCTGTAGTTGAGATCTAAATCTCGGACCTAATACTACTCATTTACTGATAGAAAGATAAGTCATTTAAAATGCACAAAGGGATTTATCATTTGGGGGGGGCATAGAAAATATGGGAATTTGTTTACCAGATTATGCAGCTGTATTTTTAGGGCTTTAATTTTTCACGTTTTTTTTTCCTCAATGCAGTTAAGAGTAATGGGAGGAAAATATTTTTTCAATTGTTCATTAAACTAAAAACAATAAGATGAAAAAACAATTAAAACCAGAACCTTACTAAGGCAGTACCATATAAGTCAAAGGCTGTATAAATGTGTGAAATTGAATCTAAAGGCCATCCTTTCTTCTACGTGGTATTCCAGCTTCACTAATACCTCCAAAACAGAAGTCATATACTAAGCCTAAATCCCTAGAGGCCAGAGATGGTCTTGTCCAACCTAGGCATCCATGGATCATTAGGCAGAGAACCCAAAGACATCTACTCCCAGGGATAGAGAAGCTCAGTGTATAAAAGCAATGTCAGAAATGTATGGATAATCCATCCAGTAACCAGACTGAAGTACAACATTCTAAGAATGATGTGTTAAGGATGGCACTTACATCACCAGGCAGTGCCCACTGGTGCATCCAATAGAAGAGCCTATACAAATTTAAGGTATATAGGCTTAATGTATGTGTCATCAATATATAACTCACACATATATAATTTCCTGTTTATGATCTGCCCCTGTTGTTCAGTGACCCTATGTACCTCTAATGCATTTCACAAGGGACTGCAATTTTTTTTAATGATGTTGGAGTAAAATGTAGCTGGCAGCTCCAAAGCATACGGAGGTTTTCCATTCACCTGTGGGAGATGGGACTGAATTTCTCATTCAGCTCTTCTCATTCCTTGGGAAACAAAGTGAAAGTGGGCAAGAGAGGCTCCTGAACATACAAGGTGTGAGAGAGGATATTCCTGTCAGTAAAGGTGGTTCCTCTGATCTCTTAAGAAAAACCTGGGGCGGCTAGGTGGTGTAGTGGATAAAGCACCGGCCTTGGAGTCAGGAGTACCTGAGTTCAAATCCGGCCTCAGACACTTAATAATTACCTAGCTGTGTGGCCTTGGGCAAGCCACTTAACCCCATTTGCCTTGCAAAAAACCTAAAAAGGAAAGAAAGAAAGAAAGAAAGAAAGAAAGAAAGAAAGAAAGAAAGAAAGAAAGAAAGAAAGAAAGAAAGAAAGAAAAGAAAAGAAAAACCTTCCACTGAAGACAGAAGTGTGTGGAACTAGCTTCTAATTGGCCCTTGGATGACTTAAACTTATGAGCCATTAGCTGGGCTGTTCAGTAATGTTCCAGGCTTCCTAGATGGAAAGCTCTATGCCTGAATCCAGTGAGGGGACCAGCTGAAGCAGGCCTGTAGAGTTTTGAACCTCCCCAACTGAAGGGAGGAGAGTTAACCAAACAGCCTATTTCTTCAGCCTTTTTCCTTTACCATTACTATGTACTTTTTACTGTTTCTCATAAGCCTGTCTGATTGTTTGTGAGTTTCAGGGTCTACAGGAAGAGCAGTGCTCTTTGACAGAAACCTAATTCAGATGTTCTAAAGGGTTGAGAAACCATCAAAAAATCAAACCCAGTTCACATGATCATAAAGCTAAGATACTGAAACACAAGAAACATCTGTGTTACAGGTCAAAGCATTCATCAATATAAAGGGATAAGGAAGAATAAGGAGTAAAGAAGGTAGAGAGAGAAGGGAAGAAAATAAAAATAGTTAGAATCATTGGCTTTCAAATGAGATCATCTAGTCCAACCCCCTTATTTTAAAGATGAGGAAACTGATGCTTAAGGAAGTTATACTACTTGCCCATGGAGTGGGAATGGGTGGGTGGAGAGAACAGGAATATTGAGAAGCTCAAAAATTGACAGTCTAGAAGTTTCAAACTCAAATGGTAAAAAAACAAGGATTCAATTTCAGGTCTTCTGATTCCAGATCCAGTGCTCTTTCCACTAGACCATGTTGATATGACCAAGATGACTTAGAGAAGGAATAGCAAAGTCAGAATATGAAATTTTCTCTTCGACTCCAGGTCCAGAGCTTTGGAATAAAGAAGTAATTAGCAACAGTTCCATAATAACAATTTTTCTATCCCAGATGGTACCTTTTGTTCATAGACTAAGGGAAGTGCCTACTCTGTACTATCCCTGGACTGAATACTTCAGAAATATTTCATTTGACCCTTACAACAATCCTGTGAAGCAAGGCAATTATTATCCTCATTTTACAGTTGAGGAAACTGAGGCAAACAGGATTTGCCCAGGGTCCTACAGCTACATAGTTTTTAAGGCCATGCTTGAACTTAAGTCTTCCTGACTCCAGGCCCAATGTTCCATCCTCTGTGCTACTGATGCATCTAGTACTTCATTCTATACCATATTCCCTTTTATGTCTGTTTCTGATATATAATCCTAAAGGGAAAAGCTATGAGAAAGGAAAATGTATATTAGGATACATTTTGAATTCCAAATAGTAAGATATTTTCCATCTGACAGATTGAAGGCTTTATGGGAGAGTTATAAAATCCAAATAGAATTATAATTTCCTTTCTACTATGAGTCATGTAGAAAACCCTGAAATGTCAGACAATAAATGAGTCTGTTGCTCAGTTGAGGAAACAGAACTCTGACACAACTATTTGTTATTTGTGTGATAGAGGGAGACTTGGAGATTGTCTTGGACTGGCATACAGCTGGCTGTGTGAAGGTTAAATCACATGGATACATAATGGGCAACCTTGTCCAAAGATAGCTCTGACTTTTTCTAGGATGTCCATCTTGAGTGATGTAGAAAAAACACAAAAGCTAATTGGATAATTGCTGTTGTTGTTTAGTTGTTTATAGCCATATCTAACTCTTTGTGGCCCCTTTTGAGGTTTTCTTGGCAAAGATGCAGGAGTGTTTTGCCATTTCCTTCTCCTGCTTAATGTATAGATGAGGGAACTGAGACAAGGTTAAGTGACTACCTCAGGGTTACATAGCTAATAAGTTTACTGAGGCTGGATTTGAACTCAGATTTTCCTGATTCCAAACTTAGCACTCTATCCATTGCCTCACCTAGCTGTCCCATTTGGATAATGTAGTAGGTTTTTATTTGTGAGAGAATACAAAGATTGGAGTGAAAATGCCAGTTAGTAATATTGATGTTGAGGTAGGTTTTACCTGAGGAATATGATGGGAAGCTGGAACTTTTAGTCTTCTAGAAGATGAGCTTGTTAAGTGAAACATCCCCAAAACTGTATACCCTTTGATTCAGCAATGCCACTGCTAGATCTGTATTCCCAAAGAGATCATAAAAAGGGAAAAGACCCATATGTACAAAAATATTAATAGCAGCTCTTTTTGTAGTGGCAAAGAATTAGAAATTGAGGAGATGTCTATCAGTTGGGGAGTGACTGAACAAACTGTGGTATATGAATGTGATGGTATAGTATTGTTCTATATGAAATCATGGGGGCCAGCTAGGTGGCACAGTGGATAGAGCACTGGCCCTGGAGTCAGTAGTACCTGAGTTCAAATCATGAGCAGTTAGATTTCAGAAAAATCTGGAAAGACTTACATGAAATGAGGCTGAGTGAAGTGAGCAGAACCAGGAGAACCATTATACCTTAACTGTAACATTGTATGATGTTCAGCTATGATAAGACTTAGCTCTTTTCAGCAATATAGTGATCAAAGACAATTCTAAAAGACTTGTGATGGAAAATGCCATCCACATGCAAAGAAAGATTATGGAGTCTGAATGTAGATCAAAGCATACTATTTTTATCTTTTTAAATTTGTTTTTATTTTTTATTTTTCATGGTTTTCCCTTTTTGTTCTGATTCTTCTTTCACAGCATGACTAATATAGAAATATGTTAAACATGATAATGTGTGTATAATTTAAAAAAAAATAACATCCCTTATTTCCCTTTCTCCTTCAGTGAAGCTGTCTGGGAGAACATGGCTCGTATGTGTGTGAAAACACAAAGGCTTGATGTGGCCAAGGTGTGCCTTGGGAATATGGGCCATGCCCGAGGAGCCAAAGCCCTACGGGAGGCAGAGCAAGAGCCAGAGCTGGAAGCAAGAGTGGCTGTTCTAGCAATTCAGCTGGGCATGCTGGTAAGGTTACCTCACTTGGGCACTGGGAGGAAGCAGGCCATCCTGACCTTCCTGGTAAGGAGCAGAAGGCTTAGGATGATGATGACCTGTTTCTTTGCCCTATAATTAATAATAATAATATCCGAATTTTATGTAATGGGTAGATTGTACTCTCATTGACCAAGTCCTCTAGACTCAAGGGTCCTTTCTAGCAGGAAGGGCAGGAAGGAAAGGTTATTCAGAATTAAAACATCATTCAGGTATGGAATAGGCTATTTTATTCCCACACAGAAAAGTAACATTATACAGTAAAGATATAAAATGATTCCAGTTGGTTGTGAGGTTAATATGCAAGTCTTTTTGGAACTTTTGCAACAGGGCTGCTAAATGGCTATTCTGAATTTCATCTCTACTAAGTGCAATCTGGTGAACACTGAGGAGAGGCTTTTCTTTCTATGGGTAGCTATTCCCCTCCTACTGCTACTACTACTGCTATCATCTTATGGCTGTTCCAGTTAAAGGATCCTGGTGCCTGGAGGAGGATTCCAGCTGACCAAAACTAAAGGAAAAGATTCACACACAGAGTCACAGCCATAAAGTTGCATTCTAGACACAAGATTGTCTATCTCATGAGGGTTGTCTTTACATATCCAGGCAAACAGGGCAAAAAGGAGAGCTCCTCTGATTGAGACTTTTCTATGCAAACTGAGTTTTTTGAAAAGGTATTTTCAGGGGTGGCTAGGTTGCTCAGTGGATAGAGCACCAGCCCTGGAGTCAGGAGTACCTGAGTTCAAATCTGGCCTCAGACATGTAATAATTACCTAACTGTGTGGTGTTGGGCAAGCCACTTAACCCCATTGCCTTGCAAAAAAACTGAAAAAAAATAAAAAAGAGAAATAAAAGGTATTTCATCAAGACAAACCCTTAGGGGACCGATTAAGGAAAGGGTCCTTTCATCACTGGGGGTCACCTAGCCTCACATGGTTAAGGACTAAGCCAGCACTGATCAGCTTTCTATTTCACTGAGACAGTGCTTTAAGTTTTTCTAAGCATTTAACATACATCATCTCATTTGATCCTTACAACAAATCTGAACAGGTGAGGAAAATTGGACTAACAAGTTAAGTGATTTGTCCAGGTTAACATGTCTAGTAAGTATCTGGGACAAGATTCAAACTCAAAGTTTCCTAACTACGAGTTCAGCACCATCTACACTTGTACTGAGACTCCACTAGAACTGAGCCTCGAGGTCAAGCAGAACTTTGTTTCTGCTTAAATAAATCAATTTTAGGAGCAGCAAGGTAGTGTTTTCTTCTAATTTATTTCAACCTATCTTCATCACATTATTAATTAATCCTAATCCATTTTCTTCTCACTGACTCTGCTGAGGAGAAATAGAAGTCTTCCAAGATTGACTAAAGAGAGACAGAAGAACTTCTAAGTTGTTTTCAATTTTTTTCTCCTCACCTCCTTCCGCCCCTTTGAAAAAAAGGAAAAACACAATCATCATAATGAATTATTTCTAGTTAAACAAAACAAATTTCCATCTTGTCCTTATTTTAAAAATAGGTGTTTTGGTGTTGTCCTCTCCTGGAGGCATCTGGGTCTTCGTCCCCACTCTCCTAGAATCATTCTGGGTGACACCTCATTGCCAAGGCTAATGGTGCTGAACTTGACCTGATAGGCAGTCCAGGCACTGTGGCCCTGTGCAGCCTGAGCCGGCACTTCTCCCCAGGTGTTCCTGAATCTGTGAGGACAATCCTCCCACCCCCAAAGTGGTGGATTAGTGGAATGAGAAGAGGAGCATGTTTGGGGTATATGACAGCATTGGGATCCTGGGAAATTCTGAATGGCAACCCAAGGATCTGATTAAAGGGCTCATGTGACTCAAGGGCTGGAAAGGAAATGAATTACAGTGATGCATCTGTAAGAAGAAAATGGTGGGAGATCAAATGTTTCTGCAGGACTTCCATAAACTGAACAAGGGATCAGATACCTCTACAAACAATTCAATAGAAAGGGGAGGTACCACCATAGTAGAAGGGTACAAATAATAGAAACCCTCATTCCCCACCCATCACTTTTTAGAATATTTAGGGATAGAGAAACTTCCTCAATGTAGAGAAAGACCTTTCTGTGTATTTATATTAAAAGTAAATGACTCAGGGTGGCTAGGTGGTGCAGTGAATAGAGCACCAACCCTGGAGTCAGGAGTACCTGAGTTCAAATCCAGCCTCAGACATTTAATAATTACCTAGCTATGTGGCCTGGGCCAAGCCACTTAACCCAATTGCCTTGCAAAACCTAAAAAAATAAAATAAAAAAGGAATGACTAGCCATTTGGTTTTTCTTTGCTATTCCCTTCTATCCCCCTGAATGTATCTCACCTCTAAATTTTTCTGTAATCTTGTTTTTGAAAAAAAAGTGTTATTCTACATCTTGAGTCTATCTCCTCTCTGTGAGTAGGGAGTATGTTTCATTGTAGGTCCTCAGGAATCTGAGCTAGTCATTGCATTGATCGGAATACAATATGAAATTAGGAAGAAGTCTTTTAATGTTATCTTTACAATTTTACTGGTTTAAAACTATTATCTTGTGGTTCTCCATCCAATATCAGGTTTTTCTAAAACCATACTTTCATCATTTCTTAGGGTCTGATAGAATTCCATTACATTCATGTACCACAATTTGTTCAATCATTCCTCATTCAGTGACCATCCCTCCATTTTTCACAGGGACGTCTAGTTTTGGGTTTTTTTAGGTTTTTGCAGGGCAAATGGGATTAAGTGGCTTGCCCAAGGCCACACAACTAGGTAATTATTAAGTGTCTGAGGTCAGATTTGAACTCAAGTACTCCTGACTCCAAGGCCGGTGCTCTATTCACTTCACCACCTAGCTGCCCCCCATGTCTAGAGTTATAATAAAAAAAATAGGAAACTAGAAAACCAGACCTAACTTAGAGAATCAAAGAATTTTTATAAGGTTTTTTATTGGCTGTCTATCATACTGACATATTGAATTGTCTTGGCAAATTACTGAATGTCTCCATACTTGGGATACTGATAAGTCTTTTAAAGATTCAACTGATGTGGGAACTTGAATTCCCAAGAGAAAGTTGTTGTTAGTGATAGGACTATAATTTTCATCAAAGTTTGATGGAATCCTTCTGTATTACTGAGGGATTGAAAGTGAATTGGTGGGGTGGAGCCAAGATGGTGACAAGAGCGGATGGTGTCTTAGGTGCTCTCTCATAAATCTTTGAACTAAGGACTTTAACTAAATTTTCCAGAGACAGAACCCACAGAGGGACCCACTGAGGCAGTTCTCCTACTCAAGGTAACCTGGAAAAGAGCAGAAAGGCTCTGCTCCCTGGGGCTGGAGGGGCGGCCTGCCAGAGGGGTGGCCCAACAGAGCAAAAGAACTTCAGCCTCCCACAGCCTTCCAGAGGTAGCCCCAGGGTGCTGGGAACCTTGGCTCACAGCAGTGGGGGAAGTTTCCTGAGCTACGCCCCGGGGAGCACCAAGCACAAATTGGGGGAACAGTGGAGGGGGGGGACCTCTGCCAGAGCAAGCAGCATGGCCACTGCATTCCAGATCCAGGAAATATAAGCAGACGAGCTGGTAAGCAGGAGCCCCCAGGGCATGAGCCCATTGAGCTGAAGGAGAGGAGTGAAGAGAGACTACTGAGCTCTGTCCTCTGCCCCTGGAACAGGACTCTGGGGCTCTGAACACATTCAGATCCTGATCACAGCCTAGGCCCCCCCATAGAACAGCAGGCCACCCCCCCACCTCAGCCCCGTAGCAGAGGTGGGCGCATATGGTCATTCACAGACCAGGAGGGAGGACAGAGCCTCACACACTAAGACCCTTGTGGGAGTGTCCCAAAAGCTCAGGAAGCACCCCGAAAACAGACTTAGTAGGCTGGGAAAATGAGCAAGCAGAGAAACAAGAACAACACCATTGAGAAATATTTTGCATATGAGCCCAAGAAGGATCAAAACACTCAGTCTGAAGATGAGGAAGCACAAACTCCTGCATCTAAAGACTCCAAGAAAAACAGAAATTGGGATCAGGCTATGACAGAGCTCAAAAAAGACTTTGAAAATCAAATAAGGGAGTTAGAAGAAAAACTGGGAAAAGAAATGAGAGAGATGCAGGAAAAACATGAAAATGAAGTCAGCAGCCTAGTCAAGGAAATCCAAAAAAATGCTGAAGAAAATAGCATGCTAAAAACCAGCTTAGGTCAAATGGATAAAACAGTTCAAAAAGTTATTGAGGAGAAAAATACTTTAAAAAGCAAAATTGGCCAGATGGAAAAAGAGATAAGAAAACTCTCTGAGGAAAACAAATCCTTCAGATAAAGAATAGAACTCAGGTAGATTGATTAATTTACAAGAAATCAGGACTCATTACTTCAAAACCAAAAAAATGAAAAATTAGAAGAAAATGTGAAACATCTCATCAAAAAAACAACTGATATGGAAAACAGATTTGGGAAAGATAATTTTAAAATTATTGGAATACCTGAAAGTCATGATCAGGAAAAGAGCCTTGACATCATTTTCAAAGAATTACTACAGGAAAATTGCCCTGATATCCTAGAAGCAGAGGGAAAAATAGAAATGGAGAGAATCCACCAATCCCCCTGAGAAAGAGAACCCAAAAAACCAACCCCTAGGAATATTATAGCCAAGTTCCAGAACTCCCAAGTCAGAGAGAAAATATTACAAGCAGCCAGAAGCACACAGGACTTAGCAGCAACTACATTGGAAGCTCGTAGGGCTTGGAATATAATATACCGGAAGGCAAAAGAGCTTAGAATGCAGCCAAGAATGAACTACCCAGCAAGGCTGAATGTCCTCTTCCAGGGAAAAAGATGGACTTTCAATGAACCAGCGGAATTTCAAATGTTCCTGTTGGAATGACCAGAGCTGAACAGAAGTTTTGATCTTCAAATACAGGATTCAGGTGAAGCATAGAGATTGGAGGTGAAGGGGAAAATATGAGGGACTTAATGATGATGAACTGCATGTATTCCTGCATAAAAAAATGACACTGATAATACTCATATGAACCTTCTCAGTTAATAGAGCAGGTAAAAGGAGCTTTTACAGTAGAAGCACAGGAGAAAGATGAATTTGAAGATAAAATATGGTGTAAAAATGGAGTCAATAGAAAAAAGGGAAATGTAATGGGAGAAAGAAAAAGGAGAGGGGCAATAGGCCAAGATATTTCATATAAGATTTTTTTTATTACAATGAGCTATTGCAATGATATGAAAGGGGAAAAGACAAGGGGAAATCTTTGCTCTCATCAGAGGTGGCTAGGAGGAAACAGCATATATACTCAATGTGGTATAGGCATCTGGAGTAAGAAGGGGGGGATGTGAGTGATGGAGGAAAGGATGGACCATGGAGGGAGAGTGGTAAGATATAACACACTTTCTTTTTTTTTTTAATGAGATGTTTCACATTTTCTTCTAATTTTTCATTCTTTTGGTTTTGAAGTATTGAGTCCTGATTTCTCATAAATTCATCAATCTCCCTGAGTTTTATTCTTTGTCTGAAGGATTTGTTTTCCTCACAGAGCTTTCTTATCTCTTTTTCCATCTGGCCAATTCTGCTTTTTTTTTTAAAGCATTCTTCTTAACTTTTTTTTTTCAGGATTTTGCAAGGCAATGGGGTTAAGTGGCTTGCCCAAGGCCACACAGCTAGGTAATTGTTAAGTGTCTGAGGCTGGATTTGAACTCAGGTACTCCTGACTCCAGGGCTGGTGCTCTATCCACTGCACCACCTAGCTGCCACCACATTTTCTTTTTTACTTCTTGCAAGGGGCTGGGATTGGATGGTCTGTCCGGGACCATAGGGCCAGGTAGATGCTGGGCCTAAGGGGTGGTAGGGGGGCTTAGGGTCTTGGCCCCAGGACCAGAGATCTGTCTGCTGCACCACTCAGCTACCCTACAGCAGAGTCAGAGTGAAAGGAGAGAGAAAATATAGTACATGGTAGTGGAGAAAAATGAAAGGAAGAAGTTGTGATCAGCAATAGCAACAGTGGAAAAATATGGAAGTAACTTTTGTGATGGACTTATCATAAAGAATGTGATCCACCCGCAACAGAGTTGTTAGTGTTGGAACACAGACTCAAGCACATTTTTTTATTATTATTATTTGGGGGGGGGTGCAGGGCAAATGGGGCTGGGTAGCCTGCCTGGGGCCGCATAGAAGGGTGATCTTGGGTGTCTGAGGCTGTATTTGGACCCTGATGCTCCTGGCTCAAGGGCCAATGCTCTGTCTGCCACCCAGCCACCCCTACTTATTACTATTTTATTTGGGGTCTCTTTTTTCCTCTTTTTTTTTTTAGTTTTTGCAGGGCAGTGGGGTTGGGGTGGCTTGCATGTCACACAGCTGGGTGATTGTTGGATGTATGGGGCTGGATGTGGGCTCGGGTGCTCCTGGCTCTAGGGCTGGTGCTCCGTCCATTGCGCCACCTGGCCATACCTACAATTATTACTATTTTTTTTTTAATTTTAATCTTTTTTTCTCTCCTTTACTTTATCGCTCAAGTGAGTCTATATTTTGGGGGGCAGGGGTATTTTGTTTACTCTTAAACAAGAATATTTTATTAATGTATAAAAAACATTATTTGTAAAAAAAAATGTGCATACCCTTTGATCCAGCATACCACTCCTCGTTCTATACCCTGAAGAGATGATGAAAAAGGGTAAAAACATGACTTGTACAAAAATATTCATAGCAGCCCTGTTTGTGGTGGCAAAGAATTGGAAATCAAGTAAATGTCCTTCAATTGGGGAATGGCTTAGCAAACTGTGGTATATGTATGGAACACTATTGTTCTATTAGAAACCAGGAGGGATGGGAATTCAGGGAAGCCTGGAGGGATTTGCATGAACTGATACTGAGTGAGATGAGCAGAACCAGAAAAACACTGTACACCCTAACAGCAACAAGGGGGTGATGTTCAACCTTGATGGACTCACTCATTCCATCAGGGCAACAATCAGGGACAATTTGGGGCTGTCTGCAATGGAGAATACCATCTGTATCCAGAGAAAGAACTGCAGAGTTTGAACAAAGTCCAAGGACTATTGCCTTAAATTTAGAAGGAAAAAAAAACCCTGATATCTTATTGTCTGATCTTGCTATCTCTTATACTTTATGTTTCTTCCTTAAGGATATGATTTCTCTCTCATCACACCCAATTTGGATCAATGTTTACCATGGAAACAATGTAAAGACTGACAAATTGCCTTCTGTGGGGGTGGGGGGTGGGGGAAGGGAAGTAAGATTAGGGGAAAAATTGTAAAACTCAAAATAAATAAAATAATAATAAAAAAAAAGGAAAGTGAATTGGTCCTCAGACCTTTATGGGAGCTAGAAGCTCTGGGTCTGGTATTAGAGAAAGCTGGGTTCAAATCTGGCCACTTACTAGTCATATGACCCTGGTCAAATCACTTGACTTCTGACTACCTCAGTTTCCTCATCAGTTAAAAAAAATAGCACTTACCTCTCAGGTTTGTTTTGAGGATAAAATGACATTTGTAAAGTACTTTGTCATATATAAACACTTGTTATTAGAAGGTGTGTCACAAGAGTCTACTTCCTCTACATATGTACCTAGGCTAAAAAATTATTAATTCAATAAATATATGAAATACATAGTTTGTGCAAGGCAAAGGGCTTGGTAATAAGTCACAGAAAGAACAACCCTTTTTTTGTTTGGGTGGGGAATGAGGGAACAGCTAGTAAGTATGAAGCATCTGAGGCTGAATTTTAATTCAGTTCCTCCTTACTCCAGGACCAGTACTCTAATCATTGTACCACCTGACTGCCCCAAAACAGTCTTTATACTCAAAGCATAAGTACATGCTCAAAGCAATATGATTCCAGTTAGAATGTGACTGGAGAAGAGAACATTTTCATTAGGAGGGATCAAGCAAGAAAAGCTTTTTGGGAAAGATGGCATTTGGTCAGAGCTTTGAAGTTAGAGAAAGGTCTCAGCAGGTCTGGGGTGAGAAGAGAATGTCTCTCAGACAGGTGGGATGTTGGGTCTTGACTGTCCAAGGTGGGCTTGATACAGTGAGTCCTTTGGTATTGGGTTGAGAGTGGACCTGCCATGAGATACTCTGTAAATCATCTAATAGTTAATAAAAAGAGACATCTTCCAGAAGGTCTGTGACAGGGGGGTGTGGGTATGCCCAGGGCAGAGAACAGAGAGACTCAGCACCATTGGCAGGGCAAGGAAGGGGAAGTAACCTGAGATCCTCTGCTATGGGAGTGGAGGCTTTGAGTTAGGATTTGGCTGCTGATGGGAGGCTCCAGCATTCGGGGAAACCTCACTTGAGGATGCCCAGGACCCACATTCAGCCTGCCTTACTGGTATGGATGTCCTGATCCTGACAGTGAACCTCTGGCATTCCAAGTAGGGAGGAGGGCCTGGTGTCCCAGCATAAAGAGCTAGGAGAAGATCCCAGGTGTTCCTACCTTTCCCAACAGCTTAGGATGGCTGAGTTCCCCCTCACTGACAGCTAATCCAGAAGATCCAGAGAGAGAGCCCCTGGAGTTCCTGTTGCCAACACTATTGCTCAGAAATAGTCCCAGTTGTTCCCACCCTCCCCCAGTGAGAGTAGGGCAGCCAACTTCCCCACTGAGAATGCTTCTGGGATTTCCAGCCTAGCCAGCTGAGCCCAGTGACTGAGCTGCATATGAACAAGTTGGAGATAGCAACAAGTGTTTCTGCTGAAGGAAGAAGGGGGGCTGACATCCTCAGTACAGAAGGCCCAGAAGGAGATAGTCTCAGGCTTCCCTTACCAAGTCAGTCCAGTTCCAGTTAGGAATTCCTAAAAACAGCTCAGGGAAGTTAGCAAGCCTCTAGGGCTCTCAACACCCAAAGTCTGTAAGTAAGCCCTTCCCCAAACACAAGAACCTTGAGATAGGCAGTAACAGAACTCAAAATGAAGAAAGGTCAAAATAAACCAGGATCCATTGAAAGTTACCTTGGATGGGCAAATACAGTCTTGGAAAAGTAGTGCTACATGTGATGCCATGGAGGAGAATATGAATTGCTTTCCAACCCAGAAAGTCTTCTTAGAAAAACTCAGAAATAATTTTAAAAATCAAATGGAGAAATTGGGAAAAGAAATGCAAGAGAAGATTAACATCTTGCAACAAAAAGTTTCAGGAAAAAAATCCTTTAAAAATATAATTGGACAAATGGAAAAAAGATAACAGCTTTTAAAAATAGAATTGAACAAATGGAAGAGATACAAAAGCTAAATGAGGAAACTACTTCCCTGAGAAATAAATAGAACTAATGGAAGCTAATGATTTCATGAGAAACCAAGAATTTGTTAAACAAAATTTTTAAAAAATGAAAAAGTAGAAGAAAATGTAAAATACTTCATTGGTAAAACAACTGTCCTGGAAAACAGATCCAGGAGAGATTTTTAAGAATAATTGAACTACTTGAAAGCCATGATTAATAAAAAAAAAACCTGGATTCCATTCTAAAGGAAAACATTAAAGAGAACTGCCCTGACATCCTGAAACCAGAGGGCAAAATCGTCATCGAAAGAATCTAATAATCACATCCTGAAAGGGATCCCCAAATTAAAACATCAAGAAATATTGTGGCCAAATTTCAGAATTATCAGATCAAGGAGAAAATCTTGCTAGCAATCAGAAAGAAGCAATTCAAATACCAAGGTGCCGCAGTCAGGATTACACAGGACCATCAATAATAAAGGATTGAAGGGCCTGGAATATGATATTCCAGAAGTCAAGAGACCTTGAATTACAACCAAGAATCAACTACCTAGCAAAACTGAGCACATCTTTTAGGGGCAAAGATGGACATTAAATGAAATAGGTGACTTTCAAACATTCCTGATGAAAATACCAGAGCTGAACAGAAAATTTGATCTTCAAATAGGTGACTCAAAGATATATGCGGGGAAAAAAAAACAGGGGAAAAGAAAAAGACTACTATTCAATAAGATTAAACTGATTACATCCTTAGGAGAATTGTAACTCTATTAGAGGTAATATACTTAAGCTGAAGGTATAGAAATAAGTTGATTTTGATGGAATGATTTAAAAAAACTAAGACATTAAAAAGAGGAGGGGGTTGTAAAGAGACTGGAAGAAGGGTGAGGCAGAATGGGGTAAATTACATCACATGCAGAAGATCTATTGCAGCATCTGCTTGAATCTTACTCTCATCGAATAACACATGTGATTGGGTTTAGAAATTTATCTTACTTTCAAGTATAAGGAGGGGAAAAGAGGAGGGGAAGGGAAAGAGGGATTAATAGAAGGGAGGGAAGGAAGAAAGATAAAAGAGAAAGAGGGAAGAAAAGGGAGGGTGACTGATACAAGCAGGGGAACAGATTGAGGAAGGTAGTATTCAGAAGTAAAACACTGGGGAGGGCGGAATAGGATGAAGGGAGGAATAAAAAGTACAAAATGAGGAGAGATAATATGGAGGATAATAAAGAGCAATTTTAACTGCAAATGTGAATGAGATGAAAAAGGTAAAAAAGAAGCAGATAGCAGAGCAGATTAAAAAACAAAATCCTATAATATGCTACTTACAGGAAAGATATTTGAAGCAGAAAGATATACATAGGGTAAAAGTAAAAGACTGGAGCAGACTATATTATGCTTCAGCTGAAGGAATAAAAGCAGGGGTAGCAATCCATATCTCTGAGGAAGCAATTGCAAAACTTGATCTCATACAAAGGGATAAGGAAGGAAGCAACATCCTCCTAAAAGGTACCTTAGTAATGAAGTAATTTCAATACTAAACACATATGTACCAAGTAATATAGCATTCAGATTGTTAGAGGAGACACTAAAAGAGTTACAGGAAGACATAGACAACAAAACTCTACTGATAGGGAACCTCAGCCTCCTCTCTCAGAATTAGATAAATCTAACCTTAAAAGAAACAAGAATGAAGGAGGAAAATAGAATGTTAGAAAAGGCAGATAAGATAGACCTCTGGTGAAAACTGAATAGGGGAGAGAACAGAATATACCTTTTTCTCAGAGGTACATGACACCTACACAAAAATTGACCATGTATTAGGGCATAAAGACCTCACAATCAAAAGCTGAAAGGCAGGAATATTAAATGTATTCTTTTCAGATAATGATGTAATAAAAATCATGTGCAATAAAGGGTCATGGAGAGATAGACCTAAAATTGGAAACTAAATAACTTCATTTTAAAGAATGAGTGGATCAAACAACAAATCATAGAAATAATGAATAATTTCATTCAAGACAATGACAAGAAAGAGACAAGACACCAAAACTTGTGGTATACAGCCAAAAGTACCCCATGGTGACCATGCTAGGTATAATGCTGCTTCCTCTGAGTTGCCCGTGGCGGTCCAACTCTGGCCAGCCAGCATCAAAAAACACCTGGAATTCCATATGACTCTTTTATACTTAGGTGACCAAGAAGTGATGTCAAGTCTGAGTCGTTTGTCCACTGAGACAATTAAAATTTAATAATTCTTTCAATACCTTTTAGGGGAAAACTAGCCTAACTGGCCCAGGGGAATAGATAGGAGTTAGGCTTCTGCCCCCATCACATTAACAAAGGCAGAAGAGTACAGAAAGAGATAAGGAAGCAGCTAGTTAACCAGTTTGGCAAGGATGTAAAGGACAGGAAGGTGAGGAATTTGAAACAAGTCTGAAAAGGTAAGTAGAGTCAGAAGGTGGAGGACCTTGAGGGCCAGTCAAATTAATTTGTATTTTATTCCATAAATTCTATTGTTCAGTCATTTTCATTTGTGCCCAAATCTTCATGACCCCATTTTGGGATTTTCTTAGCAAAGATATTGGAATGCTTTGCCATTTCTTGATCCAGATCCTTTTACAGATGAGGAAACTGAGGCAAAGAGAGTTAAATGATTTTCCCACGGTCATACAGCTAGTTAACTATAGACTGTAGGAAGCTAATAATGGAATTGAGTGAAGAAATGACAAGGCCAGATCTGTGTAGTAGGATGATTATTTTGGCAACTTTGTGAAAGATGGATTAGAAAAGGCAGAAACTAGAGGCAGGTAGATCAGTTCTCAGATTACTATAGCAGTCTAGCTAGAAATAATAGGAGGAACCCCAAGGTTGTTGATAAGGCATTGAATATCTCTGTGGTGAAATAAACTTAATAATACTACTCCCTCCCTACTCAAAAAAATAAATGAATAAAGGAAGATAAGATAAAGAAGAAAAAATAAAAACCATGACTATGAACTTCACAGATAGGATCAAAGAAGGATGGTACAGAAAGGCTAGGTCAATGCTTTAAAAAGTGATGAAGTACACTCCAGGAAATTTCCTTTTTAAATGCATTGAAATTTATTTGTTGCCAACTCTTTTTTTTTTTGCAAGGCAAATGGGGTTAAGTGGCTTGCCCAAGGCCACACAGCTAGGTAATTATGAAGTTGTTTGAGGTCGGATTTGAACTCAGGTACTCCTGACTCCAGGGCCGGTGCTCTATCCACTGCACCACCTAGCTTCCCCATTGCCAGCTCTCTTACCTCCCACTGCATCTTACTATAAAAAGCAGAATCACATTACACTTAGCTTTTAATTTTATATTTAATCTGTTGTGAATATCCTCTAAATAACTTTCTGGCAGATCTTTCTACACAAAGCAATTCTATGAGTAATCAGATTATGTATACTCTTGTTTTTAAGTATTCTGAATTTATTTTCATTGCCATCCTGTCTGTATTAGGTTCCTTCAGGGCAAAGACTGGTTTTTATTTCTTCGGCCCAGGGTTCAGCACATATTATTAACTGATCATTTGTAACTATTGTCTAAGTATTTGCTATTCCAGCATGGTTTTAGATACAGTTTGATTTTCAACTCCTCATAGAGAAGGATTTAATAGACTCAAATACTGAATTATGTATTCAAATACTGAACCATGTATCCCTTCCTACCTAGATACTTACATAGGATGACTTAAGAAATATGCCCCATCCTGTTTGATTGCAAGTTCACAGTCTCCCTCTGTCTCTGTCTTTATCTCCTTCCCCGCCCCCCAGGAGGATGCAGAATACCTGTACAAAAAATGTCAACGCTATGATTTACTGAACAAATTCTACCAAGCTTCAGACCAGTGGCAGAAAGCTGTGGAAATAGCTGAGAGCCATGACCGAGTTCACCTTCGAACCACCTACTACAATTATGCCAAGCACTTAGAGGCCACAGCTGATTGTAACCTGGCACTAAACTAGTGAGTGATCAAGAGCAGAGATATTCAAGCTTTGCTATGGTGGGAGCACAGGAGGGAAGCATTTGAAGAAATGTAGGTGTCCTGGTTCTTATTAATTCTGAGATTTTTTTGACACTTAACTAATTAATAGTTTGGGATTTCACCGCTCCATTTGTACCCTGATAAGATAGACCTCTCAAAAATTTATAACAGAATAGTGTCCATTGATACAGACACTATATGCCAAGATCACAAGAGAACTAAATAACACTGTAGAAGAATTTGTAACTTCATGTAGTTAACTAATTATACTTTCTGCCTTTTAAACTTACCCCCCCACACACACACACAATTTGGTTCTGATATTCTAGAAGCTTCAGAAAAATTAATAGGCTTCTTTTTTTGGCATTTTAACAAATTATTTGATTCAGTTTTTATATAGGCCTAAGAAGGCAAGGCTGAACATCTTTTTATAAGCTCTGAAAGTTATTGAAGATATAAAATTAACTCATTAGTTCACTTTAATTGCTTTATCATTTTTTGGATTTGATTTTTGTGTCTGTGTGAGAGAGGAACTGTCCACTTTTTGGAACATACTTTTTACAGTTTTTACCAAAAACTCAGATATTTTCCACCTCCTGAAAGGGAATAGCTTATTCCCAAATGGGTTTCTTCCCTATATGATTTGATTCATTACCATTTGTAAGTCATGATGACCATAAATAGAATGCTTGGCACTATAATAAGATGGGCACAATTAGTTGTTGATTTGACAGTGCTAAAATCCATAAGAGAGAGTTCCAGACCTAAGTACTAATATTTGCCAAGACTTCACTTATATTTGCTTTTTTTTGCCAAGACTTCACTTATATTTGCTTTTGTTGTTTCCTATTTCATTTTTTTCCCACTTTTGCTCCTATTGTTATTGTGAAGCAAAAAAAAAATCTGTAATGGATGTAAAGCGCTTTAAAATGTTACCTATATGTGTCAGGTCTTATTGTTCTTTTAATATTATTTTCTGAACAGCTATGAGAAATCAGACACACATAGGTTTGAGGTACCAAGGATGCTTTCAGAAGATTTACAGTCTTTGGAGATTTACATCAATAAAATGAAAGATAAGTAAGTCCTATTGTTAGCCTGCCCCCAAGAAGTTTGGGTATCAAGAAATCAGAAACAGGTCTTAGGCTGTTATAGAAGCTGCTTTCTTTGTTTTTTGAGGTTTAGGTCTAATTTCTGACTTTGAGCTTGGTGTAGGACCTCTGAAGATCATATAGAATCTGCTCTGGGAGGCTTAGTTTTTAGGTCTTCCATATCAAAAATCTTCAAATGGATCTAATTAGAGTTTCTCATACATAAAATCTTTTCAGATGAGATTTTCTCAGGGCAGTAAGAGCAACATTCTCAATTAGCTTCCATCTAGTTTTCCTAAAGAGGGCATTTGCTATATATATAAAATAATTTTTTGGGCAATGATATGAAGAACAGTCTGATATTGCTGAAGAAATGTGACTTCCAACAGAAAGTAACTAGAGAAATCCAGCCCATTTTTCTTCTATGCCTTCTAACATTTTTATCACCTGTAGTGCTGCATAGATGACAGTGTGACTTCTTAGCAATGAAGTTAAGCCACTAAGGAACAGAACCTGAGCCTCTTGTCACTGACATTTGGTGACCCACTTATTGAGGCTGTGAAATTTCCCCTAAAAATGAGAAATTAAGGCTAGAATGTTTTTTGAAGCAATAATAAGTGGAAGCCTAGAGGAGTTTTCAGATGAGGTTGGGAGGCCAACTAGATTGTATTAACAGAAACATGCAAAATATGGTCTATCTATGCTTTGTAGGAGCCTGTGGAAGTGGTGGGCCCAGTACTTAGAAAGCCAAGCAGATATGGAGTCAGCACTACGGTATTATGAATTGGCTCAGGATTATTTCTCTCTAGTCCGCATTTACTGCTTCCAAGGCAACATTCAAAAGGTAAGATCACTTTTGAAAGAGACATGAGATCTGGAATAGAGAGCTCTTTGACCTTGTTTAGATAAAAAGCAAAACTAAACTAAGTTTAACATGAGTTTCTTTTCAGGCTGCTGAAATAGCTAATGAAACAGGGAACTGGGCAGCATCATATCATCTGGCCCGTCAGTATGAAAGCCAAGAGGAAATCAAACAGGCTGTCCATTTCTACACCAGGGCCCAGGCCTTTAATAATGCCATCCGTTTATGTAAGGTAGGGTCCTAAGAACTTGAACAGGGTGAAAGACTCTTTCAGAACATTTTTAAAACAGTGCAGATGTGCCATTAAAGGATCACCCTTTATAGAGAAACTGGGATATATTAGATAAGAAAACTTGGCTTAGAGGCTTATCTTTCTCTTCTTGTCAGGAGAACAACTTAGATGACCAGCTGATGAATTTGGCTTTGTTGAGTTCCCCAGAAGACATGATTGAAGCAGCACGATATTATGAGGAGAAGGGAGAACAAATGGACAGAGCGGTAATGCTATATCATAAGGTAAACAGGGACCCTATTCATTACTGAACTTTAATTTGAAGAATACTGACTTTGGGTATGTTCTCATCTGAGATGACTATGGTAAAAGCACTTGTTTTCACCTGAGCTGAAGAAATGCCAGAGTTTAACAAAAAGAATGAAAATAACTACTCAGTGACCCTTTTCCTTGTCTCAGGAGCATCCATAACTCAGTCAGCTCCTCTCTGATCCCTCCCCATCTCTATCCTTTATGGCCCACAGTGGCTTCCATAGTCTCAAACTCTTGTGTGAACTGGAGTCTCCATCCATGGTGGACCAGCATCTCAAGTATATTTCATGTTTATAGCTAGAGGATTCTTGGGTTTGTGGAGTTGGCTTTTCTTTTTTCTTTTTTTTTATAAGTTCGTACATTACTGTTTGGATTTCTAGTATGAGATGTTCAACAAGCAATATTTATTATAACCTAAGGCAGTCATAGGTGAAATCTTTAATTAAGTGACTAAAGCCTATTTAGCTTGAGCTATGTGTGTAAGGAATTATTGGGATATAAGTTTATTAACTTATAGAAGGCAGATTTTAATTTCTTGTAAGGACAAACTTCCTAACAATTGGATTTTCCCCAAAATTTAGTCAACTACCCTGGGAATTAGTGAGTTTTTTAAAATTCTATTTATTTAAGGCATTGGGGTTAAGTAACTTGCTCAAGATCACACAGCTAAGCAATTAAGTGTCAAAGGTTGGATTTGAACTCAGGTCTTCCTGACTCCAGGGCCTGTGCTCTATCCACTACACCACCTAGCTGCCCCAGTGAATTACTATTTATGGAGACCTTCACAAAGTGTCAAGAAGGACCTTCATGGGGCAACTAGGTGACACAGTGGATAGAGCACTGGCCCTGGAGTCAGAAGGACCTGAGTTCAAATTCAGCCTCAGACACTTAATAATTACCTAGCTGTGCACCCCCCTCACTGATGTCATGGTCTTCTTCAAGAACAAAGGACAAACAAAAGCAGTACAGTACCCCAGACAATTTTCTGTTGACAACTACCTTATAAAACTCATTGCTGATTTGCATTTGTAGTGGGAGTTTCTGTACCAAGATTTCCCTATATCAGTAATTCATAAATATAGATTTTAAAAATAAGTTTGCATATATGTTCTCTGAGGTTCTTTCTGTTTGATGGATTCTGAAAGGAGAGCTTGCATGTAGCATGATTGAATATATTAGTGAATATTCTTTATCCAACTGCATTACAAGCTCCTTGTAGACAGGAAATAAATGTAATATACATCTGCATTCTCCATAGGTTCTAGCAAAATGCCTGAAGGAAAAATAGTAAGCCCTCAGTAATTTGTTTTTTATAACTGATATCTTTATTTTAATATAATTGATTTTCTTTTTTAATCTATTTTATTTTATTTTTAAAAAACATTTCAAGAAGAGTGCTGGCTTTACCACATTGCCAAAGGAGTTAGTGACCAAAAAAAAAAGATTAAGAACCCATGCTGTATTTGATGAATACCTATTATCACTGTCTCTCCCTATGTTTTCTCTCCTTATCCTCATCATGACCTTCAATGTCTTTCCACTATCTCATTTTTTCTCAAATCATTACCCCTGCTTTTTTACCTTTTTTTAAATCTCTACCCTCTAATTAACCAGTTCAACTAACTCCATTATGTCATCTATACTAAAATCCTTGCACTCTTGTACTCATACATTTAGTTCCTATTAGACTTCAACCTTGGACAGTGCTGACCATTTGCTTCTTTTGCTTCTTACTCATTTGCAGCAAAATAGAGCTATAGGAAGTCATGCAACCAAAAGGCAATCTTTATACTGCTACCTAACTGATTCTCCATCTTACCTTCCTTAGCTATACCAGAGCTTTTCTTCTCTCTTTGTACTTCTCATTATTCCCTTTCTCCCCCACCTTCTCAGCTATGTTCCTCACTTCACTCTTTATTGAGAAAAGAGACCATTTGTTGAGAGCTCTCTTGTCTCCTCATCTCAAAACCCATTGACATCATCTACTTTCTCCTTTTCTGCAAAGTCTGATAAGGATCCAAGGCCAATCCTATCTACATTTTCTCTTGATCTGATCTCAATCTTCTTTAGTAGATTATTCTTCCTCCGAGATCCTACCTCCTTCTAATCTTTAGATTTTCCTATTCACTAGTTTCTTTCCTGCTGCCTATTAGTCTTTCTAGTCCTTGAAAATTTTTCATTAAAACCTACTAGCGGGGTGGCTAGGTGGCGCAGTGGATAGAGTACCGACCTTGGAGTCAGGAGTACCTGAGTTCAAATCTGGCCTCAGACACTTAATAATTACCTAGCTGTGTTGGCTTGGGCAAGCCACTTAACCCCATTTGCCTTGCAAAAAAACCCCTAAAAAATAAAAACCTACTAGCCCCTCACACTATCATCCCATTTTCAGTCAAATTCAGAGGGGGAAAAAAACTCAAAACTCATTTCCTTCGTTTCCTTACCTCCTTCTTCTCACCTCTTTACTACCTGGCTTCCAAATTCATCACTTTTCTTAGACTGTTCTCTCCAAAACTACCAGTGATTTCTCACTTACTAAATCTGATTTCTCAATTCTCTCTGCAGTATGCCTATATAAAATTGAATCTTAAAGACATCTCAAACTCATCATGTCTGGAAACAAGCTCACTTTCTTATGCTCTAAATCCATCCATCTTCTAAACTTCCCTCTTTCCTTCAAGGGAAAACCTCACTTTCCAGTCATTGAAACCCTACGGCTTCCTAGAGCATCCAATAAAAACACTTGTTTGACATTGAAATCCCTTCATAACCTGACCCCTTCCTACCTTTGAGCCTAATTATACAATTCTTCTCTTTCTACCCTCTACAATCCAACAATAAGCTCCATCCCCAGTCTCAGCACCTTCCCCTGGCTGTGCCACACATCTGGAGCAAACTCTCCTCTCCTCTGCCCCCCAAAGCCTGCTTTTCCTTCTGGATTCTATTCAAGTGCTATCTGATGCTCCTGATGGTCAATACCTTCCCTCCTTGAACTACCTTTTGTTTATTTTTAATTAATTCTAGATGGATGGATGATACATAGACAAACACAGAGATACACACACACACACACACACACACACACACACACACACACAATTTCCCCTGATGGGCTGAAGGTTCCTCAATAGTAGAGATTTTTAATTTTTTGTATCTCCAGTGCTAAGCACATAGTAAGCATTAATCAATGCTTCCTGGATGCTTGGAATACTAGCTCAAAGGGCTCCCCTGTGTTCTGCAGGCTGGCCACTTTTCCAAGGCCTTGGAATTGGCATTTGCCACCCAGCAGTTCGTGGCTCTGCAGCTCATTGCCGAGGATTTGGATGAGAAATCAGACCCAGCCCTCCTCGCTCGCTGCTCTGACTTCTTCATTGAGCACAGTCAGTATGAGAAGGCAGTGGAATTATTGTTGGCAGCCAAGAAGGTAAAGACTTGGATTCCAATCCCTCCTAGGCCCCCAAATATGAAATGAGAGAATAGAAAGAAGCCATACCTCCCTGTAGATTCAGTCACATTTCATCCTTTTTACCCCACAATTAAAATTCTATAAAAGGAATAAATATCCTTACCATAGCTTCCATCCAAAAAAAGGAGCTAGGGAGACTCCCCATCCTAAAGGAACAAAGAGTAACAGAAAATAAATTCCCCTTGTCTCAGTATTACTGGGGCTCACTACCACAGCTGTAAGCAGTATATTTTATGGTCATGCCCTCATATTGTAGCTAGAGTATTAGAATTCTTTTTTTTAATTTATAATGTGAATTAAATTATTTTAAAAATAGTCCTTTCCAAATAGAAAAAATTCCCACAGATATATGGACTGTGAAACCTAATTAACTTGTTAATTGAAAAAAATTTCTCATTTCTCACATCTGTATTGAAAATAACTCACAAATGTGTAATAACCTCCTAGCTTCTGTTGTGTTCATTTTCTCTGTGCATCCACCTATGTGCAACTTGTGCCCTCCCTCCCCTCTTCCGTAGAGCTGTTTCACCAAATAGTTTAGTGAATTCATTCAAAATTATATCCTTAACATCAAAATATAGGCAAAAAAATAGCCAATGAAAATGAGGTTGCTTTCCTATACTAGGTGCCTGCAGAGCAGGAGAGGGTCCCATCTGGGGACCTGGTGGGTCTTGTGCATTGTTTCCTTGGTGGTGATAATGACTCACCTTTCCCTAAGAGCCTCAGAGACAGAGCCATTGACTTTAGTCACCATCTGAGCAACCAATAGAACCTGTTCTTTCTGAAAAGAGAAGAGTGCCCAGCCCTGCCCTGAGACCAGGGAAGGACACTCTGCTCCAGGGCAGCTGTCAGAGTCAGTGGCTCAGAAATAACAGCAGGTCTTGACTTCTGGGGTTTCATTTCAGTACCAGGATGCCCTTCAGCTTTGCCTAGAGCAAAACATGATCATCACGGAAGAGATGGCAGAAAAGATGACAGTCTCTAAAGATTCAAAGGACCTCTCTGAGGAGGCACGCCGGGAGCTACTGGAACAAATTGCCAACTGCTGTATGCGACAAGGAAACTACCACTTAGCTACCAAGAAGTACACTCAGGCAGGAAATAAACTGAAGGTAACCTGGCCATGGATGGAGGGGAGGGGAGACAGGGTTGAAAGGGCTGAAGAGTGTAGTTCCTAGGTAGGAAAGGGTTTTCACATGTCAGGATCCATACCAAGAAGAACCACAGAGCCTCTTGCACATAAATAAGAACAGTTGATTAGCCCACAACCTTGTTGGGGGTGGGGTTCCCCTTACTTGGTTACCATCTTAGCCCACATCATGGCTTGCCTGGAATCCTAATTTACCTCCCTGCCTCAAATCTTTGTCCACTCCGTTATATCCTTCACACAACTACCAAAGTGTTTTGCTTCACAGGTCATGCTACAACCAAATAAATAAACTCTCATGATTTCTGTTGTTACTATGATAAAATATAAAATAAAAACTCCTCAGTGTGACTTTTAAAGAATATTAAAATCTGGCCTCACTCTCTCTTTCCAGCATTTGACAATACTTCCATTCTCCAGTCCAACCAAACTGGTGTCTTTATTTCTCAGTCCAATGGATAAATTGGTTATCCCTCACAACTGGAATGTATACTTTTTGTCCTCTTTTCTGCCTAATAGAATTCTTTACTTCCTTAAGACTTAACTCAAAGTGTCCCACCTTCTTCACAAATTCTTTTTTTTTTGTATTTTATTTTTTTCTAATCACATGTAAAGACAATTTTCACCATTCATTTTTTGTAAGATTTTTAGGTTGCACATTTTTATCCCTTCCCCTGCCCCAAGACATCAAGGATTATACATGTTATACATGTATAATTAATTATATGTTACATAGGTTATACATGTACAATTATGTTAAACATAATTTTATATTAGTCAAGTTGTGAAAGAAGAATCAGAACAAAAGAGAAAAATCCAAGAAGAAGGAAAAAAAATTTTTTTAAAGTAAAAATAGTGTGCTTTGGACTACATTCAAACTCTACAGTTCCTTAGCTGTCTTGGGTGGCATTTTCCATCACAAGTCTTCACAATCCTTTCTTGACCCTCCCACTCTGTCCTCCAACTTGTAGTAATTATGTTCCCATTTGTAGATGCTGCCTCCCTGGCACATCCTAGGTAGAAAGGAAATGACTGTGGATTACCTCTGCAAGCAGTAGTTAAGGGCTTCTCTCTATTTATTAACTCTTGAAAGATCAGTGAGAAATTATGTTTCTCTCAACAGGATATGTTGGAGAATAATGAAGGAATTTGTTCTCAGTATAGAATATTGAGATCTTCCCCTACCTAGGCATTACAAATAACCTTGCAGTTTTTGAGATTTTCTTTGATGAATTTAGCACACATCTAAAAAAACTTTCTATTCAAGTTATCTTATCTCCCAGCACCATTGTGTTAATGTTGGTCTCTGATGTCTTACTTCTTTCCAGGCCATGAGAGCCCTGCTGAAGTCTGGGGACACCGAGAAAATTGTATTTTTTGCAGGCGTCTCTAGGCAAAAAGAAATTTATATTATGGCCGCCAACTATTTACAGTCTCTGGACTGGCGCAAAGAACCAGAGATTATGAAGAACATCATCAGCTTCTATACCAAAGGGAGGGCCCTGGATCTTTTGTCTGGCTTTTATGATGCCTGTGCCCAAGTATGTATCCCTTTTTCATTTTCATGAGTATATGGGAATAGGGGAGGCATTCTCATGCATTCTTGGTTGATTTTATCTGTGCAGGTAGAGATTGATGAATATCAGAACTACGACAAAGCCCATGGAGCACTGACTGAGGCCTACAAATGCCTCTCCAAGGCCAAGGCAAAGAGTCCTATGGAGCAGGAGACCAAGCTTGCCCAGCTCCAGAGTAAGATGACTCTGGTGAAGAGATTCATCCAAGCCCGAAGGTAATTATTATTAGAGAATGCTATAGAATAGCAAGAATTAAATTTGTTCTTTTTAGACTCAGTACCAAAGCAGGAGCAGCTCTGGAAGTTACAAAGAAATACATTTTTAGTTTTGAGGTTAAGAAAAATCTGGTAACCAGTCTTCAAGCAGACACTGGGGCTCACTTTTCAAGCATCTTGGGCATTCTTAAGAACCCAGAGATCTCGTACAAGAATAAGAGGCACTGCCTCGGAGACTCCACTTCCTGCTGACTCCTCAATGCTGAATACTATTTGTCCTCACTTTCGCTTTACAGCTCCTTGTTTAAAATCATCCCCCTGGTAACAAATCAACCTGTTACCTTCTCTGGAGTCCTCTGCTCCAGGATGTCGCCTGGATGTTGCTTGTCTCTGCTGGTCCTTATCCCAGACTTCACTCAGATAACTCTGCCTTCGTGTCCCTGTTTGGGCACCATATGTTGAGTCCCTTTCTGGACTCCCTTAACTTTCCCCAGGCTAGCGTTGGAGGGGTGGGAGACAAGGAAGACAAGTTCTCCCTTTGTACACCAAGTTTCTCCAAGGTCTCCATGTATTCACCAAAACACAAGTGCTTAAATCTCCTTCTCAGTCTCTAATCCACTCCCATTCCTGTGGCACTTAGTAAAACAAGACTGACTTCCTGGCCAAGATGGCAGAAAGAAGACAGGCACAGCTCTAAAATCTCCTGATCTTCTTCCATATATAATATGAAACAAACCTCTTAACAGAAATATGATCAACAAAACCCAGAAAGAAAAGCCAGGAGAAAGAACATCTACTTCAGGATTTGTCTTCCACAATTGTGGACAAGTCAGCAGAGAGTAGACTCTTCAAGGAGTATGGATTGGTGAGAGTCTAGGAGCTTGGATTAGCTGCAGATTAGCCTGATTAGCAGTGAGGGCTGGAGCCCAGGAGCCTGAGGGCCCGAACACCAGACTGGCTTGATCAGCAGCGGGGCTAGAGCCTGGTCGACCGCAGGGGCTTGAGTCAACTAGGGAGCAGAGTCATTGGTGTTGGCACTGACCCTTGGAAGCTTGGGCTAGAGGGAGACTTTCGGTGCAGGAGAGCTGCAGGCATCATCCCTGGGCTCCTCTGATCCAGAGGAACTCAGAGTCCACACCCCCATTTCAGCTGAAGCCTCTTCCCAGAACAAACACAATTACAGACTATCTCTGCCCCAGGCTAAGGCCAAGCAGCAGAACCAGCTGAGCTGACAATAGGGAGAGTGATGACCTTACCCCAAGATATAGTCCACCATTGATCTAAGACAAAAGTATTTAACAGCTTCAATTACTCCCTCCAGGCTAAGGGAGAAGGCCTCAATCAAGGTCACAGACACTCCAGAGAAAGCAACCAGCACCTCCTACTGGCCAGCTTGAGTTATTACACTCAATGACCAAAACCTCTAGCACCCTCTACTGGCCAGCTGGAGATATTACACTCAGTGAATAAAGTCTCTAGGGATCACAACACCAAACCTCTGTGAACCAGACCATCCCTAAAACAAAGTCTTAGTAAAATGAAGAAAGGTCAGTGGAAAGGAGGCTCCATAGAAAAAATTCTTGGAAGGAAAAGACCCTAACTCAGAGAGTCCTAGAACTTCTGAGGAGAATATGATCTGGTTTCCAGCACAGAAAGACTTCCTTGAAGAAATAAAGAAGGAGTTTAAAAACCAATTGGAAAATTTGGGAAAAGAAACCCAAGAGAAGATTAACACCTATCAACAAGAAAACCAATCATTGGAAAATACAGTTGGACAAATACAAAATGAGAATAATTCACTCAGTGCTCAGCTGGGCAAATGCAAAAAGAAAATAATTCTCTCAAAACCTCAATTGGGCACATGGAAAACGCTTTCAAAAATAGAATTGAGCAGTTGGAGAAGGAGTTGCAAAAGGTAAATGAAGAAAATTCTAATATAAAAAAAAGAATGGAATCTGTGAAAACTAATGACTTTATGAGACAGCAAGAGCCTGTTAAACAAAACCAAAATATAGAAAAAATAGAAGAAAATGTAAAATACCTCATCAGCAAAACCACTGACCTCGAGAATAGATTGAGGAGGAACAACCTGAGAATTATAGGTTTTCCTGAAAACAGTGAAGAGGAAAAAAAAGTCTAGACTTAATATTACAGGATTTAGTGATAGAAAATTGCCCTGATACCATGGAACCAGAGGGGAAAATAGTTTTTGAAAGAATACATCGATCCCCTCTGGAAAGAGATCCTAAAATGAAAACACCAAGGAATGTTATGGACAAATTCCAGAACTATCAGATAAAAGAGAAAATCCTGCAAGCATCCAGAAAGAAACAATTTAGATACCAAGTAGCCACCATAAGGATTATGCAGGACCTGGCTGCATCAACATTAAGGGATCAAAGGGCCTGGAATGCAGCCAAGAATCCACTATCTGACAAAGCTGAGTCTTTTCTTTCAGGGAAAAGATGGACATTTAACAAAATGGAAGACTTCCAACAATTCCTGATGAAAAAACCAGAGCTAAACAGAAAAGTTGGACATCAAACAGGAAGTCCAAGAGATACATGAAAAGGTTAAAAAAGGAGGGGGGGTGTAAAAAAAAACTGCTATCCAATAAGATGAAACTGGCTGTATCCCAGCATGGGAAAAATAGTCTCATAACTCTTAAGAATTGTAACTCAATCAGAGAGAATATACTTAGCCAGAAACGAGGGACACTCGACTTATCCATGAGAATGCTACCCAATGGGATGAAACTGGCTATATCTCTACTTGGGAGAAAGACTAATAACTCTCAAGAATTGTAACTCTATTAGAGAGAGTATACTTGGCCAGAAGTGATGGATACTCAGGATTTTCTATGACTCAGAATGATTTAAAAACACTTACTCCTTAAAAAGGGGACAGGAAGGAAAGGGGAGGAGGGAGGGGATTGAATGGGGTAAATCTTATTACAAAAGTACAAAAGACTTATGATAATAGAGGGGAAGAAGGGAGGAGATAAGAAACTACCTGAATCCTCCTCTCATCAGACTTGGCTTTAAGGTTAACTTACAACTTAACTCCACTGCCTTGCAAAAACCTAAAAAAGAAAATTAAATTTAACTTACACACACTCTCAGTTAACTTAAAAAACATCTTATCTTTCAAGTATTAAAAGGGGAAAAGGGGAGGGGGGGAATGGGGACAGGGAGGGGGAGAAAAAGAGTAACTAACAGAAAGAAGGGAAAAAGAGAAAGGGGAGGAGTGGATATAGGAGGGCAAACACACTGAAGGGGAAACAAAATACTGGAGAATACAAATAAAGGGAAAAAAGGGGGAAAATTACAAACAGAGGGAAGATGGCATGGAGGACAATAAAGAGTTAGTAATTATAACTTTGAATGTGAATGGAATGCCCTCTCCCTTAAAACATAAGTGACTAGCAGAGTGGATTAAAAACCAGGATCCTACAATATGCTGCTTACAAGAAACTCATTTGAAGCAGAGAAAGGACATATAGAGTAAAGGTTAAAGGTTGGAGCAAAATATATTTTGCTTCAGCTGAAGTGAAAAAAAAGCAGGAGTAGCAATCCTTATCTCAGACAAAGCAACTGTAAAAATAGATAGCATTAAAAGAGATAAAGAAGTGGGGCAGCTAGGTGGCGCAGTGGATAGAGCGCTGGCCTTGGAGCCAGGAGTACCTGAGTTCAAATCTGGCCTCAGACACTTAAGAATTACCTAGCTGTGTGGCCTTGGGTAAGCAACTTAACCCCATTGCCTTGCAAAAATCTTTAAAAAAAAAGAGAGAGAGAGAGAGAGAAATAAGGAAGGAAACTATATCCTACAAAAAGGTACCATAGACAAAGTGATTTCAATACTGAATATGTATGTACCCAATGGAGGAGAAATTGAAAGAACTACAGGAAGACACAGCAAAACTTTACTAGTGGGAGACCGCAACCTCTCACTCTCAGATTTAGATAAATCTAATCATAAAATAGACAAGAAGGAAGTTAAGGAGGTAAATAGATTGTTAGAAAACCTAGATATGATAGACTTATGGAGAAAATTGAATGGAAATAGAAAGGAAGATACCTTTTTCTCTGTAGTACATGGCACTTATACAAAAATTGACGATGTACTAGGGCATAAAAACCTAATAATAAACTGCAGAAAGTCAGAAATAGTGAATACATCTTTCTCAGATCATAATGCAATAAAAATCATATGTGATACTGGGCCAGGGAGATATAGACCTAGAACTAATTGGAAACTGAATAACCTCATTTTACAGAATAAGTAGATCAAACAACCAATTATGGAATTAATTATTTTATCCCAGATATGACAATAATGAAACAACATACCAAAACCTATGGGATTCACTCAAAGTGGCTGTCAGGGGATATAGTATATCTTTAAATGCTTTCATGAATAAATTAGAAAAAGAGGAAATCAATGAACTAAATATGCAACTAAAAAAATAGAGAAAGAACAAATTAAAAAGCCTCCAATTAAATACCAAATTAAAAGTTCTAAAAATTAAAGGAGAAATTAATAAAATTGAAAGCAAAAAACTATTGAATTAATAAATAAAACCAAGAGTTGGTTTTATGAAAAAAAATAAAACATAAACCTCTGGTCAATTTGATTTAAAAAAAAAGAAAGAAGAAAACCAAATTGCTAGTATCATAAATGAAAAAGGTGAACTCACCACCAATGAGGAAGAAATTAAAATAATAATTCGGAATTATTTTGCCCAACTCTGTGCCAATAAATTTGACAATCTAAGTGAAATGGATGAATATTTACAAAAATACAAGTTGCCCAAGGTTAAATGAAGAGAAGATTGAATACCTAAACAATCCTATCTCAGAAAAAGAAATTCAACAAGCCATTATTGAATTCCCTAAGAAAAAATCTCCAGAGCCTGATGGATTCACAAGTGAATTCTACCAAACATTTAAGGAATAATTGGTTCCAATTCTATATAAACTCTTTGGAAAAATAGGGGAAGATGGAACTTTGCCTCTTTCTATGACACCAATATGGTGCTGATACCTAAACCAGGAAGAGTTAAAACAGAGAAAGAAAATTATAGACCTATCTCCCTGATGAATATAGATGCAAAAATCTTAAATGAAATCTTAGCAAAATGATTACAAGTTATCACTAGGATAATACTTTATGACCAAGTAAGATTTATCCCAGGAATGCAAGGTTGTTTCATTATTAGGAAAACTGTTAGTATGATTAATTATATCAACAACAAACTATCATAAATTATATGATTATATCAATAGATGCTGAAAAAGCTTTTGACAAAATACAGTACCTATTCCTACTAAAAACACTAGAGAATGTAGGAATAAATGGGCTGTTCCTTAGAATAATAAACAATATCTATCTGAAACCATCAACAAGCATTATATTCAATGGGGAGAGGCTAGAGGCATTCCCAATAAGATCTGGGGTCAAACAAGGGTGCCCATTATCACCACTACTATTCAATATCCTATTAGAAATGTTAGCTTCAGCAATAAGAGGGGGGAAAAAAAGAAATCGAAGGAATTAGAATTGGGAAGGAAGAGACAAAACTTTCACTCTTTGCCGATGACATGATTGTATACCTAGAGAATCCCAAGAAATCATCCAAAAAACTACTGGAAACAGTTAGCAACTTTAGCAAAGTTACAGGATATAAAATAAACCCTCATAAATCCTCAACTTTTCTATATATGACTAGCAAGACACAGCAGGAAGAGCTAGAAAGAGAAATCCCATTCAAAGTAACCTCAGACAATATAAATTATTTTATCCTACCTGGGAGTCTGTTTGTCAAGGCAGACTCAGAAACTTTTTGAAAACAATTACAAAACACTTCTCACACAAAATCAGATTTAAATAATTGGGCAAACATCAACTGCTTATGGTTAGGTGGAGGTAATATAATAAACATGACAATTCTACCAAAACTAAACTACCTGTTTAGTGCCCTACCAGTCAAAATTCCAAAATCTTCCTTTAATGCGTTAGAAAAAGTTGTAAGTAAATTCATGTGGAGAAATAAAAAGTCAAGAATTTCCAGGGATTCAATGAAAAAAAGTGCAAAAGAAGGTGGCTTAGCCCTACCAGATCTAAAATTATATTACAAAGCATCAGTCATCAATACTGTCTGGTATTGGCTAAGAAATAGAGTGGTGGATCAGTGGAATAAACTAGGTGCAATAGCAGGAAACGATTATAGTAATCTGCTGTTTGATAAACCCAAAGAGTCCAGCTGTTGGGATAAAAACTCTCTGATAAAAAACTGCTGGGGAAATTGGAAGTTAGTATGGAAGAAACTTAGATTAGACCCACACCTCACACCCTATACCAAGATAAGATCAAAATGGATATACCATTTAGACATAAAAACCAATATTATAAGCAAGCTAGAAGATCAAGTAGTAGTTTACCTGTCAGATCTATGGAAAAGGAAGCAGTTTATGACTAAGGAAGAGATGGAGAACATCACTAAAAACAAACTAAATGATTTTGATTACATTAAACTAAAAAGCTTTTGCACAGACAAAACCACTGTAACCAAGATAAAAGAAATGTAGTAAACTGGGAAACAGTCTTTACAACTAATGTTTCTGACAAAGGACTCATTTCTTAAATATACAGAGAACTGAGTCAAATTTTAAAAAAAAGCCATTCCCCAATTGACACATGGTCAAAGGATATGCAAAGGCAATTTACAGATGTGATCAAAGCAATCCATAGTCATATGAAAAATTGCTCTAAATCATTACTTATTAGAGAAATGCAAATTAAAGCATCTCTAAGGAACCACCTCACACCTCTCAGACTGGCCTGTATGACCAGAAAGGACAATGATCATTGTTGGAAGGGATGCAGGAAATCTGGGACACTAATACATTATTGGTGGAGCTGTGAACTCATCCAACGTTTCTGGAGAGCAATTTGGAACTACACCCAGAGGGCAACAAAAATGTGCATACCCTTTGATTCAGCAATATCACTACTGGGTCTATACCCTGAAGAGATGATGAAAAAGGGTAAAAACATCACTTGTACAAAAATATTCATAGCCCTGTTTGTGGTGGCAAAGAATTGGAAATCAAGTAAATGTCCTTCAATTGGGGAATGGCTTGGCAAACTGTGGTACATGTATGTCATGGAACACTATTGTTCTATTAGAAACCAGGAGGGACGGGAATTCAGGGAAGCCTGGAGGGATTTGCATGAACTGATGCTGAGTGAGATGAGCGGAACCAGAAAAACATTGTACACCCTAACAGCAACATGGGGGTGGTGACCAACCTTGATGGACTCGCTCATTCCATCAGTGCAGCAATCAGGGATAATTTGGGGCTATCTGCAATGGAGAATACCATCTGTATCTAGAGAAAGAACTGTGGAGTTTGAACAAAGACCAAGGACTATTACCTTTAATTCAGAAAAAAAAACCTGATATCTTATTGTCTGATCTTGCTATCTGTTATACTTTGTTTCTTCCTTAAAGATATGATTTCTCTCTCATCACATTCAATTTGGATCAAGGTGTACCATGGAAACAATGTAAAGACTGGCAGATTGTCTTCTGGGGGGGGTGGGGGGGAGTAAAATTGGGGGGGGGGAATTGTAAAATTCAAAATAAATAAAATTTTTATAATTCAAAAAAAATTTTTAAAAAAGGCTCTGCTGCTCAAGGACACCAGGTGATGAAGGTTCACAGCACCCCCATACCTAACAGTCCCTAACACTTGCTCAGGTCACACATCTAGTGTCTGAGGCCAGTCTTCCTGATGATCCCAGGCCCAGCATTTGTAACACCAAGCTTGGGCTAGAAAAATGAAGTTCAAATGGTATTTTTGGACTAGAGTACTGGGTTTGCAAAGCAGCTCTGAAAGCATCTCCCATTGAGATGAGCAGAACAGAAAAACGTTGTATACCCTAACAGCAGCACGGGGGTAATGAGCAACTTTACTGGACTCATCATTTCATCAGTGCACCAATCAGGGACAATTTTGGGCTATCTGTGATGGAGAATACCATCTGTATCCAGAGAAAGAACTGTGGAGTTTGAACAAAGACCAAGGACTACTACCTTTAATTTAGGGGAAAAAAATATATCTGATATCTTATTGTCTGATCTTGCTATCTCTTATACTTTATTTTTCTTCCTTAAGGATATGATTTCCCCCTCATCACATTCAACTTAGATCAATGTATACCATGGAAACAATGTAAAGACTACAGATTGCCTTCTCTAGGTGGGGGTGGGGGGGTGGGGAGAGGGAAGCAAGAATGGGGGGGATTGTAAAATTCAAAATCTTTCTTTAAAAAAAAGCATCGGGCTGGCTAGGTGGCACAGTGGGGGGTGGTTTCGTGGTGCAGTGGATAGAGCACAGGCCCTGGAGTCAGGAGTACTTGAGTTCAAATCAGGGCTCAGACACTTAATTACCTAGCTATGAGGCCTTGGGCAAACCACTTAACTCCATTTGCCTTGCAAAAACCTAAAAAATAAACAACCAAAAACTTGAAAAAAAAAACATCTCCCAAAGAAAGATTGCCAGGAATGTTCTAAAGAATTGTAGCATAGCTGCAATGATTTTCCAAGGTGAATACTCTTTAAGGAAGAATGTAAGCATATTAATATTCCTTTGTTTATTGTTGTTTAAAAATCCATTTCATCACTTTTATATTCATAAGGAAATTACCCTTGAATAAGAGTTCATCTGTAACGGAACTGAGATAGTTTCACTATATCTAGGCCTGAAAGTTACTCCTTAAAGGACAATCACCTACTAAGATTTTGCCTTTCCTTTCACCAGGACTTATACAGAAGACCCAAAGGAGTCAGTTAAGCAATGTGAGCTTCTTCTGGAAGAGCCAGATCTGGACAGTACTATCCGGATAGGGGATGTTTATGGATTCCTAGTTGAACATTATTTGCAAATGGAAGAATATCAAATGGTAAGTGTTGAGTTAATAACCTAACTCATTTGCAACCCTAGTGATGATGATGATGATGGTGTGTGTGTGTGTGTGTGTGTGTGTGTGTTTGTATAAAACAGCTATTTTTAAAATGTTTGTTTGGTTAAGAAAAAAAAATTCTCCCAATATTGTCTGAGTCACTTTTAAGAAACACCTGGTGAGGGGGTGGCTAGGTTGCACAGTGGGTAGAGCACAGGCCCTGGAGTCAGGAGTACCTGAGTTCAAATCTGGCCTCAGGTACTTAATAATTACCTAGCTGTGTGACCTTGGGCAAGTCACTTAATCCCATTGCCTTAATAAAAATAAATTAAAAAACAGCTGGTGAGGTCCAGTAAATATTCCTTTGCAAGTAGAACTTTTAAAAGGTTGTTTTATCTTACTTTAACAAATTTGTATACTAGGATAGGCCCTGGCCCTAAGTGGGGGTGGGACAGGAGCTCCTAGAGTTCAGTGCCCTCAATCTATTTTTTTCTATTTAACCCTCCATTTTCTCTGTATAATTATATTCCTACATATCCAAGCCCTTAGGAGCCATTTCTTTATAGACAGTTTTACTTGCAGTGATGTTATTGTTTTTAAATAAAACTTTGCAGAATAGTTGGTAGTTACAATGTACAAAGAATTGTTGAAAATTTATCATATAGCTTTTGAGGGTCTCAAAGCAAGTATATGAAAATGTTCCCCAACTCAATCAGCAGCTTTTAGTGATCTAATGCTAAGTTTATCACTGAATTGACATCCACCATGGTGTCTGAAATGTTAATGTGCATCACACTTGGAAATTGCTAATGTGACACCACATTCTCTTGAAAAAAGCTAAGAAATACACACTAATAGGTATGACTATGGTTCTTCCATTAATTTTAAAAATGTTATTAAAACTATTCTTGTCTATTCAGCAAGGACTCTGAATTCTTTTCCAAACCCACTACCATGAATAGGGGCTTTCCTGGCTCTAGCCCATGTTAGCATGATACACAGGGAAGATACTCATTTGTGGTTTGAGTATATAAGTGTCTAAACCTACTTTGTCATAGATATGGTAGAAGACAAATAACTTAGCTGTTTTTGACCCAGGCCTACAAATACCTCGAGGAGATCCGAAAGAGGCTTCCGTCTGCAAACCTGACATACTATGTGAACCAGCGCACCATGGATGCAGTACATCGAGGACTGGGTATCCCCTTGACTCGCATCATGCCTGAGCGAATCCGCCATAATAGCATGGAAGACAGCAAAGAGGTAGATGAGGAAGTAATAGAAGAGGTGGAGGATGATGCCTAACTGCCCAGATACAATGGAGTTGGCATTAAGAGCATACTGCATCATCTGCTTGTTTTACCTGTGTGCGCCTACAGTTGAAAAGGCTGGGGAAAAAAACAAACCCCCAAACTTTTTCTTCTTTAAGCATCCAGAGCTGCAGCAAAGACTAAGAAACTTCAGACATGGAGGTGCTTGAAGGGAAGGAACTTTGCTGGTGGTGGTAGTTGTTTTATTTTTTAATTTTCCATGTTTTAAAAAATTGTGATTTTTATATTTTAAAAGTTGTTTTTATACCTTTATGCCTATTAATCCTATGAATTCTAAGTAAGATAGGAACTTTGCTTTGGACAAGAGGCTGCATGGCCCATGTACCATTTGAGTTCCAGTCCTCCCAGTCTTAGCTTCTCTCCTGCTATTTCTATTTTAGGTCAAAAGTTATCTAAAATCCAAAGAACATAATGATATTCAACCAGGGATTAGGGGTGAAAGGTGCAAAGCAATTCTGTATGAGGAAAGACAGAACTGGGGACTGCCTGGCTCTGTGACTTCATGTTTAACATACTCTTAGGTGAGAGTACAGGGTAGCACCTTCTCTATATCATAGCTCTTTTAAACAGTTGCCTGGAGAAGTGTTGTCAAACTCCAATAGAAAACATATCCCTGTGGGCTAAACACTGACTTGGAAAATCACAAATTAATATGGTATTTACATTTTTATTTCATTAAACATTTCCCAGTTACATTTTCATCTGGTTCTGGCTGTGTTGGTCCCTCTGCTGGAGAGTCTGACAGCCTTGGACTAAATCATTAGAGGTTAGATTACTGAGATCCGCACAATCAGGATGTGTCCAAGGACTTGAACCCATCTTTTCCTTACTTCAAGGCTAGCATATGTCTTCTCTCTTAGACTATTAGCATAAGGACAAGGCAGGACTAAAACTGAGGATAGTGGTAGATTCTAATGAGCTCTCCATGTATGGGCCTGGGGCTGGGGTGGGGGGGGTGCTAATCTTAGTGCTAACTCCAATATTGCTATTTCCTTAGCTCTGGATCCCTTCCCTGACATCTTACAGCACAAAGATTTGTCTAGGGAACATTAGCCAGCCTCTGCTTGATTTCTCTAAGAGACAAGCAGGTTTAGCACCAGGTTTCCCTGTAAGGGTGCTGAGACCTAGAACTCCATCAAGAATCCCTTCATACATGTGGAAAGCTTCCCTTCCCCCAATCTATCTCTGGCCCTAGAAGCCCTTGGCTCTTTTTCTTTTTCTTGGGGTCATCACAAAGATGTCTTCTCTTTTACAGCACACTTGAAGAATGCTGCTATAGCTATAATCTGGCAAATGTATGATGGAATGAAAATGATAGGAAATTAGCCTAGCAAGTTGATGATTACAACAAATCCAGTGCAAGTAAAGTTTGCCCCACTGGTGTGCAGTAGAGACCATGTTAGTTAGAGGAATTGGCCTGAATCAAGCCCTGCACAGACAGACTTGGAACTGTCCTGGGGGTGGGGGTGGGCACAAGCAAAAGGAGAGCCTTTATTCTATCCTATAGTTGTACCTCTGGGAAAGAGAAAATGGGAGATGAAAAAAGCAGCTTCAGAGTAGATCTGGTGGGAGAAGGTGCTTGAGATTCCATGCAACCTTCAGACCTAGTCCTGAAGAGGTTCTCCTGAAGAACTAATCCTGCTTTAGAAGTGACTCATCCTCCTTTTCCCTCCCATTAGAACAAAATAGCCTGGTGGTTTTAGAGTTTTTTTAATGTGAAATTTCAGAGAAGGTAAATCCATGCTAAGATCTTTTTTTAGATTTATGACCAAACACCTTTCAACCCTACTAATAAAGAGTCAATGAAACCAGTAAGAGAAATCTTGGATTGGCTTCTTAAGGCATGGAGGCGAGTCCTTCCATAGTCATCAATGACCAGTTCAGCTCTGCTCCTGCTGTTTTCATACAAAGGCAGTGGCTCTACAGGGTCCTCTGTATTTTTAGCTGAAGACTCAAACTTGCCAGGCTAAAAATAGCATATTCAGTGTGCAGGGGGAGGGGAGGAAGACAGCAACTCTACTGCGTTTTCCTGCATCTGTACAATCAGTACCGGATATCAATATTTCACAGAGTTGGCTGCAACTACAAAGCCCAGATGTCAGGCCAGGCTCTTGTTTCTCCCAGCTTTCAGTGAAACCTTCCCTGCTTTCCTCTTTGCCAGCCAGGTGATGGCCCAAAAATCCTATCAGGCCACCTCTGGGGCCCGGTTAAGGGCATCTGAATTGACTATGAAGAACCCATTTGGAGTTTGTCTTTTAGCTTTTCCATAAGTAGAAGTGCCTGCATGGCCAACTTCCTACAGTCTTCATCTGGGTCATTCTCTGCTACAGCTGCAAAAGAAACAAAATCATATGTTCATGACACTTTTGTCTTAAAATGAAAAGATCCCAAGTCCCCTCATCTTACACATTCAAAGATAAAATATTCTCATTTGAAAACTGATGAAGTGGAGGCAAATAGACCACCTAGTGAGCTTGGAAGTCGAGTTCCAAAATATATTATGAATCCTAGGGACAGATAACAGGAAACAAAAAACAAAAATAAAAAAGCCCAGATAACTCCACTGAATATAGATACTTCCACTTAAAAAATATCTGAGAGCAACCCCAAAGGATCTCTGGCTCTACCCCAGCTCCAGTTCTGACTTAAAGGTTATAATGGGTATTCTTCCTGACTAAGATTCAAAGTCAAGACACCTCAGAGGGAGGGAGGAGGAAAGAGCATAGGTGAGTTGCCTGTAAAAGTTGAGAACCATCTCTGAAAAAGGGATTTATAACTTCTTACTAAAGAACTCAAACCTAACTGCCATGCTGGCAGTGGTAACTAGGGCAGAGAAAGGGAATGATGATCCCAGCAAGTGATAGGAGTTAGAAGAGGGCTCCAGGAAGAAGTTTCCTAAACAGTTAGGTTCCTCTGAATGGAACTATGGAGCAGGTTTTACCCATTTGTGTGTTCCATGAGCCAACTTAAGGAAAAATCAAAGCAGCCAAAAGACAGGCCTAGACTAAGACAAATAGCCTGAACTTTAGTTTTGCTGACTGGGTTTTGGGGGAAGATCTAGTCAGCATTTACTGAGGACTCACTAAGTGAAAAGCTCATTATATGGCACTATAAGTTAAATTTAAAACAAGCTTTAGGAGATAGGTGTTATTATTAGCCCATTTTACAGTTGAAGAAACAGAGGTTAACTGGGTCACACAGCTAGTAAGCATCTGAGGCTGGATTTGAACTCAGGACTTCCGGACACCAAATTAAGTATAAACATAAATATCTATCCTTGAAGGAGAGCTCTGCCACCTCAGCCACAGGCCACCAAGTCAGTGCTAATTCAGTAGAGCTCTATGGGAATGATGCTGTGGAGGTAATCTACTCATTCCAAGAGATCCAATACCTTTGAGGATGGTGTCTCTCTTACCTCAGACTTTGTAAGCAATGGGCACATGGTAGGCAATTCAGATATTTATTGAGACTGATAAGAGAGGAGGTTATTATCTCCTCTCTCATTTGGAAGAGGAATATATTTTTGGCAAACTTTCCAGGGAAAATCTAGGACAAAATCTAGACTCAACTCCTCACGACAAAAACCACTTCTATAAGACCTAGACCTGGAGCAATGCATGGGAATCTTGGCTGGCAGCTATTATTTCAGGGGATTTTAATGAGTTTGGCAAAGTCAAAACCAGGATGCACTCAGGATGTTCAAGTGGAGAGAGACTGGAACAGCAGGGAGGCCACAGGAGGAAATCCTGTACGCACAGGCCATATGCTCCTGACAGCCTTGGGGCCTGCCCAGCCAGGACTCCTACTGGGGAGGGGGATTCTTTTTGCCAGTCTCACTGAGCCTTCTGACCCCAGCTCAACACTATCCTGGAGGCAAAAGAACCAAACCAATGTTCTCACTGCTGCTACAAAGTTCCTTGATGTCCCTTGAACACTCTTTATCTCCTGTGCTATCATCATGGGAATAAGTACTCACACTTATGTGTATCACATAAGGATTACAAAGCACTTTTCCCACAACAACAAGAACCAGACAATTTTATCTCCATTTGGCAGCTAAGGAAACAAAGGCACAATAAATTTAGTTTGTCTGATGACTCCCAGGTAGTATCAGAGTCAGGACTTTAAAGTCTCATCATCTAAATGAAGTCAGTGCCCTTTCCATGCCACCATACCAACTGGAGCTGTTCCATGAGAAGGCTCTGCCAAATCTAGTGCCCCAACTCCAGGCACCCTTGAGGAAGGAAGGCAATACCAAAGAGCCATGAATTGAAAAGTAAAGTCTTCCCACCACCTCCCTTACTGTTCTCTAGTCACTCTGTAAATCCATACCTGCCAAGAATAAGAGGGGAATTCCCTTCCCTCCCTGAACTCTGGCAGGAAGCCTATGATTTGCAAAGAACAAATTTTATGAGAACAAATTAAATCAATGTAGGGAAAGGGCCACACTGAACCAAGGGAAGTCAGAACACACAAAGGCAACAATGGATTTAGGGACGAGAATACCTCTTCTGCAGACAGTCATCTGAGAGTGACAGAGAGGAGGAAGGAACAGGAGTCTGTCTATGTTAATAAAATCTATGGAGGACATACTGAGTCTCCCCTCAGGGAGGCTGAAGACTGATGGGAAATCAGCTACCAGGGTTCTCTGCATGCTAGCCACAGGCTCCGAACTGAGTCGCCTAATAGTTCTCAAGTCTTATTAAGGTTTAATTAAATATCTTAGTTTTTTTTCTAAAATAAAAGTACCAAGTAGGCAACAGACATTATACTGGCATACCACCTCTCCCTGTGCATTAGGACTAAGGTCTGCCAAGTTTTGGGGCCTGGATGTGAAAAATCAGTCTTCATAGATCATATCTTTTGAGCTAACCTTCTAAGAAGGTGATTCATTAATATACTCAAATCACTGAATTGGCATAAAAAATTTCCTAGGGAAATAGGGATTCAAAAAGATTGACCTGTTAGAGCCAGTGAGTAGATTTTGGAAACAAACTCCCTGTGGTGACAGGCAACCATGTCCTGCTGCTCTGGAAGGAAGCCCTATGGATCCACCCAAAATTCCTCTCCAAAGTCAGCAATGTGTCATTTCAGGCTCCCACTGCTGGATCTCCCTCTTCATGGACATCACATGAGCAAACTAGACAGTCCAAGGTAGGACCACTTTTTCTACCTTCCCATACTCTTGGAAAATAACTTTTCAACATTCACTCACAAAATCCCTAAACAGCAGCAATAACGAGGAATTCAGAATTTCCTGTTCCTTTGAAATATAAGTACTCCATGCAAGCCAGTGGTGGAGTAATTTCCTCTTACCTTGCACTGACCACGTGTGCTAGGAATGTGGCTATGAATACTGTGGTTTGGTTCCCTGTGTGAACTAGACTATATCAACATGATAGAATGGAAAAAGCTCAGGAGCTTAAGAATCAGGAGACCTTGGGCTCAAGAAAAGTATTAGTCCTGGGGGTCCATGGACAAGTCACTTCCCTCAAGGCTCAGTTTCCTCAGCTGTAAAATGGGAATATTAACATATCTGCCATACACAGACGCTGTGAGGAATTAAGGCCTATATAAATTTGAGTTATTTCTATTAGCACCAAATCACCAAGTTCAAGAGCCAATCTTTTCCTCTGCACTGATAGCTCAATCCTGCTGTTCTTTATCCAGTTAGCTACCCCAATCTACAAGGGACTCAGATCTCCAGCTTCCCAGACAACTGGGACTTCCCCAGAAGACAACTTTTTTCCTGTGTGAGGCAGGGTTCAGTCATCATGGTGAGGCTTACCTGCCAGCCAGGTCCTGGCTTCTAGGAGCTCATCAGTCAGATCCCCTAGAAGGCGCTCTGCAGGAACACTCCAGAGTACCGAGGAGATGGAGTACAGGAGACCTTGACGCACATACCTACCACAGAGATAAATGGATGAACCTATCTACTTCAAATTTCTTTTCCTTTTTCCACTCTACATTTACGTCCTTTATCTTATCAGATTTCCACAAATGGAGACAAATTTCTAGCAAATAAAAACTTTTATCACTCTGTCCTAACGTGGGTGACACACAAGAGAACCCTTCAGGACATTTTTTTACTGTCCATAAAGCTAACTCCGGGAGTTCTATTATTATTAGGCTGGATACAGATTTCTAAACTTTTCCACCATCTATTTAGTAAAGAATACTACCAGGCCCAAAAAATCTTATGAAAAGGACCAGCAGGTCACATAGTAAATGTCTCTCCTTGAACCCCTAAAGAGATCAGTAGTGACCATATTTTATGCCTCTAGAACTGCCAGATTTAACTGTTCCTCATCTACATCAGTCCCTTTGAAGACTATATTGCATACTTCTCTTTTCTGGAAGAGAATGATGATGATGTATAAGCAGACTGCCCCACACAAAATAGTTCCCCCTACCAGTCATTCATTGGATCTCAAGTGATCTAAAAATATTCTCTGAAGACAGGAAGAGATCCACCTGAAGGCCTACTCACGCATCTGTATGAAAACGAAGCGCCCACACAAACTCCAACAGCACCTTCCCCATTGGCACAGCTGCCTAGAAACACAAAGTTCAGCTGTTGGGATGTGTGCCATCCCACAGAATTGGCATGCAAAATGTAAACACTCAGTATGACCTCTACAGAGAGGTTCTAGGGCTGGTCTTTGATTCAATTCCCAGGATTCAATAATAGGCTAATCAGGCTTGAGAATAATAACAAATGAGAGCTAACTTTCAATACTGTACTTTCTCCTCTGAACTCAGAAGTGGCCATCTACTCAGGAGTTAGACTACTCCTGGCCCAGTCCAAGGTTCAGACTAATTTCAAGAAAACCAGGCTTTAGGCTTCTTATTTCATTAAGAGAGTGAGATTAAATTATTTTTAAGCTGACATATTATTACTTTGGCATCCTATGCCCATCAAATCTCAAGCAGAACTTTATTCCTAAGAAAGCTGAAAAATCAATCCATCCACTGATTAGAATTTGTAATTCCATTTCCCCAGTTCATCTTATGAAGGCAGAAATTCTAAGCATCATAACAACAGGTACAGATCTCATACCTCCCTCTCTACTTACTGTGGTATTAATGGCAAAATGCATCAGGATTCCCACTGTGTGAACTAGTCTTCCCAGAATCAAAGAATCCTCTCCCAAGAGATCAAAAGTTACAAGAGGCCTGCAATATAGAACTGAGTGAGTTTTCATATCTAGACTGGCTAAAGTTAGATTCCAAATATTAGGTTCATTCCCTTCTAGACAAGAAGCAAATGGCTTTTCTTGGGAATTCCTCTAGCAAAGTTTCTTAAAGCCTGCCTCCTTCATCACATGAAAAAAAAAATGAGAAAGTTGCCCCAAGACTGGTGCCTCAAGCTTCTTGCACCACATCAGAGCCCACACTTACCTAATCTACAACCAAAAAAGAGAGACTCACAGCTATCCAATTCCTTATTTTAGGATGAAAAACTTGAAGAGGGATGAAATGATAAGGCCCCCTGGTGGCCTAATTCCCTACATAATTGTAACAGGGCCAATCAAGTGAACACCTATCAAGAAAAGCTCAGCCTACTCCTTTCCACTATTCCTAGATTCAATTCACTATGGACCCCATTTCTCTAGTGTTCATACAAACATCTGACCTGCACCCAAAGAAATGATTTCCTCCTAAGGATTCTGTTAAGGACCTTCAGAAGGCAGTATTCTATACTAGGTACTTGAGGGGCCACAAAGTAGCTTTCAATATAGCTAGACAAAGCACACACACCTGAAGCCAAAGTCAAGCACAATACAGCGAAAATAATAACTAACATTTATATAATGCTTTAAAATATATGAAACACTGCAAATACAGTATCTCATTTGAGTCTCACAAAAACCCTTCAAGGCAGATAATACAGGTATTATTCCCATTTTACAGATGAAGGAATTGAGATTCAGAGAGTAGGAGGCACTATAAGAGGAGGAAATCAAACCAAATCTCCCTGATCCATCACTTCATCGACTGTGGCAGGCTGCTGGCTCTCAGAGTCAAGAGATATAATGTGTTTTGGGCCTGGTTTTGTCACTTAACCAACAGAGTGACTGCTGTCATTCTGCCCACTCTCTCAGTCTGTTTCTTCATTTGTCAAACTAAGATAATATCCAGGGAATAATTATGAGAATCAAATGAGGTCAAGATATGAAGCCCTTTGAAAAATATAAAGTACTATTATTAACATGTATAAGCAAACCCCTCCATCATTATAGGAGAGGAGTTGAGCCAATCCTGCCCAGTGACCTAATCACCAGGCCGCCAAACTCTGGAATAAGTCATTTATGATTCTCACCCACATGAGGGCAGAAGCTATTTATTATTCAACTCTAAATCAGCACCAAGCTCATGGCCTTACACTCATTGGGCACTCATTAGGTGCTTGTGAACATATGAGGAAATCCACTGATTTCAATAGTGTGCCCTCCATGGCTCCCATTCAAACTAATACACGAGCATCCAGGAAATCCCACTCACCTGTCAAAACGTTCAATGAGTGGGAAAAAGAAATAACCAATCACAGAATTAAGCTTGTTGGGTCCATTTGCTGTGTTGGCTTTGGAAGGACCCTGCCATAAAAAAATAAAGATTAAATAGTAACTCCTCCCATTCTTTCAGACCTTCCCTAACTCTTGCCAAATAGAAGACTGACCCTCCTCTGAGTCTGTACTGCAAATAAACATCTTGATTTCCCAAAATATTTGCCCTATATCCACTCCAAAGATCCTGTATATTCAACCCACTGTGGAACACACCACAAATGATGGAACTGGTGTCAAATTGAAAGTACACAAAATAAATGGAGGTTCACAGGACAGAAAGAAACCTCTCGCCACTCCTGCCCCAGGGGCATCACCAAACCAACATAGATGTAAGAACATAAAAATTTTTATAAAAAAAATAAAATTCAGATTATCCCCAAATACCACATCATATTGCTTAGTTTGTAACATTATAAACTTCTAAATCATAGAATGGCAGCATCAGTTCCATGTTACTCTCCAGATTTATCCTTCCTGTTCTTGATGGATGCATACAGACACATACAGACACACTCAACAAGCTCACTGGTCCTCTCCTCCACCCCAGGTCCTGGCTCACTTTGGCAAGCCGACGTGTCTTGTTTTTGATCCTTTCCTCCACAATTCTCCTCCAGTCCTCAGGAGGAACTTTGTTGAAACTGGGGGTCAGTGGAGCATGCAAGACTTGAATATCAGGCTTGTCAGGATCAGGAACCTTGGGTTTCTCGAGGCTCCTGGGGTTTGAGAGTTCCTGAGCTGCAAGAACCAACACCTAGGAAGAAAGGAGCATCCCAGGAAATTGACTGTTCTCTTTGAGACTAGGATAACTTTAATGAAAATCAAGTCAAGTATCAAGTCCAAAAGCTTAATCTCTAAAAATTAACTTTGTAATCAAGGATGCAAAGTGACCCAAACAAGTTATATATAAGATACAATATTTGTTCTCCAGAAACTTGATGTGAACACAAAACTAACTCGAGATCCATTAGTGTTACCCTACTCTGTTATCATGTGGGGGGAAAAGGAAGAAGATGCAGAAAAGAAGCTATTACTTTTTTCATGGCACCTTCACATTATTACCCAATTGACCTACCATTCCCATCCCTAAGGGAATACTGAGGAAGTAATAAATTATGACATCACTACTAGATGTCCCATTTCCTCTTTTAAGAATACATTTTAAAATCACCCTCCTCTCCAACTATTAAATCCTCTTTCATTTTTTCAACCAATATCTGTAAAACCATCTGATTTTTTTTTCCTCCATTTAAATTGCAAAAGTCCTCATAGAGGGGGGTGGCTAGGTGGCGCAGTAGATAGAGCACCGGCCCTGGAGTCAGGAGTACCTGAGTTCAAATCTGGCCTCAGACACTTAAAAATTACCTAGCTGTGTGGCCTTGGGCAAGCCACTTAACCCCATTGCCTTGCAAAAAAAAAAAAGTCCTCATGGAGGCTTGATCCCTGCCCTACTTGGTCTCTGATAATATCTCCCATCTGGAGCCTATAATGAGTTCAGAAGAAACCTTAATACCTGCCTCATCTACTCCCACATACTACTTTCATATCTCATAGAGCTGATTGGCGAAAAAAGAAAGAAGCCCATATACCACTTACATCTAGGATGTCCATCCGCTGCCGAAGGCTGTAATTCACAGCATAGAACTGCGAAGTCAGATACTGTGCAACCTATAAATAGTAAAAAAAAAGAAATCACAATCCAGTGCTTTGCACAACTCAAAGAAATTTCAATACTCTCTGCTAACATCAAATGTCTGGACATGCTTACACAGTATTCTACAATCTGTAGGGTCAGGTAGCTTGTTCCTGGTCTGCTTAGAAACAGTCCTTCTAAGGAAGTGGTCAATTGAGCATAATCTTTGCACAAATTTCTCATATGTGTCTGTGTGTAAAAGTCACTCCCTACAACAATAAGTGATCAAAGATACAAAAAGTTCTCAAAAGAAGAATTGCAAACTATTAACAATGCTATGAAAGAATAACTAATAAGAAAAATGCTAATCAAAACAACCCTGAGGTTTCACCTCAAGGACATGAAGAGTAGATAAGCAAACTAATGCATTGTTGGTAGAACTATGAATCACTTCAATCATTATGGAAAATAACTTGGAATTTTGCAAATGTAGTGACTAAGATGGCCATACCCTTGATTCAGAGATTCTACTACCAGCTTTTATACTGCAAGGATACCAACTGATAAGCAGAAAATTCCCAACTATGCCAAAATATCTATAACACTCCTTTCTGTGACAGGAAAGAAATGGAAACAAAGAAGATGCCCATCAAATGGGGAATGGCTAAACAAACTGGTACATGAATGTATGAAACACTACTGTTTTGTAAGAAATGATGTGTGTGTGATAAATACAGAGAAGCGTGTAAAGATCAACATGAACTGACGCATAGCAAAATAAGCAAAGCTAAGAAGACAATATACACAATGACTACAACAATGTAAATGGAAAGAATACTCACAAAAAAATCAAAACTAAATATTGCAGAATTACAATGAACAAGCACTGCTCAAAGAATATATATGAGAGGATATAGTCAAGTCTACCTCACCCTGACCCCTTGAAGAGGTAGAAGGAAGGTACAGGAGTATGCTATACTGCACATATTTTCAGATGTTTTTTGATGTACTAATAAGTTATACTAATATCTTCCTGTTTTTTTTCTTCCTTTTTGTCTTTTTTTTGGTTTTCACAAGTCAATAGGGTTAAGTGACTTGCCCAAGGTCACACAACTAGATAATTATTATTAAATGTCTGAGGTCGGATTTGAACTCAGGTCCTCCTGATTCAGGCTGGTACTCTATCCAGCTGTACCTTTTCTTTTTGTCTTTAAAAACTGTTATATGAAATGGCTCTCAGTAATAGCATGGAAAAAGGATAGTTGAGAAAATTATGGTCACAGTTTTATAATGATATTAATAAAAAATTTTATTTAAAAAAGAGAAAGAAATAGCTTTTTTTTTTAAGGTTTTTGCAAGGCAATGGGGTTAAGTGGCTTGCCCAAGGCCACACAGCTAGGTAATTATTAAGTGTCTGAGGCCAAATTTGAACTCAGGTACTCCTGACTCCAGGGCTGGTGCTCTATCCACTGTGCCACCTAGCAGCCCAGAAATAGTTCTTAAGAATATATCATGCCTCCTTTAGATGATTCAGAAACCACCAATTAGAAACTACTATTCCAGATTTTTTTAAAAGGAAGAAAATGGAATCTGAAAACTACAGGCCAATTGAGTTCTATTCCTAGAACATTATCAAATGTCTCCTTAAAGGTATGGATTGAAAACCTTCAGAAAAAGGGATCATCAAAAAGTCATCACAAAGATGATGAAAAGGATTTCTTCAAGAATTGGCTATGCCAAAGGCAATTTACAGATAAGATCAAAGCGATCCATAGTCATATGAAAAATTGCTCTAAATCATTACTTATTAGAGAAATGCAAATTAAAGCTTCTCTGAGGTACCACCTCACACCTCTCAGACTGGCCAGTATGTCCAGAAAGGATAATGATCATTGCTGGAAGGGTTGTGGGAAATCTGGGACACTATTACATTGTTGGTAGAGCTGTGAACTCATCCAGCCTTTCTGGAGAAAAATTTGGAACTACACCCAAAGGGCAACAAAAATGTGCATACCCTTTGATCTAGCAATACTGGGTCTATACCCTGAAGAGATGATGAAAAAGGGTAAAAACATCACTTGTACAAAAATATTCATAGCCCTGTTTGTGGTGGCAGAGAATTGGATATCAAATAAATGTCCTTCAATTGGGGAATGGCTTAGCAAACTGTGGTATATGTATGTCATGGAACACTATTGTTCTATTAGAAATCAGGAGGGATGGGAATTCAGGGAAGCCTGGAGGGATTTGCATGAACTGATACTAAGTGAGATAAGCAGAACCAGAAAAACATTGTACACCCTAACAGTAACATGGGGGCAATGATCAACCCTGATGGACTCGCTCATTCCATCAGTGCAACAATCAGGGACAATTTGGGGCTTTCTGCGATGGAGAATACCATCTGTATCCAGATAAAGAACCATGGAGTTTGAACAAAGTCCAAGGACTATTTCCTTTAATTTAGGAAAAAAATATATCTTATTGTCTGATCTTGTTATCTCTTATACTTTATGTTTCTTCCTTGAGGATATGATTTATCTCTCATCACATTCAATTTGGATCAAAGTACAACATGGAAAAAATGTAAAGACTGACAAATTGCTTTCTGTGGGGGGTGGGGGGAGGGAAGTAAAGATTAGGGGAAAAATCGTAAAACTCAAAATAAAATGTTTAATAAAAAAAGAATTGACTATGCCAAAATAAATACATTTTTAAAAACAAACAACCCTTTACCATATGCCTCTATACTTTCCTGTATTGTGTTCACTATCAAAAGTCTAAGGAGATACATCTAATGAGGAACTTACCTGTATCGGGTCTGTGATAGTGACAGCCACCAGGGCTCTCTGACGTAACATCTCAAATCCCTCCATACAGGTCTTCTCCTCCAGATGGAGCAACACCTTGGCTAATTCTGTACTCACCTGCTCAAAGCACATGAACCTATTAGAATTTCTAGCTGTCTACTCTAGGAGATCCCTTTCTCTTCTGACTCTTGGGCTAATGAACCCAAGCTAAGCACTGGCCACAAATCTAGAGGCTACTTAAAGTCTAAATTCTAGATACCTAGGTATGCTATTGTTTAGGCTTGACCCCCCCCCCCCCAAAATGGTAAAAGATTGGAGCCTGGATTCTAGCAACTTTCCTTCCCTGCCCTTCAAAGAGGTCAAAGGCGAAGCTCTCCTGGCTCCCCCCAACCATGCTGCTCTTGTGCTGCTTCTATGTTCTATTCTTCAAGGGACTGATGAAGGGAAAGCATTGAGGAGTTCATGGCAAAGAACCTAAAACTGAATATGGCAGAAATAGAAGCCATATCCATAGTTCCATCCTACAAGCTAATATAAGAGACTGATCATTTTACCCTCTTCATATCACCATGCTGAAATCCAAGCAGTGCTTCAAAATTTCTGGTTTGTACCTTCCTCACTGTCAATATATCATCCACACTGTGAAATATGAATGGACCTTCTCTAGTGGGAGGGTTATCATCACCTCTTTGGTTGCAGCTGGGTTCCTTTTGATCAAACTCTCTAGAACCTGTAGTGTCACTTCCCAACGCTCCATGTCCTCTGAGGTCGTCAGGGCTGCATGAAACCAAAACACCAACCCTTGAGAGATGCTATCTCAGCCCCAAGTGGACCCATCAGAGTGTGTAAAGACAAGCTGTGGGAACTGGCTTCCTTCTTTACCTCCAGGAACATGTCCCACCTAAGCAAAGGAAGGTTCTCACTGCTCAATGGCACAAAGCAGTTCCCCCAACCAGGGAAGGCCCTAGAAATGGATAAATTTACTAAATCCTCATCATTTGAACACTAAGGCTTAGTACTCAGAACACAATACAGGAAAGCAGTACTTTCACAAGATACTAAGGAAGAGAAAAAGGAAATAAGTCTTTTATAAGGCCCACATGCTAGAAACATAGAACTGAGTAGGCAAGAAGAAGAAGAAAACTGGAGTGAGTAGGGTACGGACAGAGAGGACAGAGAAAACAAACCTTATACATAAGGAGCTCTGTCTGGTCATTAGAGAAAGAGAGACCTATAACTAAATCAATATAGGATACTCTGTCAACTCTAAACACGTCCTCTCACTGTCAAAGGCAGCATCAGGGAAAAAGGTAGAGGAGAGAATTAAAGGGGGAACAGTTGCCACAGACTGGACACTTATCTCTGATGAACAAGTGACCCCAGAGAAATCTCCAACCTTCCAAGCAATCCCGAATGTACACTGGAGCCTTGGTGTTCTTCAGCTCTTTGTCCCTTGACATGTCATATGGGACAAATTCATCATCACTGGTAAAGAAAAATCAAGGGAAAAATCAAGTACTCTGAAAGTCCCCATCAACATTCAATGGAGAAAGGCAAGGAGCACTATATGCCTATGGGGACACACTCACAGCACTGCTTTCATCATCATATACCATGGTCCTCTGCTCTTTTCCTCAATATATGACTCTCACAGGGCCATCTGCAGGGCCTACCCTGTCACCAAGGTGGGTCTATCCATCCCACCATCTATACCTGAACAATAATGTGGATACTCACCTGTCCAGGTCTGAGTCAGACCTCTTGTCTTTTTCTTCTTGATGTATTTTGTCCTCTGGGTGTACAACAGGTGCTGGCATGACAGGAGAACTTGTGAATCCAAATGGACAATGAAAACAAGAAAGGCAGATCAGTTGTAGGTCCAGTACAGGTCCCTCTTCCTCTGAGGTAAGGATCTAAATTCATTAAGAGAAAGGATCTGGGACGGCTAGGTGGCACGGTGGATAGAGCACTGGCCCTGGAGTCCGAAGTACCTGAGTTCAATTCTGGCCTCAGACACTTAATTACCTAGCCGTATGGCCTTGGGCAAGCCACTTAACCCCATTGCCTTGCAAAAAAAAAGAGAGAGAGAGAGAAAGGATCTGACTTCCCCCTATTTATTCCACACACTCTCTTATTCAGTGACCATCCTAGAAACACTATCTCAAAGATAGAATACCTTCTAAAACAAACAGGATTACGTTTTAACTGGAACAAGGAACAAGGAACAAAAAAAGGGACAAGGAACAAGGAACAAAAGAAGGGACATGGAGATGAATTACCTAGAAGCTGGAGGGCTGGCATCAGCAGGCTTCAAATTCACCAAGGACAACAATTCTTTGGCCAATTTATTTTCTTCATACTATAATAATAATGATGATGATGATGATGAAGATAATGATAATGATAATAATAATAATATTAAGCAGCTAATATTTACATAGTGCTTTATAAACATCATTTCCTTTGTCCTCATTTTTTTTTTTAGGTTTTTGCAAGGCAAATGGGGTTAAGTGGCTTGCCCAAGGCCACACGGCTAGGTAATTATTAAGTGTCTGAGGTCGAATTTGAACCCAGGTATTCCTGACTCCAAGACTGGTGCTTTATCCACTGCGCCACCTAGCTGCCCCCTGTCCTCATTTTACAGATAAGAAAATTGTGGCAGAGGTAAAGTGACTTGCTCAGGGTCATATACCTAGTCCATGTCTGAGGCTGGATTTGAACTCAAGTATTCCTGACTCCAGGTCCAGTAATCTGTCCACTGTGCCACTAAGCTGCCTGGACTGGGTTTAGATGATTTCATTCAACAAAAATAAGTACAATCTTCTTGGTGGTGAACTATTCAGAGAGTAAGTGAAATCAGAACGAAGTACAGGGTAGTTCTTTCCCTTAGATCTATTTAACCTTTAGGAAGAGACCTCATTATAATTTGGTCTCATTTGTAACCCCATTTCATGATGCTGAACCTACTGATTACAATATGATACCATGAAACCATGGAATAAGGCCTGGTTTGAAGGCCACTAAATACTTCAGCTAAGGAAAGGTCCCTTGATGATGTTGACTAAATAAGACCTGGAGTCTCAGAAGTTCTGATGAAGAATCCAGATCCAACCTCATGTTCAAGAGCCTCACCTTCTAGCCACTTTACATGAGTGGAATCAGGTAGTTTTGTTCCTTGCTTCTCATCTATTCTCCACTGACTGACCTAAAGCATAACAAGCCATGAATAGAAAAAAAAATCTATGGGCACTCAATGACCCCCTGACAATGATATTGTTCCCTCTATGCTGAGAGAAAAAATATCCAGAGAAGTAATTCTAGGAAAGATTATGATAAGCAGAAGAAAGCAAAACTTGGGAGTTAAGAGAACTAGGTTCTTGGCAGACACTAAATAGAAGGGTAACTTTGGGACAAATCATTCTCCTCTTTAACCTTCAGCAACCTCATGTCACTTGGAAAAAATAATGTCTGTTCTGCATCCCTCAAAGAGTTGTAATGAGCATAAACTAAGAGAAGAAACGTAAAATACTTTGAAAAAGAGCATAGAAATGTAAGGCAGCATTATTATTATTATTATTATATCTGGGATGGAGTGCACAATAAAATGAAGAATCACATTATGTTTCAATAAAAAACACTAAGAATGAAGGGACTACCCTCACCCCCTCACCTGGAATTTCAGGTGGGGCCCCTCTGAATGTATTCGGGAACTAACAGTCTCTGCTACAATCATTCCCAGCTGTCGGACTTGGGGTAGACTACTCTGAATATGGCACTGCACACCTCCCATCATGGTGGTCAACAGCTCTGAAATGAAAGCAAGAAAGAATAAAAGGAGAAATTAAGGAACTGGATTCTATACTTCCTAGTCCTGATGCCATAGACAAAACAAGTCAGTTATCCCTTTTTTTCAGGTCAGCTAGAATTTCCTGCCCCACCCACCCCCCACTATCAATCATATACTAGGTGAAGACTATATCCAGCCCTCTTCCTCACCTTCCCTCATGTACTCTATCTCTGAGTCCTTCAGGTGGGACAAGCAGATCAGGATGGCTTTGCTGACAAAAAGCTGCTGCTCTACTGGAGAGTGTTTGATAGCGCTGCTGCTGCCCCAAGTCTCTAAAAGGTCCTTCAGTACCTGGTCCATACAGGCAACAGGTCAGGTGTAATCACTCTTACCCAAGTATTCTATTGTTCCTTTTACAGGATACAGTCTCAAGACACAAAGACACGGCCACACAGACAGGCAAAGACACAGACACTAAGAATATCAGACTGGAAAGAAATAACATTCTTAGTTTAGTTCAATGGAAATATAAGAGAATAAATATTAAGGACAGCAGTTGATAAGCTAGCTAGCAGCTGGACAGAAGTATCAGCTGTGTTCCAAAGGGAAGATGAGAACATACTGTTTTCCTCTTCCCTCTGGGCTTTTGCTGAAGTAGACTTGACTGCTCTCAGACAAATGATTTTTCCTCAGAAGAATTAGTTGTCCCTGTGGGTCATAGGCCACATGTCTCTTAAAGAGCTACCTGCCAAATGCCCAAAAAGAATTGAAAGTTAACATTTACCTGGAAGAGGAGGGTGCGCCGATGGCTGTCCAAAGCCAGGTACCCCAGAAGGTTCTGCAGCACTTCAGTCTGCAACAAAAGACACATGGGTCCTTTCTATCAAAAAATTCTAGGACTCAAGTCTCACCTATGTCTACAGAGCCTTAAAGGCTAACTGCTCACATATGCAGGCCCATAAAATCAAGTGCAAATCATACTTATATCTACCTAAAAATAATTATTTAAGGCAATAGATGAAACATCAAAAATACAGGAATCTAGTCTCAAGTCTGCCAGTGATTCTTTTGGTAAATCACTTCCTGAATAAATGAAAACAGGCCCCTCCATCTACTCTTGGATTATCAATTACCCTAAAACAAACTGTCTAATCCTCATGGTCCTCTCTCCCCAGAGGAGGAACAGAAGATTCTATATTTCTCTTCACATTTATTTCATGTCTTGTCTATGTACAACTGATATGAACATCAAAATAAAGTGAGAAAAGTCCTTAGCTCACTGGAGAGGTCATCTATGGACAAGAGGCTCACAGGATGGATAGGCATAGATGACTTCGTGTCATTGGAGGAAACATCCAAATTGAATATGTGAGTTAGGCCCAAATCAGGGAGACTTGCACATAAAATTTTATCATACCCTTCAGCATCAAACCTAGACTTTTCCTTCTACAGCAGATCAATCCACTGTGGAATTAAAATTTGTGACCAGAGAGGAACAATATGTATGTTCTAAATGGTTTATAAAGTCTTTGGCACACTTTGGACACCTAAGAATGGTTGTCCTGAAACTTTTTGGTCTTTGGTCCTCTTCGTAATCCACATTCCATCATTCCATGCCATCCACCTCTCCCAATATTGTAAGATATCTCCAGAAAAATTTTTCCTAGGCAAATGGCCATTTTAGTGGCTATATTTTTCATGGTAATTTTTGAGAGTGACTTAAAAGATCAAGGGAAACAAAAAAGCAATAAAACTGTGCATACCTTCTGATCCAGCAATACCACTACTGGGTCTGTATCCCAAAGACATCATGAAAAACAGTTAAAAAAAAATCACATGTACAAAAATATCTTTTTGTAAAAATGAGGGGATACCCATTAATTGGGGAATGGCTGAACAAATTGTGGTATATGAATGTGATGGAACACTACTGATGCTCAGTGAAGTAAGCAGAACCAGAAGAACATTAAACACACTAATAGTAACGTTGGGTGATAGTCGATTATAATGAATTTGCTCAATTCAGCAGATATTAATCAATGACAATTCTTAGACTTGTGATGGAAAACACTATATTCAGAGAAAGATTTGCGGAGTTTAAATGCAGACTAAAATTTATTATCTTCAATTTTTAAAAGTTGTCTTTTATATTTTTTTTCCTCTATTGTTTGTTCTCCATTTTGATTTGATTGTCCTCCTACAATATGGATCTATGTTTAGCATGATTATACATGTATGGCTTATTTTGAATTGCTTTTGTCAGGAGGAGGGGATAGAGAAGGAAGGGAGGGAGAAAAATGTAAAACTCAAAACCCTGCAAAAAAAAAGATCAAGGGAGAGAAGTGGAAAAGTAGGTGAGAAAGTAGGCTACAATATGTATCCTATGAGAACCTACAAGCAAGAACCTACAAGTCAAGGAAATAAATGACTAGAAAAAAAGTAGATCAGTTATATGGTAAGATCTCAGAATAACAAAATATGCCTATGAAATACAAGGGGGGAAAAAGAGGTAGAAGAAGGCAGGTCTTGAGCAAGTTGATTAGAACCTCTATGGAAGAGATTCTATGAAAGAACTGTACAAGATAAGAGAACATTAGTGTATTAGGACCTGTAACAATAGGTCACATGGATAACCTCACCAATTAATTAAAGTATTTTGTTGATTTGTGCATTTTAAAGCTTAGATTTAACTATGAAATAAAATCCAAACCAGGGATCTCATCAATACAAGGGACTTCCAGTGTGCAAACTAATCCCACCCCCACCCCAACCCCTACTCCTTACCAGATTAGCTACTTGTTAATAAATTGTAATGTCAGGAAGCCAGCTACAAGCCCATGGAAACAAGTGATTTGTCTGGGCTCATAAAGCTATTATGAGTCAGAAACAGCACTTGACCCAAATCTTTCTGACTCCAAGGTCTATCTTCTATTTTCTATGCTGGACTATCTCTTGCAGCAGAATATACAAATCACACAAAATATGAGCTTTTTAACAAGGACAATAAAAAATATACAAGACAAAGACCACTCAAATGGTTCACCCTCTACTGAATTACTGAGAAGTTCCCTTGTCAAGGGCCCTAGAGCTCATTCCCACTGGCCAAAGGTCCAATGAGTAATCTCACTGAATATCTGTACTGCAACAACAGGAATTTCCGAGTCACCACAAACTGTGCTTTCTTGTTCTTCAACACCAAGTTCCCCAGTAACTGAGACAGAACTCTGGCCCTGAAAGAGACAGAAGAGTAGGTTAACATGTCCAAAAGAAACTGCTCCATACAAACTCATAACTATTGACTATTCTAGTTACAAAGAAATAAATCAGGTCCAAAGTGATGCATAGGGGACTTATCAAGGGAGGGATTCACTTGGGGTTCTGGCCACATCACAGAAATCCCTCTGTCAAAAAGTAGTACACTCAAGTCCATCATGGAATGCCTAGTCTTCCCACCTGTGTTCTGCCTCAGGTGTTCAGGAGAGCTCGGATAAACCTCTGTGCTAATACTAATGCCTTTGTCAGCAAAGGCTTGTGTTAGAGTGCAACAGCTGCCTGGGTCCTGAAAAAATCATGAGGCACAAGGACAAGGATCCAAAAAAGATAATGTTGATTCACCATAAAAATCTCAAGAGCAAGGAGGGTTCTCAGAGACCATATATCTAGCCTAGGCATATCCAATTCAAATGGAAACAAGAGCCACTGAAAACACACAAAGATTCCAGCAGACCATACACATACTAAGAAAATCACTTGTGAATATAATCTAAATTTTTTGTTAGTTTTGGGTTTTTTGGAAGTTTGGAGGGTTTGCTTTTGGTTTTTGGTTGGTTGTTTTTGCAAGGCAATAGGATTGAGTAACTTGCGCAAGGTCACACAGCTAGGCAATTATTAATGTCTGAGTCTGGATTTGAACTCATGTCCTCCTGACTCCAGGGTCAGTGCTCTATTCACTACACCACCTAGCTTCCCCCATTTTTGTTTATTTGGTTGAGTATTTCCCAATTACATTTTTTTTTTTCAGTTTTTGCAAGGCAATAGGGTTAAGTGGCTTGCCCAAGGCCACACAGCTAGGTAATTACTAAGTGTCTGAGTCCAGATTTGAACTCAGGTACTCCTGCTTCCAAGGCCAGCACTCTAATCCACTGCGCCACCTAGCTGCCCCCTCCCAATTACATTTTAATCTGGTTCTGGCAGCACAGCTCACAAATATGTAACAGACCAACTCCTTCATTTTACAGATGAGGAAATGAAGGCAGAGAGAGGTTAAACAACTTCCCCAAAGTCACACAGGTGGTGACAGAGGCAGCATCTTTGTTAAAGCAAACAGATCATTTAAAAACAAGTATTTACAAAAAGGAGAGAGCAATAAGAAAAATTAAGGCTGTCACTCCAGTGAATCCCATTAAAATCAGATGTGAGGTAGACTCTAAAGAAGCAAAAGGAGATATAATTAATACATTAGCCAAGTGTGTCAAAGTTCTTTTCCATGACTCTCTAATTTTGAAAAATGATAGCAGGGATACAGGAAGAATAATTAATGCAGCATCCAACATCAGCAGAGTTTCCCAATGGCATCATTATCATCATGTGAAGGGTCTGGGACAATGATCTTCAACAAAAATGATTCCAGGAGATGTTGGATTGGTGTGGATTTTCTTGATCTCTTACCCTGGAGCTTCTTGAATAAGTCCAGACACTACAGCTTCCATCCCCCGGTCTGGCACACTTTCCATAAGGCGCCAACTAAGCCTCTGCCAGATGCCATCAGCCTGGATGAGCTCTGTTAAGCGGGGCACCAACACTTTCAGAATCTCTTCTGAAGGAAAAACAGACACAATGACAAGACCTGATGTCTTCCTTAGCCAGACTCCTGAGGAAGGTTCATCTAATGTATATAAAATTGAATTAAGGCAGAAAAATAAAGTCTTCCCAGAGACAAAGACTGTAAATATTCCAAAGCAACTACTTCTAAGAGCAAGTTGCTAAGAGACTCTTCCTCTTCAATCCTTCACTAACTTGGTCCACATATTGATAACATAAAGGATGATTTGAATCACAAAAATATTAGGGGCCTTGGAAGCCATTTTAATCCAAACCCAATCTGAAAGAGACCCCGAGGCATAATGAATAGGGCACTTGAGTCCAGACCAGAGAGCCCAGTGCTCTAATCCTATTCATTGATATTAACCACCTATATAATCCTGAGCCAGGCATTGAATTTCACAGTGTCTGTGTGCTCAGCTATAAAATGAAGGAGCTGAACAAATTGGCCTCAGAGAGCCCTCTAGGTTCTAAGTTAATGACCCTATGGCTCTATGACCAAGGATCTCCTCTACACCAACTGGTCATCTTATCCACACTTGAAGATCTCCAGTGACTTTGGCCATAAGGAAAGATGAGAGCAGTCCATCACTGGAAACTAACTGCAACTTGTGTGAGGAGAATCCTTGCCTTCAGGGTCAGCCCAAAAGACTTCTGGAGAGCTTTAACTATAAGGGAAGTTTTCCCTTACAACAAAAACAAACCTGATTCTCTGAAACATCCAGTTCTGATGATCTCAATTTTGACCCCTGGGACAAAGCAGAACAAGTCTAGCCCATTCCCATAGCAGCCCTCCAAAGACCTGAAGACAACTTACAGGTCCTCCTTGGGTCTTCTCTTGTCTAGGCTGAATATTTCTAGCTCCTTTCGTCAATTCTTGTATGGAGCAAATTGGAGACCTCCAGCCATTCTGGTCACATTCCTCTGGATAAGCTCACCAATATCCTTCATAAAATGTGGTAGGTGGAACTGAGGATATGCCTTTCCAAAAGTGGTTTGACCAGGGCTAAGGGGTATGTTCAGGTCATATAGAGGACAGTAGAATTATCTCCCCTGTAGTTTGGATGCTATGCCTAATTCAACCAGACCTGAATGGCTTTTTTAGATGCCATATCATATTGCTGATTCATCTTGAGTTTACAGTCTAAGAAAATTCTAAATGGAAGAGTGGATAGATGAATAGATAGAAAGATATAGACAGAAAGATAAAGCATTTACTAGGGGCCAAGAACTGTGTTAACACTGGAGATGCAAACAGCAAACCAGAGGGTGTACCAACCCTTAAGAAGCTGGCACTCTAATGAAGGAAGACAACAAATAAAGGGGAAAATGGAAATCATGAGCAATGCAACAGATGAAGAGGGGGAGGAAGAGGAGGAGGAGGAGGAGGAAGAGGGGGAGGACTGTCTCTTTGGAGACAGTCCAAGTCTGAGGGAGGTAAAGTAGGGTTAGTATTCTTCCTAAAATAGATGTCCCAAGTAAGAAGAAGGCCCCAGACAGAGGCTTCTCAGAGTGGCAATGTGGCTGCCAAAGGGAAGAATGAACTGGTATCCCATGGAAATAATTTAGTTATTAGTTTTCATCTTGGCTCTACCACTGATCTGCTATATGGTTTCAAGCAAATAGTTTCAAATCTCTGGACTTTACATTTTCATGTAAAACTTAATAAATACAAACCCAATCAATAGTAATAAATGATACAACATCTATAAAAAGTGATATAATGTATAAATAAATGGGTTCTGGCTTCCATGAAAAATGACTGAGGGGGAAAAATATTTGAAAGAGATATGAAAAAGAAAATTTAATTAAAAGTTTAGACTAGTGAAATAGGTCAGAGGTTAAATCTGAAGGAAAGAAATATGGAAAAACATGGAAGAAACTGAGTAAAATTTAAAAAATCTCCAAACCAAACACTTGTCCCAATTCCTCTTCCTGGAAGAATGAGGATCAGGATCAGGATATGTAAATCAGGAGAGTGAAAGTAAATCGCAATTATTTCCATTTTGACCAGAAACCCTGAGGGTCTTCCCCTCCCAGACTGGCATTTTTTTACTAGATTAAAAAATGGTCATTTTTTTGCTTCATTCCTTTCTTACCTACTTTATTCACTGAATGGGTAAGGACTGGGCTGAACCTAATATCACAAAATTCAACAATGATAAATATAATGTCCAACACAGGTAAAAAAAAATCAACACCAGAAGCACAAGATGGAAGAGGTGGAGACAGAAAGAAGTTGCTCTGAAAAAGACCTAGAGATTTTAGGGAGCTGTGAGCTCAAGTTGAGTCAGTAGTGTGATTTTGGCAACCAAAAAAACCAAACTCTTGTACAGAGCTGATGGCCCCATAGAACTCTGCCCTCCTCAGATCTCACCTGGAGCACTGAATTCAGTACTGGCCATCACAGCTTAGCAAAATCATTTCGGAACTGCAGAGGCTGATTAATGACCAGTTGTTGGCTGTTATTGCAAGGATTTCTCTAGTGTATGTTTTGGACTAGATGGATGCCCAGCTTTCAAATTCTGAGATCCTATAATGCCCCTCACATAAGGGTTAGACAGATATATATGTGCTTCATGAATTGTAGTTACTATGGTGATTAGTTTCTGTCATCAAGACTACAAGGTACTTACTTTGTCTCCCATGAATGCAGACTTTTGCTAGTATTTGAGATAAAAAGGAGATAGAACAATCGGAGCCTCCTAGAGAGGGGAAAAAAATCCATAAAATTTACAGAAATAATCATACTTACTAGCCTCCCTGTCCCCACTAAACTCTCCTACTGACCCAGGAATTTGGTCTTCATTTACTCAATAAATATTTCCTCAGTGCTTACTTTGAACCCAAGAAACAGCCCTAAATAAATTACCAAGTTGGGAGTACAGATCACACATTTGGCTATTTTCCTGTCTTCAGAGCACTTATGGTCTCAAGGGATATACCCCCTAAACATGCATGGGAGGGGTGTGTGTGTGTGTGTGTGTGTGTGTGTGCAGAAGTTGAAAAAATAGCCTTTAAAGAAAAGCCCTGCCACATTCATCAAGCTTTCCTTGTCTACTTCTAGAATCTTCATTTAAAAACACATCAATATGCTTTCAACTACATAGGTATTCTCTCCAGTGTCAATATTTAATTAGTTATAGCAAGGCAAGGGAATGCTACAGCTCCACAATGCTACTGCTGTTGTTACTAGTGATGGCAGTTCTATTTGCTTTAAGGTTTACAAAGCACTTTACAAAGAACATTTCAATTTATCTTCACAACAACCTGGGAAACAGGTGCTACTGTTATCATTCCCACTTTACAGATGAGGAAACTGAAGTGAATAGGGTTAAGTGACTTGACCAGAGTCACACCTCTAGTAAGAGTCTAAGGCCAAAGATCAAAAGAAATGTAGTAAACTGGGAAACAATCTTTACAACTAGTATTTCGGACAAAGGACTCATTTCTAAAATATACAGAAAACTGAGTCAAATTAAAAAAAAAAAACAAACAAGCCATTCCCCAACTGACAAATGGTCAAAAGGTATATTGCAAATGCTATTTACAGATGAGAAGATCAAAGCAATCCATAGTCATATGAAAAATTGCTCTAAATCATTACTTATTAGAGAAATGCAAATTAAAGCTTCTCTGAGATACCACCTCACACCTCTCAGACTGGCCAATATGACCAGAAAGGACAATGATCATTGTTGGAGGGATTGTGAGAAATCTGGGATACTAATAAATTGTTGGTGGAGCTGTGAACTCATCCAACCTTTCTGGAGAGCAGTCTGGAATTATGCCCAAAGGGGAACAAAAATGTGCATACCCTTTGATCCAGCAATACCACTACTAGGCCTATATCCTGAAGAGATGATGAAAAAGGGTAAAAACATCACTTGTACAAAAATATTCATAGGAGCCCTGTTTGTGGTGGCAAAGAATTGGAAATCAAGTAAATGTCCTTCAGTTGAGAAATGGCTTAACAAACTGCGATATATGTATGTCATGGAACACTATTGTTCTATTAGAAACCAGGAGGGATGAGAATTCAGGGAAGCCTGGAGGGATTTGCATGAACTGATGCTGAGTGAGATGAGCAGAACCAGAAAAACACTGTACACCCTAACAGCAACATGGAGGTGATGATCAACCTTGATGGACTCTCTCATTCCATCAGTGCAACAATCAGGGACAATTTGGAACTGTCTGCAATGGAGAATACCATCTGTATCCTGAGAAACAACTGTGGAGTTTTAACAAAGACCAAGGACTATTACCTTTAATTTAGGGAAAAAAACCCTGATATCTTATTGTCTGATCTTACTATCTCTTTTACTTTATGTTTCTTCCTTAAGGATATGATTTCTCTCTCATCACATTCAATTTGGATCAATATATACCATGGAAACAATGTAAAAACTGGCAAATTGCCTTCTGTGGGGGGGGGGGGGATTGTAAAACTCAAAATAAATAAAATCTTTAAAAAAAAAAAAAAAGAGTCTGAGGCCACATTTGCTCTTAAACCTTCCTGAATCAAAGTCTACTGCTCTCCATTTTATCACCTAGCTGCCTCTAAGGTAGAAAAAGACAGTGACAAGTTCAAGGATTACAATCAATCAACAAGCTGGACACTGACCACAAGGAGACACTGACAAAAATGAAACATTCCCTGACCTCCTGCAGATTACATTCTTTTGAGAGAAGACAAGCACAGGCAAGATAACACCAGTTAAAGCAGGACACCAAAGATTCACAAAGAGGCAGCCTCACACTTGGCAAATCTCATACATAGTTTCTCCTGTAGAACCTATCATTCACAAGAAAAGGATCCATGTTAATCAAGAAGTCTTGACTAGACAAATTTATGACTGGGGGGGAGGGGGTGTCTGGTTCTACAACTATGAAAATTTCTCTGGAACTGATTCTGATACTCCCTTGAATGCATAACCAGGAAGGTGAACTTTTCTATGCTTAGATTTAAAAGCTCAGAAGACCCCATATTTTGCACAGTCTACTTTACCATTGCACTGTTACCATGCTGTATGATACTGGCCTTGCAGTCAGAAGCCCTGGGTTCAAATCCAATCTCTCACCTATGTGACATAGGGCAAATCACAGCCTCTTTTCCCCTGAGCTTCTTCAACAATAAAAGGAGGGAGTTGATTAGATGACCTTCTGGGCTCTTTCCAGCTCAACACCTATGACTTTATACAATTCACTCAATAAATATTCATAAATAATGTTCATTACCAAAGGCATATTAGATAATATTCTTAAGAATAAATCTGGAATAGTAAATGAAGATTCATGGAAGCTGACCACAGAAAAGAGAAATGAAAGAATACTACTCTACCTGGAACAATTTTAGCTTTTCAGTTAAAGGTAAGGAAGAATTGAGATGGCTCTCTCCTGACCTAATGAATCCATCAACTACTCACTACTAAAGATGGAATTCATGTGATCCAGAGGTCAAAGTGTAAGCAACTCATACTTGTGATGTTCATTATCTCTGCCCTGAAGAATGGAGGCTGGGAAAGAGAAGGGTTCCCTTATAAATCTGGGAATCAATAAGGTAGCTAGGTGGCCTAATGGATAGTGTCAGGCCTGAATCAGGAAGACTCATCTTCTTGTATTTAAAACAGGTCTCAGACACTTATTAGCTACATGAACCTAACATTTGTCTTGGTTTTCTCTTCTGTATAATGAACTGGAGAAGAAAAGAGTAAACCATTCCAGTATCCTTGCCAAGATACATAATGAGGTTATAATGGACTGGATGTAACTAAAATGACTGAATAACAAAAGTAAATCTGGATATGGCTAAACAAAGCCTAGCTGCCTTTTGAAGAGTTGAGGCATGTTTAGGAAGAGGGCTATGCAATGGCTGAGCTCACCTCTGAGAGAGTCAGAGATCCTTTGGAGCACCCGGATCATCTCTTCCCCAAGAATTGGGAAGTAGTTCTGTGGAAAGAATAGGGATGGGTTTTGTTCCTTCATTTGGTTACTCAGGTGGTCAGGTACACACACAACTTTGTTGAGGAGAGTCTCCTGTAGAAGGGTTGAGCCCCGGGGCACCTCTTGCTGACACATCTCCCACATCAGCTCTGCCAGTCTGCCCATCTTCAGGAATCTGGTGAGCACCTGGGCCATTTTCATCAGACGATAGCTTGGACTGTAATCAAAAGGAAAATTGAAAGTAAGGTCACAATAAGGAGACAGATGATGACTACTGGTTAAGACATCTCTGAATCCAATAGGCATGAGTTATAAGTTACCACACAATCCTGAGAATTTTGAACTTCTCTAGAAAAAAAGAATCTTTTTGTTATTATTCCTTGGGATGGACTTAAGATTTCATCAGTGAAGAGTCCTCAGATGACGAAACTCCCAATGTGGATCTTCAACTGTTCTGCAACATGCCATCTTTTTTTTAGAAAGATTTTATTTATTTTGAGTTTTACAATTTTCCCCCCATTCTTGCTTCCCTCCCCCCCCACCCCCACAGAAGGCATTCTGTTAGTCTTTACATTGGTTCTATGTTATACATTGATCTCAGCTGAATGTGATGACAGAGAAATCATATCCTTAAGGAAGAAAAATAAAGTATGAGATAGTAAAAATTACATAATAACATAACGGGTTTTTTTTTCCCTAATTTGAAGGTAATAGTCTTTGATCTTAGTTCAAAGTCTATAATTCTTTCTCTGGATACAGATGGTATTCACCACTACAGATACCCCAAAATTGTCCCTGGTTGTTGCACTGATGGAATGAGCAAGTCCATCAAGGTTGATCATCATCCCCATGTTGCTGTTAGGATGTACATTGTTTTTCTGGTTCTGCTCATCTCACTCAGCATCAGTTCATGCAAATACTTCCAGGCTTCCCTGAATTCCCATTCCTCCTGGTTCCTAATAGAATAATAGTGTTCCATGACATACATAAACCACAGTTTGTTAAGTCATTCTCCAATTGAAGGACATTCACTTAATTTCCAATTCTTTGCCACTACAAACAGGGCTGCTATACATATTTTTGTGCAAGTGATGTTTTTACCTTTTTTCATCATCTCTTCAGGATATAGACCCAGTAGTGTTATTGCTGGATCAAAGGTTTTTGTTGCCCTTTGGGCACAATTCCAAATTGCTCTCCAGAAAGGTTGGATGAGTTCACAGCTCCATCAACAATGTATTAGTGTCCCAGATTTCCCGCATCCCTTCCAACATTGATCATTGTCCTTTCTGGTCATATTGGCCAGTCTGAGAGGGCAACATACACAATCTTAAGATGTGCCTAGTATATTGAGATGCTAAGGGACTTGCCTAGAGACACAGAGCCAGGATGCCAGAGGGAGGACTTGAGTCCAAGTTGTTTGAGGCTAGTTCTCAATGTGTTAAGTCATACTACCTTCCAAAATAGCTGTCCACTATAAACACCAAACAACTAGAAATGTGGAAATTTCTAGGCATGTCTTCTTTTATAGGACAGTATTGCTTTAGAAATATAATCCAGAATTGAGGAGATGCCCATCAATAGGGGAATGACTGAACATGTTATGGTATATGAATGTTAAGGAGTACTATTGTTCTATAAGAAATCATGAATGATCAGACTCTAGAGAAGTATGGAAATAATTACAGGACTGATGCTGAGCAAAGGGAGCATAACTGAGAAAACATTGTACACATTAACAACAACATTGTGAGTTGATCAACTATGATAGATTCAACTCCTCTCAGCAGTTCAGAGACCTATGACAATCTGGGAGACCCATTATGGACAATGCTATCCACAATCAGAGGAAGAAAACAAAACAAAACAAAGAAAAATCTACAGAGTCTGAATGAATGAATGAATACCATGTTCATTTTTTAAAAATTTCTCTCATGATTTTCTTTCTTTTCACTTAAGTCCTAACTCCTCATATAGAAATGACTAATCTGCAAACATGTTAAACACAAATGTGTATGTACAATGTTCACCTAATTGTTCACTGTTGACAGGAGCAGGATGGGAGGGGTGGGTGGAAGGAAATTATATAACATAAATATGAATACTGAAAAACTTTCATAATATGTAATTGGAAAAATAAAATAAAATATCAATTGTGGGGGGAAAAAAAGAAATACAATTCTGAATTCAAGGATAGATGACTGAACTGGGACAAGCAGTCTTTTATAACAGGTCATTTTACTGATTGCTCAAAAGAGTCAACTCTATATGTAACAGCCCAGAAAAGGCTAATGAAATCTTGGGCTCCATTAACAGAAGCAACAGTGTCCAAGTCAATGCCAATGACAGTCCCAGCATAGTCAGAGTACTGTGACCAGTTCTGGGTGCCACATATTAAAAGGGGCAATGAGTTGGATCACATCTAAAAGAGGGCAACCCGAATGCCAAGGAATCTTACAACTCTGTCACAATAATATTGAAGAAACTGGGCAGGGAGCAGTTGAGAACAGGAGACTTGGAGCGGGGGACATGTCTTCAAATTACTGAGTTTTCAATGGGTCTGCCTGACCCTAGAGGACAGAACCAGAAGCAATGGGTAGAAATTAAATGAAGTGACATCTGGACTCCATATTAGATAATTTTAAGAATATAATCTCCAAGAATCTCTAGGAATAAAAAATTATAGATGAGTTGCTGGTGCTCTTTGGTGGAAGGAGTTGTCAAATTGAGAAATCCCTCCCTGGGGCGGCTAGGTGGCCCAGTGGATAAAGCACTGGCCCTGGAGTCAGGAGTACCTGAGTTCAAATCCAGTCTCAGACACTTAATAATTACCTAGGTGTGCGGCCTTGGGAAAGCCACTTAACCCCATTTGCCTTGCAAAAAAAAAAAAACCTAAAAAAAAAAGAAATGTCATTTAAAATATCTGTAAACAATATACTTGGAGTGTAGCTGCCAAGGCAAACACAAGAACTATATGAACATAATTACAAAACAGTTAGGAAAATATCAATTGCTCAGACAGGACAAGTCAATATAATAAAAATGACAATTTTACCTTAATTTACTTATTTAGTGCCATACCAATCAAGTAATCAAAAAAATTATTTTAAGGGGTGGTAGGTGGCATAGTGGATACAGCATGGGCCCTGGAGTCGGGAGTATCTGGGTCCAAATCTGGTCTCAGACACTTAATAATTACCTAGCTGTGTGACCTTGGGCAAGCCACTTATAACCCCATTTGCCTTGCTAGAACCTAAAAAAAATTTTTTTTAAATTATTTATAAAACCAGAAAAAAATAACAATAAAATTCATCTGTAAGAAAAAAAGGTTAATAATATCAAGGAAATTAATGAAGGGAAAAAAACTACACAAAGGAAGTAGTCTAGCAATACCAGATCTCAAACTATATTATAAAACCACAGTCATCAAAACTATCTGGTATTAGGGGGCGGTAGTGGTCTTGGGCAAGCCACTTAACCCCATTTGCCTTGCAAAAACCTAAAAAACAAAAAACAATCTGGTACTGGCTAAGAAATAAAGTAATGGAGCAGTGGAACAGATTAGGTACACAAGATAGTAACCTCATGTTTGATAAACTCAAAGATCTCGACTTTGGAATAAGATCACTATCTGACAAAAACTGCTGGGATAACTGGAAAACAATAAGGTACAAACTAAATATAGACCAACATCTTGCACCATATTAAGGAGCAGGTCAAAACTGGTATTTCATTTAGTTTTTTTTTTTTTAGGTTTTTGTAAGGCAAATGGGGTTAAGTGGCTTGCCCAAGGCCACACAGCTAGGTAATTATTAAGTGTCTGAGCCTGGACTCCTGACTCCAGGGCCAGTGCTTTATCCAATGCGCCACCTAGCCGCCCCCTCATTTAGTTATTAAGGTGACACCATAAGCAAATTAGAAGACCAAAATCTGTCATATCTATGGAGAAGGGAAGAATTCATGACCAAACAAGTAAAAGAGAACATTATGAAATGTAAAATAAATAATTTTGATTATATTAAGTTAAAAAGTTTTTGCACAAACAAAACCAATACAATCAAGATAAGAAGGAAAGCTGACAGCTGGGAAACAATACTTACAGCAAGTATCTCTGATAAAGACCTCATTTCTCAAATACATATATATATATATATATATATATATATATATATATATATATGTAAATAATTGAGTGAAATTTATAAGAATATAAGCCATTCACTAATTGATAAATGGTCATAGGATATGATAAGGTAGTTTTCAGATGAAGAAATCCAAAATATCTATAGACATATGAAGAAGTGCTCTAAATTACTTGATAAAAGAAATGCAAATAAAACAATTCTGAGGTATCACCTCACACCTATCATTTTGCTAATATGACAAAAAAAAAAAGAAAATGATAAATGTTGGCAAGGAAGTGAAAAAATTGAGACACTGAGGCTTGGTGGGTGGAGCTGTGAACTGATCCAACCTTTCTGGGGCATGTCTTTGGACATGTCCCAAAGGCAATAAAACTATGCATACCCTTTGATCCTGCAATACCACTACTAGGTCTGTATCCCAAAGAGATCATAAAAAAGGGAAAAATATTTGTGTGCAAAAATATTTTTATCAGCCTTTATCATGATGGAAAAATATTGGAAACTGAGGGAATCACCATCATTGGGGAATGACTGAACAAGCTATGGGATAGGAATATAGTGGAATACCATTGAGTAATTAGATAAGATAAAAGAGATTTCAGAAAAACCTAAAAAAGTATGTCACTGACTCATTTCAACTAAAGTCTTTTTTGAATTGTTAGTAGTGGTAATAGATGGAGGAATACAAGATTCCTGTACAAACTAATACAAAGTGAAATTAGTAGAAGCAGGAAGATGTGGTACACAGTATAAGCAACACTATGTGATGATCAACTATGAATGATTTGGTTCTTCACAGCATCACAAGGAATCCACAAGGGATTCACAAAGGAAAATATTATCCACATTCAGATAAAGAACTAAAGGACTCTGAATGCAGATCAATGTATAATTTTTTCACTTTATTCTTTTTTGTGTTTTTTTTGTTATGTGACTACCATGGATATGTTTTACATGATAGCACATGTATAACCCATATCAAATTGCCTACCATTTAAGAAGAAAGGAAAGGGAAGAGAGGAAAGAAAATTTCAAACACAAAATCTCATAAAAATGAATTCTAAAAAAAAAAGGGGAAGCTGGGTAGTCAGGAGGAACTGAGTTCAAATCCGACCTCAGACACTTAATTACCTAGCTGTGTGACCTTGGGCAAGTCACTTAACCCTATTGCCTTGACAAAAACAAAACAAAAAAACAAAGGAAGAAAAACAATTGCTAAAAATTGTCTTGACTTGTAATTGAGAAAAAAATAAAGTTCTAGACTTGAACTCGGAAGATCTAGGTACAAATAAATAAATAAATGTAAACTGTTATTAATAATTCTCCTAATAACTAATGATGAAATTGAATACCCAATTCCTTACAGAGAAATAATGGATTCTTCCCTATAAGCAAAATGATAGACACCCTCCCTCTTCTTCAATATGGGGGGGGTGGGAGGAGGAAAAGAGAAATGGGATAAAGAATATTTTTAAAATTAGTCCTTCTTGTTTACCCAACCTATTCTAATACTGACCCCACTTCATATATCTATAATGCATGTAAATGTTTGAAAGAGGATAAGCCAGAAATTGCCCAATTTCATAATCACTAGATGTTTATTAATAGGAGAAGGCAAGATGGCTAATTATTCATAGAATTAGGATCAGTAAGCTGATAACCCTTCTTGTTTTACACTAGGTATAGCATTGCTTAAACCAACCAAAAAAAATTTTTCAAAATACAAAATCCAACTAAACATACTTACCCAGCAGTAACAATGATGGATTCCATCAAGACCAGAAAGGCTTGGTCAGCTGGACCTTCTAGAAAAAAACTATCCCACAGTTCCTCTAATTGGCCATCAGGTAGCAGTTCTAGCCAATCAGGGCTCAATTTGTTGACAAGCGCTCGAAGGAAAGTGGAAAAGTAGATTTTGGAAAATTCATCCCTCTCTCTGGGTACAACAGTGTTTTTCACTTGATTCAAATAGAGTTTCACAGACCTCAGGGCCTCAGAGATTTGGACCCCATCCTTGGAAGATGAAAGAGTGTGTAGCGCTTCTCGGGCAATGCATCTGACCTCAGAGAGTTCAGGATCCATTGTGTTTGGTATCAGAGCTAAAACAACAAAGGGAAAAAAAGATTGAAAATCCAAGAATTCTACATTAGGAATCAGTTCCAGTCATAAAGAAAAAATGATTAGGAATAAATATCATCTAGAACTATTATCTGTTGATTAATAGTCTCTTAGTAGCTTCCTCCTTCTCTCCTTCACATATAAGCAATGTGAGCACATCACTTAGATCAAGTCTCTACTGTCCCTCTCATCTACCTCTATTCTTTTTTTTTTTTTTTGCTAGGAAATGGGGTTAAGTGGGTTGCCCAGGGCCACACAGCCAGGTAATTATTAAGAGTCTGAGGCCCGATTTGAACTCAAGTACTCCTGACTCCAGGGCTGGTGCTCAATCCACCGCACTACCTAGCTGTCCTATCTACCTCTATTCTTGACGCTTTCCAGTCTAGTTTCTTTCCCTTGCCATTCTACCAAAGTCATCATCATTAAGAAACCACTTCATAACTAAGTGCAGAAGGCTGTTTTCCCAAACAAACCACCTAGTGGTCTCTACATTACCCTGTTCCTTTATATACTTCTTTCCTATATGAAGTATCAGTGAGCCCTCAACTGAGTCTTCCTACTTCTCCAAAAATTGATTTGCAGCTTTTTTTGTATTAAAGATTCTTTCCCCCTACAAGTTCCACTAAATCATGGCATCCAGAGCTAAAATGGACCTCAGAGATCCCCAGTCCAAATTCTCATTCTATGTAGGACTCCCCATTACAAGCAGCACTAAGAGGTAGCTAGCTTGCCCTTGATTTTAAACAGCTCCTTGAACACGGGAATCTTGTATTCCTCCCTCTATTACCACTACTAACAGAGCTCAATAAAGACTTGAGTTGAAATGAGTCAGTGACACTTTAAGAATTCTTTCCTTTAAGTTAGACACAAATATCAGGGAGCTGTGGCACTTATCTGAAACTTGCTGTTTGCAATAATCTCTTTTCACTACTTTGCTTCTTAACAACAAACCCTAGACCCCAGCACTGGGCCAGGCAACTTAAAAAACAAAGGCGGCAATTAATAAATGTTTTGATGATGACGATGGTTGTCCTTTGTTCTTGAAGATGACATTAGGGAGGTGATGCCATGAAAGCACATGAGAGAAATGTTACTGATTGCCTTAACTTCTAAGGGGAATAGTTTGGGCCCTGAAGAACACACGGCCCAACACTGTCATCGGCTGACTGGGTGACTTAGGCCTTCTCTGGACCTCAGTTTCTTTTTCTGTAAAAGGAGGCAACAGTCTTGGTTGACTTCTAGGAACCTGGCCCATCCTGCCGGGGTGTGGCAGAAAGGGCGGTGGATGTGGGGGATGATCTGTGTTGAGCCCTATTTACCACCCGTGGGGCCTCAGGCGTGGGATTTGGCGCCTTTTCTGGGATTAGGCGCTTTTTCTGGTTTGTTTGTTTTTCCCAGTGGGACTCATTAAGCCCCTTACCTAGTGGTGGTTCTATTTTTTTTAAAGGCAACGGAGGCCCTGAAGAATGAACCTACCTAAGCTGCACGGTGAATCGAGACAAGATTGGGCCCCTCCTGTCCTTCCCCCTGGAAAGCCGCCTCGTCCCAACTAAAAGGCTTATCCAAACTCCATCCGGGGGGTCCCAGGCACGTGGACGCTTTTCTGGGACACTAGTGGGGTGGTGGGGCGGGAGGAACCCTCCAACTCCCGCCGGGAAGGGGAAAAGCGAGGCGGGGGAGGGCGGGGCTTGGCCGACACCAGCCAATCAGTCACAGCGGACTGCCCGGCCTTGGGCTAGGGCCAGCCAATCACTCGCCGAGGCCCGCCTCATAGCGGAACCACAATCCCGGAAGTGTAAATACTCACCATTGCCCCGTTAAGTGCTAAGCTTCGCGGCTGGTCCGCTGCCCCGCTTCACCCCAGATTGTGCCAACCGGCGAGTCCCCAGATATCCCCACACTAATCCTCTGCACTCAACAGCGAGCCCCGGTGGCCACTAGGCCTTCATCCATCCTCATCTCCGATTCGACGCCATGCAAGTTGGCTCCGCCCCCTTGGGTATACAACCGCCTCCGATTCCTTTTAATTCTTCAATACTGAACGGAATCTCAGAAACAAAATACAAATATAAAATCTAAGGGGAAAAATACTGAAGGGATGGATAGCAAACTCAGAAGTCTTCCGCCCTCTTCATTGCTTTGTTCTCTCTGTGACGAATCAGCGGATGGGTACACACCTTACCCGAACTTTCGCGAGAACACGGACGAGAACACGGGCTCACTAGAGGAGGCTGGGACGGGTAGTTCCTCGCAACCATGTTGGTTTCAATCACGATTCTAGCTATTGGGGAGAGAAGGCTCAAAGGAGGGATTGGTGTCCCCTTATACGTTTTATTTTTTGATCCTTTTTTAAATTATGTAAATATTTGGTTTTTCAGTCACATACAATGGTAGTTTCTACCAGTCTTTCTGTTTGTTTTTTTGCAAGGCAATGGGGTCAAGTGACTTGCCCAAGGCCACACAGCTAGGTAATTATTAAGTGTCTGAGGTCGAATTTGAACTCATGTCCTGCTGCCTCCAGGGCTGGTGCTCTATCCACTGTGCCACCCAGCAACCTATCTAACCAATCTTTTTTTTTTTAAGGTTTTTGCAAGGCAAATGGGGTTAAGTGGCTTGCCCAAGGCCACACAGCTAAGTAATTATTAAGTGTCTGAGATCGGATTTGAACCCAGGTACTCCTGACTCCAGGACCGGTGCTTTATCCACTATGCCACCTAGCCACCCCTAACCAATATTTTTTTGCAAGGTTTTGAGTTTTACAATTTTTTCTCCCTCCAGCAGAAGGCAATCTGATAAAGGCTTTACATTTTGCTTCCATGATAAGCATAAATTAAAATTGAATACGATATGAGAGAGGAATCAGATCCAAAAGGAAGAAAGAAAACATCAGAGATAGCAAAATTACTTAATACGGAAGATAACTTTTAAAAATTGAAGATAACAAACTTTGGTCTAAATTTAAATTCCACAATTCCTTCTCTGGATACAGATGATATTCTCCATCACAACTCTCCTAAAATTGTCCCTGGTTGTTGCACTGATGAGATGAGCAAATCCATCAAGGTTGATCATCATCACCCCATGTTTTGGCTCCACTCATCTTACTCAGCATCAATTCATGCAAGTCTTAACAGGCTTTTCTGAAATCCCATCCCTCATGATTTCTTCTTTTTTTTTTGTATTTTTTTTTAGGTTTTTGCAAGGCAAATGGGGTTAAGTGGCTTGCCCAAGGCCACACAGTTAGGTAATTATTAAGTGTCTGAGACCGGATTTGAACCCAGGTACTCCTGACTCCAAGGCCGATGCTTTATTCACTACACCACCTAGCCGCCCCATCCCTCATGATTTCTAATAGAACAATAGTGTTCCATCACAGATGTATATGTATACCGAAGTTTTTTAAGCCATTCCCCAGTTGATGGGCATCCCCTCAATTTCCAATTCTCAGCCACTACAAATAGAACTGCTACGAATGTTTTTGTATATATGAGGTTTTTCCCCTTTTTCATGATCTTTTCAGGATATAGACCCAGTGTCATGCTGTATCAAAAGGTATGCACATTTTTACTGCCCTTTGAACATTATTCCAAATTGTTCTCCAGAAAAGTTGGATCTGTTTTTTGATCCCTTTTTATATGTCATCTGTTAATCCAAAAGTGTGGTCCCAAAGAGTTATCCATTGAAATAAAAAGAAAAAATAAGTTGCCAAAGATAACTAGACTGAAGCATTTTAATGCTCACTTGTATTAGTTTTTATAAGTCAATACAATAGATAAAATCCATAGGTAATTAAGTGAATCTGCAAGAAGAACATAACCTCGTTGTTTTCCCATCCTATGTAATTTATGTTGGTAGCTTTGGGAGGAGGTATTTCATAAAGGCTCTGCTCAATTTAATGGAGGTTTTCTTCTAGTTCATTTAATAAACCATCTATTGTCTTCCATTCACATTACATGATCACCTCCTTTTCTAATATGTCCTTGATGACCTTTATGCTACTTCTCAAGCTCAAGGCATCATTAGTTACTACCTTGGCTCCCTCATTCTTTCACTACCTTTTGAATTACTTGTAATTTCCATCCTTCCAAGACTGGTATAGCATTCCACATAATCGTATAGCACTACAGGGAGAGTATTGGTAAAGAAATGTGCTTTTGCAGCAGCAAAAGTTTGGAGTCACTGAAAGAATTGTGTAACTTCCCAAATGATGTTTTCCCTCATTTTCTCCTTACATCTGATTTTAATTCATTACCAATCTGTAGCAACTGTCCAAATTATTTATATAACCCAGGTGTTCTTAAACTGGAGTCCATGAACTTGCTTTTTAAATATTTTGATAACTGTTTCAATACAATTGCTTTCCTTTACAATCCTGATTTATTTTATGCATTTAAAAACATTTTTTGAGGGTAAAAACATCACTTGTATAAAAATATTCATAGCAGCCCTGTTTGTGGTGGCAAAGAATTGGAAATCAAGTAAATGTCCTTCAGTTGAGAAATGGCTTAACAAACTGCGATATATGTATGTCATGGAACACTATTGTTCTATTAGAAACCAGGAGGGATGAGAATTCAGGGAAGCCTGGAGGGATTTGCATGAACTGATGCTGAGTGAGATGAGCAGAACCAGAAAAACACTGTACACCCTAACAGCAACATGGGGGTGGTGACCAACCTTGATGGACTCACTCATTCCATCAGTGCAACAATCAGGCACAATTTGGGGATGTCTGAAATAGAGAATACCATCTGTATCCAGAGAAACAACTGTGGAGTTTGAACAAAGACCAAGGACTATTGCCTTAAATTTAGGGAAAAAACTGATATATTATTGTCTGATCTTGCTATCTCTTATACTTTATGTTTCTTCCTTAAGGATATGATTTCTCTCTCATCACATTCAATTTGGATCAATGTATACCATGGAAACAATGCAAAGACTGACAAATTGCCTTCTGTGGAGGGTGGGGGAAGGGAAGTAAGATTAGGGGAAAAATTGTAAAACTCAAAATAAATAAAATCTTTAAAAAAAAACACCATTATTTTGAGAAGTCCCTGGGCTTTACCAAACTGCCAAAGGGATTCATGACAAAAAGGAATCATGAAAAAAAACTGTCAAACATAAGACCAATCTAGAAGTCCTTTTGTTAAAATATACCTGTGGTCTAAGTATCAGAGTGGGTCTGAGGAGCATCTATACTCTTCATCCCATAGATTATTATTAGTACAGTGAATTTTGAAAATTTAAGTTGGGAGACAAGAAGACCAGAAGGAGATAAGATGTGAGACAGCAGGAACTAGGGAAGGAAGAGGGATATATGTCAGGAGCAAGGAAATGCTCATGCAAGACATCAAATGGAATTAATGTAAGGAAAGACTACCCTAAATAGAGAACACCAAGTCGGGGCTCATATTTGGGGATGTGGGACCAGGAATGGGGGCTCCAAGACTAGGATTCATTGTTCTAATCTATGTGCCAATTAATGAGAAGTCAGCACGTGGACAGATTTATTCCTTCTATCAAATTTTGTTGTAGCTTGTTTTTCTCTTAAGCCTATAGGAGCTCTAGAGCAAGCTCACAGCCTTATTCAACCTGCCTTTAATTATCTGGGTGCAGTATTTAAGTTGTCCGCCAGGTGGTGCCACAGTTAAAGGACTAGCCTTGTCCTCTGTTCTGCTTGCTAATGCACAAAAGAACCATTTTATTTTTTTTTATTGTTCAGTCGGTTCGGTCCTGACCAATTCCTTGTGACCCCATTTCGGATCTACTCTGAAAAGATATTGGAATCGTTTCCTATTTTCTTCTCCAGCTCATTTTACAGATGAGGGAACTGGGGCAAATTGGGTTAAGGGACTGGCTCAGGGTCACACAGCTAGTAAGAGTCTGAGGCCAGACTTGAACTCTGGAGGACGAGTTTTCCTGACCCCAGGCCTGCCACCCCCTAGCAGCCCCAACCATTTTACAGTATTGATGGGTTCGAGATAATCAATTTTGATGAGGTCCCCCACATTCTGATCTCTATTTTTGATTTGGCCCCAATTTTCTGATCTGAGTGTCCTTGATGGAATCCTTGCTAGAACCAGGAATCCCAGCTTAATTACTGACTGCTGCCTCTTCTTTTGCCTAAGGCCTTTTTGTCTTCTGGGTTGCCCATTATCAGGGCTCACTGCTTAAGGCTTTCCTTGTCCTTTACTTTTATGTGCAAGATCTCAGTCTGAGACTCAATTATCAGCACCTGGGTCTTCTTTGACATTCAAAAGTCTTCCTTAACAAGCACGTTTATAACATAATTATAAGTTCTAACTGTCCCTTGATTCTGAATTCCAGAATTCCCTCTGACAGATTTAATCACATTTTTTTCTGAGAACCTTTTTTTCTCTCTCTTCTTTCTTCTTCTCTCCCTATATAAATGAATATATGTCAGATTCATCTTTGCTAGACAACATCCCCTCTAGCCCGCTGTATCTTTCACTGAATAAATATCTTCTTTGGCAAGGAGTCAGTCTATATATTTTGTGAATTCTTTCTCAGATGGTACCTCATCAATATGACCTATATTATAAACTTGGTTCTTCCAGTCAGCTCTCAGCCTGCAAAAATACAGGTTCTTGCCTCATCATGGCAACCTGTACTCAGCATTTGTCTCTGAGGCAACTTCAGTTAAAGCTTTGCTAGTGAGGTGGACCCCTTTGACATCTCGTGAAGCCTATGGACCTCTGCTTAGAATAATGTTTTAGGGGTGGCTAGGTGGCACGATAGCTAGAGCACCAGCCCTGGAGTCAGGAGTACCTGAGTTCAAATCCAACCTCAGACACTTACTAATTACCTAGTTGTGTGGCCTTGGGCAAGCCACTTAACCCCATTGCAAAAACCTAAAAAACAACAACAACAATGTTTTAAAATAATTGAAGAAAATGATAAATGTCAATGAAAATAAAACTAATTTTTTCCCCATCCAAATTCATGGTTCCCCAATACCTATAGGGTCTATGGACTTGAGGTTTAGAATTCCTGAAATAGAGGATGAAAAGGAAGTTTACTCCAAATGTTAAAATGTAAATTCTGTTGGCTATGGATGATTGAGCTCTCACACTGCAGTATTTTATTCTCTTAGATCACTTCTCAATGCATTCGTAGATTTGGAAACTATAATCACATAGTTTATTGTACAGTGACAGAGGAAGCACTGGTTTACACTTTATTTTCAATAAAAATAATACAAAGCATACTCTTCAAGACCTATAGTTTCAGAAATACTCATTGCTGAACCCTGAGATAGAATGAAGCACAGAATCTGAATTTTAATTCATAAGACAGAAGATGCCAATTAGTCCAGTCAATGATATCCCCTCTACCATAGCCACAATTAAGAGTTATATAATCTGTGATTGAAGACCTCTTTTGGGGGCAGGGGAGGAACCACTCTTTTCTCGTCTACCTATTTATCCTATTTTTGAATAAAGCTCTGATTTATTATGCTTTTCCTCTATATCAGACCTGAATTTGCTTAGCAGAAACATTTATCCATCATTCCCATTCCTGTCCTCAAAGCCAAGAACAAGTCTAATCACCATTCCACATGAAAGATTTCAAATACTCAAAGACAAATCTTTTTCAAAGTATAGACATCATATTGCCAATTCCTTTAATCAATCCTGGTAGATAATGTTTCATCAACCTAGTCCCTCTCCCTGGATGTTATCAATGTTCTTCCTAAAAATGGTGTGCCCAGGGCAGACTTCAAGCTTGAAAATGCTTCTCAAACTAAAATACTAATTATCTGGCAATAATGGCAAATTGACTTTTCTAGATAACTATCTATTCCCTTTAAGCAACAGAACCTTTTTAAAAAATTAACTTTTTGATGGAATTCTTTCTCAAATGTACTTTCTAAAACTGCAAAATTAGAACATAAAATAAATTATTGGTCACAAATACAAAACAAGTCATTTTAATGAACATTTAATGTTTCAAAATACAACAAATATCTGACATTTCCTTCTTATGAGATTATGCTTTAAAGCTTTCATGTGTCAGTGTATACATGATGACATATTTGTGAGTACTTTCTCCTTTAGGGAATATTTTTAACATATTCATTGACAATTTTTTAAGTAAGCATATATTGAGTTCCTATTGTGTCCCAGACTAAGTACAGTAAATACTCTATTGTTGTGATTGAGTCATTTTTCAATTGTGACCCACTTTTCATGAACCCATTTGGGTTTTTCTTAAGCAAGGGCAAGGAAGTGGTTTACTATTTCCTTCTTCAGCTTTACAGATAAGAATCAAAGACAAGGATAAGTGAATTGCCCAGGGTCACATAACTGGTAAATTGTGAGGAATGTAGGGAGCTGTTGGTCTTCACAAGGTGGATGGTCCCTATGAAATCCATTACAAAGGGGGAATGGCCTCAGCCAATCACAAAACTGGGAGAATTTTCCTAATCCCAGCCTAAGATTAGAAGAAACTAGTCCTTAAGGGTTAAGAGTGACCTAGAAGAATACCATCTGTATCCAGAGAAAGAATTGTGGAGTTTGAACAAAGACCAAAGACTATTATCTTCAATTTAGAAAAAAAAAACTTTATCTTATTATATAATTTTGCTATCTCTTATATTTTATTTTTCTTCCTTAAGGATATGATTTCTCTCTCATCACATTCAATTTGGATCAATGTATACCACAGAAACAATGTAAAGACTAACAGAATGCTTTTTTTGGGGGGAGAAGCAAGAATGGGGGAAAATTGTAAAACTCCAAATAAATAAAATCTTTCTAAAAAAAAAAGAGTGACCTAGAGCTCTTGACCTAATGCAACTGAGTTTTCACAATTAGGTGATTGAATATTATCCCACACACTCCTGTGACAATTGAGGTTCATCAATATAATATGCATTGCATGATGGGGGAGCATATTAAGGACATGTCATGGGATGAGTGGACCTCTTAGATTGTAACTCAAATTCTGAGAACCCTTGGAAATCCAAGTGGAAGGGGAAAGAGTTTCTAAAGACCATAAACTACCTGATATTATAACACCACCTCGTGCTTCATGCTAAGTAAGGTACCCGTATCCTGCAGGATTTGCGAATAAAGTTGTTAGGTTCCTGTTAGACTAGCTGCTCAGGATGTGTTAGGTTCCTGCTGGCTAGCCTATCCTTACCCAGGCGAACATTGAAGGGGCAGGAGACAAGGATGGAAAATTCTCCAAGATCTCCCAGAACTCCTAGATCTCTGTTTGTTAAACCAAATACAAGTGCTTAAATATCCTCCCTAGTCCCTGGTTCACTCCCACTCCCTTGGCACTCTACAATCAACCAGTAAAATAGGGCTCTGGTGCTAGAGGACACCAGGTGATGAAAGTTTACAGTACTCCCACACACAACAGTCCCTTACATAAAATATTCAATTTTCTCTCACTCCAGCAGATTTCTTTCATTTATAGATAACAGTTTACTTTTTCTTTCTTCATCTTTACAGATGAGAAACAGAGACAAACAGGGATAAGTGAATTGACCAGAGTCACACAGCTGGTACATTTTTGAGACAAAATTTGAATTCAGGTCTTTCTGACTCTAAACATCACTATATCATCTCATGGGCTTATTCTTTGTAACTCTCTTACTTGTCTTACTATAAGTCATCCAGGATTCTGGAGTTCCCTCCAGATCTTTTTTTTTAAGGTTTTTGCAAGGCAAATGGGGTTAAGTGGTTTGCCCAAGGCCACACAGCTAGGTAATTATTAAGTGTCTGAGACTGGATTTGAACCCAGGTACTCCTGACTCCAGGGCTTTATCCACTGCACCACCTAGCCGCTCCCCTCCAGATCTTTTAATATTAAGTAGGTGGCAAGATAGCACTTGCACTATCCTTCTATTTTTCCCTCATTCTTCATCTCTCAGGCTCTCCCACCAATTCCCAAATTGGGCCCAGCAGCAAAGAACTGTGTAGGATATTTTAAATTTTTGAGGGAAACAGAAACACTGAAAATCTGTTTAGCATCCTATGATCTACCAGCTTAATATAGTTCAGAGTTTCAACAATAGATTGATAATATTATCAAATGTTTGAGATGTGTTTTTGTTTACTTATACTTTCAGCTACAGTCATTAACTTCCCTTTTGGGGGGTGGGGTTGCAAGGCAATGGGATTAAGTGACTTGCCTAAGGTCACACAGCTAAGTAATGAAGTGTCCAAGGTCAAATTTGAACTCAGGTCTTCCTGTCTCCAGGATTGGTACTGCACTGAAGTCATTAATGTCTTAAACTTTCTCATTTAAACATCACATCTTTGTGAAGCTTGGGCTTTTAGCTGTATTTTTAATAAAAAAAAAAAAAAGTAAGTATGGAGTGAAAGGGAAACTAGGTGGTACACTGGATAGATCACTAGGCCTGGAGTCAAGAAGCCCTGAGTTCAAATCCATCTTCAGTGTGACTGAGCAAGTCTCTTAAATTTGTTTGCCTCAATTTCCTTCATCTCTGGAGAAGGCAATGACAAACCGCTCCAGTATTTTTGTCAAGAAGGCCCCATCACAGAGAGATGGGCATGACTGAAATTCAACACAACAAAGGAGTGAAAATCATTATCCAACAGGAAACATAGGTGGTAATGTCTCATCTGATCTCAATGTTTGAGAACCCATGCAGTGCCCAACAGGCATATATATCCTATTAGTAATAAATTGTGCTTATTTAAAAATGAAATAAAAATATTTTTAAAATATGTGTTAATTTTTCACATAGCAACTAAATTGTTAGTACATAAAATCTTCTTAAGTTGTTTGCATCCAACTACTTAGAATGGAACCATTATGCGTTTCTTTTGGACTATGGAGAGCAAAAAAAAAAAAATTACTAAGACACTAACCTCCTGGTATACTAAGAAATTCTGGGAACCTCTGTTTTATTTATCTGTTATCCTTCAATCTTATCATATAACCAGTCCAGACCTTTTTTCCAGAGTATATTGCATATGATTTTTATCATTTCTTTTCATCTCAAGATCATTATTATGGGCATCACTTTCTATACTACATTTTAATAGAATGCTATCTTCAGGAAATAACAGTGTTTGTCCTAAACCTGTGTGTGCCTACAAAATCCAATCCAACTCAAAGAGCATTCAATAAGGATAATATAGTCCTTGCCCTCAAGGAGTTTACATTCTACCAGAGAATACAAGTTAACAGAATGCACACTAGACTGAAAGCCAAAAGACCATTTCTATTTCTTACTACCTGTGGGACCTCCAACAAGTCTTTGGACTCTTCTGGCCTTCATTTTCATCATCTGAAAAATGAGGAAGTTTGAACAACAGACTCTAAGGTTCTTGGTTCTAAATCGATGATAGTACAAGGGTTCTAGGTCCAAGGGTTCCATACTTAGATTTCAGGAAATTAATGAACCTGAATGAGGGAAAAATTTAAATTTAAAATTCAATATAATCTTTTTAATCCTATGCATTTTATTTTATGCAAATTAAAATGTGATGCTTAGAAGGGGACCATATTCTTTGTCGGGGTGCCAAAGGGAGTCTATGACACACAAAAATTTACAACCTCTGAGAAAAGGAATTTGTAGTGAGGTTAGTGGGCAGAGTTGTGTGATGTGCCCTTGCACCTTTCAGAGGCATTGGAGCAATTGTTAGAGTTTTAGGTTTAAACCTGGACCTTAAAGGGAGTTTCATAAAATCAATTTACTATGTAGATGAGGAAACTGAAGCCCAGGAGTAGTCGTTGTCTTGCCCAAGTTCACACAGTAAATATGATCCTTTATTTTAACACAGTTCTTTGACTGCAACTCCAGCACCCACTACACTTTTGTCTCTGTTGCCAGATGACAAATTTTCATGTTGTCATGAGATTGCTATTCCTAATTTGCTGAAAATATTTACATGCAACTATCTGCTGAGAGCCAGAAGGTGGAGGGAACTGTGAAGTGGCTTGCTGGGATTACAAGCACTCCCCACAAAGTAAGGGCTTTTGACAGCTATTTGGCATTCAAAAAAATTTTATACACCCTTTCGGGCTTTTGAGTTTGTCTGAACGATAACTTCTGGATAAGCACAGTATGATGTTAATAATACTATTATAATTAACTTTATTATTTTTATTATTACTGTCCTGCACCCTTCCTGTCCTTTTGGAACTGCCTTTATATTTGATCCTAAGATGTGACTTTAGTACCAGCTTGTTAAAAAGATAAGTACTTTTTTACTGACTCTCTTTAAGGTACTGAACCTTGGAAGTCTAAGGAAGTAAGATGTTCTCTCTCTGTTTCATGTAATTAGCTCAGAAGTTCTGAGCAGAGTCCTTTTACAGGCTCTGATTTCTTGTGCCTTCCTGGTGCCCAACTGTTTGTATTTTTCAGTTCAATTCAGCAAACTTCCTAATCAGAATCCTGTTCTAGGACAAAGAATAGATACAAAGATTAGAAGTCACTATCCCAGTCCTCCTGAAACTTACAACTTATCAGAGGGATATGATACACTGATTAATAATTTTAATACAAAGAGAAAAAGTACATAAGAGAGGTGTAGACCAAGGATTTTGTGAAATCTAAAAGGTAAAAGATCATGGAAGAGGTGACATTTGAATTGAGGTGGTTTTTTTTTTGGTTTTGTTTTTTAGTTTTTGCAAGGCAATGGGGTTAAGTGGCTTGCCCAAGGCCACACAGCTAGGTAATTATTAAGTGTCTGAGGCCGGATTTGAACTCCTGACTCCAGGGCCGGTACTCTATCCACTGTGCTACCTAGCTGCCCCTGAATTGAGGTTTAACAAGTGATGCCAAGATTTCAAATGTGGAGATTGAGTTCAAGGTATTTGAAACTTTGGTCTTTGACTTTATCTCTTCCTTAGCTCCCATAAAAGTGCTTCTGGTATGCCTTGACCTGTTTGTCTTAAAAGAGAGAAAAGAAGAAACTGAAATTAGGACTGGTGGTCCAGAGGTCCCTTTCCACATATGCCCAACCAGAATTTTTAAGGAATTCTTCAGGGAAGAGGAAAAGGGGTCCAGGAAGAAGAAGGGTATGGTTTGACTTCACCCCTCTTCTTTTTTCCCCAACAGAAAGAAACAGAGACTGATAGATGGACACTAAGAGACAGAGAGACAGAGGGGGAGAGAGCCGGCATCGGGTGGCATCAACATCCTTAAGCCTAAGAGAGACTCTGCCAAGTGAAAACTAGAGGGACAAACTAGGAGTTTTAAGACTGTTTTATGAAGGTGATTGTTCAGGCTGCTAGAGAGCTAATAGAGAGGAATCCCCAGCCTTCCTTCAAAGGAGTTCAGCTAGTGTGTGTGTGTGTGTGTGTGTGTGTGTGTGTGTGTGTGTGTGTGTGTGTGTGTGTGTGTGTGTGTGTATGTGTGTGTGTGTGTATCTATGTCCTTTTAATTTGTTAAAGACTGTATTAGCTTGATCTCATAAAACTCTCTGATTAACAGTTAATCCTTTGCATTTCTATGTGTCCCATTGTTAGTGTAGCAGAGGTCAGACAGTTCTGGGAAGCTCTCAGGATAGATCCTGATCAGGACAGTTTGGATCAGGGGGATCCAAACCCCCAGGATATTGTTTTAGTTTTAAATCTTTAACTGCAGGAATAATCACAAACTAGTGTATATTTCAAAACCATACTTTCAGGTTCAGATTTTACTATAAATTTGGGATCTTTTAAATTTGCCTCTTCAGACCACAAGCATGTGAAGCAGCCCCAGGGTTTTACTTTCATATCATATGATTTGATATTTCAAATCATATTCAACAAGGTCATGTTGATTCTATCTTTGAAATGTTTCCTGTTCTCTGTTGCCACTGCAACTAACTTAATACAGGCTTTCATGACCAATTACTTTAATGACTTTTATTGCAAATGGCTTCCTAGGGGAAGCCTCCATGATTTCTTATCTCTAACTTACCCTTAAATCCACTGCCAGACTATCTTCCTTCTGCATATGAGGCCATACACTGATGTTATATGTGGAAAGAGTGCAGGTTGTGGAGACAAGAAAAGTTTGAATTTCAACTCTGACATGTACCACCTGTATGACAGTGAAAAATTCATTTCTCTGAGACTCAGAGTCCTTTTCTTAAAAGGAGGGTGGTGGTGGTGGAAAAGATAGTACCTGCACAACTGATCTTACAGAGTTGAAGAAATATACAAATGTGAGCCATTGTTATTACTTTTATGCATTACTCTAGTCACTTCTCTGCTCAGAAAACTTATTTATACTGTCTAATAAGTATATTTCACACTCTTTTCAAGGCCTTCCATAATCTGGCACCTTACCAGTTCTCTTTTGTATGACTCCCTATCATTTCTGCTACTTTTTAGTCAAAGTAATTACTTTCTACCACTCAAAAAAATTACTTTATATTACTCCTTCACATTTGTGCTTTTGCTGATTCATGCTCCTTGGAATGCCTTCCTTCCCTTCTGACCCTTATGGATCCTTCAAAGCTCATTGCCACTGCAATTCCAAGCCCCATAATAATAATAGTACTATTCCATCTGGTTTTGTGGAATTAAGGGGAGATTGGGTAGTTAGGAAGCAGAGGAATGGAGAGAAATATTGGGGGCCTTGGGCAAGGGAGGTGAAAGTCCCTTGTCCAAAGGCCCTGGTTCCCTGGTTTGATGTTAAGGATCCCCAGAAGCCAACTTTTAATTATTTGATAGTATTTAGATCAGGAATGATGTGAGACAGTCAGCACAGGTCAGATGACCATCTCTCTAAGGGAGAGCAAGATGAGCTTAAGTCGAAGAATCTGACTCTTGTTTTTGCCAGATGGATAGATGTTAGGATCTTTGATCTGCTATTTTCCAAGGGGAAGAGTTGGGGGAATGAGCTAAGGGGCCAGGAGTTGCAGATGAGACCAAAGGGGAGAAGGCAATTCTCATTTAGGGGCTAGACTGGGAATGAGGCAGAAACTTAGATGAAGAAAGTCATCTTCAACTATGTAGAGACAGATGGGAGGACTTCTCTCAGAGTTGCTTAGAGAAGATCTTCTAAAGCATACCTTATCATAAGGCAATGGATAGGGAGATATTTTCCCAAGCCTGTGTCTTAGACAGAGGGGAATTTTTCCAAGGTTTGTGTTTTTTTAATCTCAAGGCCTCTCTCAGGCATAAGCTCCAATATGAAATTATAGTTTACCCCATTAGAAACAACTTGTTTTTTGAATTTGTAACTTAGAAAAATATGGATAAATGTGTGAATCAGTAACTTCTTAAAGTAGAAAGTAGAGTGAAAACAGTCACAATGTGGACCCTATTAATGCTGAAAAATCCCAGAATGCCACAAAATGAGTATGAGCTTGTCAAGGGCTTACATCCAGACTAATTATTTCCCAAGGAAAGAATTCAAGTCTGTTTTAAATTTTTTCTCCTTGGGGAATGTTAGGGTCTGTAGATTCCATTTGTTTGAAGGCAAATCACTGCTTTCCTTTAGAGTAGCAGGAAGAACCCAACTCTTAGCCAGAATTTGAGAATGAAAAGAGTAAGAAAAACAGGCCAAAGTGGGTGGAGAGTGGTGTGTAGTGAGATATATTAAACAGACTCCTAATCAGACTCATCTTTTGAGCTCATTCAAGAGCTACTAGAGAGATTCCAGAAATTGAACTCCCTTTTGTTTTCCAGAATGGGCTGCTGGAAGGCCAAATGTATGTCTCTTTTCTTGCTTCTTTTAACTTTCTATCTACAAGGAACCTATTTGCAGAAAGCTGATGAAGCAAGACAAAGAAAGCCATTTTTTGAGAGACTCAGACGACTTGAAGAACAGGTAAATAATATACAAAATTCCTTGGGGGTGATTGATTTTTTATTTCCAACTGTTTCCTCTCTCCTCTTATACCCAGAGAGCTATCTCTTGTAACAAAAAAGAAAAAAAGTTCAATAAAACTTATCAATACATTGAACATACCAGTGTTCCATATCCATAGTGCTTCACCTTGGTTAAACAGAAAAAGTACATTTTTTTCCTCATCTTTTCTTCAGGCACTAACTTAGTAATTACAATTCCATTTCAGATTGTTTTGTTCTTTACATTTCATGTCTGTGGTCATCTATGTAGTATATCATTTCCTGAATCTAATGACTTTATTTTGCATCAGTTTATGTGTCTTCCCATGCTTCTCTGAATTCACCACTGTCATGGTATTTCTTATGACACAGTAATATTTCACTACTTTTATGTACCACAATGTGTTCAGTCATCCCTCAATTATTGAGAATCTTATCTGTTTCCAGTTGTTTACTTCCATAAAAGGTGTTGCTATGAAAATTTTAGTGTATATGAACTATTTCTTTCTGTCTTTGATATGATGGCATATATAACTCACCATAGGATCTCTCTGAGTTAAAAAATATGTACATTTTAGACACTATTAGGGTAGTATGAAAGCTTAAGAACAACAAAAAACATCACAAACTGTCCCAGGGGAAAGAAGTTTTCTTTAAAAACAAAGATGGTATGAGAAGTTTACTGGACTCATAAAGGATGTGATCCACTCTCTTGATACCATAAATAGATATGGATTTTGTTTGTTTTTTGCAGTTCCGGAGATTTCAAGAGGTGACCCTAATACGTCTCCAAGGGATTGCAGAAAACTATAATGTTTCCTATAACATCAATACCAGATTCCAGAACCTGACAGATGAGTATCACACCATGGCCATATCTGTCAATGAGTCTCAGGCAACAGTGCAAATGGACCTGAACCACTTGAAGGCCTGGATGAAGAAGGTTCAGAGAAGATCCAGGAAGATGGACTCTAAGCTCCTGGCCTTTGAAAGATACCTAAATGAAAAGAGTAAGCAGAGCTCCCAGGAGAAAATGAAACAGAAGGAGCAGAGCACCTTCCTCACCAATCTCACTGGGACCATCACATGGAATATTAGTACCCTTCAGAATAACCAAATCCATGTACAGACTGAAATTGAGAAGCTCCAGAATGTGACTTATGACCAAGGGGCCAGACTAAATGCTGTGGAAGAGCAGCTACAGAAAGCCTTGCAACATGCAGCAGTCTCCCCAAGGTCAACCACCCCTGCTCCACTCCTGCCTCAGTTCCTGAAGGAGAAGCAGCAGCCAGATCATCAGCTGCTCCACACCAAGCAGCGACACAGGAAAAAACTGCAACAGGACAGGCTGGAGCTAGGAGCCCATACAGAAACCCAGAAACTGTTTCAGGACTTGAGGCAATCCCCCCTGGAAGAGAAGGGACCAAACACACAATCTGATAGACAGATACTTCCCAGTGTAGATGAGATCCTGAAGGAATCACAGCAATCCCAGGCTTCCCAAAAGACAGGAGAAAGTGAGTAACTGTATTCATTCTCTTTTTTTCATATGTATATTAAGACATGCTTCAAGGTTCAATTCATGAATCAATATGAGAAACATCAAGAGTAGAAACATCTAAAGTAGACATGGCATTTTATTCCTATAAAGGTGAAAGAGCAGAATTAAAGCAACTTGATCCCCTTCTTTGTTGTTGGTTCTCTCTCCTCCCCTTTAAATTATCATATAACATATATATATATAATATATCACAGTTATGTGTACCATTTTTCTGAAAGAGAATGTAAGCTCCTTGAGGACTTTTTCTCATTTTGTCTTTGTATCCTCATGCCTAGCAGAGCACATTATACTTATGATACGTTTGTTGGTTGAAATAGATATTGAATTGGGTGAGCAAGTATGACTATAAAGGTGCCACTTATATCATTTCCCAGATTTTGGTCCATGTCTCTTATGATTCACCAAGCTTCATAGTTGAACCTTCCATTCAAGGGGAAGAATCCTGACTCTGCCAACTGGGACACTATTCTCTTTCCATCAAGACATGTCTTCCTGCCCACAGAAAACTGGTGACCAGTATTCAAAGCTGCTTCTTTGTAACCACATCCTCAAAATCAGACCATAATTTCCGTTAGTTCTAAGAAATATGGAATTCTTTAGCTATTCTTGCCCACAGATGCCCCCTTGTCCTTACCAGGGTTATTTCTTCACTTCTCAGTTCTGGGCAGAAGTTAATATAGATATCCTGCACAGCATGTAGATGTATCTGCATTTCCTGAAATTCCTCGAATCTTTAGAAACAACCCAAAGTTTTTGCCTGTTATTTTTTTTTTTTTAGTTTTTTGCAAGGCAATGGGGTTAAGTGGCTTGCCCAAGGCCACACAGCTAGGTAATTATTAAGTGTCTGAGGTTGGATTTGAACTCAGGGACTCCTGACTCCAGGGCTGGTGCTCTCTCCACTGCGCCACCTAGCTGCCCCTTTTGTCTGTTATTTCTAAGCTTCTAAGTAATAACAGGCTTCATCTACTTTCCACTGTCCCTTTCAAATGATGAAATGCAGGCAAGGTTGGAGAAAAAATGGGAGAATAGACACAGAGATATTTTCTACCAATGGCCCCTGCTCCAAGAAAATCTATAGTCAGAGCTGGAATTTGGACCCATGTTGGCCTCCTAAGTCAGGTATCTTTCCCAGTAGCTGATTGTTTCACTTCTTCCTGTTTGTTCCTCCTGGAGGAAAGTGTGATGACAGTTTAATAATGCTTTTGATGATGTTTATATTTTGTAGTTGGATCCCTGGTGAATGCTACTTCTGCCTTTCCTTGTTAAAATCCTAGTCAGCTCTTGGGAAGAGTGACAAATTTAATTCAGTTTAATAAACATTTATGGGGTAGCTAGGTGGCGCAGTGGAGAGAGCACCAGCCCTGGAGTCAGGAGTCCCTGAGTTCAAATCCGGCCTCAGACACTTAATAATTACCTATCTGTGTGGCCTTGGGCAAGCCATTTAACCCCATATTTGCCTTGCAAAAACCAAATAAATAAATAGATAGATAGATAAATGAATGAATGAATGAATAAATAAATAAATAAATAAACATTTATGATAAGCTTATACTATACAAGGCCCTGTATTAGGGAAGCAAAAGTAAAAAATAGCACAAATTCCTGATATTGAGAAACTCACAATTTAGTAGGGGCAAAGACCTAACCATGAAATAAGCACAATACAAGTTATGATATAATAAGAGAGCCAGTAAAAGGTAGCATGGTACAGAGAATAGAGGATTTTCTTGGGACCCTGAAAAATAGGGTTATAGTAATATCTGATACATGCTAACTGTTTGACCAGGACCAAATCATTGTGTCCTGGTCATCTCTCTGAGATTATAAGTTTCCAAACAATTGTTTCTCTGCATCACTACGATTAGACTTCTAAGCACATGAAAGCAAGGCTTTGGACCAAAACAAGGCAGAAAGGCAGGATGATGCAGTGAAAGGAGCCTGAGGACTTCTGTTTGAATATTGGTCCTGAGGAGAATCAGCTAGGTTGTATTCCTCTGGAAAAGTCACTTTATAGCTACTGTTGTGAAGACAGAAAACTAGATGGTCTTGGGAGTCTTTGTATTGAGTCCTCCAATACTATATCCTATGTGCCTGGAAGGACAGAATCAGATGGGGAAGAATCATCTCTGGTTGGGGAGTCAGAGAAGAGCTCATAGAGAATGTAGCTCCCGATATGTACCTTGAAAGAAGCACAGAATTTGACCAGCTGGATTCTAGGTTCTTAGACACAAAGAGAATCTAGTCCAGGCATAGGAACAACATATATAAAGGCTTGGAAAGGGATTGTGAACATCTGATATGAGGAGAATATAAAATGAACAAAGGAGGAGGATTACTTTGAAATAAGAATAGGAGAATGAAATGAATATAGAAAAGTAGAATCAGAACATGGAGGGTCTTGAATGCTCAAATTAGGAAAATGGTTTGATTCATGAATAATCTTTGGGGAGGGGAAAGGGAATAAATTGTACCAAATCCTGACATGATTTCTTTCTTTATCTGCAGTTTGCAATGTAGGGTCCATGCTTGTTTTCCCCAACACTTCTACTGAGAATGTGGTCACCTTCAGCCCAGGTTTCCTCACCAGGCTCCGGGAATTGTCTATCTGTACCTGGATTCGGACATCCTCTAGCTACCTGGGCACCATGTTTTCCTATGCCACCGAAGAAAATGACAATAAACTGGTGCTACATGGGAGAGACACTCTAGTCTATGGCACTATCCACTTTGTGATAGGAGACCCAGCCTTCAGGGAGTTGCCAGTGAAACAGCTTCTGGACAGCAGATGGCACCATATGTGTGTGATATGGTCTTCCATCCAAGGGAAATACTGGTTCTTTGTGGACCGGAGGCTGGTGGCCACTGGCTCCAGGTTCAGGGAGGGCTATGAAATCCCTCCTGGAGGAATACTGGTATTGGGACAGGAGCAAGATACTGTGGGAGGAGGCTTTGACAGTTCTGAAGCCTTTGTGGGAAGCCTGGCAGGCTTGACTGTATGGGACAGGGCCCTCTCACCAGGTGAGGTATCAAGCATTGCCACTGGCAAGGTAGTCCCCAGGAGCATAGTCTTGACCCTAGCTAATGCCTCCTCTTTGAATGGATCCGTGAAGAGAGTAATTTGTACTTGCCTGGAGCACTGCACATAAGACAACCAAGCTAAAAACCAATATACCTTTATTCAACCTATAGCTTTTCCACCTCTATAATCCAGTAAGCATCTATGTGTGTCTAATGTTAGGTACCAGGGATAAAAAGACAAAGGGAAAAACTATCTCTACCCTCAAGGAAAATACAATGTCTATACCAATCCAACATGTATATAGCTAAATTGTATGCATGATCATTCAGAGATAAGGGAGGTTTTTTTTTTTTTACTTTCTTATGTGTTTACACCAGCACACTCATATATATATATATATAGCTATTGACTTTGGCCACACTGATATGGTCAAGTCAAGCAATGTGAAGATCAAGGAGAAGAGGGTAAAAGCTCCTCCCACCTTTCCCCTTAGGACATAATAACTCTCTAACACAGAAAGACAGTTCCCATCAGGGCAGATGACATTTCCATGATGTTAAAAATAATTACTATGATATTTATTATCATGCTTTATGGTTTGCAAATACTTCGTATCTATTATCTCACTTAATTCTCCCAACAACCCTGTGAGGTAGGTACTACAGTGTTATTAGCCTCAGTTTACATTTAAGGAACTGAGGTTCAGAGAGATTAATTACTAAACCTAGAATGAAAAATTTAAATACATCTCTCAAATCATAATTCAGAACTACTGTATCATTATCCCTTCTACATCATGGGAGTTAGGAGCATGGTGCCCCCTCCATCTGGAAAATCCATATAAAATTTTTTTGCCCTCCCTTCATACAAAGAAGAAATCTGAATCATTATGGTATTAAAAGATAAAATAATTGATATTATATAATACTTAACATATATTTTATGCATTTCTGAGTTTCTAAACTTTTTCTATGTTGTCTACTAACCTCCACATGTCATCTGCTGCTTCTGCAAAATTCCAAAAAAAATTCTCATTTAATTACTTATTCTGATCTTCAAAATAATGAAACTGCAATAGGGAAAATTGTGATGTGGAAAAAAAAAGATAGTTGTAGTTCAAATTGTGATCTGAACACTTTACCACCCTGAACTACACTGTCTCTTCCAGTATTTAGAATTTAAAAAAAACTAGTAAATTGTTCATTAGATAATACAGTATAATATTGTTATAGCAGTTCCTGTCCAAGTCACATCCAAAGGATTGGTCCACAGACAACCCTATCTTACTTGGTGGAAATGAACTCTATTGGGACAAGGACTACTTCCCCCCCACCTCTATTCCTAGTCTAATTCAGTGTTTAGTACATGATAGACCCTTGATAAATACTTATTGGATAAAATTTAATTATTAATAAATTTGCAATACTCAACAGACTTCCAAATTTTACTTGAAACTGAAGATACTAGGCTGTCAACAGTCTTATTGGAGCTTAACTTAAGAAAAATGCTATTTGAAGGATTTAATGACAAATGGTCTTTGTTCTGACATTTTCCACTCAGAGTAAATCTGATATTGCATAGATCATGGCCCCATTTCATCCAGAGGAAAGGGATTTCCATTTGTCCTTCAGTCAAGTCCAGACCAACAATACTTTTATCACTTGAGAGATCCAACTTGTCCAAAAATATCAGAAAATTCTAGAAACATGGAATGATGCAATAAAGCCACCCCAGAGCAAAAGTGAGACCTCTAGATCTGGTAATCCAGCTAAGTTTGTCCTATATATTCTTCAATTATCAATTTTATAATAAAAAAAGTTGTAGTAATATTGACAAAATGACAGTTTTTTCAGGGCCCTATTTTAGAGGAAATTTTAAGAGAGAGAGAGAGAGAGAGAGAGAGAGAGAGAGAGAGAGAGAGAATGAGAGAACCAAATCTAAACTCAAATCTAAGTAAATTATAAGGAAGAAACCTTATTTCTTTTTTCCTCTTTTTTTCCTTGAAGTTTCAATGAAGAGATTGAGCAAAATGAAAATTTTCCCTTATAACACAGATTTTTCAGAGAATGATGAAAAGGCAAGACCCCAAGAATCAGAAACTGAATTAGATGGAATACAGTGAAAAGGAAAGCTTAGTTGAGGACTGCTTCAGTGTTGCAAGTAAGAAAGGCTAAAAAAAGACATTAAGAAATCCTTAGCCCTTCTGGCAGAAAGAGCTAAAATCAGTGAAGGAGGAACTTAAGGAGATCATCCAAACTTGTGCAATTAAAGTCACAGAAGCAAAGCTGGCATTGGTGCTCAAATTTCCTCACTACTTATTCTGTTACATTTATCTGTCTTCCTCTAATTATAGGAAGAAAGAAAGAAAGAAAGAAAGAAAGAAAGAAAGAAAGAAAGAAAAAAAGAGAAAGAAAGAAAGAAAGAAAGAAAGAAAGAAAGGAAGGAAGGAAGAAAGAAAGAAAGAAAGAAAGAAAGAAAGGAAGGAAGGAAGGAAGGAAGGAAGGAAGGAAGAAAGAAAGAAAGAGAAAGAAAGGAAGGAAGAAGGAAGGAAAGAAAGGAAGAAGGGGAGGAAGGAAGGATGGGAGGAAGGAAGGAAGGATGGAAACAGGGAGGAAAGAAGAAAGAAAGAAAATTGTAATCACTATATGCCAGTACCTACTCCTTACTTTACACACACACACACATTCCCCCCAACCCACTCCTCAACATACTTTGAAACAAGTTACTTATCCTCCTTGGGCCCTGGTTGCTCGTCTGGAAAATGAAAAAGTTGAATTAATAGGTTCTAAGCTCCTTTAATACTCTAGATCTCTGAATCTGTAACCTAGGAAAGGTAATTACCTTATATATTTGTTTGTTCTTTCATTGTTTCCTGATTAATATTTCCCTTTAAACAGGAATGCATTGGATTAACTGGTTTTATGAACCTCTAGGGCTTTCCCCTTTTTCCCTTCTTAGATAAAGGCCCATTCTCCCATAAATGTTAATGAGTTGCCCTACTTAGCTTCCATTTGGGCTCCATTTGTTAGTGAGTCAAGATGAGAGAGAAGTATTTTAAGGTCGGAAAGAGCTGGTGAGAACATAAGAAAATGATTAAGACCTTTGATCATCACATGCCTCTACTTCTCCCCTTCCTTCCACAGCTTTCTCACGCTGTGATGAACTTGGGCTTCTTAAACATTTATATTCTCAGATGCCTCTGAATTTTTTTTGCTCCCACTTCACCCTTACACCAAAATAAAATATCCAATAGGATTTTCATGCTGATGAAAAGGTGAGAACAATGATAATATCTTTCCACAGTAATTCTATTAGGACAGATGCTGCCAGGGGATGCAAAATATGCCTGGATCACAGCCCCTAAGGAGCTTAAATCTGATTGATATGTTTTTTTTTAACTTGAAACAATTAGGGAATAATAATAAACAGTATGCAGATCAGTACTAAATGTATTCTCTGTGTAATAAGGACTATTAGAAATCAGGAATGGAAAGGTCATTATCACTGGGGCAGCTATTAGATGAGAAGAGAAGAGGAACATCAGAGAAGCCCCAAAGGTATATCCTTCCTTAGTCTAACCCATTCCTGAAATGTAGTTCTGGAGTGGGACTGAGGTGCTAGAGATCTGATATTATTCATTGACTAAATTATATGGGGATAAAGTAGTGACTGAGGAGCTAATAGTATTTCTTGGAGAGAACATAGTTAATGAGTCATTTTTTTTTTTAATTTGATGCCTTTTGTTCTTATAGCAGAGTCATTTTCTTTTAACCACTCTGTCCACCCCAATCACTGAACCTTCTCTTATAAGAAAGATAAACATTTAAGCAAATCAACTGACACATCAGTGACCTTCTGACAATGTGTACTGAGTACATATCATTCCACTACTGAGAAGAGCAAGGTGGGTTTCCTTATCAGTTTCCTGGAACAATTCCTCTTACAAATTGGTTTGTCAATTATTTTTATATACCATAGTTTGTTCAGCCATTTCCTAATCATTGGGCATTCATTTTCAGTTCCACTTTTGGTTTCATTTGATGAATGATGGATGCCCACATTGTCAAATGCTTTGAGCATCTTTTACTCTTTTTTTATGTGAAAATAATTCATTCAGCTTGCTCACATCTCTCCATTGCCCACTGGGTGAGATTCATTTTTAATTCTTTGGAAATTGAGGTATTCTCTATTTAGCTATCCTTACATCAATACCAATGTAATGTTGGTATTAAAAAGAAGGAATGTGACTAGAATGTGAAGTTATTAAAGGAATTTAGCAATTTCCTGAGGGCAATCCAATTTTCTGTGCTTCTGTTCAGTTCCAGGACCAACTCACATATTATTGGGGGATCAAAGACTGACATTTGAAGAACAGCCTCCAGGTGTGAACAAGTTAAGGTGCTTCTGATACTGAGATGAGGTTAAAAGGAACCTTGGAAAGTTTCTTCTGCCATCTTTGTCTCATTCCTATGGTTTTCATTTATACAATCTTCAAAATCAGATATGAAAAATAGCATTGTTCTTTGATTTAAGTCCATTTGTCATAGAGATGTCTTATTTCTCTTTAATTTTATACCTTAATTACAACCCCCTCCAAAGGATTTTTATGACATTTTAAAAAATTAAAGTAAATTTAAAACGAAACAAAACAAAATTAACTTTGGTCTTATAATCTGACTTCTCTGTATTTCAGTTTCGTCATTTATAAAATGAGATTGAATTCCATGGCTTTTATAGTTTCTTATGGATCTAAATCCTATGATCTTATCAGAAAAAAAGGAGGAACTTTGGCCTCTTCTCTCTAGATTTCAGAGTTGAACATATTACCAACTTCTCTTTTTTCCTTTAAAACTAGCTGACTCATCTATAGGGTTGGGGAAGTTTTTTCCCCTGCTTTTTTTCATTCATTACTGGCAACATTCTGTTGTTCTTCCTCTTTTATTGTACTTCTTTTTTTTTTCCTTTTCATAAACCTTTAAACTTTGGGGGGGGGGGGAATGGCAAGTAGGGGTCATAACCTAAAAGAGGTCTCTCACACAACTAGGCATTTTATCTAGGTTTCAACAGACACAGAGAAAGAGATTTGTCATAGAGTTCATTTAAACAAGAAGATTTTGAAAGAACAAGAAGCAGACCCCCAGGGACCTCCTTAGTTTAGGAAGCTTAAATTTATAAATCAGTCCATCCCTATTAGAGGAAACTTTTAGCTCTTCTGGGCCAAATCACTCCACAAAAACTTGTAAAAGGTCCCATATAGAATTTAATATTTATTTATGACTACAGTGTAACTCATATTATCAATGAGAATAATAAAATGTAATAATGTAATCAAGTATAATAAAAACAAATATAATAAAACATATTTTGAAACAAAAAATAAGAGCATGGTATTTTAAAATATTTTTATTTTTATTAGAATTAAATGAAAAGATAGTTTTCAAATTGATATTTTGTAATATATTGAGCTCCATATTTTTCTGCCTCCTTTCCTTCTTCCCCCCAATTAATCTGATATAGGTTACATATATACAATTATGTTTAATATGTTTCTATGACTTATGTTATAAAAAAGAATCAGAGTAAAAGAAGAAATGACCACGAGAAAGAAAAAAAAAAATAAAGCAAATTTAAAAAGTAAAAATTGGGGGGGGGGGACAGCTAGGTAGTGCAGTGGATGGAGCACCAGCCTTGGAGTCAGGAGTACCTGGGTTCAAATCCAACCTCAGACACTTAATAATTACCTAGCCGTGTGGCCTTGGGCAAGCCACTTAATCCCATTGCTTTGAAAAATCTAAAGAAAAGTAAAAATTGTATGCTTTGGTTTGCATTCAGACTCTATAGTTTTTTGTTTTGTTTTTTCCTGGATGTGGATGGGATTTTTCTTCACAAGTCCTTTAGAATTGTCTTTGCTCACTGAATTACTGAGAGGAGCTAAGTCTATTATAGTTGATCATCACACAATGTTGTTATTGCGTACAATTATGCTCACTTCATTCAGCATTAGTTTTTCTAAACTAATCCAGGTTTTTTCTAAAATTTACCTGCTCATGATTTCTTATAGAACAATAGTGTTCCATCACATTCATGTTCAGCCATTCCATAATTGATGAGCATCCCCTCAATTTTTAATTCTTTGCCACCACAAAAAGAACTGCTATAAATATCATTGTACATGTAGGTCTTTTTCCCTTTTTTATGATCTCTTTGGTATATAGACTTATTGGTGGATCAAAGGGTCTGCATAGTTCCAAATTGTTCTTTCCTCATTTTGCTCTGAGTAACCAGCTCTAATGATGACTGCCATCTAAAGGTTTTGTGGTATATGTTAGAGAATAAACTTCATGTATAACCTAAATTATTTTTGTTTTTACAGATAAGATAGACCCAGAATTATTGAGTTATTACTCATTATCAAGTAACGTTGGCTCATTTCATAGCTATCACAGAAGTTCCTAATTTCTTTTATGATTCTCATTATAATAAAGATAATAAATGGGCTAGAATTTAAATGAAGAAATTATTTTGGAACCATTTGTAAATAGCTTGGATTTTCATTTAGTCTATATTTTTTTATTTACTTAATCTATGTAAATGTAGTTCCACAAATCAAATGTAAACTCCTTGAGGACAGGAACTGTTTTGTTTTAGTTTTGAATCCCCAGTGGGGCAGTATTCCTACTTCTTAATAGGTGCCTAATAAATGCTTGTTGAATGAATATATGAACAAATTGTGTATTTTTCTCTATTCCCTTTGCATGTAACAAACTCCTAAAGCAGGTTTTCCCATTGTCATTGCTCATCTTAGCCAACTAGTAAGCTTTATAAAGAACTGCTCAGTATGCATTTCAAACCATTTTATCCATATTGCCTTTTATTACTTTCATTACTACACTAGGTAGAATGGATTAGGGTTTCTGCAGAGTAAATAAATACATATTTATATCTGACATCTATTTACTGCTTTAAAGTTTACAAAGCATTTTATATGAATTATCTCATTTGTTGCCTGTGAACTAGAATATCTGAATATGATGCTCATAAATGGACTGGGTCAAACTGGAGCAAGGAGAGAATCAAACAGTCTGGCAAGAAGTAGAATTTCAAGAAACTACATATTTTTCCATTAGCACTGATATATTGAAGCAAATATTTTTCTGCCTTATGATTAACATAAAAGACTATATTTCTTATCTAGAAACATTTTATGAGTTCTGTTTAGGATCCTTATGTATATAAATATATTTGTTTCTTAATGCTGTGACATTTAAAATTTATGCTTTTATTTCTCACTTGAAAAGCACAGCCAATTTATTTAATTGATTGGCTCATCAATTAAAATCTGGAGGGATTATAATCTGAGTTAGTGAGAGAGAAGAGATGAGTGCCCTTGCCTATGAAATAAGAAAGCCTGTTGGAGTATTGAAATATTTACATGAACAATAACACATTTAAAGTGAGACCAACTGAGAATTATTACTATGATAGATGATGGAACAGACACACATTATAGGAGCTAAGTATTGTGCCATTGGTTGGAGCCAAAAATATTTAAATGCCTGTAACCTTACCTTTGAAATAAAAAAAAAAACCTGTTGGAATATTGAAATATTTACTTGATCAATAAAACATCTAAAGTGAGACTCTAAGGGAGGGAAAGAGGGGTAGAATTAGTAGGCTAGATGATAGAGCAGGCATACATGGGTGCTAAAATAGTGTGCTATTGGTTAGGGCAAAAAATATTTAAAATTTAAAACTGATTTATTTTAAATACTAGCAATAGAATTTATTAAACTTACTTTGTAACTGTTTATATTTAAATAAATGAATTTCACCGCATTAAATGGCATTATACCTTAAATTATTTCTGTTTCTATCAGGTATTTTGTCAAATCATTTAATTTCATTTTTCCTTTTATTCTTCTAGTTATGTTATTTTTTTTTCTTCGGTTGGTTATATAATAGATAGAGTGCTAGGCCTGGAGTCAGGAAGACCTGAATTCAAATTTGATCTTAGTCATTCACTGGCTATATGAACCTGAGCACAACACAATATTACTTCCTAAATGTTTTTCCAAAGACCTATATATCATTTATTTTTGGCAAGGCAATGGGGTTAAGGGACTTGCCCAAGGTTACACAGCTAGGTAATTATTAAGTGTCTGAGGTCAAATTTAAACTCAGGTCCTTCTGACTCCAGGGTCAGTGCTCTTTCCACTAGCTGCCAACTAGCTGCCCCAGACTTACATAATCTTGATATTTGATGATATTAGTTGCTATATTGTATTCTATTAAGTTGAAATTGTTGAACATTCAGGATTCCACAAAATTTTACAAATGTGAAATGAGATGCTTATAAGCATATTTTTCTTCCAAGAAAAAGTTTTGAATTGACAGTATTCAGAGAAGCAATCTAGGGTGGCACATTGGATGGAGTGACAGCACTAGAGTCAGGAAAACTAATCTTCCTAAATTCAAATCTGACCTCAGACATAAGTTTCATGATCCTGGGTAAGTAAGTCATTTAGGTTTGGGTTTCTTTTTTTTTTTTTTTTGCAAGGCAAATGGGGTTAAGTGGCTTGCCCAAGGCCACACAGCTAGGTAATTATTAAGTGTCTGAGACCGTATTTGAACCCAGGTACTGGGTACTGACTCCAAGGCCAGTGCTTTATCCACTACGCCACCTAGCCACCCCGTAAGTAAGTCATTTAATCTCAGTTTCTTCATCTGTAAAATTAGCTGAAGGAAATGACAAATCAATATCTCTGCCAAGAAAACCTCAAATGGGGTTAGGCATGACTGACAAACAATTTAACATTCAGAAAAGCAAAGATTAATTTACAATCAGTCCCAGAAATGTGAGATACTGGACACATGCTCACCAGTTGTAAAACAATATCACTTTTCTATAAATTGAAGACAAAACATCACTATATGTTTCCCTCTTCTTTCATCAGTCAAGTTTTAATGTTTCTCTGCAGTTATATATTTGTCATCACTGCACTGGGACCCCACTGAGCTCTTCCTCTCCTATATGGTTTCACTCAACTAATCTCAAAAGTGTTTCTGGATTTTTCTGCTGGCCAACTATAGATATTTTCAGAGACAAATTCATACCCCCACTCCTTTACAATGGTGAGAGGCAAATATAATAAAGACTGTTCTTTCAATGTTACTTTACAGTTTTCCAAACTGTGGAATCTCCCTCAGTGAAGAAATATAAGATCATGTGAAGTAATGTGGAGTGAAGCAATGATCTAAATTGTAGGATATTCTTTAGTACAAATCCTGTATAAATGCACTTAAAATGAAAGCAAAGTTTAAATCAAAGTTAGCAAAAGCAAGATTAATAATAGCTAGCATTACAAACAAAACCACTGTTACCATGATCAAAAGAAATGTAGTCAATTGGGAAACAATTTTTCAACTAGTATTTCTGACAAAGGACTCATTTCTAAAATATACAGACAACTGAGTCAAATTTATTTTAAAAAAAAAACCATTCCCCAATTGACAAATGGTCAAAGGATAAAGGCAATTTACAGATGAGGAAATCAAAGCTATCCATAGTCATATGAAAAATTGCTCTAAACCATTACTGATTAGAGAAATGCAAATTAAAGCAACTATGAGTTACCATCTCACACCTATCAGATTGGCCAATATGATCAGAAAGGATAATGTTCAATGTTGGAAGGGATGTGGCAAATCTGGGACACTAATGCATTATTGGTGGAGCTGTGAACTCATCCAACCTTTCTGGACAACAATCTGGAATTATGCCTAAAGGGCAATAAAAATGTGCATATTCTTTGATCCAACAATAACACTATTGGGTCTAAACCCTGAAGAGATCATGAAAACAGGTAAAAACATCACTTGTACAAAAATATTCATAGCAGCCCTGTTTGTGATAGCAAAGAATTGGAAATCAAGTGAATGTCCATCATTTGGGGAGTGGCTGAACAAATTGTGCTCTGTGTGTGTGTGTGTGTGTGTGTGTGTGTGTGTGTGTGTGTGTGTGTTATGGAACACTATTGTTCGATTAGAAACCAAGAGGGATAGGATTTCAGAGAAGTCTGGAAAGACTTGCATGAACTGATGTTGAGCAGGATGAGCAGAACCAGAAGAACATTGTATACCCTAACAGCAACATGGGGTGACGATCAACCTTAATGGACTTGCTCATTCCATTAATGCAACAATAAGGGACAATTTTAGAGTGCCTGCACTAGAGAATATCACCTGTATCTAGAGAAAGAACTGTGGAATTTAAACAATGACCAAAGTCTATTACCTTCAATTTTTTTTAAAAAGTGTCATTTGTAGAACATAATTTTTCTGTTTCTAATATTTTATTTTTCTCCTCAAGGATATGATTTCTCTTTCAACACATTCAATTTTTATCAATGTATAGCATGGAAACAATGCAAAGATTGTCAAACTGCCTTCTGTGGAGGGATGGGGAGGGAAGGGAGAGTGGGGAAAAATTGTAAAATTCAAAACCTTACAAAAATTATATTATTATATATTGTATATTATTGTATAGAATTGGAAAGCTAATAAAATATTTTTAAAATAACTAGTATTTATTTAATGTACTCTGCTAAGTATGTCATAAATATATCATTGATCCTCAGAAATAACCCTGAAAGGTAGGAGCTATTTTTATCACCATTTTACAGTTGAGAAAACCAAGGCAAACAGAGAGTAAGTGACTTGCCTAAGGTCACACAGCTGGTAACTATTGGAGGCTGGATTTGAACTCAGGTCTCTTGGCCACCTACTTGCTCCAAGAGAACTGTATTTATTCAATGAGGTCAAATTTGAGTCAGCATCACTGACTGAGGCAACTAGCTGGTACAGTGAATAGAATACTGGGTCTGAAGTCAGGAAGACTCATCTTCTTGAGTTCAAATCCAGTCTCAGGAATTTGCTAGCTGTGTGACCCTAAGCAAGTCACTTAACACTGTTTGCTTCATTTTCTCATCTGTAAAATGAACCGGAGAAGAAAATGGCAAGCTACTCCTTTGCCAAGAGTCTTTTACAAGACAACCCCAAATGGGGTCACTAAAAGTTGGACACTTTTAAAAATTAACTGAACCCCTCTGGGCTGAGGGGTCATCATAATGAGTTCATCCCTTCTGAGGTCTGCATCTTTCCACTTTCATCCCAGGGTTTGGTAGGTGAATTTATTTCTTCTAGAATTAGGGTAAAAGGCCCTTTGGGAGTTCATTAAAATTAATTCTCTTTTGGGATTAATGTCTTGTTTTACTTCTCCTCCTGGGGTTCCTATGTATAGATTCATATAGACTCAATACACAGATGAATTTGCTGCAATATTTGAATATGAAATAAGTAATAAAATAATTTCATATGAAATTTAAAATATCTCATATTTCTCAAAGTAATTCAGTTAAGTGACATATAAAAATTTATTACCTCCAAAATTTCAACTTAAAAATTAAAATAATTTGACAATGGTTATAGATCTTTAGTTGGAATATTCAACAATTAAATTTAAATAGCATTGTTTTATAGTGGAAGATAACCAAAGGAACGCCCCCCCCCCCCCAAGTGCTGAGATTGACTTATGCTCACTATTTAACTCCCATTCCCAAGGAATTATGTTCAGACGTACTGGCTCTTTGGGGAGACATGTTATGGCTCAGTGATGAAGGACTTTTATTTTTTTTCCCCTTTGAGGAGCTTGCATTTTTAATAAATGTTTATGAATAGAATGGTGGATTCAATCACTTTGGAAAATAATAGAACACGGTCTTTTCATTGAATGTTTATTACCAATCGTTCTCCCCTGGGCTGAGGGGTCATCATAATGAGTTCATCCCTTCTGAGGTCTGCATCTTTCCACCTTCATCCCAGGGTTTGGTAGGTGAATTTATTTCCTCTGGAATTACAGTAAAAGGCCCTTTGGGAGTTCATTAAAATTAATTCTCTTTTGGGATTAATCTCTTGGTTAACTTCTCCTCCTGGGATTCCTATGCTCTTCATAAAGAAGAAGACTGTGAATTATCACTATTGAAATGATTGTAGAGTTCTTGAACCAGTTACCATTTGCATTTGGTGCATGTCTCCAGTGATCCCCAACCTTTTACATCAGTCTTGATAGGTTTACAAGTCATAGAAAATTTGACCTTTAGTAGTCATACAATCCAACAAGACCTGCTACACAGTAGGCTGGAGAATGATGAATATGATTTGGAAGCGGTCCAAGACTGGGGGTCAAATTCTTTCCATAAATGAGCTCCTAAAATTGACAAAATTCTGAAATAACAAGGGACTAAAAACCCTCAAATAGTTTGTGGGGATTAGCATATTATTTTTGTACAGTGGCTAGGAAAGATTTCACTTGGAATAAAAAGATTCAATTTTAACCGGATGAGCTAACTTAAGGGCTTTTACTTTGGAATAGTATAGCAGTCTCTTTTCAGTCCCCATCACCAGAATTTGTCCCAAAGAAGATTGTCCACCAAGACAAGGATAGCTGCCCACCTAATAAGATTAAAAGAGGAACCCAACATTTCCATCTTGTTCTTTTCTTTCTCTTCTTTTGAGTATGTCAGAATTCTCTCAGTTCTACCTTGGATTTCCAGAGATGGGGAAGGGAATCTCTCTTTTTCTTCTCCATTTCCTAGCAGTAGCTATGGCCACTGTATAGTGGTGAGTGGACTTTCCTAGATGAGCATGACACTCTAGACCTTCAGTATCCATTTCCTATTTCTGCTCTGTGTTTCCTTCCCTGAGCATAGTTAACTGAGCAGTGATCTTGAGAGATAAATGTTTTTAAGTCTTAGTGGTTATCTCAAGAGTTTATGAGATCTGGGGTCATTGAGAGAGATCTGGATGCTCATTACCCAGTGGGAGATGGTTTCTGTAATTATCTTCAAAGGAGAAGGTAACAACTACCATTAGGAGGATGAACCATGTATACCTAGCAGGCTTCAAGATCTACACCTTGAGTTGCTGCTTGTAGAGTACAGAGGAGAGGAATGCAAAATCTGTTTAATGATTCTATAAGTCTCTCAGGAGTCCTTACTTCCTGATATAGGTAATAGAAATATATAATAGAGACACCATAAAAGCAATGGGTAACATTTCAAATTTCTGAATTTGTTTATCTGCTTTCATTAGTCTTTTTGAAGCAGGACACAGAGAAAATGCTGCAATTTTTTGAGGCTTTTCTGTACTATGGAGGGCATTCTCCATTCTCTCTGATTTATAAGCCATGTTGGACTCAAAGGTCATGCCCTTTGGAGCAGGAAAGGCTTAGAAATAGAATGCTATCCATGAGCAATGAGTACTGTCTTAGCCACTCTTTGGGGACACCTCTGTGGCATATACATTGGAGAATACCTGGAGCCTGGTTCTAAACCACCCTTGTCCCACACACTGAAAAAAGTGAGCAGACTTCTGCTGGGTACTCCTCTCTTTTCTTTCTTTTCTCTCTCTGTCTCTGTCTCTCTCTCTGTTTCTCTCTGTCTCTGTCTCTCTCTCTGCCTCTGTTTCTGTCTCTGTGTCTCTGTCTCTCTCTGTCTGTCTCTGTCTCTCTGTCTCTTTGTCTCTTCTCTCTCCCTCTCCCCCCATGATCTAGTCATGTGAATGGAACAATATGGCCCCAGTTCCACATGGTTAGATTTTTGTTGATCGAAACTTTTCTTCTCTTTTCTCTCCTCAGCTTTTCTTCTCTTATCCCTTTTTAACTTGACTTCTTCTTTCCCATCTCATAACTATCAATAATTTAAGCCCAGTCACATCTTTTCTTTTCCTCTTTGCCTTTAAGAAATTTTAACCTAGGGGTGGCTAAGTGGGTAGTGGATAAAGCACCAGCCCTGGAGTCAGGAGTACCTGGGTTCAAATCTGGTCTCAGACACTTAATAATTACTTAGCTGTGTGGCCTTGGGCAAGCCACTTAACCCCGTTTGCCTTACAAAAAAAAAAAAACTAAAAAAAAAAAGAAATTTTAATCTCAACTTTTGTTAATAAGCCCTCCTTTAAGTAGCTTGCTATCTTGCTGCCTTTCCAGAGAACCTAACCTGTGAATTGTTTGCCTCTCCAGAGGCCCTAATCTGTAAACTTTATGTAGTAACATGTGAACTTTCTGTAATAATATGTGAACTTTGCAGAATTTTGAATTAAAATCTAAGCCTTTCATACCTCTAGGGTCAGATAGTCTGTTGCTGAGTTTTTCACTTAGAATGAGCCCCCTTTCTCTGAGGTCACCCCATTTTCTCATCATTAATTTGAGTGTCTTTCTCTATCTGATTATGAGCTTCTATGTTTGTGATGGCTTAGTTTCATATTTCAAATATTTGCATTGAATGTTAATGAATTTTTCATGGTTTAAGTACTTTTTGACGATAAAAGGAAAAAACTGTTTTATCTATTACTCTATGTAGTGATATCTACTACTTTTCATATTAGTAACTTTTCTAGAAGGGATAATGTTAAAGCTATAGTGATTAAAAAAAATTCTGAGAGACATAGTTCTGGATAATTTATATCAATAAGGCCAACATATTTATTAATAAAAGGACGATCATCTGGCCATATCTCTTAGACCAAAGACCTCTCATTGTTGTGAGCTCACAATTTGTATGACCTTGGAAGAATAGGTATTCCTGAGGGGTTCCAATTAACTCAGATTGATTAACACAAAGGATGATGGCCTATATTAAAATGAGTGTCTTGGGGTATGTGATAGGTCACTCAAATCTTCCTCAAAGAGTCATCAATTTCCATATCCCCTGTGTGACAAAAAGAAGAGTCAACAGTTCCCCATACCTGTCTGAGCAAACACAATGACTAGGAATGCATCCATTAAGCCCAAACTTAGAATTCCTTTTATTGTTTGCTTAGATCTTGACCTGGATAAATCTTGAAGAGAAATTTCCCACACTAGATAGTTTCTGAATGAGGAAATAGGTAAGAGGAAAAACCTTGGTCCCAATGCAATAATTAAATGCAAGGGAGAAATACTCATTTGTCATATTCTCCTTTTCAGAGAGACTTTCGAACCAAACCTAAACTTTGTTTAAAGAATTTTTTCCAGGAATAAGTCCAAATCAGGCTATAATGAGTCAAAATTTGAGGAAAAATCTTAATCTCTCTTTGGAATCAGGCTCCCTTAGTCTATCTTTTTGAACCCAGAGTGAGGATCACTTCTGGACCACAGGGGACAGCCACAATTTTTTATTATCTGGAATTTTAAAAAAAGAAAACATACCCTTTAGTAATACAGATATACAACTAGTTTAAGGGGAAAGTCTAGTGAAGTAGCTGAAACTAATTAAAAAAAATACAGACAATTTAAGTTGCAGATATACAGAAACAAAGTACCAAGTGCATATCTAGAAAATACAATTTAATACACTTATCCTTGGGATTCACAAATAGAATTATTAATGAAGAGTTATACTTTGTACAACTACTTTAGCTTCAATTATTAATCTGGCCTCAGACACTTAATAATTACCTAGCTATATGGCCTTGGGCAAGCCACTTAACCCCATTTGCCTTAAAAAAAACCTAAAAAAAAAAAAGAAACCAACAAATTTAAATGATGTCTTGACACTTATGTATGAAAGATGTCTGCAAAATTGCTAGATAATTGCACATATGTATGCATGTATATATGTGTATATGTGTATTCTTATCAAAACCAAACTCTTCCCCCCCCAAAAATCTATTGCATCAAAAGGATTTCTTATAATATATAATATTGTATACAGAACTACAAAGTAAAAAGCCTTACTTAATAGGAGAAATATTGATCCTACTTATAGCTATTGACATCAAAACAATACTAGGTTAATCATATGCAAAGTAGTTCTTAATGGTCTCCCTTGCAGGTAATGTGGTACAAGGGGCTATATCTGAAGATCTTTGTGAATAATTAGTTGAGAAACTAAAATCTTCCTGATTTATAGTCCAAATGTATGAAATAACAGCTATTATAAAAATGCTCATTTGCTTACACTCGTACATTCTCTGGCTGAAACTGATGTTAGGAAGATTAGTTACAGTGCAAGCCTATTTACATCAAGAAAAAATTTTAATTTAATTAATAATTTTCGAAATGAAAATTACATAATGTTGGAGAATTATATTGGATTCTACACTGTTAGAGTTTAACTGAAATGAGCATGCAATGCAGCATACAAGCTCTATTTTAAAATATGATTTCTCATGCAATTTGGATACATTGTGTACTTCAGACTTCAAACATTCCAACACATCAAACTAAGAAGTGATCTGTGTAATGCAGACAGCTAGATTCCTGAATTCAAATCCAACCTCATTTACTAACCATGTGATCCTGCACTAGTCACTTAACCCTGTTTGCCTCAATTTCCTCATCTGTAAAATGAAGTGTAGAAGAAAATGTCAACCTGTCCTATATTATTATTTCTGCAAAGAAAAATAGAGCCACAAAGTGTCAGAAACAACAGAAAACAACTGAACATGTCTGGTGTTTCAAATTGTAACAATGTTAATAAACTTTATTTTTTAAAGTTTGCTAAAGGAAAGCTTTTTGCAAAATGGTGTAACAGAATGGGAGGAGAACTTGAGGCACATTTTTCTTATTTCAAAACATATTGATTTTCTCATGCCAAAGAATTTTGAAGAAAGTTTGAGTTAAAAGAAGTTGCCAGTTTTCTTAGTGATATGAATAATATAAAGCAAAGAAACTTCATAAAAATCTTTTCATGAAACTTATATTTGGTTGGTAATTTTGAAGAACTGAGCACTCTAAATAAATTATTGCAAGGTCTTCAAATTGATAATACTTCTAGTCCAGAATGATAAAAAAGACTTCATTAAAGCTATGAATGATAAATTTATAACACAATGTTCTAAGTTTCTTATTTTTAAATATATGCCTTGAAAAATTAAAAAAATAAAATTAAGAACTCCTTATTAATGACTAGACCAGTCTGTAGGAAGAATTATTTTATTTCAAATACCTAGATATTTCTGAGCATAAAGGATAAGAACTCATTTGCCAAGTATATATGTAAATGCACTGCATCTTACTTTATAATAGATTTGTCTTGTGCCAGCATATTGAAACCTGAAAAATGTTATGATTTGAATATAGGTGACAAAAGTTTTTTGGTTTATCAAACAAAATGATAGAAGTTTTATTACAATTTATAGCATCTTAATAATATAAAGTCAAAACATCAATCTTGATTAGTGGTTGAAAAATAATTATGAGTAGCAAAATTAATGATACTCCTCTTGAGAAACTGCATTGAAAAATAAGTTTATCCATCATATCATTATTATGTTAAATAAAATTTACAAAGGAGTAGAAATAATATTTGTATTTTACATTATTTTTATTGTATAGCTTAAGATTTTTTGTATTATAAAATCATAATTAATTCTAAATTTTATTTGAATAAAATATATGCTCAGAATGTTATTTGATAAACTTTTATGAAAAGAAGGTAAGCTAATTATTTATAAAGAAAAAGTTAGCATTGCTGTATATATTTTGTAACTATAACTTTAGTGAGGACTTATTCTGAGGACCACACAGAGAAGTTGAAAATTATTTAAGACCTTATTAGCTAGATCTCAATAAGAAAATATTCATAGAAACTATTAGAGAAAAATGGGCTATATAAACATATTAAGAGCAGCTAGGTGGTGAAGTGGATAGAGCACCAACCCTGGAGTCAGAAGGACCTGAGTTCAAATCTGACCTCAGACACTTAACAATTACCTAACTGTGTGACTGAGGGCAAGTCACTTAACCCCATTACCTTAAATAAATTTTAAAAATTTTAAAAAATCCTTTTAGCTTTTTAAAAATAATAATTAGAAAAATATTTCTCCAGTTTAAAACCCTTTATAGGTTTTTTCCCCCCTTAGGAAAGTGAGTAGAGCAAAAATTAAGGCTTTTCTTTGGAAAATGAATTAATGACAAATTTGAAATTTAACTCTTGTGAAATTAGAGTGGTGTAGTTCACTACTTTGAATAATTAGCACTTTGATGCATCTGGAATAGTGTTCTATTCTATAATCAAAGTTAGAATATTGACCACAGGAAGGAACTATTCAGGCCTCAAGGGAAGTGGTCTGGGAAGGAATTGAATGGTGGCTTCTGTAATACTAATTCCAAATTGTATCTTTTCCTTATTGAAGATTCCTATAAATATTACCTCAAATTGTTTTGAGGAAGAGATTCATGTCAGAGGATATTGAGGACTCTATCAGTATGGACATCTCTCTCTCTCTCTCCAACCTAGAAATGGTTTGGATATAGAAAAAGGTTAAATTAAATAAAAGGCAGACAGGCCAAAATTGCAAAGTATGGTATTAGTAGTAATTTTTTTTCTTCTATTCTCCTGTTATTTGAATCTCTATGGTCATGAAAATGGGCAGCTAGGTGATGTAGGGGATAGAACACTTTGCCTGTAATCAGGAAAATTCATCTTCTGGAGTTCCAGTCTAACCTAAAACAATTACAAATTGTGTGTCCCTGGGCAAGTCACTTCATCCTGTTTGTTTCAGTTTCCTCATCTGTAAAATGGCTGGAGAAGAAAATAGCAAACTTCTCCAGTATCTGCCTCCAAACCTACAAATTGGGTCATGAAGAGGCAGACACAATTGAAAAACTACCAAAGAGAAGACTCAAACAACACTGATATAATGAGGAATCTTCAGTCACATTGATATAATTTTTAAAAATTTTATTGTCTATTTCAAAGATCATCTTCAAAGAAGAGTTGAATAAAAAGACTTATTGTTCACACCATCACTCTGAATTTCTGAACTTGTCTCTTTGAAAATATAACAGATCATCATTTCCAATAAGTAATTTTCACAAGGGGAGTGGAGAGAGAGGGGCAAAGTCATGAACTCCATTCTTCAAGCATTTTATTAATTGCCTACTGTATGCTCTCAAAAATGAATGTTTTAAACTTATATTTCTTGCTTCTCTCCTTCAAATCTAGTATAAAAAATGTCAAAATCTTCCTTCTTTGAAGAACAGGGATTTTGCCTGATTATCTGTCTGATAGTAACTGCAAATCCCCTATTGAAACAGGATGGCACAGACATCCTGGAAAGGAGAATATCATGTTTTTTGGAAATCTGAGGCATCTAAGACCTAAGCATCCTGACTTAAAATAAAACATTTCATTGACTATGTGACATTCCTTGGTACATCCTCCCTCCACCCCCACCCCCCACAATGTGACATGGGACATATATCTTGAAATTGAAGAAGGGAACTATAACATTGCTGTGACTTCATGAGCTACTGCTAATCATTCTATGATACTTTGTCTATTTTCTATAAATATATATGTCCTAAGATCTCACTCTAGAAGGCTTGGTCCCAAAAGCCCCATCATGCATATGTATCCTGGCTGCTGAGCTTAGGAGAACCATTAAACATATATGTTAATCTAATTTCTGTTTGCATTTTCTTTAGGGAAAACTCTAGGGGTTAATACATGTAGTTTAATACTTTATTTAGGGCAAAACTCATGATAATTCTGTCAGTGCTAAGTTTTAAGGCTATAAAAATCAAAATGGAAATAGTATCTATCTTCCATGAGCTGACTTTCTGAGGGGAAATGTTCAAGAATAAGTAAAAGTAAAATACATAGTCAATTTTTTGTTTGGGGGGGGATAAAAAGAACTAACTGCTGGGATTTAGGAAAGACCCTTTTTAGTGAACTTTAAAGGAAGTTAAAGATTGCAAGGCATGGAAGTGAGAGGGGAGAGCATTCCATTTATGAAGGACAGCCTCAATGCCAAACTGTTATATTCTCTTGGATTTGTAATATTCCTCAATAAATGAAAGTTAGAAGAAATTCACAACTAAATTGTACATCTCATGAGTATGAAACAATTAGATTTTGTTTGTTGCTCTTCCTAGAAACTGGACTTGGAGTTAGAATAGTGATATCTATGCAGCCCCTTTAAAACATCTGCTGAGTTCTACTCATTCATATGTCATGAAGGTCTGGTGCAGATCCCATCAGCTTGCTCAGCTAATTCACATTGAAGTGAAGCCAGTCTTTAGATGACAGAGTCCAAGTATGTGCCAGATTCCTGATTCTATTTCATACCGTATGAAAATTGTTAGATTTCTTCATTCCTATTTTCTACAAAAAGCCTTCTGCAACTCCTCTTAACCCCAGTGCCTTCCCTCTGTTAAGTATTTCCTGTTTATCTTGTATATATATATATATATATATATATATATATATATATCCTATGTATCTTGTATTACTTTGTAAATATTTGTTTGGATGTTATCTCTCCCATTAGATTGTAAGTTCTTTGAGGACAGGAACTGTCTTTTGCCTTTTTTTTTGGTACCCTCAGCTATTAGAAGAGTGTCTGGTGGATAGTAGGTGATTAATAAATGCTTATTGAAATAAGCTAATAAGCTAATAGTAATGCTTATTAGCCAGAAAGATTGTTGTAAGAGTCTCCAATTAAATATATATATATATATATATATATATATATATATATATACATTATATAAAAATATAATGCCTGCCTTCTCAATTCACCCCAATGTCTAAATACTTCATTTGGTGAGACATTTGCTATTCCATCAAATCATCAAAACTATTTTGGACTGAGGCTCTGCATAAAGCTATAAAGACAATGATATTTGTTACATTAGACACTATGTGACCAGTACCCAATGAGATCATATCTCTATCATCACAAAATCATACATTAAAGTTTATACCAGACCTTAAAGAGAAACTGAGACCCAGAGTGTTATTTCATGAAATGTGGAATGTCTTACTTCAATTGTTAGACAACAATCCTTTTTCCTTCCTAGCACAGCAGAACCTCCATCCAAATTCTCATTCTCTTTTTTTACTCCATGTATGTAAAGGATGAAAAACTTGGGGGCAAAAACTGCCACAGATCTCTGTATTTCTCTTCAATACATAGCCAAGTGACAATGACACAGCAGGAGCTCTGCAAATATTAGATGAATAAATGAAATATTTCATAACAATTTTAATTGTTATGGCAAATCACAAATTCTACTGCAGAGAGGTCTGGATTCTCTCTCCCAACCCACACTAGCAAGTTGGATCACTTGTAGCACAGGTGGTTAAATCTCACTCTTCCAAGTTCTGAGAGACAATGGGTTCTGAAGTTATTAGCTTAAACTTCCATTCTGATGTGTTTCCCCCAATAACAATCACCAGTGATTAGCATCCCAATATCAATTAATCAATTAGTATTAATTAGCTTGTATATATTTGCTGAAAATTAGAGCTTACATAATTTACAGAAAACATATAGCAAAAACCATGTTACTCTCTCCCCTCTACCATCTTGGTCCCTGGGAAGGGTGGCTCAAACTTCAAATGGTTGTTATGAACATCCATTCACTCTCCAACTACACTTCTGGATGTAGCATAATCACTTGGTGAGTTGTTCTCTTTCTGCTAAGTTGGTTCACTGCTGGATTGGACCCCCAGGTCACTTCTTAGGATATTGCTAGATTGGGCTTGACTGACAGTGAACTATGATATTTATGGTTCTCTGATGACTTTTTCAACCTTTCAGATTCATAATATTGTAGCTAATGTATACCATCTCCAATAATTCATTCTACTTAGAGGAAAAAGAACAATATATCAGAGAAATAGAGGTTCCAATTATTCATAGACCACGGGGTAGCCTGGGTAGCTAGATAAGGGTTCTTCCAAGGCCCTTCTCTCCACCTAGAGACTTATAGTATGTCTTTCCTCAGTCAAAACTAGAAAAAAAAATCACTTTGGCTGGTTCATGCCTCTTGTATGAGTATTCATTTCTGGTACAATAACCAGTCATAAAGCTTTTCTCCACCATTCAAAAGGGCAATAACAGAATACCTGGAGCAGGGCCTATCTAGTATATGTTATTGTATACTTCCAGAAGTAGGCTGCTCATCAAACCCTCCCAAATGGGTGGGCAGCAGACAGAACCTGGCACTCTTGTTACCAGGACTAAAGATTCATTTGTGAGACTATCATTGCACTTTTTTTTTTTAGGTTTTTGCAAGGCAAATGGGGTTAAGTGGCTTGCCCAAGGCCGCACAGCTAGGTAATTATTAAGTGTCTGAGACCAGATTTGAACCCAGGTACTCCTGACTCCAGGGCCAGTGCTTTATCCACTGCGCCACCTAGCCTCCCCACCACTGCACTTTCAAAAATGATCTATGGAATACAGATACATCATTACTGAATTTAATGTAAATTTTATTACTAACATGGGGCAACTAAGTGGTCCAGTGGATAGAGTACCAGCCCTGAAGTCAGGAGGACCTGAGTTCAAATTTGACCTCAGACAATAATTACCTAGCTGTGTGACCTTGGGTAAGTCATTTTACCCCATTGCCTTGCAAAAAAACCCAAAAAATTTTATTACTGAAAAAAAGACCTATGTTTTCATCAGTAATGAATATGTGATAGAAAGCATACAAATCCCTAATATGATTTCTCTGAAGGTAGCAGTGTTAATTGACTTTCTGAACTTCAAATCATAAATTTTTGCTATTTCTGCTACCATAAAATATGAATAAGATGTAGTATATGGATATATGATAGAAAACTACGGTGCTCTAAGAAATGATGAACAGGAAGCTTTCAGAAGAACCTGGGAAGATGTATATGAATTGAAGAAAAATGAAAGTAGAACCAGAAGAGCATTGTCCACAGTAACAATATTATAATGATAATCTACTGTGAAAGATTTAGTTACTGTGATCCATACATTGATTCAAGACAATTCCAAAGTAACCATGATGAAAAATGCTATTCATCTCTAGAGCTGATGACTTCTGAATGCATATTGAAACATTTTTACTTTTTTTTTTTGCTTTTCAAGATTTCCCTCATATTAATACTATCCCATTGCTCAATAGGTTGGGGAGGAATGGAAAAGAGAGAGAGAGAATTTGGAACTCAAAATATAAAAAAGTTAAAAAATAAATAAATAACAATGAAAATTTTAAGAATGCCTTCCTATTCATTCATTAATTTAACAAGTACTTATTGAAACTCTATGTGATAGGGCTGAAAGAATCTTACAGTCTAGTTGTAAACATAAGATATACTTTATATAATAATAAATGCTGGCATTTTAAGTAGCACTTTGAGTTCTCACATAGCACTTTACATACAGTTTCTCATTTAATCATACACAATAATGCAAGATTGCATATAGTTAAACAGTATATTTACTGCTAAAATGTTTTGGTGCAGTAGATAAAGAGTTGATAGAATCAGAAAGAGATAGCTCCATGTGCTGACTCTAGATTATAGACTGGTCTATTGACTCTGGCTAAGTCATTTCATTTTCCTAGTGTTCCAAGGAACTCAGAGAAGGTATCCATCTACATTGATCCCTACATAAGGAGCCCTTACATTAGATGAAATTATAGAACAGATCCAAAAAATATCTATGTGTACAAATATAGCAGAGGTTGCATCCCATAGAGCACAAAATGAAAGGGGAGATAGGAGCCATCTTAGCAATTATACTTGAATTTCTTTCACAACTTCTGGGGGTATGTGGGATTCAGCACTAAAAGGTTTGTATATTTAGATAATAAATCAAGAAGAAGAGCTACTGACTTAATGGATCTATAAAAGGGAATGACCTACCCTAAGTCTTCTCCTTCCATCCACACATTCTATCAGGACTATTTGTGATTTGGTGGAGGCAGGGAAATCTCCCCACTCTGGCAGAAATAGCAAAGTAGGAATCCATGGTACCTAAAACATGTCAGGGACTTAGGTCCTTTAGATGCCTTTCTGTTTTATATCTTTGCTGAGTCAGTCAGATAATAAAACATTTATTAAGCCCCTAGTATATATCAGGCACTTTGCTAAATGCTGTGAATACATATGTTACCAGAAAAATGTGGTTGGCTAAAGGTTTCAGGGGTTCAATCAAACGTGAAAGAATTCACTTAAAAGATTAACTCTGACCCAGAAGTTAAGGACAAAAAAATTTATTCATGTATTATTGTAGTTAGCAGAAGTTAAGGGAGAAAGAGAATAGGGATTAGCAGCAGCCACTGCCATCAGGGAATAGATAGCATAAAGAGGGTATAGAAGCATGAAAATTTATTTGGGGGATCTTCCCAAAGGGAGACTGCACCTCAACTGAGGAGAAAGTGAGTTTTTAAAGAGACATGAAGCTGAGGTAATTAAGTATACATAGGTGGGGGCAGTAACTCAGGGAGCAGACATGAGATAATTGAGATGGATGAGGAGTGTAGCTCAAAGAACAAAGATAAGATGATTAAGGATCATGAAGATGAGGGGTAGTGGTTCAAAGACTTAATCCTTTCAGGCTAGGACAGGGATCCATTATTTTGTTGATAGAGACTTGTCTTGTACCTGTATCATCAGTCCATGCCAGGGAGGGCAAGGTTCTTTAAAGTTCATTGACCTCATATCATCAGGTTTGACAGTGAAATGGGGGTTGGGATGGTTTAGATGGGTCAAAAGCCTAAAACAATGGTATGGAGAACAGTAAAGCCAGATCAGAACAGATTAATTATAGAATATATTTCTGTGTCCACCATTTCCTCTACTATATAAACAATTGAAAAAAAGATAATCCTTGTCCTTAAGGATTTTACAGTCTAATGGGAAAAATTACCTAAAACTTGTTGGAAAAATTAAAAGGATTTCAGGTGGGTGGGAAATGAAGAGTTGGATGGCCCGGTACCTTCCATAAATGAAGGTTTTGGAAGGAGCTCTTTGCTCTGCCTTCCAGAGCAAAGGTGGTATTGATGAGTTATGAGTACCAAGGCTAATGTAATTTTATAGGATGAAGAGGTTCCTGGGGCTGATGGTCGAGAAATCCAAAGGGGTACACCTAAATAGAAAATGAAGTGATAACTGACCTGGGTGACTCAACAGTGATCTTGAGATGAATGTGTCCAGCCTTGGCTACTGCCTTGTTTGTTTGAGAGGGCTAGAGATCCTGGGGCCCTGTTGGTTCTGCTTACATTAAGAAAGGTTCCCTCTGTATCAGCTCCTTGGAGGAGACAACCACCAGTTGGAGGATGAAGCTATTTGAGGGTCTGGCTTGTCAGAATTTGTAGACCTGGAGGGAATTTATTTGGATAACTGCAACATATCTGGATGTCAGCTTCCTGGGAAATTGTAACAATAGTTATCGTGTTGCTTCTTAAGTTTTTCTGTTAATAAGCGCTTGCAGATCATGTGTGTGTGTGTGTGTGTGTGTGTGTGTGTGTGTGTGTGTAGAGCAAAAGTTATTCAACTTTTTTGGTATCAGGACCTGTTTACTCTCTCATAGTTACTGAAGATCCCTCAAAAAGCTTTTGTTTATGTAGATTGTATCTATCAATATTTACCACAGCAGAAATTAAAGCATCTTAATATTATTATGAAAATAGTTTTGATTGTCTGGACTATATTTTGAGAATACCCTGAGAACCAACCACCTTATTTATAAAGCAAATAAATTACTATCCAATACCTGATCTACATTGTATGAGTCCTTTCTTAGTTTTTTTCATTTTTATTTTTTCCAATTAGATGAAAAGATAGTTTTCAACACTGATTTTTTGTAAGGTTTTCGAGTTCCATATTTTTCTACCTTCCTCCCTTCCCTTTACCCTCCCATGACAGCAAGTAATCTGATATAGGTTAAATATGTACAATCATGTTGATCATATTTCCCTATTAGTCAAGTTGTGAAAGAAGAATCAGAACTCAAGGGGGAAGAAATCATGAGAAAGAAAAAGCATAAAGCAGTTTTTTAAATGTGAAAAACTATGTTTTGGTCTGCATTCAGACTCCATAGTTTTTTCTCTGGGCATAGAAGGCATTAGAGTTTGTCTTTTCTCATTGAATTGCTAAGAGGAGCTAAATCTATCATAGTTGATCATACAACACAGTTCTTGGTTCTGAATGAGTTCCTTTCTAATCCTCTTTGAAAAAACTCTGGACCAGGTATGTCTGTGTCCCTCAAAGCCCATTCAATGGTCCGTTGTAATGGCAAAATGAAAAAACGATTGATTGCATTTGCCAGCATTGCAACTTTTCAAGACTAGCTTAATCCTTAACTAACAGCTAGACTTTTTCATGTAACTAATATTATGAGATCTCATAGACTGTCTGAATTTTCTTGTTTTTTGTTGGGGTTTTTTTTTTTTTTTTTTACAAAAGATGCATATAGGAATTAGGATCTTTATTTTAAAATGTTATATGACTCGTATTTGCAACAGACAACTTTATTATTATTTTTTCTTTTATAAAGTGAAAAATTAGCACACAATCAGATGTATATTTGCTCCTTCATTCTCAGTTCCAGGCAACATGTTGCCTGCAAACTAGCAAATAGAATGTATACAGTTGCAATCAGATATGCAACTTAAATAAAAGTTTATTCAGCTATCTATATTGGACTTTTATAAGTTGTACCTGCCTAAAGAAAAACACATGGCGTTTCATGAGTCTGTCCTGTCATGACAGCTCTTTTGGGTAGTATATATATTTCTGACCATTGTTTTCTTGAATCATATAAAAAGTAAAAATAGAACAAAAATTTTAAGTGACCATCTTGCAAATATTCTTTGCATTGATACAGCCTCTATCAAACCAGATATAGATGCAATGGTATCAAAAAAATAGGACACATTAAAATGGCATATTATTTTGAAAAGTAAATGTTTTATTATTATACTTTATTGCATTATTATTATATTATTATTTTTATTATTATATTCATTGGTAATATGGGTTGCATTGTATATGTGGCCCTTGACGAGTTTTTGCTTGGCAATGGGATCTAGACGAGCTAAAAGTTTGGATACCCTGAAAAGCCTAAACTTAATATTATTCACCTTGGGGCTGGAGGTGGGGACAAGTGGTGTAAATAATCAAAATGTAAGAGAAAAATAACAACTCTTCTTCTAGGTGATCAGGCTCCCTTAGGACTGAGACTAGTTCACCCATCCATCCGTGGGCTTAGAGTTGGGAGGGAATGAGCACAATGCTCATCCTCCCAGGAGGCAGCAGCAGGTTATTATTAGATATGTAAACCCTTTCTAGGACTCTGCAGTGTTTTGAATATAATTTCAATAAATTCATCAGCCATGGAGTATTTTTTGGACACCAGCAAGGGTAAAAATATTAGAAGTGGAAGGAATAGATGCTATCAACCATTTGGTAAACTGCAACATTTAAGAGGTATGTTGGTCATCTAGATTTTTTTTTTTTAGTTTTTTTGCAAGGCAGATGGGGTTAAATGGCATTCCCAAGGCCACACAGCTAGGTAATTATTAAGTGTCTGAGGCTGGATTTGAACTCAGGTACTCCTGACTCCAGGGCTAGTGCTCTATCTACTGTGCCACTTAGCTGCCCCCATGGTCATCTAGATTTTTGAAAATAGATTTTTAAACTCTTTGAAAGCCCTGACTAGATCTTATACTTTTAAATGATATTTTATTTTTTCCAATTACATGTTATGAAAGTTTTTCAACATTCAACCACTTGCATATTAAATTACATAATTTTCTTTCATCCTCCTTTTCCATCTCCCCCTCCCCCCAGCACTGAACAGTCTAGTGAATATTGTACATGGACATTTATGTTTAACATGTTTACATATTAGTTATTTTCTGTATGAGGAATTAGAACTAAAAGAACAGAAGGAAAATCATGGGATAGGAAGGAAGAACTAAGAAAAAATTTTACAAGTAAACATAGCAGTTATTCAGATTCTGTAGTGTTTTTGTTTTTGGTTTGGTTATTTTCTTCATCTGGATGTGGATGATGTTGCCTATAACAGGTCTCCCAGAGCTGTCCTAGCTCTCCAAATTGATGAGAGCAGCTGCATCCATCAAAGTTGATCAGCTCACAGAGTTCTCTTGGTTCTTCTCCCTTTGCTCAGCATCAGTTCCTATAATTCATGCTATGCTTCTCTAGAGTCTGGCCATTTATTCATGGTTTCTTATAGAACAGCATTACACCATAACATTCACATACCATATCTTGTTCGGCCATTCCCCCTAATCGATGGACATCCCCTCAGTTTCCAATTCTTTGTAGCTACCAAAAAGAGCTGCTATGAGTGTTTTGGAACATGTTGGATTTTTCCATTTTTTTATGATTTCTTTTGGATACAGGTCTGCAGTTGGAATTGCTTTATAAAAGAAAAAATAATAATAAAGTTGTCTATTGCAAATGCAAAGAGTCATATAACAATTTTTTTTCAAAACATTGCAGAGTCCTGAAAAGGTTTACATGTCTAATAATAACAACCTCCTGGGAGGATGAGCATTGTATGATCCATTTGATTGCTCTTTGGGCATGGCTCCATATTGCTCTCCAGAAAGGTTGAATCCTTTTACAACTCCAACACTAATGCATCAATGTCCCAATCTTCCCATTGCTCGTTTTCCCTTTTTGTCATTTTATCCAGGTCTTATAGTTCTTAGGTGCTTCATATTTTGTTTATTGTGAATAACTAGATGATTTAACCGTGGGATCCGCTCCTCAAAGAGGCTTCTAGGGTTGTGCTAGCCAGTGGGGCTGGAGGGAAGCGGGGGGGGGGGGGGGGGGGGTGTGAGAAGGAAAGGCGCGCCTTGCTTGAACTACAACTCCCAGAAGCCTTTGCTACAAGAGCAGCCCCGTGCCCCCGTCGGCCACCGTAGCGGTGTCACGGGATGCTTCAACCCCGCCGGGTCATGTGAACAAACAGCTCCGGAGAAGGCGCCTGTCTTCCCGGCTGTCCCGGCCGGGCCCAGCGCCGGCATGGCCAACGTCTCCAAGAAGGTGTCCTGGTCCGGGCGCGACCACGAGGAGGCGGAGACCGCGAGGCCTCGGAGGCCGCCCGTGGAGCTCCACGGGGAGAGCACGCCACTGCTGAACGGGGCCGGCCCGGCGGCGGCTCAGCAGGTAAGGCCGGGCCCCGGCCGCCGCTTGGGCCTCCCTCTGCCCTCTCCTGCGGGTGAGCCTGCCTGCTGGGGAAGCGGAGCCGCTTGGCTGTAGCGACTCCCCGGTAGGCCTGGACCCTCGAGTGACGTCCCGGGCTTTAAAATCCCGAGAGTTCACCGGCCCTGGAGTCAGGAGTCCCTGGGTTCAAATCCGGTCTCAGACACTTAATAATGACCTGGCTGTGTGGCCTTGGGCAAGCCACTTAACCCCGTTTGCCTTGCAAAAAAAAATCCCTAAAAAATAAAAAAAATCCTGATAGTTGCAGGATTCGAGGGGGCAGACTTCCCGCCCCAGGCCGCCGGGTGAAGGATCCGGAGCGGGGCCGGGAGCAGGAGGCGCCGGTCCGCGATCTCCCTCCTTTCCAGGCTGCCCCCAGCTTCCCCTCAACCATCATTTCCAAAGAAGCAAATCAAAGAGAGAGGAAGTGACTTGCGCGAATTCTCCGGGTGAATTAATTAGTGGCAGAACTGGTTCTAGAATTCATCTTCTACCTGCTCAGCCGAGGCTTTTTCCAAGTTTGTCGCTGGCACACGCTCTTACTCATGCCTATAAATGCCCTCTCTCATCCCCTCTACCCCCTGGCATTCCCTGACCTTCAAGATTCTGCTCAAAGCCCACTTTCTTCCAGAGGACTTTACCATTTTCCTCCTTTCTTCCTCCCCCTCTCCCCCTTTTTCTTGAGATAACTTTCTATTTGTCCTTAATTAGCTCCCCATTTTCTTCCCCCCTCTTTAGGGCAGGGATTCTCTTTTTTGGTCTTTCTTTGTATCCCCCTATCTTTGAACCTGAAACTGCCTGATACTACCCTGTCACTACTGTATCGCTACATTCACTACTGTGAATAAATATTTTCTGACCGACACTTAGGGGCCATTATTTGTTTGTTGACTGTAGTCAACATGCTGCCTTCTTAGATCTGGTGCTAAGACCCTTTACACGTGACTAGATATAATTCTTTTTTCTTTTTCTTTTTTTGCAAGGTAATGGGGTTGAGTGATTTGCCCAAGGCCACACAGCTAGGTAATTGTTGAGTGTCTGAGGCTAGATTTGAACTCCCGTCCTCCTGATTCCAGGGCTGGTGCTCTATCCACTGTACCACCTAGCCACCCCTATATATAATTCTTAACCAAATATTTTAAGGAAGGTAGGGTAAAGGATGCAGAAGATGATATGATTTTAGTGCCTTGAATAGAGATAAGTAGGGTGTGGTGAAAAGAACACCAAACTGGAGGTCAAAAGATCTGGGTTTTGGTTTTTAAATCAACAACTCATTCTGTAATGTTGGCGAAGTCACTTCCCTTTTCCAGGCTCCTCTTTCTGTCATTGAAAAATAGGAGAGGTGGTGTGATCATGCTTAGGGAGGTTGATTTTGAGATTTCAGTAAGTGGAAAAGGAAAGAAAAAAGTTCATAGTAGATAAAGTTATAAATATTTGGGTTTTGTGAGAGTGTTTGGGTTTGTTTGCAGTTGTAATTATTCTCTGATCGTCTAATCATCACACGAATAAAATTTCTTTCCTTGATAGTTTACTAATTAGGACTTAAAGTTGCTTTAAGTACTTACTAATTAGTAGGACTTAAAGTTGCTTTAAGTAGTCACTGGACTCAGATGGATCCAGAGAAGAAAATGAAGCTGGTGAGGCACAGCACCCTCTCACTCAAATCCAAATCATGTGCTTTTCATGGCATCACTTTCCTGAAGTCAAGATCTTTGAGAATGAAGGACAGAAGTTCGGAAGAAATGGCAAGGGTTTGAAAGAGGGACAATTTTGAATTTCATTTTGGACATTCTGAATTCAAGATGGCTACAGGACATCCAATTCAAGGTGTCTAATAGGCAAGTGGAGATACTTTAGGTGGTTGCTACATGAGAATAGTCTTTTTTTTTCTGGAGGGGTATTACATTTTTTGAGAATACTATGGTAAGAGTAGTTAAGAAAGTCTTGGGGTCAGGTACTGCCTCTGATAAATATTAACTATTTGGTTTGCCTCTCTTAAAATTATATTGTAGAGCAGATGCTTACATTAGTTCTCTCCCAAGTCATCACCCCTGCATTAGCTATACTCTCCTTTCTTCATGTTGACCCCTTAGTGAACCAATTAAAATCTACACTTGTCTTCTCTTAAGTTCCTTGCTCCCTTATATTACCCATTGGGCCCTGCCAGGGCTGAATCTTGAATCATTCCCACCATTCAATACAGTTGCTCCCATACATATGCTTTTAAATGGAATTGCAGGAAGTCATGCAATAGTTCTTCCAGTGTCCACTTTAGATTTAATGCTAATAGTCCTTACACTTCACTAATTAACTCACTATCCTATTCATAACAGCTGTTCATCCAAAACTTCAATTTTCCTCAAACTTCCTGTGGGTCCTTCTCCAACACTCTCTCTAACTTTACCTCATATTTTATTGAAAAAAAAAGAAGAGCTCTCTTTTCTCCCCTTCTCCTTATTTCACATTACTTTGCCACTATCTCCTCCTTCACTCTTATCTCACAAAATGAGGTAGCTCTTCTTGGCAAGATCAACATTTCTGTACCACATGTGATCCCATTCCACCCTTTTCCCTCCAGCACATTGTCCACTCTATTACCTCCACTCTTTCACTTATCTTCATTCTTTTTCTATGGGCTGGTTGCTTCCCTGTTGCCTACAAATATACTCATGTCCTACCCTTTGTGGCTATCCTCCTCAAAAAGGTCACCAACAGTAGGTATTTTCACTTCGCTCTCTCCAAACCTGTCAATAATTTCTTAATTGCTGAATTGAGTTGCTGAATTTTATTCTCACATCATTTTTGGCCTCTTTGGAACCTTTGACACTGTTGATCATCCTCATCTTGATATTCTCTAGGCTGTTCTGCAGCCATGCCTTATAGGTCTCTGTCCTAGGCTCTTTTGTTTTTCCCTCTCTACTCTTTTCAGTGGAATCACTTATCATATTTATACGGATGACTCTTGGATTGACTTAACCAAATCCAAACCTTGTTGTTGACTACCAGACTCACATCTCCACTTGCCTATTAGACACCTTGAATTGGATGTCCTGTAGCCATCTTGAATTCAGAATGTCCAAAATAAAATTCACAATTGTCCCTCTTTCAAACCCTTGCCACTTCTTCTGAACTTCTGTTCTTCATTCTCAAAGACGACCTTGACTTCAGGAAAATGATGCCATGAAAAGCACATGATTTGGATTTGAGTGAGAGGGTGCTGTGCCTCACCAGCTTCATTTTCTTCTCTGGATCCATCTGAATCCAGTGGCTAATTATAAATCTGGATGACTGGAGATGATCCTGGATATTAGGCAGTCAGTCTTAAGGGATTTACCCAAGGTCACATAACTAGTTGGGAGCAAATTTCTGAGGCTGGATTTCAACTTCTGACTCCAAGACCAATGCTCTGTTCCTTGTTCTACCCAGCTCTTCCAAACTTTTATTACACCATTGAATGTAGAGCTATTTTTCCCAGTCCTTCAGGCTTACAATCTGAATATCACTTTTCACTCTCTCATCCTATAACCACTTTGTGGTCAAAATCTTTCAATTTTACCTTTGTTCCATCTCTCAAAATTTCCCCCTTCTTTCCTCTGATACTGCCACCACCTTGCTTTTGCCACCACCTTTTGTCTTTGGACAAAAGCTTGCTGATTGATCTGTCACAAGTATCTTTCCACTCTAGTCCATTCTCTCTATTCAGCCATCACAGTCATTTTCCTAAAATGCAGATCTGATTACAAATTACTCCACCCTCCAACTCAATAGACTACAGTTGCCTCCCTATCACTCACCTTCAATATCAAATATAAAATACTGTTGGACATTTGACATCCTTCATAACATTGTTCTCTCCTACCTTTCCAATCTCTTTCTCTTTTTGAATCAATCAGGGTTAAGTGATTTGTCCAGAGACCCCCAGCTATTATAAGTAAGGCAGAGTTTGACCTCAGGTCTCGTTCTCTTGACTCCATGTCCAGTGCTTTATTCACTATGCCACCTAGCTGCCCCCCCCAAACTTAACATACTCTTCCCCAACTTTGATACATCCTCTGATCCAATGACACTGGCCTTCCAGCAGTTCCTCGATCTTTACACTTCCATTTCTGACCCAGAGGTTTTCACTGACTCACTGTCAGCTCTCCTAGCCTCTTGCAGGTCCTAGCTAGAATTGCACCTTCTTTAGAAAGCCCCTTCTATCACTTCTATCACCCTTTGGTAAATTTATCCCATACATATCTTTGTACAGAAGATTGCAAGCTCTGTGAGAGTAGAGATTGTTATTTCCCTTTCTTTGGATCCAAAGCACTTATCATAATATCTGGCATAGTTAACCCTCAATAAATGTTAATCTACTCACTGACTTTATGCATTGGTAGAATCTGGTTCAGAAAAAGAAAAGTGATGCTAGGTGAGAACAACAGTTTGAAGTTAAGAGTTTTTTATTTTAGTGAAAAAAGTAGTTTAGTTTACAAAGCAGATTATAGGTGGTGGTGCATTTCCTATATTGTTAGACTTGATTGATGTGTTTGTTTAATTTTGCTGAATTGCTTTCTTTTCCCTTCTTTAGTTTGTTTTTGTTTCAAGGGGAGAAGACAGTATTATTTAGAAATAAAGGTCATGTAAATAAGATATCAGTAAACATTGAAAAAGAAATTGACTCATTGGAATTCAGTTTTCTGTCATTTTCAGAGGAATAGGTACAGAAATGCAGGGTGTTTATGTCAACAATACTCATTTCTCTTCTTTTGGAATATGTGGAGGGAAAACCCATTATCAGGAGTTTTGAGGATTCCTTAAAATGTCCTTGTTTCAGTCTCTATAGTAAGTAATTGAGGAATCACTAAATAATATTATAGACTGGTTCTCTCCCTGATTTGGTATGGTAGCAACTTTAGATTGTGTCTGGCTAATGAGGTTGGGTTTTGTTTTTTTTGTTTTTTAGTTTTTGCAAGGCAATGGGGTTAAGTGGCTTGCCCAAGGCCACACAGCTAGGTAATTTGAACTCAGGTACTCCTGACTTCAGGGCTGGTGCTCTATCTAATGTGCCACCTAGCTGCCCCGGCTAATGGGGTTTTGAACAAACAAGTTTAGCTGGATGCTAGCTCTGTCTTCTATCTATCCATGCCTGTATTTACATCTCTCTCTCTCTCTCTTCATATATATATATACACACACACACACACACACACACACACACATACATACTGCCTTTGGTTGAAGATCAAAACCAAAGGAAAAAATCAGTGCATAAGAGTTTTTCTCAGATAACTAGAAATTCAATTATATACATACTCTATCACCAATATTTTATATTAACAGAAGAAAGGACTTCAAGGTAGTGGTTTTTAACTTCTTACTTTATATTTGAAGTTTATAGTAAAGCTTATCCCAGAGCTCTCTTTGCCTTTTGTTCTCTGTTTTAGTGGAAGTTGATATTCTCTAAATTAAATACTTAACTTCTCTCACTGCTGAAATTCTTGGTAAGTGATGGAAAACATCCTGTATTAAAGTTTGTATTTAAGGTACGTAAAAACAGCTGATGTGGCAACTGGTTGAAATTCATGACTGAAGTGAAATCTGTACCTGTCCTTGAATTCCATTTGCTTACTGCTCTTCCTTTTACAAAGAAAAGCAGGACTGGTTTTGAAAGAGCTTGATCTCAGTAGTTCACTGGTGAAACAGTGCAAACTTATTTTGCACATTAATTGAATTGATTCTTAATTGAATATTGAGTCATTTTGTTATTGAAACACATATTTTAAAGTCTTCTAGAGGCAGCTAGGTGGCGTAGTGGATAAAGCACCAGCCCTGGAGTCAGGAGTACCTGGGTTCAAATCTGGTCTCAGACACTTAATAATTACCTAGCTGTGTGGCCTTGGGCAAGCCACTTAACCCCGTTTGCCTTGCAAAAAAACCTAAAAAAAAAATAAAGTCTTCTAGCTTTACATTTTTAAAGCTAATGTTAAGACAGGAAGAACAATGTAGCAAAATGTTTAGAGAACTGGTCCTAACCAGGAAGATGCGGCTTTATGTCCCTGCTCTGACATATTTCATCTGTGTGACCCTGTGTAAATTAACCTTTCAGTGCCCGAGTGTTTCCCTAAATCTTTAAGCTGCTTACCTTCATTGGTTGGAATTTTCTTACCTAATGCTTCCCCATACCAGTGAGATCTCAGATTCAATCTTGATTCCTGTTCCTATGAACATAATTTTGTATTACTAAAGCATATCTGATCTGCTTTCAACTGTGGGAGTGCTGCAATGATGGCCCCTTAAATCAACAGAAAGGGAAGTTTCTGAGTCTGCTTATACAATGTAAATTTTCTGGACACCTGTTGCTCAAGACCGAAGGGGAAAGTATCTGTGGCTGTCATGCCTGGCCTAGTCAATGAGGGAAAAAAAGCAGAGAAAATGTGAAATGATTAGAATTGACTCAGACACCTGACTTTGTCACCAGATTTATGCCTTAAGAGAATAGAGCCGAATATACCTTTTGAAGATTGCCTGCCTGGTAATGGTACCATAATGATGATAGAATAGAAAAGGGAAGAATGACTTAGAGGTTGCCCCTCCCCCTTTAAAATGAAGAACCCAGATCATAAGGAAAGAGGGAATATTAACCGTCATGTGCATCAAAAGTAGGAAACAAGGAGAGTAAACTCTTTGTATTAAAAAAAAAGACCAGAGGGATGTTGGGATCTGTACAGTTTTTTCTAATGCAGGAAATGTTGGAACTGAAAAACATGGCTTAGTTTTTAATGAGCCTTCTAGAGGCTGCATCTCGAAGTGAAAAGAATTCCAGAACTGAAGGATGAGTACTTGAGTTTGACTTCTGACCCTTCCATTTACTGTGTAAGTTTGGTCACAACTCTTTCCTTCTCTGAGTATCCATTTTCTCATTGGTAAAAAGAGGTGATTGTACTATGTGACCTAAGAAAAATCTGCATTTCAGAGAGGCCCTGTGGTGGAGTGGATTTGGTGGCAGAGCACCTGGGTTCTAATTTTGGTCCTGCTGCTCAATATCTATGTGCCTGAAGCTCTCTAGGTCTAAAATTGTTTGTCAGATGAGGTTGTTGAACTAGATAGCCTGGAAGGGTCTTTTCTAAGTCTAATTCTGTGACCTGGGATAATCAGCCAAAATGTAGTCTCAACCCAATAGCCTCAAATTTTCTTGACTAATGATTTCCTTTCTGAAGCATATTCCAGTCACATAGCTCAGACAGATAAAGCTGTCTACTACCATGTAGGATTATAGGAAAAAAGTATGTGGAAGATTCCTTCATTTGTGCATTCAGCTAACATTTTTTTATACAGATATAAGCAAACACTATAGATAGATAATAGGAATTGAAGGTACATTCAGTCTCACAGTATAAAATCTGTCCAAAATACAGAGAATTAGAGATCTCTTATTAAGCACCAGTTAAGTAAGAGCACTGTGGTTGGTGGTCATTTGGAGAAATATACAGAAAAAAGATTCCTTGTTTGCAGTGAATCCCCTTCATAAATTATCTAGGAACTGAAAGAAAATAATATTAGTGCCTTGAAAAGGTTCCAAGGCTTTCTCATATAGGCATAAGGAAATATGAATTACTTTGGGTGTGAGTTGAGAGAGTTTTGGTAGAGGAGGTTTTAGTATCCTGTGAGCTGGGTCTTGGAGAAGGGGTTAGAAATTAAAGAGGCAATAATTTGGAGAATTGGGGGACATGAAGGCAGAAGGGAATAGATAAACTGACTTGAAGCAGCTCTTCTTCTTTTACAGTGAAGAAGAGTAGGAATAGAGGGAAATCTGAACTAGTACCATGTGCTATTAAGCCACATACATTGAGTATCTCTGGGTCTTCTTCTGCTTCAGCATTAGAGGTAGGCTATCTTTTATTTACTAAAGCTCTTTCCTTGCCAGAAAACGTAGCTGACACTGTAGCATTATTTCTATCAGTAGCATTTTATCATCTACTTAAAAGGAAAAGAAATTGTATGCAATAGAGATGTGCAAATTCATGAGCAACTTTCTATTTGTTTTACTTCCTGTAAAGAAATGTTCTTTTTATTTGGTGTTTGTTAAGTTCAAAATTTTAAAATTTAGTAGACTTCACATTTGTATTGAACTTTGCAGTTCACAAAGATTTTTTCTCTATGACAAACCTCAGTTAGTTCAAGAAAAAAACACTATCAACACATTTTGGCAAAACTGAGCCTGATTGATTTGCCCCAGGTTGACTTAGCTGCTAAGTATTGGGTCTGCGTCTTGAAACCAGGTTGTTTAATTAAAAGTCTGGGGTGGTCAGAGTATACCACTGTTACAGTGTGGTTCCAACCTTTGGGTGTGTACAGCATTTCTGTTGTCTATCTTATTGTTCTGTTACTCATTTCTAATTTTGCTTTTAGAAATAGAAGTAGCAGAAGACTATCAGACTGAAGTTTATTGTACAAAAATTCAAAGATCAGAATTATATGGTCTTTTCTCGTGGAGGTGTTGTCATTAAGTTAAAATCTAGTTTTTAGAAGTGACTAGAATAATGTCTACCAGTTTTCTTAGAAAAGAATTATTTTATATGATTTGAGGATTTCAGTGATATATGAAAAGTGTTATCCTTTGTAACAAAGTATTTTACCAAACAGTTAGTGATAGATAACACATGACTAGATTAGAAAGAACTCTTGAACCCACAGAATAATTAATTTAGAACTATAAAGGACCTTTGAAGTCATCTCTGAAAACAGCAAGACATTCAAAGGCAGCAAGTGCCAGACAATTAAGCCACCATCATGACCTTAACCACCATCTCTCTTCTGTCAGCCTAGTACTTTGGTTTCAATATTTGTGGGAACAACAGTACTTTCTAAATCATCAACTCTGCTTCCAACCCAACTCCTACAACAGTCACTGAGGGGACAAATCATTGTAGAAGGGAACCAGTTTTCTGCCACCAATGTGTCCTGAGAATGGCAGTGCCTGCTGTTTCCAGCCTAGCCCTCACAGTCGTCACCCAGGGAAACAAATCCTTCAGAGAAGGGACCATTCATCCCCATCAACATCAATCACTTGCCACATACAATGTGTGTAGATCAGCCTAGGTAAAGCAGCAAGGCACCTTGTGGAAGACACAAAGAGGCAGCATGTCCTAGGTAATGTCAAACCACAGGGCTCTCAGCCATGGTCCTGAGAAGCAACCCCTGGTCACTGCTCCTGCAGGTATTATAATCTCAACTATTGAAGACCCAAGGAAAAAAAGTTCTTGCCACCAGATTCCTTGAGTCTGTCAAATGATTCAGCACCAGAAAATGATGGTTTTATCAGTGGAAATAAGGAAGATGCATTTACATTATTTATATTAAAAAAAAGTCAAATTTATTTTATTTTGAATTCCAGATTCCTCCCTCCCCTTTCTCCTGATATCCACCTATTGAAAAGGTCAAAAATGCAAATGTAAGATTTTAGAAAACCAATTTCTGTAGTATTCATCTTCCCCATCCCCATAAAAACCAAAGAAGAAAGAGAAAAAAAAGTCTCGATTTGCATATTTTCATCAGTTCTCTATATGGGCATGGATAGCATTTTTCACCATGGCATTGTGGTGAATTCCTGTGTTGATAACAAGTACTATGTATTTCATATTTGATTATCTTCACATAATTGCTGTTTCTGTGCAAATTGTTGTGGTTTTGATCACTTCAAGTTTTTCCAGGTCTTCCCAGGTTTTTTAAAACCATTCCCTTCAAATTTTTTACAGCACAAATAATATTTTATCACATTCATATATCTTAATTTATTCAGCCATTCCTCAATTAGTGAACATTGCTTTGCTGTCACAAAAAAAAGAACTGCTATAGATTTTTGTACATATAGGTCCTTTTCTTTTTCTTTGATTTTTTTGGAATATAGACCTAGTAGTGGTATTGCTGGGTCAAAGGGTATCCATAGTTTAATAGCTTTTTGTATATAGTTCCAAATTGTTTTGCAGAGTGATTAGAGTAGGTCACAATTCTACCAGAAGTCCATTAATGTACTTATTTTTCCATATCTCTTCTAATATCTGTTATTTGCGATTTCTGTTATCTTAGCTGGTGTGAGATGGTACATCAAAGTTGTTTTAATTTGTATTTCTCTAATTTTTTTGATTTAGAGCATTTTTTATATGACTATTAGCAGTTTTAGTTTTTTTCCCTTTGAAAACTGCCTTTATATAAAATACGCTGATCATTTATTGTTGGGGAGTGGCTCATTCTTATAAATTTGGTTCAGTTCCTTGTATATGTGAGAAATGAGAATTTTATTAGAAAAACTTGCTACAAAGATTTTTCCCCCTCAATTTTTTGCTTCTAATTTTAGCTGCATTGGTTTTTTTGTAAAATCTTTAATATTATATAATCAAAATTTGATTGTAGCTCCCCTAAACATCTCTTTCTCTTGTTTGTTTATGACCTTTTCTTCGATTCATAATTCTGACAGGTAATTTCTTCTATGCTCCTCTTACTTGTTTATGACAGCACTTTTATGTTTAAATCATATACCCCATTTTGAGCTCATCTTGGGGTATGGTGTGAAATGTCAATCTGTCTTCTTTTTGCCAGACTATTTTCCAATTTTCCCTTGCCTTTTTAAAAAAATTTTTTAGTAAGTTCTTGCCCTAAAGCTGAATCAGTTCATATAGGTCTTCCCAGGTTTTTCCGAAATTACCCCTTTATCACTTTTTACAGAATAATAATAGTATTCTGTCACATTCACATACTATAACTTGATCTTTGAGTATATCAAATACTAGGTTACTGTGCTCATTTGTTTCTGTATGTGGTATATTGTTTTGATGATTACAACTTTCTAGTAATCCAGTTTGGGATCTGATACTGCATGCCCCAATTTTCTATTGATTTCTAACCAGAGTATCTTTCTGACTTGAAACTGAAATCATCCACATGTGTTATTTCCCAGTTTTAATGTGAGCTTCTTGAGAGCAGGGATTGTTTTACATTACAGTTTGTATCCCCAGTGCTTTGCATGTAGAAGGGGCTTTATAAGTGCTTCATTCATTCATTTATTCCTTCTTTCCTTCATTCATTCCAATACTTTCATTTTACTTTTGAGGAAAATAAGGCATAGAAAGTTCCAGATTCTTGAACTCCAGATTCAGTATATGCACCACTTCATCCTGTCTCCCTTCATCTGAGAGTTGAGAAAATGTAGGATTCTCTCTAGTTCCTTTCACTCAGTCAGAATTTTTTTTTTATATGGTGCAGCTGAATCTGTATTGAAGCTGTGTCTTCCTTCCTAGTTTGGCAATCCAGCACCAAGCACAGAGGCTATTCTGTTGGTGTGGGTTTGATATTACTGGACGACTTTCCAAGTCCTCAATATTGTGGTCAGAAAACTTGGTTTTATAAACAAGAAAGAATGTTTACTTCCTGTCCTATAGCTATAGTATTTGCTTACACTCTTTTAAGAGCTGACTAAAGAAAATATTCCAATATGACCTGCTGAGAATATGGATAGCAACTAGCAAGGTAGTTTAGCAATTTAGAATTCATGTGTTCCTTCTAACTCTGCTGAAAACAAGGCAAGTCAGAAATATCTACTTGCCTATTTTCCCTCACCTTTTTAATCTGTTGCAAATAGTTTAATCCTTAAATTCTTGCCAAATTGCAGATTTACTTTCTTAGTCATCCCAGTAGGTCATTGTTGGATATCTCTGGTGTTGACAATCACACTTTTTGCTTTTCTTTCACTCAAATCATCTGTGGTTCTGCCTGGTTTTTTTTACCTACTAGATAGTCTGGGAGGTCATGACCTTCTATCACCAGCATCTCAAAGGCTGAGATGCTCCTATAGCATTTCACGTTGTTATATGTTTTTAGATGATTTTTGTCAAGAACTGAAAACTGAAAATTAAAATAACTGCAGTTTAAAAACTCTTCTTATATTTTGATGAGTAAATCTTGGATTGTAAAAATCAGTGTGTTTTAAGATTAGGACAGTGTTTTCTGATCTAGATGGGGTCTTCAGTATCTGGGCTCAATACTTAGCTTTTCTTAGACCTTCTAGGTGGCTGCACTATGTAATATCTAGTTAATGTGGCTGTAGGGGTACAAGTTGCATGGAGTCTGAAATTGGAACAGTATCAGAATCTGAGAACTATTTTCAACCTTGTTTGAGAGAAAGTATGGCTATCAATCCTATTTTTCTTTTTTTTTTGTAATTTAATGTTGATTTATTCTCATTTTGTACAAATGTTTTTTATACATTAATAAAATATTCTTGTTTAAGAGTAAACAAAATACCCCCTCCCCAAAAAATATAGACCCACTTGAGTGATAAAGTAAAGAGGAGAGAAAAAAATTAAAATTTAAAAAAATAGTAATAATTGTAGGTATGGTCAGGTGGCACAGTGGACGGAGCACCAGCCCTGGAGCCAGGAGCACCCGAGCCCATATCCTATTTTTCAGTATTTAACATCCTACTAAATAAGACTAGAGAGAACTTGATTTCCTTTTAACCTTTCATTGGTCCTGATGTTCACAGTAAACATGGTTACTTTGAAGAGAATATGTCATTCCCTTAAGGAAACTTAGTCATTGCTCTAGCTCAGGGCCTTTTCTCTTCTTTCTTGGTCTATTGCAGTAGCCTTCTGATTTGTTTTTCCTGCTTCAAATCCACCACTTAACTAGTTCATCTCCCAGCCAGCTGTTAAAATGACATTCCTAAAGTGCAGGTATGACCATGTTTCTCCTCTCCTCATGTTTCTCCTCTCCTCATAAAGTTTCAGTGCTTCCTATTGCTCCTAAGATAAAATATAAACTCTTCTGTTGTGCATTGAAAGCCTTTACAGTCAGCCTTCCAATCATGCCTTCAAGCTTTTTACCATATTAGTTCTCTATGGATCTACTTTCTAGGCAAGCCAGCCAACTTGCTATTTCTCACATACAGTATGCTTTCTCCCAAATCCATACCTTTACCCAGGCTGTCCAGGAAAGAGCCCCTTCCTCACCTCCACCTCTTAGAATACCCTATCTTCCTTTAAAGTTCAGGTCAAAATTCCAAAAGATTCATTTTGGAAAATGTCATTCACATCCAGAAAAAGAACTTAATGCAGAATGAAAGAGTCTGAGTGCAGATTGAACCCTTTTGTTCTGATTCTTCTTTTTTTAATTTATTTTTATTAAAAATATTATTTGAGTTTTACAGTTTTCCCCCCAGTCTTGCTTCCCTCCCCCCAACCCCACAGAAAGCACTCTGTCAGTCTTTACTTTGTTTCCATGTTGTACATTGATCCAAATTGGGTGTGATGAGAGAGAAATCATATCCTTAAAGAAGAGAAGAGAAGTCTAAGAGGTGACAAGATCAGATAATAAGATATCTGTTTTTTTCTAAATTAAAGGGAATAGTCCTTTCACTTTGTTCAAACTCTAGAGCTCCTTATCTGGGTACAGATGGCACTCTCCTTTGCAGACAGCCCAAAATTGTTCCCGATTGTTGCACTGATGGAATGAGCAAGTCCTTCAAGGTTGATCATCACTCCCATGTTGCTGTTAGGGTGTACAGTGTTTTTCTGGTTCTGCTCATCTCACTCAGCATCAGTTCATGCAAATCCCTCCAGGCTTCCCTGAATTCCCATCCCTCCTGGTTTCTAATAGAACAATAATAGTGTTTCATAACATACATATACCACAGTTTGCTAAGCCATTCCCCAATTGAAGGACATTTACTTGATTTCCAATTCTTTGCCACCACAAACAGGGCTGCTATAAATATTTTTGTACAAGTAATGTTTTTACCCTTTTTCATCATCTCTTCGGGGTATAGACCCCAGTAGTGGTATTGCTGGGTCAAAGGGTATGCACATTTTTGTTGCCCTTTGGGCATAGTTCCAAATAGCTCTCCAGAAGGGTTGGATGAGTTCACAGCTCCACCAACAGTGTAATAGTGTCCCAGATTTCCCACAACCCTTCCAACAATGATCATTATCCTTCCTGGTCATATTGGCCAATCTGAGAGGTGTGAGGTGGGTACCTCAGAGAAGCTTTATTTTGCATTTCTCTAATAATTAATGATTTAGAGCATTTTTTCATATGGCTGTGGATTACTTTGATCTCCTCATCTGTAAATTGCCTTTGCATATCCTTTGACCATTTGTCTATCGGGGAATGGCTTTTTGTTTTAAAAATATGACTCAGTTTTCTGTATATTTTAGAAATGAGTCCTTTGTCAGAATCATTAGTTGTAAAGATTTTTTCCCAATTTACTACATTTCTTTTGATCTTGGTTACATTGGTTTTATCTGTGCAAAAGCATTTTAATTTAATGTAATCGAAATCATCTGATTGGTTTTTGGTGATGTTTTCCAACTCTTTCTTAGTCACAAACTGCTCCTCTTTCTCTGATTCTTCTTTCACAGCATGAATAATGTCAAGATGATTTCTATGATTGTACATATATATCCTCTATCAGATTGCTTTGCTTTCTTGGGGAGGGGGATGAAGGGAGGGAGAAAAGTATGGAACTGAAAATCTTATAAAAGTAAATGTTGAAAATGATCTTTACATGTAATTGGGGAAAAAATAAAATAATATTAAGTGGGGGGAAAAGTTCAGTTCTAGCCTCTTGTTTGAGGCTTTTAGTGATACTCTATCCCAACTGTAAATTACTTTGTATATATTTTGTGTTTCTTTATGTGTATATGTTGTTTCCACTGATTGACTATAAGCTTCTTGAGGTTAGGGATTGTTTTTTTCTTTGTATCCCCAGTGCTAGGCATATGATGAACATTTGTTGATTGATTGCAAAGAACTGTACAAATGGCACTGATAACACATTTTAAAATCCTAAGGGGGAAATTGAGAAATACTTTGACCTTCTGTGATCTAAGGAGATACTCCCAGATGTTTTCCTAGGCTTTAAAAAAAGTGATTTTGTTAAATTAATGTTGAATAGGGGCGTCTAGGTGGCACATTGGATAAAGCACCGGCCCTGGAGTCAGGAGTACCTGGGTTCAAATCCGGTCTCAGACACTTAATACTTACCTAGCTGTGGGGCCTTGGGCAAGCCACTTAACCCCATTTGCCTTGCAAAAACCTAAAAAAAATTAATGTTGAATATTAAGTATAGGGTAGATTTCATCACTGGCAGCCATACCACATGGAAAGAATCACTTGCTTAGTGGTCTTTACAAATAAACAGATCCTCTTAAAGCAGATCCTCAGTGAGGTGATTTTAGATTTTATCAATTTGTCTGACTACTAAGGTTGTTGTTTTACTTACACATGCACACACAACACACATTCAGACACTCTGGGGGCACTAAACCATTCCTATAAATCACAAAATCATAGCATTAATTAAAGATTTATTAAAACCCTATTGTGGGCTGACCACTGTGGTAGGCAATGGTAGACTGTAAAGTTTAGGTAGGACCCAGTCCTTCCCTTCACTTCTCTTATACAAATGTCTTCTCTGTGGCTAGATGGACAAGAAAGAGATGCACAGGATGGGCAGGCATGGATGGAAAGATACAGTAGGTAGAAGACTCACCTCAGAGTCAAGATAACCACCTCACTTCAAGTCCCATCATTGAGGCATTTGCTAATGTTGTGACTGGAGAGGGGAACAAAAACACAATTTTAGGCATTGTCAATAAAAGTATGATGCCTAGAATGGAGGAGATAGTGGTCCTGTTACTTTCTGTCCTTGTCAGATTACATTTGGAGGATTGTACACCATATTGTAACAGAATTACTTGTTGAAATGGAGTGCTTCCAGGAGAGAGTTAGTTATCAAGATGATGAGGGGATTTAAAATCATGTCTTCTGGAGGATATTTTAAGAAACTTTAAGTATAAGAGAACTTTTCTATTTGGGAACTGAGTTTAACAATGATGGTAGCCCTCAGATATTTTCCAGGGATGATATAAATTTCCAATTTTTTGAGGTGAAAACTAGAAATATTGTGATAGAAATTATAGATTGGCATATTTGGGCTCATTAGAAGGAAGATTTATGCAACAATTAGAGGCATCTAAAATTATAATGACATTTTTTTTTAAGGTTTTTGGCAAGGCAAATGGGGTTAAGTGGCTTGCCCAAGGCCACACAGCTAGGTAATTATTAAGTGTCTGAGACCGGATTTGAACCCAGGTACTCCTGACTCCAGGGCCGGTGCTTTATCCACTACGCCACCTAGCTGCCCCGACATTTCTTATAAGATGGTGAATGCCTTATTATTGAAAATGTTCCAGAAAGAAGCTTGATAATTGCTTATCAGGGATTCCATAAAGGGGACTCTTGCATGGGAAAAGAGGTTAAACCAGATGAATTCTTTTTTTTCCCAGACATTCAATAAACATTTTTTTTCCAGTGAAGGATTTAGATTTATTTATTTTATGTTATTACAGTAATTTTGTTATAATAGTAAATATAAACCCCCCCTCCCCCCCAAGAAGATGAGAAACCTCAAGAATAATGAGGGAGAGAGAGAGAGAAATGTACTTCAATCTGTGTTCAGATTCCAATGGTTCTGTCTCTGGGGTTAGTTGCTTTCTTTATCATAAGTCCACCAGAGAAGTTGCTTCAATAATTCTCCCATAGTTGCTATTACTAGCTGTATTTCCCTCTACTCTATTCCTCTCCACTCTCATTTATTTTATTTTCTCTCTCCTTTCATCCTGGCCCTGTCCAAAAGTGTGTTGTATCTGAGTACCCTCTCCCACAATCTTCCCTTTCTTCTATCACCTATTCCCCCCTTCTTCCCCCCATTCCCCCTGATCCCCTCCCTTTCTTCTCATTTTTCTCTGGGGTAAGATAGATTTCTATACCCTATTAAGTGTGTATATTATTTCCTCTCTGAGCCATTTCTGATGAGAATGAAGGCTCACTCATTCCCCCCTTGCCTAACCCCCTTTCCACTCCATTGAAAGAGCTTTTTCTTGCCTCTTATGTGAAATTTCTTAGCTTCTTCTTCTCCTTCTTCTTCATCTCCTTTCCCTTCCTCCCAGGACTTTCCTTTATTACCCATTGACTCCATCTTTTTACTATATTATACCATTATATTCCACTCCTTCCTGTGTTCTGTCTATATATACTCCTTCTAACAGTTCTTATAAATGAGAAAGTTCATATGAGTTATCAATATCTTCTTCTCACGCAGGAATACAAACAGTTCAATATCATTAAGTTCCTCATAGTTAGTCTTTCTCATTCACCAGAGTCCTGTACTTGGAGATCAAGCTTTCTGTTCAGCTCTGGTTGTTTCAATAGGAAAGTTTGAAAGTCCCCTGTTTCATTGAAAGTCCATCTTTTCCCCTGAAAGAGCATATTCAATTTTGCTGGGTAGTTGATTCTCGGTTGTAAACCAAGATCTTTTGCCTGCCGGAATATCATATTCCAATCCCTATGAGCCCTTAATGTAGATGCTGCCAGATGCTGTGTAATCCTGACTATGGAGCCTTAGTAGTTGAATTGTTTATTTCTGGCACCTTTTAGAATTTTCTCTTTGATTTGGGAGTTTTGGAATTTGGCTATAATATTCCTGAAAGTTTTTCTTTTGAAATCTCTTTCAGGAGGCGACCAGTGAATTCCCTCAATTTCTATTATACCCTCTGCTTCTAGGATCTCAGGGCAATTTTGCAGTATTATTTTTTGAAAAATTAAGTCTAGGCTCTTTTCCTGGTCATGACTTTTGGGTAGCCCAATAATTTTTAAATTATTTCTTCTGGGATAAAGCACTGGCCTTGGAGTCAGGAGTACCGGGGTTCAAATCCGGTCTCAGATACTTAATAATTACCTAGCTGTGTGGCCTTGGGCAAGCCACTTAACCCCATTTGCCCTGCAAAAAAAAAAAAAAACCCTAAAAAAAAGTTATTTCTTCTGGATCTGTTTTCGAGGTCAGTGGTTTTTCCAATGAGATAGTTCACATTTTCTTCTAATTTTTGGCTTTATTGAAAGAGTTTTATTTCTTCCTGATTTCTTGCAAAGTCATCAGCTTCCTTTAGTTCTGTTCTGCATTTGAAGGAGTTATTTTCTTAAGAGAGCTTTTTTATCTCCTTTTCCAGCTGGCCAATTCTGCTTTTTAAGGCATTCTTCTCCTCATATGCCTTTTGTTTTGCTTTTTCCATTAGGCCTAAACAGGTTTTTAACATATTATTTTCTTCAGTATTTTTTTATTTCTTTCACCAAGCCGCTGATTTGGTTTTCATGATTTTTCTGCATCACTCTCATCTCTCCTCCCAATTTTTCCTCCATCCTCTCTTAATTGCTTTTCAAAGTCTTTTCTGAGCTCATCCATAGTCTGAGTCCATTTTCTATTTCTCTTGGAGGTTTTAGACATGGAAGCTTCAATTTTTGTCATCATCTGAGTATGTGTTTTGATCTTCTGTGGGGCTAAAGTAATTTTCTATGGTCAGATTCTTTTTTTTTTCTCTGTTGTTTATTCATTTCCTCAGCCCAAGACTAATTTCCAAGGCTTTGGTGGTTTTTTGGGGGGGACACCCCACTGGGACCTTTATTCCTCCAAGGTCTTCCAGATGAATTCTAAGTACCTTTTAAACCCAGGTTTCTATTATTTTGTATTTACTATCAACCCTGTAAAATCTAAGTTTTCATAATTTTTTCTCTTAATATTTTTCATGGTATTTGTTTTTGTTGTAATTACAATAACAGCAAACCATAGGAAGAGTATTCTGCTTAAGCTGAGAAATCCACTTCCTCATCCTTTCCCCCACCCCAAGTTTTTGTAAAGTTTTTTTTAGTTGGGGAAGACTAACATAAAACGTGGAAAATTTAAATTAGCTGTGATACTAAATGCAGAAGGAGTTTAGAGAAGGGAAGTTGTTGAACTGAGCCCATCTAAGAAGTCTATGTGAGTGAAGGAGGTAGAATTTCAATGAGACACTGAGGGATTGGGGTTTGGTGTGGAAGTGGAGGAGAAGAGAGAGGGTCTTGGAGGCAAGGGGTATGTTGAGTGAAACAAAAGCACTGAGGTTAAAATGAACAGCAAAGAGAAATGATTGGTTTGTTTAGAACAGAAAGATTATGTTGAGGAGGAAAAGAAGCTGAGTCTGGATAGGTTTGGTGGAGCCATGTTGCAGAGAAATAATCTAACTCCTTAGGTACATTAGAATCTTGTGTCTATTCTCTCAAGGCACAAGTTGATGGCATACTTTAGGGTAGACATGGAGTATCCTGATTTTCAGCCCTTGAGAACCATAACTCTATTAGAACTTGCATAATGAATTAGAGGGAAAAGCATGGGCCCTGAGGGGTTAAGGAGCCCTGGTTTAACTTCTGAGTCTCAGTTTCCTTATCTATACCACTGATTTACAGTTATCCTGTCTGATGGGTCTGATGTGAGAAAAGTACTTTGGAAAGCTCAAGGCAGTATATAAATCCAGTGATAAAAAAGGTATGTGACCATATGAATGAATGTGATGTCATTTTGAGAATTGGATTGAGAGTAAATGAAATAAAGATGAAAAGACTCTAAATAATAAGGCCTGTGGTGTAGGGTGATTTTTTTCCCCTTCCTTGTATTTGCATGTCCTCTAAATTGCAGTTTCTTTCCTTTTCAGCCCTCCAGTTCAGCTTTCCGAATTGGGCACCTGAGCAATGTAGAACTGGATGATGAACTACTTGATTTGGTGAGTTGAGGAAGCTCAGTTGGGCATTGTGTTCTGAAATGAGCATAGGAAAGGAGGAAGGGAATTTTGCTATGTGAAGTTTTGCAAAGATAAGAGAGTGTCATAATAAATAACCCTGAGTCTTTAGATAGGGCTGTAAGAAATTGGCTACTCTACAATATACCACAACTTGTGCCTTTTTAAAGATATTTTAAAATATATTTTTAAATTTATTTTGTTAAATTTTTCTCAATTACTACCTCTTGAAAAGGCAAGCAATAGATCAATTATATATGTACAAGTCACACAAAAAAATTTCCATATTAGTCTTCTTATATTCTGCTATAGTTTTTTCCCCTGAGACTTCCGGGACTTTTTAACTTTTTAATTTCCATATATTTTTTGTTTTCTCAAAGAAAAGACTACTTGTAACAACTTCATTGGAATATATCTTAGTCTAGTTAATGTGCCGTAGAAAAGAGTGAGCAATAAAAGTGAGAAGTCAAGTTGAGTTTTCAAGCTTTGTGAGCAGGAAAAAAATCTGTACCTGCATGTCTTATCTAAATGATTCCAAGTTCATACATTGCTTCTTGCCTTACCCTTGGTTCTCATAATCGCCTGAAGTTATATTTCTTTTTAGACTGGGAATATTTTAAACTAGTATCTCTTTCCTCACATTTTTCCCCTCAAAAAAAAAGCAACTGGGGTGGCTAGGTGGCACAGTGGATAGAGCACTGTTCCTGGATTCAGGAGTACCTGAGTTCAAATCCGTTCTCAGACACTTAATTATTGTGGCCTTGGGCAAGCCACTTAACCTACCATTACCTTGCCAAAAACCTAAAAAAAAAAAAATTAAAGAAAAAAAGCAACTGCATGATCCCCTGAGAGCCCTTTTTATATTTTGGCAATACCAAACTGAGTTATGGATTTCATTAAATTAGAATCCTTTTGTGTTTTTTCTTTTATGTGTTTTTTAAACAATTTTTCTTGTTAACATTGATTAAAAATTAATTGGAAACTAATTAACCTAATCTTAAAGCATGAGTGGGTTAAATAAGAAATCATGGAAACAATAATTTTATTAAAAAAGAATGATAATAATGAGACAACATTACAAAACCTGTGGGATGCAGCAAAAGCAGTAATTAGAGGAAAATTTACATCTCTAAATACTTACATTTATAAAATAGAAAAAGAGCAGATAGATATACTGCCCAAAAAACCCAGAAAAAGTACAAATTAAAAATCCTCAATTAAACACCAAATTGAAAATTCTAAAAATAAATGTGAGATTAATAAAATTGAATGTAAGAAATTTTTTGTATTAATAAATAAAACTAGGAGTTTTATGAAAAAAATCAATAAAATAGATAAATCTTTACTTAATATAATTTTTAAAAGGAGAGAAGAAAACCAAATCACTCATATGAAAAATGTAAAGGGTGAATCCACCACTAAAGAAAATGAGATCAAAGCAATTATTAGGAGTTATTTTATTCAGTCATTTGCCAGTTTTACAATTTAAGTGAAATGGAGGAATACTTTTAAAAATATAAACAGCCTAGATTAACAAATGAAGAAATAGAATAAATGAAACTATTTTTATAAAAAGAAATTGAAGAGATCATAAATGAGCTTTCTAAGAAAAAAATGTCAGAACCAGATGGATTTACAAGTGAGTTTTACCAAAAATTTAAAGATTGGGACAGTTAGGTGACTCGGTGCATAGAGCACCAACCCTGGAGTCAGGAGGACCTTGGGGAAGTCACTTAACCACATTGCCATAAATAAATAAGAAACTAAAGATCAAGTAATTCCAGTATTAAATAAATAATTTGTAATAATATCAAAAAAGGAGTTCTATCAAACTCCTTTTATAAAACAAATATAGTACTAATACATAATACCTAAACCAGGAAGAGAAAGAAAATTATAAGCCAATTTCACTAGTGGATATGGATACAAAATCCTACATAAAATACTAACTAGGAGTCTATATATCACAATATACACCACATTGTGACCAAATGGAATTTATGCCAGGAATGCAGAGTTGGCTCAACAAAAGAAAAACTATTAACATAATTGATTATATCAATAATAAATGTAACAAAAATCATATTGGATTCAGAAAAAACTTGACAAAATACAGCACTCATTTCTTTTTAAAATACTTGAAAGCATAGTTATCAATGGATTTTTCCTTAAAATGATAAGAAAGATAACCTACCTAAAACCATCAGCAAGCATTATTTGTAATGGGGATAAAACTAGAAGCTTATCATCAGTATGAAACAAGGATACTCTATTACCAATATTATTCAATATTGTATTAGACATGCTAGCAATAGAAATAAGAGAAGAAAAATTAAAGGAATCCGAATGGGCAATGAGGTAATAGAACTATTTCATTTGCAAACAGTATAATGTTATATTTGGAAAATCCTAGAGATTCAGTTAAAAAGCTAGTTCAAACAATAGTTTTAGCAAAGCAGCAGGATATAAAATAAATCCATATAAATCATAAGCGTTTCTATGTATCACCAACAAAACTCTTCAAGAAGAGATAGTAAGAGATACTCCAATTAAAATAATTGTAGACAGCATAAAATACCTAGAGTATACCTGCCAAGATGAACTCATTTGGTACATGAACATAATTATAAGATTTTTTTATAAATATAGTTAGATTTAAATAATTGGAATAATATTAATTATTCATGGTGGGCAGAACCAATATAATAAAAATATTTCTGCCTAATCAATTTATTAAATGCCTTCCCAATTAAATTACCAAAAAAAATTTTATTGAACAAGAAAAAATAATAAGATTCATTCAGAAGGAAAAAGGTCAAGAATATCAAAGGAAGTAATGAAATAATGAAAAGGAAAGAGAATCAGCAGGGTTAGATCTTAAACTATAAGGTAGTAATTATCAATATTATCTGGTACTTGCTAAGAAATAAAGGTGGATCAGTGAAACAAACGTAGACAATACACAGGAGTAAATGATTATAACTGTTTATATATGTAGAGATTTAAGCTTTTGGAATAATAATTCACTATTTGGTAAATATTGCTGGGCAAAACTGAGAAGCAGTCTGACAGAAATTGGATATAGACCAATATATTATATCATTTGCGAAGTAAATATCACAGTGGATCCATGACTTAGATATAAAGGGAGTTCTCACAAGCAAATTAGAAAAACATGGAACATATTACATATCAGACTTATAGATGAGAGAATTTATGAGTAGACAAGAGATAGAGAGTACTGTGAGATATAAAATGGATAATTTTTATTACATCAAATTTAAAAACGTTTTGTACAATTGAAACCAATATAGCCAAGCTTGGAAAAAAAATCAGAAAATTGGGAGGTCGGGGGAGGTGTTTTATAGTTTTTCATATAAAGGGTTCATATCACAAATATATTGAAAACTTTGTCAAATCTATAAGACTCTGAGTCATTCTCCAGTTGATAAATGGTTAGTGGATATGAATAGGCAGTTTTGGGATGAAGAAATTGAAGCTAAGTAGTCATATGATAAAAATATTCTAATCATTAGAGAAATGTACATTAAAGCAACTTTGAGATATTCTCTCCCACCCATGCGATTGGCTAAAATGATAGAAAGGGACAAATATTGGAAGGAGTATGGAAAAATTGGGACATTGGTACACTATTGATGTAACTATGGACTGATCCAACCATTTTGGAGAGCAACCTGAAATCATGCCCAAAGAGTTATAAAATTGGGTGTACCCTTTTGCCAGCAATACTACTATTGGGTTTGTTTCCTAAGGTGATCAGGGAAAAAGGAAAAGAACCTATATGTTCTAAAATATTTATAGCTACTCTCTTTTTGTGGCAAAGAACTAGAAACTGAAGGAATACTCATCAGTTAGAGAATGACTAAACCAATCATGGGATATAATTGTGATGGAATCCTACTATACTGTAAGAAATGATGAGCAAGTTGATTTTACAAAAAACATGGAAAGACTTGCATGAAATATTGAATAGGGAAATGAGCAGAACCAAGAAAACATTGTATAAAGTAATAGCAATATTGTTTGAAGAATAACTGAATGATAACCTTCTCTGCTGTGGGAAAAGGGGGGAGAGAGTTCAGAACTTAAAATGTAGCTCCATAAAATTAGTTTCAAAAAAAAGCTCAATTTTTATTGCTTTCTTTTTAATTTTGTCATCTGAATTTCTCATATCCTTCCTCCTCCCATTCTTAGAGCCCATCCTTTATAACATTTTTAAAAAGGAAAAAATCATCAAAACCAATTAATATGTTGAAAAAATTTGACAGTATATGCAATTTTCCAAACCTATGAACTTTCTCCACCTCTGCAAAAGAGTTGAGGAAAATAATATACTTAAACTTCTTCTTTGTGGTCAAAGAAATTATAATTTTGCAATTTTTAAAAATAATAATGCCACTTTAAAAAAATTTTTTATAGTCCAGGTGTCCACCTATAAACATCCCTCTTCCCCTTCCCAGAGAACCATAGCAAAGGATTTTTAATAGAAAAAGAGAAATAAGGGTGTGTGGAAATCAGCAAAATCAATCAATACATTGAAAAAATTCAACACTGTATGCCATTCTTCACATGTATTGACACCCTCACTTCTGTGAAGTATGAAATGTTGGGAATATTTCCTTATCTCTAATTTGGGGCCATGCAAGTTTTTTGTAATTTTGCAATTGTTTTGAAAGTCTTCCCATTTACATTACTGTAGTCATTGTGTATATTATTTTCTTGCCTCTGCAGCAGTACATGTTTTTCCAAGTTTCTCTGTATTCATCATATTCATTATTTCTTTTAACTTGATATTATTACATTTCCCAGTCGTTGGGTATCTATTTTGTTTCCATTTCTTTGCTACTCCAAAAAGTACTGCCATAAATATTTCATTTTAAATGGAACATTTATTTTTGTTAATGACCTCCTTGAGTCTTAGCAAGGGAAACTCTGGGTCAAACATGGACATTTTAGTCAGATGACTTTTCAGAATGGTTGTACTAATTCATAGCTCCACCAACAATGCATTAGTCTTAAACAGCTTTTTTTGAGAAAGAAGGACAAACACTATCATCAGTCTCACAACCCTTCAATATCAACTATTCTTACATTTTGTCATCTTTGCTTATTTGGGTGTGAGGTAAAACTCAGATTTTGTTTTGATTTGCATTTCTCTTATTAGGGATTTGTAGCATTCTTTTATATAGTTGTTAAAGTCTGCAATTCAGACTTTTGTTCCTATCAATAATTTGCTTCTTAAACTTGTCTTTGGCTTAATCAGTAAATAAACACTAATGCTTTCTATGTGGAAGGCAGTAATCACTGGACATACATAGAAAGGCCAAAACTTGGTCCCTACCCTCAAGGAGTTCACATTCTGATAGGACATGCAAGCAAACAACTATGTGCACATAAGATAAATAGAGAGTAAATGAGAGGCAGTCTCAGAAAACAGATGCTAACTTGGAGGGGAAGGGAAGAAGGAGGCTGGGAAAGGCCTCTTATACCAAATGACATTTGAGCTTAGCCTTGAGAAGTGAGGAGGCAGAGACCATGAGGGAGGGCTCTCCAGGTATAAAGGATAGCCAGGGACAAGTTATAGAGTTAGTAGGTGGAGGGAGAGACAGAAAGAAGGCCAGTCAGTGTCTGTGAATTGTACCCTCAACAAAAGTAGGGAAGATCAGAATGGGCAGGATTTGGAGGAAATAAAATGAGTTCGGTTTTAGACATTTTGAAATCAAAATGTTTTTGGGACATCCAATTCAAGCTGTTCTAGTAGGTATTCTCAGCAATTCTGTCACTGAAGACAACTATCTATCACCAGGGAAAGAACTGATTGTGTCTGAATGTTCCTTGCTCACCTCTAGGCACTGGATCAGGGCTACTCCTCCTCTGTCTGCTTATTCAACTCATCTCATTACAAAAAAGCCTCATGTTATTACTATTTTCTCCAATATGTGGCATTTCTCTACTCCTGTGGAAACCTTCACTTCAGGGATTAACCAAACTAGGATTGATTGATTGATGTGTTACAGAAAAACTCCTTGAAAACTGTTTAAAAAGCCCTTTTGTCAGAGACTATATGCTTCCATATAAATATCTACCAGGTTAGCCAAATAAAACCATTTTGCTTTGCCTTTGGTCTCTTGCTTACTTATCTATCCTGTTTTTACAAACCCACTGAGAATGGCAAATAATGACTTCTTAGGGTCATTTTCAAATTTAATTTTATCACAAATTCTTTGGGTTGAATCAAATTGTAATTTCCCTTATCATGAGGAAATTTTTCCAGAATTTTGTGCATTCTGTCAGTAGCCTACTTTTGGCTAAATTTTAATTGACATTAAAGATTTTTAGCAAAATATGCATTATATTTTTAAAAATTCTTTCTGTTAATCTGAATTTTCTATCTAATTCCTTGTTACTTTTTGCTTTGAAACCATTTAGACACCCTCAAATATAATGCTCCTTATGTTCCCTGCTAGTCCCTTCTACCACTGTGCAAGAAAATAAGGCAGACTTTCCCACTCATTCCTTGCACATAGTATACACTAAGTATTAGTTAAATTATTTTGATGTCATACTTAAGGGACTGAATTGACCCTCTGCTTCTTTATTTTAGGCTAAGAAAAAGTCATAGAGAAGAATATTTTGTTTCTGAGAATTCTGGAATCCAAATGAAATAGCTGGGATGTAATTTCTGTTTTTTCATTGAACCTATTTTTAAAAGTTTAACTTGGGACTCCAGTGGCACAGTGGATAGAGCACTGGCTCTGGAGTCAGGAGAATCTGAGTTCAAATCCAGCCTCAGACACTTAATAATTACCTAGCTGTGTGGCCTTGGACAAGTCACTTAACCCCATTGCCTTGTAAGAAAAAAACAAAAACAAAACAAAAAAAAGTTTAGCCCATCTCATTTAAAGAAACTAACACACATATATACAATTTGGGGGAAGCAGAGGTAGGACAGCAGAGAAAGTTGAGAGGGAAAGTGTATATTTCATTAGTTAGAGCTACCTAAACCACTTATCATTGAGGGGTCATTAGTTTTGATCTCAGTGTGAGCCACTTAGCATATTTCTGCTCTTTAACATAGACTTAGCTTCATTCATTCATTTTTTTAAAATTTATATATTGATTTTTTTAACATTTCTTTTTGAAATTTCAGTTCCAATTTCTTTACCTCCCTCCACATGTTTCCCATCTACTGAAAAAGGAAACAAAAATGATATCAATTATACATGTGAATTCATGCAAAACATTTCTATTTCAGAGTGGGGAGGCACTATCCCAGGCTTCAGGCTTTTTGATGCTGCTATTTTCAGAGCAAGTTCTGGGGGGTCTGCAAGTTTTCAATGCATCCAAGGTAGTGGTATGATCAGGGGAGAGGAATGGTCACTGCTCTTCTGGTCTACACCATACTCTTTACCCTGGAAAGGCTCCTGTTCCTCATAGCAATGAATGCTAACAGTTTTCATTCTGGAACTGTGACCAGGTCCCCTGCTCTCCTCTGGCTACAAATGCTAATTACTCCTCACTGCCTTGTAATTATGACTAGGGCCATGCTTGTTTGTGTCTGACTACAAATGTCCTTCTCCATACTTGAACTGCTACCCAGAATTGCTTGTGGGCAATAGAATTGCCCCTCAGCACAACTATACCCAATGCCAGAAAATGGTCCCCTGTAATCTATTTTTTTTTTTATATTTTGCAAGGCAATGGGGTTAAGCGACTTGCCCAAGGTCACATAGCTAGGTAATTATTAAGTGCCTGAGACTGGATTTGAACTCCAGTTCTCCTGACACCAGGGCTGGTGCCATCTAACTGTCCTACCTGTAATCACTTTGACCAACTGTTCAATATCCTTACCAGTTAGGACTGAGAGTTCCTGAAAGTATTGCTGTTGCTGCCATAGTTGCAGCTGCCTCCTAGGTCCTCCATTGGTGCTGTTCCTTCATACTCTGGACTAGCTCCCACCCCAGTGTCACAGACCTTTCCTGCCGGTCTCCAAAATTGTCTTAAGCTGGAAAAATGTCTCACTCTAACCTTTTGTTCACTCTGTTGCTTTAAAATTTGATTTGAGGAGTTATTTTAAAATTGTTTGGAGGGAAGTGTTGGGGAGTGTTCAGTAGGGTTGCTTCCAGTATTCCACCATCTTGGCTCTGCCTCTTCTACATTTTCAAATATGTTACAAATAAAGAATGAATAATTTAACTAAAATCTATCCTAGTCACTATTGGGAAAATAATCTAAAGCAGATGTCCTATAAGTTGTTAGGTTAGTAATGCTATTTAGAGATTTGCAGATAACATTATTATATTAGTTTTAATTTGTTGTGCCACAGGATTGACTGTGTACACAGGTGCATTCTATTCAATAGACCAGTCAGCTCAGTTTTGTTCAGTGGTACAGACTGCTATTTTTTTAATTGAATCTTTTTCAATTAAAAATGGACTCCTATTTTCTGAATCTGAATTTTTTTTTTTGCAAGGCAAATGGGGTTAAGTGGCTTGCCCGAGGCCACACAGCTAGGTAATTATTAAGTGTCTGAGGCTGGATTTGAACTCAGTACTCCTGACTCCAGGGCTGATGCTCTATCCACTGCACCACCTAGCCTTCCTCTATTTTCTTATTATACAAAAGATAGTACACCTTTAAAAAGGTCCTTGGTTTGCAATCTCCCTTAAGGGAATATTGAAGCCTTTGTGGTAGCAATAGGACATTTAACAGAGCATACATGATGGGACAGAGGCAATTAAAGCAGTGTTAGGGGATTGCTTGAAAAAATTAAGTTTTTCATATTTAACCAACAGTGCATATGCCTGATCTCACCTTACTTTCTCAGGATATGGATGGCCCTCATCATTTTCCCCGGGAGATTCCACATAATGAGAAACTCCTCTCTCTGAAGTATGAGGTAAGTATTTCCTTGGGGAATTTCAGTACAAAGCCTCCCCAATCCATAATGGCAAACATGCTTAAGTCTGCTTAGAATAACTATCAATCTAGAATAGTTTTTGTGTACTTGAAGAAAATAATGTGTGTAGTCTTGTGAAGAAGTAAAATCTTGTAGTAGACCAATTCCAATTCAGTCTACCTGGTATGTGAGTGCAGGCATGGGAACGACCTTGAAAAGATGTTTCCAGGATCACTGGAGCTAATGAGGAATTAAACCATGTATGATTAGTTATGATTGATGCTATCAAAGCTGATTCTGACGTTCTCACAAAGTTAAACCATCTATTATCTTTCCATATCTGTTTTTTAAAAAAAACAACTTTATTTTCCTTTGCCATTTGGAAAGGTGCCAACTTCAGAAAGGTCACTTTGGGTCTCCATTGGTCTCCTTCCTAGTTTACCAGTGCCTGGGAATGTTTCCCTCTGCCCCTGAGAAGCCAGCTACTCTTTTCTCAAACCTATTCCCTGCACCTCTCTATCCTTCTGAGTTTGCCTAAAAAGCTGGGATTAGTAAGCAAAATATTTTTTTCTTTACTGTTACCTACAGAGTTTGGATTATGACAATAGTGAAAACCAGTTGTTCCTGGAAGAAGAGAGGAGAATTAACCACACAGTGAGTTTGGGTTCAGAGTTGGGTTGTCCAAAAAAGCTGACTGGCACCTAGATAGACTAATGAGCCTGAAATAGAATCCATCCATCACACAACAGCAGAAAGGGAGCATTCTGGGACATGAAATCTCATCTATCCTTGAGCTATTTTTTTAGATTTTATTTCAGATTGCCTTGTTCTGAGACTATTGGTATTCTTACATATTCTGTTCTCAAGAGCACAGTCCTCCATGGGATGGAAAATTTGATCTTCCTGACAAAAACAATGAGCATAATTTCTTCTGTCTTAAAAATGTGTGGCTAGTTTGGGTATAGCATCATTTTCAAAATGGAGGGGTGGGGTGGGAAATAGGAAAAATCTATGGTAGATTTAGCTGTTAAAATTGGATAACTGAAGAGCAAGAGTAATTTGGCAGATGTGAATTCATTGGGGTGAATGTTTAAAAGATGATAATATATATTTTCCTATTTAGGGCAGGCTGTTTTTCAAATGTAACTTTGTAAATAGTAGTCCAAAGCATACTATGAATAATCTTTCACAGAACTGAGGTTCAGGGATAAGTTTATTTGGAGGTTATCAGGAGCATTTGCCAAGAAGTAGCCTATATTGGAATTACATTTCCACAGGGGAGTGATTTCCCCTCATTATCTGATTCTGATGGTTCTCTTTTCTTCTGCACAGGCTTTCCGCACAGTCGAGATCAAACGCTGGGTCATCTGCGCCATGATTGGAATTCTGACAGGCTTAGTTGCCTGCTTCATTGACATCGTGGTGGAGAACTTGGCAGGACTGAAATACCGAGTAGTAAAAGACAGTATCCTTTGGCTCTGGTTGCCCAACAATGTGTGAGGGATGCAGAGGATGGGGAAGGCAAAGAGAGTGGAGTTTCTCTGCATTTAGGAAGGCCTGATATAAACCGAATGTGATTGCTTATATGGGTATGTGCAAGCTATAGCTGTGTGCAGACCTGTATTGATAGTAAGTCTCTGTTAAGTACCTAGATGGAATATGCAGAAAATCTCTGGCTTCAAAGAGTTTATCATGTATTTGGAGATTGTCTGTAATCTAACTAGAGTACACATCTTCCATAATCTTCTAGTATTTTAATATTTAGACAGTTCAGAAAACTTCTTGACCATTGTAGGCAATCTTCTCTGCCCCCCACACCCACTCCTGGCTCATGAGAGCAATTGGGGATCTTTTCGCTGACCTGCTTAAATGCCCAATCTAGGAGTTGGAGGAGGCAGGGATTGTCAAATGAGAAGAGTCTGTGCATGTGATGTTTACCAGACATTTAACAGAATGGAAGTGGATCTGATCCAGACAGTGACCTTGCCAGTTTTCTCAATGAATCCTCCAGATATTGACAAGTTTACAGAGAAGGGGGGATTGTCTTTCTCCCTGTTGCTCTGGGCAACACTGAATTCGGCCTTTGTGATCATCGGCTCCGTGATTGTTGCCTTTATAGAGGTATGGTTTAAAAAGTACACCGAGCTAGCCTGGGATCTCTGCCCACGCCTACTTTAGGTGAGACTGGGAAGGCTCCAGGGCCAATGGGTAGATGGTCTTAAGTTAGCATTAGTGGAGAGGCAATGCTGTTTAGTGGATGGTATGCTAGGCCTCAATCTACATCCTTCCTCTGCCACTTGTTAGCTTTACAGTCATTGAACCCTAAGACTTGCCTATCCTGGCATCTACAGGCTACAGTCAGCATGGTTGGAAGGAGTCCCCATGCTAGAATTTCCCTGTTCTGAGCAAAATACAAATCCTTTAAAGAGGAGCTTCTAAGTATTTTTAGAACAATAAAAGTTCTCCTTAGTGAGGAGGTAATACCTTGAATTTCTAATAGCTTTCTCCAAGGAACTCCATGTACTAACATTATTCTGATGATTCACAATGTACTTTGTGTCTATTTTGTATTTGCTTCTTTATGTCTTCTTGGTTAGAATGCAAATTCCTTGAGGGCAGGAATTGTTTTGTTTTTGTCTAGACACATAATAGGCACTTAATAAACACTGGTTTATTAATGCCCTGAGCTACAGAGGAACAAACATAAAGAATGACAAAATGAAGACTGTTTCATGGTGCCCATTTAAGAGTTTTGCCACTTAATTACATACCCTATCAGTTAATCTTAGTATTTAATGTCAAGTTAAATATTTGTTCATTTAATAACATTTGTCGGCTTGCTAGATACCACATGCTGTGCTAGCTGATGGGGAATTTCCTTGAGAATGGCTGCTTTTATCCTGGAAATGCCAAACTGAGCATTACCTCAAGGAAGATTACATTGTAGGAATTTACTGTTCTAATTACATTCAATTCCTAATTCTTATAAAGCCAACATCTTTTCATCTGTTAGACAACCATTTTGACATATTGGATTAATCACAAGTTAAAACATTCCACAAATTTGGGGGTTCATTTGGGTTGATCAGTTCTTTTGTTGGAAATATTTCTTATGGAATTTCTTCTTTCCTTGAAGCCTGTTGCTGCTGGCAGTGGAATTCCCCAGATTAAATGTTTCCTCAATGGTGTCAAGATTCCCCATGTGGTTCGACTCAAGGTAAAATGCCTAGAGGTAGTTGGTTTTACTTACCTTCTAGGATGCAGGGTGGTAGGAGTTCTGGTTGCTTTATTAAAAATAATCTCTTTGATATAGGGCAGCCCACCTGCATGCTTCTAGCTATAGGCCTCCTCTTTAGTCTATACATTCCTTATCCTTTAAGCTATCCCTGAATTATGAGACCCTCATTGTTGATATCTCCCCTTTTCTAATTTCAGTAAAGGAGGTAACTTGCTCATTTAAGTACAATCTTTAAAAGGCCATGTTTTCCTGAAAAACTTGTCAGACCTAGGTGGTAGAATTCTTTTTGACTTGAGGGAATAATTGCTTGAATTGATTATGGGAAATAGCCCTTTAGACTTCTGAAGCTCAGGCATAGGACTTATTTATTTTGAAAAATGGACCTTCAGATATTTTGAATCTGAATGAAAATGATCCATTTCATTTCTTCTTATTGCTGTTCAGTCAACAGCCAGGGGATTTTATAATAGAGTTCTACCTATTCTATCAGTGTTTAAGAAGAATGCCATTAGGAGTAGACTGTGGTTGTATTTGCCAGATGACTCTTTGGCATCTGCCAGGGTGAGATATTTCAATACAAGATTTCCCTGTTTAAGTACTGTGCCTGAGTGGAAAGGAAGGGAAAAGGTTAGGAGAACACTTGGATAACCATATGTATTTATTAAACAGAATCTATTTTGGGCCCCATCCCTATATTGAGAAATATGAAAGAAAAACTTTTATTCAAAAACTATATTGTGAACCTATTACAGATTAAACTCATATGGATTAATACTAGTAACAAGGCACAGAACTTAAGCCCACTATGAGAAAATAAGTATTAATTATATTAACTTGGAAAATGAAAGTGAAGCCCAGGTATTGAAAGTGGGTTGAGGTAGCAGAAAAGATGTCACAGAAAGGGGGTACTTGATCTGGGTAGGTTAGGATTTTGGATAGATTGAAGGGGTAGATAAAGGGCAAATCAGAAAAGAGAACAGTGTGAACAGAAGCCCTAGAGCAAGAATGAGCTTGTGCCAAGGATAACCAGGAGAACAGCATGGCTGAAAGGGGGAAAGGTCCCTATGAGAGTAAATGGAAATCAAATTATTGAAGGGTCTACAGTGGTGGGAATTTATATTACAACTCATACAGATATTGGGAAGCCGAAAAAAGACTTCTGAGTGGGGCAGTGATTCATTGAAAGTGATGCTTTTAGAAGAATCATCCTATCACAGTGTGCAGGATAAATTGAAATGAGGGCAGACTAGAGGCAGAATATTTTCAGCAAAAATCCAAATGTATGATGGGGATAGTCTAGAGCTGAAAAGGGGTGGAGGCACTCAGAGCCCATCTAGTTCAACCCTCTCTCTTCTACAGCTAAAATGAGGCTTAGAGAGATGAAGTGGCTTACCCAGAGTCACACAAGGTAGTAAGTGCCAGAGGCAGGATTTGAACCCAGATCATCTGACTCCAGAACCATCATTTTTTTAAATTGAAAATGCTTGGACTGGAGTAGAGCCAATAAAATTAGAAGATGAATGCAAGAGACATGAAGAAAGAATCATCTGATCCTGATAATCAGATGTGAGCCAGACAAAATTAACCATAGTCCTCATAGGATTAAGTGGTAAATAATGTTTTTCAAGCTTTGAGTTTTGTTAAATTTCAGAAGAGGAGTAGTTTTTCAAAAAGGAATACTTTCAGGAAAGTTCCCAAAGAAAGAGGGAATGGAGCTTAGATATTGAAGGGAAACCACTTTATCTGAATCTTTTTTTTTTTTTTTTGATGTCTTCCTGCTCATGAAAAGTAAAATTTTTTTAATGAAGTTTGACTCATAGGAGGTGTATATTTAGCACTGGTTTATTTTGATTGAATTCATTTTATTTTTCTTTTTTACTTACTGATGTTCTCTTCATATTCTAGACATTGGTGATTAAAGTGTGTGGTGTGATTTTATCTGTGGTTGGAGGACTGGCTGTTGGAAAGGTAAAGAAAAGTTTAGAAGAATAAATATGACTTCTTCCATTGTGTAATTGTGTCACTACTTTTTGAAGAGCCACTGAAAGACATTTTATATCTAAAAACATTGTTGAAAATTCAATTCCTGTCCTTACTTTTTTGGGACTTTTAGGAAGGGCCAATGATTCACTCTGGAGCTGTTATAGCAGCTGGTATTTCTCAAGGAAGATCAACCTCATTGAAGAAAGACTTCAAGGTAAGCAGTTCACTTATAAATTCTAAAATGGAAAATGAAGGAACAGAAGATGAAATGTTCAGTAGGGATCCCATGGACTATTAGAGTTAGTAGGGACCTCAGAAGTATTTCTAATCTAGTATTTCTAATTGGTAATCATCCAGCTTGAACATTGATGATGATGATGATGATAATAATAATAGCTTACGTGCCATATGAAGTAATGGAATCTATCGTTAGCTCGAAAATTCATACAAATTCTGCTTTATTACAAAAAAGATCTACCCATTGATGCTAGTTCTATTTTCTTAAGCCATACCAAATATCTAGTTATTTTTAAGAGAGAAAACAGTGATCTTATGCTACTCTACCCTATTTCTTCTGTTAGCTAAATAGCCTCAGCTCATTTAACTATTCTTTGTGACTTTGTTTTCAAATCCCTCAGCATCCTGGTCAGTCTCCTAGTTGATTTCTGATTTTTCAGTGTCCCCCTTAGGAGTTTATGCTTAGACTTTTGTTGGTCTCTAAAGAAAATGGTAGTCTTGGGGTGGCTAGGTGGCGTAGTGGATAAAGCACCGGCCTTGGAGTCAGGAGTACCTGGGTTCAAATCCGGTCTCAGACACTTAATAATTACCTAGCCATGTGGCCTTGGGCAAGCCACTTAACCCCCATCTGCCTTGGAAAAAAAAAAAAAGAAAGAAAGAAAGAAAATGGTAGTCTCCCCTTAAATCTAAATGAAAATGATTTTGTGTGGTAATTTTGGTTGTCAAAATGTGAAGGATTAGAAAGGGAAATTAGGTGTGTAGATATAGACATTTAACCTTTTCAGTTTTATTTGAACGATGTTTTTGTTTTTGTTTTTGCAAGGCAATGGGGTTAAATGGCTTGCCCAAGGTCACATGGCTAGGTAATTATTAAGTATCTGAGACCACATTTGAACTCGGGTTTTCCTGACTCCAGGGCCAGGGCCACTGTGCCACCTAGCTGTCCCCAACAGTATTATTTTATACTCTAACCTGACTGCTGTCATGGTAATGACTTTATTCTTAGATTTATCAGGCCTAGAAAGTACCACAGGATGCTGAACAAAGTGTAACTTGACTCCCTGTCTACTACTCCTTTTTCCTCAGTCTTCAGCCTTGTCATGCCTCCATTAATTTAAGGAAACCTTCTCTTGACCTTTGCATCCCCTTCAAGCTTTAATCTTATCTCTCCCTGCCCCTTCACTGCCAAACTTCTAAAAAGAACAGCTTTTCCATATTTGCACCACTTCTTCAGCTCTTCAGCCCTATGTAATCCAGGTTCCATCCCAACCTTTCTACAGAAATGATTCTTTCCAGTGACTAATTATTTTATAATTATAACTACTCTCATTTTCAGATTGTAACATTTTCTGAATTATCAGCTTTCTTAAACTTTCAAGGCTTTTTTTCAGCTATAGACTATCTTCTCCTTGATAGTTTCATTTTCCTTCTGTAACACTTCAGTCTTGTTTCTCCCTCTTAGTTCTCTGACTACTTCTTGTTACCCCCACCTTCATCTTGCCCCTTATGTATAGGTGACAGCCCCTAAGGTTCTATTCTCAGCTTTTTTCCCTCTCTGCCCCCGCCCTTGGTAGCCTTCTTTCCTCCCCAGTCTTCAGTGGTCACTTTTATGTGGACGACTGCTAAAAAAAAAAGACCTCTAGTCCCAACCCCCTAACCCTGAGTTCTATTCATGAGTTTCAGCTTGCTTGCCACATAGTTTCACCTGAAACTCACCATGTTCAAAACTGAACTCTTAAAAAAAAAAACCAACTCTTCCCTTCAGCCTTATTTCTTTATTTCTCATTCTCTATTTCTAGTTCATCATCTTTCTTCCTGTAGCATATTTCATTATCAGTTTTTTAAAGTCAAGATTGGTCACTATGATGAATAGAATTCTAAAGTCTTTCAGGGCTTTTTCTTATACATTATTATGTAAGTTGTTACAAATCTTTCATAAATTTTTAAAATTCTTATCTGTCACTTCTTAAAGCATAATAGGTAACTATATTCATATGTCATAATGTATTCAGCCATTTCTTTATTTGGAATAATTGACTTTTTTCCACTTCTTTGCTAAAACATGATGCTGCTATAAATGTTTTTCAACTTGTGGGTGCCTTCTCTTTCTCTTTGACCTTGTGCAGTAACTTTACAACTTTCATTTGATGGAAATCATTCATGCACTTAGAATTCTAAGAGAGGACATTAACCATGGAAAAAATTCTTAGCAGCAAATATCTTTAATAAAAGTATGATAACTAAGATATAAAGAGAATATATGTATGTGCATATGCATGTATGTATACAATGAGGTCAGTGGTGTTATTATTCATAGTTGAAAGAATCATGAATTTTTTTCAGTCACAGCTATTTATGAAGTTAATTTCCTAAATTTTAGAGTGGTTGCAATCTGGATGAGTGGAATGATTACCTACATAATTAAAAATAATATTTTATATATAATTTATAGTGCTTAAAAGTAAAATGTTTTCTATATCTAACAGTAAAGGCTTAGTTTGAAGTATTAAAGGTTGTTAAGAGAGAAGTAAAGCATTTGGGGGTAAATTTGGGATCTAATTTTGACTTGTGGCACTTAGAAATGGAAAATGCCTGGTAGAACAAGTAAACCCCCAGCCTTGAATCATGTTAGAAGGGCCACCTTCCTTTTAAAGAAACCCAGGTGTAGAGTACTGCAGCATCAATGTGCAAGAGAAGGGATATAAATGGGTGTTTATTTCTGACATATTCAAGAAACTGAGTCAAGTAGTATGTAGGAGTCCTTGGCTACCTTTCCTTACCTGAGAGGACTGCTTTAAGATAACCTATAACTTTTTTCCTATTATTTCAGATCTTTGAATATTTCCGAAGAGACACAGAGAAAAGAGACTTTGTTTCAGCTGGAGCAGCAGCTGGTGTCTCAGCTGCTTTTGGAGCTCCTGTAGGTAAGATTCCCTGTCTTTTGTTTAAATCTGGTTAGTCCTGTTACATCCTATATACTTTATGCATCATGGCCAGCTTAAGTGGTTTTCTGTAAATTACCCCTTCTTTGATGAAGTAGAGGTAGTTTGGGAAACCTGTTCCTATTTACCACCCTTAATTAGAAGGTAGAAGTCAAGAATATTTTTAAAATAGTTGTTTCATGTATATTTGGGTTTCTTTCCTTCCCCTCTATGTCTTTGACAAGAAATTAGAAAATTTCCAAAAAGTAGATGCCATAATTTATCTTGTTTTATATCTTGTTTATACTTATTTGTTTGCATATTCCCCCCAACAGAATGTGAGCTCCTTGAGAGCAAGAGCCGCTTTTTTTGTCTTTTTTTTTGTATTTTTCAGTACTTTGCATAATGCCTGCTACAAAGCAATCATAAATGCTTCTTGACTTGACTTCATGTGACCCTACTACTCAGAAACTTCAGTGAGGGAGGACTGGACAGATTGAAGGGCCTTTCCCCATCAGTCAGTTTTTGCCTTTTCCCCATTTTCAGTAGTATTCGGGTGACATTCTATAGTACTCTCCCTGCATTCCTTGAGTCTTACCCAGGTGGTTGCAGTAGATCTTAGAATTTCCTTATAAATTGCCGGTTTAGCAATTGCCACCTCTGCTGGGGTCTGCCCAGAGAATTAGGAGACTTTTGTTCTTGCAGGGGGCGTCCTATTCAGCTTGGAAGAAGGTGCTTCCTTTTGGAATCAGTTTCTGACATGGAGAATTGTAAGTGAGATAGGTTTTTGTGGAAGCATGGGCTTCCCTGGGATTGCTGGGCTTCCTTTTCATTGCTAACAAGACAAGTATACCTTTACATGTTACCTTGAGAAGCCTGTCTTGGTGCTTCCTCTTTTTGAAAAATCTTTTTGTCTTCAACAATGGCTATATGGGCACTTCATTCCTGCTTTAGTTCCATAAATTTGCATCCCTTGTTATGAAGGGTTACTCTTAGTCCTCTGCCACAGATTTCTGGGAGAAACATGATTATGGGTTTGTCATTTGATGGAATTACCCTGAATTTATTCATTATACATACAGGGCTCCAATTCTGTCTACAGTTATCCCTTCCACATCGTGGGGGTTAGTGTCACAACACCCTCTCCATCTGGAAAAATCTCCATAAATTTTTTGGCCCTTCTTATATGCCAGAGAAGAAGTCTGAATTATAGTGTTAAGAGACAAAATATGTTAGTATCATACATATATTTTATGCATTTCTGTGTTTGTGAATTTTTTATTTGTTGACTGCTAGCCTTTGTGTGTTTTCTGCAGTTTCTACAAAACTCCACAAAAATTCCAATTTAATTTCTTGTACTTGACCCATAATATAGTGAAACTGAGTTGGGGAAAGTTGCATTGTGAAAGGGATGACTGTAATTTGATTCTTAAAATGTTGTAGAATTATCTCTTTTCTCATCAGGCCTTAACATTACTTTCTAGTCAACTATTGCAGTCTTCATGTTTCTTTTTCCTATTACCTTGACTCTCCTAAGGTAATTTTTATTACCCTTTGAATCAGAACATGAACCACAGTTAGCCTCAGGGTCCTTCAGCAGCCACCTTGAACCCTTGTCTTCCACTTGCCCAACTCGTCTTTCTTTTGCTGTCAAAGACTCAGCATACCCTTGTTTCTGAGTCCCCTTTGAAGCCACTCCCTATGTTCTGTTCATCAATACCCCTCTCCTTATTCCTTTAGATAGCTTCTGCAATCCCAACTTTGAGAAGCCTTCCTTGGTTGAAAAAGAAGTTTCAAAATTCCTTATGACCTCACCCTTTATTAAACTGACAACTCCTGGGACTTGCTTTCTTCCTGATCCTACCCACTTAGAAATGCTTTGTTCTTTCTGTTGGACACAAGAGAGTAGCCTGCTTTGTTTGAAGTATTGTTTCCTAGCAACATGTCTGTTTTTCTATTTATCCCATAGTTCTTTGCCTCCATGATTTCCACATTCACTCTGAATTTTGTTCTAAGTATTTACCATGGAAACATATGGGATCTCTCTAGCCCCGGTCTCATCAATTTTGGAAGATTTGACACTGAGGTAACCATTAATATACAAAGCCTTCAAACACATATTATTTTCTCCTTGCCTCCTTGGGCACCTGGATTAACAGGAGTCTTCAGTTTCGAGATTCTGGATTTTTTAATCTAACTCTGGAAACAAAGCATTCCTCTGTGTGAAATCCATTGTCTTAGTGGGATTCAGTGGTCACCCACCAGTGCAGCAATAAGAGCATTGTGAACAGGAGTCAGGAGACCTGGGTTTTTGACACAGTTCTACTATATTGTGGCTGGCTGTGGAAAAATCCAATAGCTTGTCTGTCCTTCAATTTTTAAACTATTAGAATGGAGAATTAGATTCTTCTCACTATAGATTTTGTTTGGGATCATACTTACCAAATGAAATATGTTTGATGTCTGCAACTGTTCAATTTAAATAATCATAGTTGTGAGCTTCACCAAAGATGCTAGCAGATGCATCTCATTGATTTTGAAAACTAGGGAGATCGTTGTGCTTTCCATCTTTGTTGCAGTATGTAGTGGGGGGGGGCATTTGGAGATCATTACTCAAGGTTTATACCAGTAGGTTTATTAAACCACTTTTTCTTCCTTTTTTCTGTATAGAAAATGGTATACACAATCCATGAGATCCCCATCTTCATTGCCATGGGTGTGGTGGGTAAGGAGAATTTGTGTTGAATTTATTAAAAATCTAGCTCTGTTTTCCCCCCCATCTTTTTTTCTCATTTTTACCAAAGGCCATCCCACTTCTGTTAAATATTTATGGAAAGATCTTTTCTAAACATGGCTTTTGAAATGGCAGGAGCCCTAGTTAATTCTCTAGAGAATATTTCTGTATTTTTGGCCTGGATAAGAATTTGCCAAAGTCTAGTATATTGCCAAAATCTGAGACAAAATCAAAAAAATCCCCAAAAAACTAAAATCTGAGACATAGGTTAACTTTGTGAAGCAGCTTTTAAGGATTCTCCATAAAAACCTGGAATAAACTAGTTAGTTATTTAGTGGTACATTTCACATAGCATGACAGTTGTCACTTATTTTTCTTGGTGCTTGAAATCTATGTTCCAGAAGAGCTGCTGCTAATCTAAGGATTTAAATTATTTATATATTCATCTTTGTGGCAGTAAAGTTTATATTCTTATGTTACTGGGGCTGTAAGTTTTTGTATTTGAATTTTTATTGATAGAAAAAATAAAACTCAAAGGAATGAATGTAGGTTGTTGTTCTTCTCACCTAAATCTAACATATATTAAGAATTATCTTCCACTGAACTAAGGGACTTTGAAGATTAATCTCTCTCAGAATGTGTTCCTGTAGAGAAGCCATTTTAAAATATATTTCCTTCATTCCATCTTAGGTCCTTCTATGAAGTTTCTGGGAATGGTTCCTTAATTGGGGAAATGTGAAGTAGCCAGCTCTCCCAAATTATTAGGTGCATAGGGAATTCAGATGTCAAAACTGACCCTTTTTCCCCTATTATTTGTCTCTTTCTGACTGTAGGTGGTATTCTTGGAGCAGTGTTCAATGCCTTGAATTATTGGCTGACAATGTTTCGAATCAGGTAATAAGGTCCCATTGATGTATTTATATAGAGAATGGCATTTTAGTATTTGTCATATGATCATGGGTTTTGAAGTATACAGGGTAATTAGGTAACTGAAAGAGGGATAAAGGAATGGGAAATGGAATGACCCCTAGGTAATAACCTCAGCTGTTGTTAATCTTTTATATTTATCTGAATCCAACCTAGGAAGGGGAACATAAGCCTATATCTTCTCTTTTCTCAATGTATGTAAGAAGCTATCTATGCTTTCTCTTCCTGGACTTGTTTAAACACAGCATTATTTGGATAAGAAGATAAATTGTTTCCTGCCAGTTTCAAAGAGTGTATCTTCTTATTGATATTCTGGTTACATTAAGTCAAGCGGAATAGCACAGGGACTTTCACAGTTCACATGTAAATTAATCTCTAACTTCAAGAAAGGGAATGGTGTAGCTACTGCTTAATGCTGTATTGTCATCAGTTTCTCCAATTACCAAGTCAGTGACAAGAATGTTAGTGGGGATTGCTACAGTGTGATGTAGAGTTCGTGTGGTCAACACGATCATATTCATAATTTAGGGAAAAATAGATACAGATAATTCCAAAATAGTTCATATTTGACTTTTGGATATCATTAGATACTCATTTTATATTCATAAATTCTGTGCTTATGTGAAGATATAGCTTGGTCAATATCATAGATGAAGAGGCAGGAAGGCCAGTCCATTGAATGGCTGATTTGACTATAATCCATAAATTGGTGTTCTCTTTAGACTCTTCTTTGAGGAACCAAGTAGTGATGTCTTGCTTGCAATTTGTGCAATTTTGTCATTGATTTAGAAAATCTTATCTTAAACTATTTTGGTGCCATAGATACATACACCGCCCCTGCCTACAGGTGATTGAAGCCATGCTTGTGGCTGCAGTCACTGCCACAGTTGCGTTTGTATTGATTTATTCATCTCGGGATTGCCAACCACTCCAAGGGAATTCCATGTCTTACCCTCTTCAGGTAAGAGACTAAAGCCATGGACTAGAGGGGTCTGACATGGAATGATGGGATCCCCCCAGTAGTCAGGACCTAGTGTTGCACTTCTATCTCATTTAAGGTTGGTAATCATTTACCCAGCAGAAAAGCATTCCTCTAAGACACCTTATTTCTCAGGAGTGGGCTAGTTGTGTTTTGGATGAGAAACCACTTCATTAACCAGGCAGTTTGGGTAGAATTAAAGTAGGTCTGACATGGGTACCCTGGGTGCTGTTCTCTTTGAGTTTTTAAAATGACTTTTAAAAATAAATGTTTAGGGGCAGCTAGGTGGCGCAGTGGATAGAGCACCAGCCCTGGAGTCAGGAGTACCTGAGTTCAAATCTGGCCTCAGACACTACATAATTACCTAGCTGTGTGGCCTTGGGCAAGCCACTTAACCCCATTAGCTTTGCAAAAAAACAAACAAACAAACAAATAAATAAATAAATGTTTAAAGGCTCTAGGAACCTGCTTAGGCCTCTCTTGTGAGGGTAGTGGCTTAAGTGTACCCAGCAGCAAGCTAACTCTTAAGTCCAGAACTAAGGTCAGGTTTCCTTTAAGCCAGCAGTCCCTGCCTTTACCTTATTGAATTCTTTGAAAGTAGAATCGAATAGTATTGATTTAGAGACATTCCTTACAGTCATGAGAGCTATTAGAAAACCATTTTGTCCTAGTTTCATCTAGCATTAATGATATTCATATGAACCTTAGTCTATTTCCTGATTAAGGGGGGGGTGCATGCATGCATGAATGTACACATACTAGCTGCAGACCTATTTCTATTCTTTTTTTTTCTTTTTTTTGCAAGGCAAATGGGGTTAAGTGGCTTGCCTAAGGCCACACAGCTAGGTAATTATTAAGTGTCTGAGACCAGATTTGAACTCAGGAACTCCTGACTCCAGGACCCGTGCTTTATCCACTACGACACCTAGCCACCCACAGACCTATTTCTTTAATGATCTTCAAAGTAGTTAGACCTGACCACATATGTTTCTGCTGAAGAAACTCTTGGTTGACCTTTACTGGTGAAGACACCAAGTCTGTGTTTACTTAGGATATTCTGACATCTCATTTTCCTTTTTGTCCTTCAATCCCACAGTTGTTCTGTGCAGATGGAGAATATAATTCGATGGCTGCAGCCTTCTTCAACACCCCAGAGAAGAGTGTTGTCAGCCTTTTTCATGACCCCCCAGGTAGGTTATTTTTGATCACCAAGGCATCAAGCTAGAATCAGAATTTGACCTGTAATTATTCCCATGGTGGGAATTGAATTAAAGGATAGGGGAAAGTACTGGGTTTTATAGAAAGTATTCTTAAATTTTCATATTGCTTTGACATTGACACTTCAGATGATGAACAGAACTTAGTAGAAGTAGAGAAGGGAAAGGAGAGGCTACTGCAATGGACCTCAAACCCAGAGTCTTCACATGGAATTAAATCATTCAAGTTACTCAGTTTTATGATATGATTTTTTTTAATCCACTATTTTGGGGGGAAATTATGGAAAGCAATGGTACACAAGGAGATGGATTTGGGCAGGGGTACAGGGGAAGAATTGTGGGCTTATATTTTTGTGTTGAAAATATGATGGGTTTGGTCAGTTTAATAGATTCTGTCTTCCTTCCTTCCTGGAGAGTGATCTGCTTTGGGAGACTCTTAGGTCTTTCCATCATTTACTTGGATTTCATTTTCTTGAATGACTTTACCTTCTGTGAATTGTTTCCAGAGTTTTAATTTTGGCCAGAATATTAGGCAAGTTCCCCAAATCAAGGTAGTGGTTTAAACTGTGACCATGAGACTTTGTCTTATATTCTCTGAAAAACTGAACATTTAATAGAAAAATCATGATGTCTCTATTTAGCTTTCTTAGTAATGTGTACATGATACAGAAGGAGAGAAGATGGCAAGGCAGACTTACTCTGTGACATTGAATATAATGAATAATAGGACTCTAGAACTGAAAGGGCCCTTTGGAGACCATTTAAACTGTCTGCCATATATGAAAGAGGAGAAAACTCTTGTCTGACCCAGGTAGGGAAAAGTAAGTTAACTGCAAACTGCAAAGCCAGCCAGCCCTTAGATATCCAATTTAGTCTTTCCCCTACACTGTATGGCTTCTAGTCTCTTTTCTCTGCTTTTTTTTTCTCTTGTTAAATGCAGTTGTTTTGTGTAAATATTATATATTTACAAATACAAAATCTTTATTTTTTCTCAACTATTAGTTAAGCCTTCAGGTTAGGTTTATAGTCAATAAACTGCTTCTACTCAGACTGTGTCCTAGTCTGAGATGTGTCCTTAGTGAGTTTTTACCATTTCTGTGTCTAAGTTCCTCTGCCTATGATTCAGCTCTACATTTTTCAGTTCTGCCTGGGTGACACATCATCAGAATTCAGTGGGTATTGAAACCTGTTACCTGCTCAATTTCATCTTCACTTGTTAGAACCCATGTGCAGCCCTTTCTTATTCTCATTAAGATCTTCTAAGAAGCAAACCTGAATGTTGTACAATTATTCCCATGTGTTTTCAGCTATGACATAGGATACCCACATTCCCCTAGAAGCTCTGGGAAAACCTATTCTGTTGCTGTCAGCATCCAAGTTGTAATTCTAGATGTCTGCATCTGGAATAATTTTTAAAACTTGTTTTTTCATCTGAGCCTTGGCAGGTTCCTATTTGGGCTTTCTATACCAATTTCCTGAGTTCTAGTTTACCAGTGTGGAAGGAATAGAGAAAAGTGTCCTTGGTAACCAGGTTCCCTTTCTGCCAACTTGTAGTCAGTCATACTGTTTTTAGTGTATTGATCAGGGACTGAGGTTGCCTCTGTGATGGAAGAGGGCTCACCTTCCCCCATTTCTTCCCCCATACATACTGGAACACATCATTATAAGCAGAAATGTTACCTCTCATAGATAACTTGTGAATATAGTCCTGAGGCCATCTCTGCATTTTTAAAGAATAACTATTTGTTAATATGGTTTCAGGATTTGATTAAGCTTGTGATATAGTTAAAATACAAAAAAGGAATGTACTTAGACTTGGAGAGTTTGTTTGTCTTCCTACAGTGCTGATTTCTTGCTTCACAGATTACTTCTCTTTGTCTTCTGCCTCAGTTTTTCTCTCTCTAAAATAGGAGAAGGGATTGGCGTTACCATCCTTTCTCCTCCTGAAAATGCTGAGAATGAGTGAAAGTCCTAGAAAAGCTCTAGAGAATACTGTGAAAGGGATGTCATAACTAGCATAATGTAGTTAGGAATATCAAACCTTTCTCAAAAGTCCTTGATCAGGATGATATCAGAAGATTTAGGATAAATGATGAAGTGTTCTTTGTGCTGTTTTTACCCTTTCATGGAGAGCAATATTTATTCATAGTTTTCACTGCTTCCATTTTGGGTGTAATTTGGTGATTTGTTTTGTTGTGAATAGCTAAAACCAATGCTGAATAGAGACATTCAGTTTCAAGAAAGTCATATAGTTCAGTTCCCATGACATCTCCTGCCTTGCTTAGGTTCCTACAACCCTATGACCCTGGGACTCTTCACTCTGGTCTACTTCCTGCTGGCAGTTTGGACCTATGGACTCACTGTGTCTGCTGGAGTCTTCATTCCATCCCTCCTCATTGGTGCTGCCTGGGGAAGACTCTTTGGCATATCACTGTCATACCTCACCAACTCTGCAGTGAGTATCCCCTTCATTCTACCAGCTAACAGAATTTGGAGAGCTCTGCTTTTAAGTTGAGTCAAGTGCAAGCAGGAAATTAAGGATAAATGGGTACATTTGTGATACTCAATGAAAGAGAGTGATAACTTAGAGTAACTTTTCTTTTGGTATGTTTTATCACTTCTCACCAGTAACTTCCCTAAAAATATCCAACCCACTTCTCAACCTAACAAAGTATAATCCCTCCAAATTGTTGATTGGCGTTAATAAAAATATGGGCAGTGTTCCTTAACTTTGACAGCATGATACTATAATTGACCTTTGTATTTGACTAGCATTTTGTTGCCTCTCCATGTTAAATTTATTTTTGTTTTTATGGTGATTCTGGGAGAGTCTAGAAGCGGTGTTATGGCGTAATATGTAGAAGGCCAACTTTAAATTCAGAAGAACCTTGGTTCAAATTTTGCTTCTTTTTTTTTTTTGCTTCTGACAAACTAGCCATATAAATAATTAGGGGTAAAATTACTTCATCTCTCGGGACCCCTAAGCAACTCTCCAGTATAGATACAGATTAGTTGCAGATTTTCATCAATAGAGGGAATCCTCACTAGAAGAATGCTACACACTGAAGAATATCGTTAGTTTGTCTCTGATTTCAATCAGTTAAAATTTAAATATCCAGTTTGTCAGCACTAGGGATACAAAGAAGAGGAAAAACTATTTCTGCCCTCAAAGAGCTTACATACTACTGTAGGAGATGGTACAGAAATAATTAGGCATTTACACAGCAGACAGAAGATAATCTTGGAGAGAAAGATTCTGGCATCATTGAGGAGCAGGAAAGGGCCCCTCTGTGGAAAGTGATATTTGAGCTGAGCTCTTTTTTTGTTTTTGTTTTTTGTGAATAGTAGAGTTAAATGACTTGTCCACTGTCACACAGATCATAATTATCAAGTATCTTAGGCCAGATTTGAACTTAGGTCCTCCTGACTCCAGGTCCAGTGCTCTATCCACTGCACCACCTAGCTTTTCTGATTCATTCTTATCTCAAACAAGATTCTCCAAAATTTGGTTTTGTCAGTTATTCTGCTTTTATGCCAATCATTAGGAAGCCAGAGACATGGAATCTATGTTTTCAGTTGGTGCTTTTACCTATCAGTGCTCTAATATCTTTTGTTTTTATTTCTTCTTACTTTAGATATGGGCCGACCCTGGCAAGTATGCCCTAATGGGGGCTGCTGCCCAACTTGGTGAGTCCTGTGTTTTGCCCTAACATGAATGCATTCTAAGGAGGGAAGATAGGATGGATCTCTTAGCTTCAAGGGTCAGGAGGGAATAACTTTTATCTCAAGATATATATTAGGAGTGGCTAGGTGGCACAGTGGATAAAGCACCGGCCCTGGAGTTAGGAGTACCTGGGTTCTAATCCGGTCTTAGACACTTAATAATTACCTAGCTGTGTGGCCTTGGGCAAGCCACTTAACCCCACTTGCCTTGCAAAAAAAAAAAAAAAGATATATATTAAAGAGAGATCTGAGACTTGATTTATTAATACTTTTTGCAAGTTTGGCATGGGAGAAAAATGAAAGAATTTAAAGGAATTGGTTTGATCTGAAACTGTGGGATTGCATTAACTCCCTTTTATTTTCCTCAGGTGGCATTGTGAGAATGACTCTGAGCCTGACTGTCATCATGATGGAGGCTACGAGCAATGTGACTTATGGTTTCCCCATCATGTTGGTTTTGATGACAGCAAAAATCGTTGGAGACTTCTTTATTGAGGTTTGTCATAGAAGAGAGGAGTGAGTCCATTTTTGGACTATATTGTTTGACTCAAGCAAATCAAACTTTCCAATCTCTCATAGTTTGGCAAGGGCAGGATGAGAGGAAGAGACTCTTCATATTAAGAATCCTGTGTATAGGAGGCAACATTGGTGCCTTTTCCATAGTGGGGCAGTATGTTCTCTATGGAGTAGAGATGACAGATATAGTGAAGAAATGATCTTCATCTCAAATGTTCTGAGGAAGAGCCTTTCTCATGACTCCTCTGGCAGAATTCACTAGACTTTAGGAAGTAACTGGGCATGGATCCAGAGACTCTGCTCTACCTCATTTCTGTCTCTGGTTAGAAGAATCACTGAATCTTTCGCTCTTGAAAGTTCTGTGTTGGTTCCCTCTTTATCTCACAGGGAAATATGCAGGCTAACTAAGGGGGATTATTGTGAAACCTTAAAGATGAATGATTTTGAAATATACTCTAGTGGTTCTCATCCTGATGATTTGGAGTGAGCGGCCAGGATTAAGGGGATAGAAAGGAGTCATTCAGTTACCACAACATTTATGGAGCCTCTTTTTTGTGCCAAGTCCTGGGGACATAGAAAAGGGAGAAATTGTCCTTGTCCTCAAGTAACTGACAGTCCAGTGGGGAAGACTGTGTAAACAGTTGTATATAGCAAGATGTAGTCAGGATAAATTGGCAGATCTCAGAAGAACGGATGTACCAGCATTAAGGGAAACTAGAAGAGGCTTTTTATAAAAGGCGGGATTTCAGTTGGAACTTCAAAGGAGCAACAAGAAGAATACAGGGTCTATCAGTGAACATGAAAAGAAATGGTCAGTTGCCCCAGGAGACCAACTCTTAAATCTGACTTCCCCACTGGAAGAAAGTACAACTATGTATCTGTTTTGTCCTGCCTTTCTTTCCCAGGGCCTTTACGACATGCATATTCAACTGCAAAGTGTCCCCTTCCTCCACTGGGAAGCTCCAGTTACTTCTCATTCACTCACTGCCAGGTACTATCCCTCTTTCTGGAATCCTTACCCCAAGATCTACCCCTTGGACTTCTTTTACAGAGTTTAGCTTAGAACAAAATTACCAAGATGTCAATGACTCAAATCATGCCTGGTAATGTATACTTCCCAAGGAAGTAAGTTATTTATTTCTGCTGGAAAAAATACATATTTTTATTTTGTTTTTTTTTTTTTAACTGTAACTTCAACTATCCCTCTTTTCTCTGGGACAGGGTTGATAAGTCCTGCTGTTGTGGAATATGCCTCTTTTAAGTGGGGAGTAGGAGGCATGGCATTTCTAGGAAGGGCTTTTTGTTTGTAGAAACTGAGACTCGGAGAAATAGTGAAAATTTCATTGATGTTCAGCAGAGAGTTTCTAAGTCAGTAGATTGAAACTGGTCTATAAAATACCATTAATTAACTTGATAGTAACAAAAGGAGCATCTTTTTCCCCCCCTGAATATTCTAAAATTAAGACAGTGGTCCAAGACTGCCTGTTCTTGTTTCTCTATGTTTTCTTAACAGAGAAGTGATGAGTACACCAGTTACCTGTCTACGGAGAAAAGAAAAAGTTGGAGTTATAGTGGATGTCCTCAGTGATACTTCTTCCAATCACAATGGCTTCCCAGTGGTGGAGTATTCTGATGATGCTCAGGTAGATGAAAAATTTTGCCATGGAGAGGGGAAAAGAGAAAGAAATGGCATCCAATTTTATAAATAATCATCCCTCTTCAACCCTTTGCCCCCAGAAAGGCATTTCAGAATTTGTGAATTGTCATTTCACAATTTGGGTCCCTCCTGGTGGGAAGGGGAACAGACAACCTCAGCTAATTATGGCAGATGAACAAAAAGTTAACCAGAGCTAAAGTTAGATGAAGCAAGACCCAAGAGTTTTCACTTCCTTTTTTTTTTCCTGGGCAGCTCATTGCCATAGCCTTTGCTATGTGGCTTGGGTACTGGGGAGTGGGAGGGGAGAAAGTGAAGAGAGGAGTCAGGGCCATTCCTTTAAATACCTAAAGCCTGGAAGTTTGAAAATAATACAAACTCTAAGTCATGCTTCTGACCACTACGTATGGACTAAAAGATAGTCTCTTTTTTTGCAGCCAGCAAGGTTACAGGGCTTGATCCTACGTTCCCAGTTGATTGTCCTCTTGAAGCATAAGGTATGGTTATTCATAAGGACTTTAAACAAATGACATGAGAGCCCTAAATGGCAGTTATGGACCTTGCAAATGAACCTCCATTCTCTGCTACAGCATTTTCCCTTATGTTTCGCGGTAGTTTTTACCATCTAGTTTAGAGTTCAAATTTCAAAGACTTCAACACAGCAACAGAAATGCCAGAATTCTAGGTAATCTCTACAAAGTGCCCCTTCACCTCTACTGTGGAGAGAAATTAGGAATGATGCCTAAAATGCTATTAATCATACACCCCTTTACTCTGGTGATACTACTACTAGATCTAAACCCCAGGCAAAGTGGAAAATTATCCATAAATACAAAAAGATTTGTAATAGACTTTTTTTTTGGGGGGGGTGAATTATAGTAGTAAAAACTTTAGAAACTGAAGAGCTATCTATCAACTGGAATATGTCTGAATGAGTTGTGGTATATCAATGTGATGAAATATTATTGTGCCATAAGAAATGATGAAAGAAATGGTTTCAGAGAAACCTGGTAAGAAGTGTATGATGCAGGGGCAGCTAGGTGGCGTAGTGGATAAAGCACCGGCCCTAGAGTCAGGAGTACCTGGTTTCAAATCCGGTCTCAGACACTTAATAATTACCTAGCTGTGTGGCCTTGAGCAAGCCACTTAACCCCGTTTGCCTTGCAAAAACCTAAAAAAAAAAAGTGTATGATGCAGAGTGAAGTGAGAAGAACTAGGAGTACAATTTATACAATAACAGTGTTGTAAAGACAATCAACTAAAAGACTTAGTAACTGATCAACAAAGTGACCACAATTCCACAATTCCAAAGGACTTCTGATGAAATGTGCCACTCACCTCCAGAGAAAGAAGTGATGGAGGGGCAGCTAGGTCATGCAGTGGATAGAGTACTGGTCCTGGAGTCAAGAGGACCTGAATTAAAATCTGGCCTCAGATACTTAGTAATTGCCCAGCTGTGTGTCCTTGGGCAAGTCACTCCTAACCCCATTGCCTTAAATAAATAAAAAAAAAAGTAAAAAAAAAATAGAAAGAAAGAAGTGATGGATTTGGGGCGGCTAGGTGGCACAGTGGATAGAGCACTGGCCTTGGAGTTGGGAGTACCTGAGTTCAAATCCAGTCTCAGACACTTAATAATTACCTAGCTGTGTGGCCTTGGGCAAGCCATTTAACCCCATTGCCTTGCAAAATCTTTAGAAAGAAAGAAAGAAAGAAAAGAAGTAATGATTCAGTGCAGATGAAAGCTTTGTGTTCTTTTCCTTTTTTTTTTGAAGAGGAAAGGAGTGGGACATAACTTATATGGGAATTTGTTTTGTATAACTTATGTAAAAGGCTTTGTTTTCTTGCCTTTTTAATGGATGGGGAGGGGAGATGAGAATTTGGAACTAAAAATAAAATGAAAAATAAACAAGGTGCACCATCACTGGTGCAGTGTCTAAGAGAGACCCTGTGAGATGAAAGAATGTTTTTTCTTTCTCTTTTGCCCTCCATTTTAGGTGTTTGTGGAAAGAGCCAGTCTGAACCTGGTCCAGAGGAGACTGAAGCTGAAGGACTTTCGAGATGCCTACCCCCGATTCCCACCCATCCAATCAATTCATGTGTCTCAGGATGAACGAGAATGCATGATGGACCTCACTGAATTCATGAACCCCTCCCCATACACAGTGCCTCAGGTAACTGGCCAACATGCTCCAGGAGGGGAGCTGTCTCTAAACCTCTAGCCAGTGAAGGAGACTGAGAAATGAAAGGACCCTTCTGGAGCTAGTGACTAGGCAGCTATTCTAGTTCTGTGACCATGGAGAGCTTACTGAGAAACTGAAATGGGAGCAGTGGGGTTTGCCATTTGGACTTTCTTTTTCATAATATACAGTACAATCATATAAGAGAAAATGCAAATGACTGAGAGAATGTTTAAATTCAATTTCTTAGTCATTGACCTGTGCACATATAACCTATATTGGATTGTTCACCTTTTCTAGGAGGGTAAAGGACAGGAAGAAATAGAATTTGGAACTTGGAATTAAAAAACAAAACAAAACAAAAATGTTTAAAAATGTTTTAATATTTAATTCAGGAAAATTAATATTTAAAAAATAAATAAAAACATATAGAGAGTAATAATATTAAATGTTGTCAGTCACATAATCTTTTTTTTAAACACATCTCCAAACATTAAAACTCGTTCAGTCTTGGAGTCAGGAGTACCTGGGTTCAAATCCGGTCTCAGACACTTAATAATTACCTGGCTGTGTGGCCTAGGGCAAGCCACTTAACCCCATTTGCCTTGCAAAAAAAAAAAAAACTTAAAAAAAAACTCATTCAGAGTGTGGTTCCCCTCTGAAAGAAAAAGCTACAGTCGGTCACTGCAGGAGGCTGCAAGCTCCTTTAAGACAGGGACTTTGATTTTTACCTTTATAGCCTTAGACCTTAGCATAGTATTTTGTGTTTTTTGGACATTTTATAAATGTTTTTTGAACTCTAGGAATCAAGCTGATTTCTATAGAGGAGACAGCTGCCTTCTTATAACTTAGGTTCTGTACTAGTTCTGTGACTGTGGGAGAGACCCAGGTCTTGCTCTAATGCAAGACAAATAGGAAGTTAGACCAACTCTATAAAGAATTGGTTCTCATTTCTGCCAGTGGTCAGCAGTGCTTCATAGTCCTTCCTTCAGGGTTGACCAGGCAGGCCTAGGAGATGTAGGACCTGATAGCCCAGTAGAAATGGTCTCTGTAATTGAATGCCTTCTATGGGCAGTCAATTTTCTCTTTGGGAAAACTGATAATTGGCAAGGTGACCTAAAGACTAAATTCAAGTTTGATTTATTTCTAGGAGGCATCACTACCAAGAGTATTCAAACTTTTCCGAGCACTAGGACTCAGGCATTTGGTGGTGGTAGATAATCATAATCAGGTAAGTTTGGGTTCATGGAGGAAAAAATTGCTCACTCTACATTCATATATAATAGCATCACTGACTAGGAGAGTGAAGTTTCTCTTCTTTCTATAAATAGAGAGCCCAGGATGGGGCTGTTTGTCCCCAACCCTCTTTCCTTTGGCATAAATGTGACTGCCCCAGGAAGAGATTTCAGATAGCTCTGGCTTTCTTAACTTCAAAGATGGTCAGCTATAGAGGCCCTGCCTATTTTAGTTCTTCAGGGTGGCCACTCTCTGAGTCAGCAGAACATAAATGTCCAGGGTGGTGATCATACCATCAAGTGTAAGCATTCTGGCTTCTTTGTCAGAGCCAAGAATCAGGCAGCTAGGACTCTTGATTCTTTTGGGTCTTTTGTACCATTTCACTATCCACGTGAAAGGGAGAAAAGGCCAGACTTTTTATGGCAAATGTTCCAGTATCATAATATTTGGTTCATATTTTTGTTTCTCTGGCTTATTTCATTTTGTTCTGTCCTTATAGGTAGTTGGGATGGTGACAAGAAAAGACCTTGCAAGATACAGATTAGGAAAAGGAGGTTTGGAAGAGCTCTCCTTGGCTCAGACTTGAGGGGCTTGGCATCACATCTCTCTGCAGAGCAAGTGATACTGACCACTGGACATCCTCTGGCTCCTCATGTTCTTTAGCACACTCATCTGAGGCCTTGTTTCTCTGGAGTCCATGGAAGTGAAAAGTCCTCCCAGACTTCCAAGCTGCAAGCCTGGCTGCTCCAGGTTCCAGTTCAGTGTTTTAAATTGATGTACATTGTGGGTAGATTTGTTTACATTTTAATATTTTTCTGGTTTGTCGCCATTGGATTCAATTTTTATTCTATCCTTTTATGTTTCTTTATGTGAAAGGATCAAATGAGTTTAACTTTCCTTTCTAGCTGTGCTCCTTGTCTGAGAGCAAATGGGTGAGGGAACTTATGTTGGTGCATACACATGTAAAGAGGATGTGGAGGTCCAGTCTGTTACATCTGCTGTGTTGTGCTCCCACTGACCCTGCTGTGGCCACAGTGGCCAGCCTGGTTTATTTGTTTTGCACAATGCTCAGGAATCTCTCTGAGGATTTCCTGAAAGAGAACCGAGGATGCAGCAGATGCTTCAACTTCTCCTCCTGTACATTCTCTATAACCAGCCTGTTCCTTCCTGTCTCGGTATAGCATAAGGAGGTTCTCAGCCTCAGTGCCTGACTGTCCTGTCTCCAGAATGATGGTTGGGTTTGGATTGGACCAAGGGATGTGAAGAAAGAGTCCCAAGGACAAGAAGAGCCACATATACTAATAGTTCTGTTTTTCTTGGAACTGGGATTACCTACTCTCCTAAAAACAACTCAAGGTGTCACTATCACCAGTGAAATCCCCTTCCTTGCAGCCAAGAGAACTTTGAATCTCTCCTTTTTCTCAGAGTCAGACAAGTAGGGTTGTGGCACCAGTGGAAATATGAAATGTGGCCATCCTTACTGATGTGGCTTCTGACTGGGGACAATTCTAGATGAATGGTAATCTGTCACTCTGGTCTGAAGTTGGCTAACCTTGTCCCATCTGACTTCTCTGGTCAGTGAGCAAGAGAACACAAGAATCCTTGTGTGGAGTCACATAATGGTCATGACATCTCCTGTCATCCCATGGCTTTGGTTGTGGTATCACTTCCTTCTCCCTAAACTCTCCCCTGCCCTACCTTCCCATCTGTTTAAGGCTGGCCATTCAGTCAGCATTGCTCTTCTTAAACACTGTCTTGGGAGTTTGTATTTATGTCAATGAAAAGTACTTATGTGATGAATCCTTCAGGTATTAGTATATGACTCCTTAATGTACTTGTTTTCTCCATCTGTTAGAGCTGGATATAAATGAAAAGCATCCTTTGGTCTGCATATGCTTGCTGTGGGTTTTACTGAAAGCAGGATCTGAGAGACCCTTACTGGGTGACCTCTCTTTGATTCCCTTAGTCCATGTTCATGCTGTGCCCTTGACAGCACTCTTGACAGCACTATAGGGTGTGACCCATGGCTCATCTTAAGTGAACAGCTCTGTTATATCTTTATTAACTGGCTGGGGTCCCTGGAGGGCATCTTTCAGGTGTCTGGTTAGTCATTTCTTTACTAATGGGTAAAGACCAGCTGTGCCCATGCTATCTTGGGTAGCATGCTGTTTCTGTGGCACCAAGTTCTCTTTACCTTCCCCACCTTGGCCTTCTTCCAAACCTGGCTGGCCACCTGTCTTTGGCCTTCCCCACTGCAACAGCCTCCTGGGGCTGATTCTTCCTCATCCTCACTCTCATGTGTGTGGTTTATTATCTGTACTTGGGGAGAGAGACCTGCTTTGATGAAGTTTGGGTTTGGGAGTCCCTTTTATCACTGACTTCTGCACAGATTAGTTCCCCAAGCTTCAAATGGTCCTTTTAAAACTGTTTTAAGTGTTCCCATGGTCCTGTGAGAAGCAGCACACTTTGGTTTGTGGTTTTTATATTTGGGCAGATGTTGCAGTTTGATTTTCTCTCTGTTGAAAGTAATGGTGGCTTTGTGAGAGAAGAGTATGGGCTTTGCACCTCCTTGAAAAGTGTGTTGCTGCAATCCTTTAAATCCTCACCCAGATCATGTGCCAAGAAGGAAATGGGAAACCTTGAGGTGGGCTGCGGTCAGAATATGTATGAATATAAGAAATAAAGGGATTGAAGTCAAGCTTCTGTTGCTGGATGTTTTTCCTTCTCAGTTAAGACTATGACCTTGAGCCAAAGTTGACTGGGGCATATGGCTAGTTTTTGAAGTTGATGGTGCACTGACCAGAAGTTCTCCTATTAGGGGTCCTTTGGCCAGGTGAGAATGCTTAACCTTTGCAGCTGGGAGCATTATCATGAGCCCTAATGAACAAGACTGGTGGCCACTCAATGCCAAATACATTCACAGTAAGTGCCCTCTTGTTGCTGTCACTGAAATATTCCCACCCTGGAGCAGGTATACAATAACCCTGAGATAGGCCAGGTCACTAGAAAGGAGACCTGATCCTGCTGAGCCTTTAGTTGGCCTCCCTTTTCTCAGTACCAGTTCTAACTCCAGAGCAAGCTCCCTTTTGAAGCCCAGCTTAGGAACTGGTCATGACTTTAGTTCTGAGTTGTCAATGATTGCCACTTGGGCCTCAGATTTATTTTGCCAGGAATATAAAACACTTAACAGAAAGGTTAAAAGAAAAAAGTTCCCTCCTCCCTGGGGTCATTTGGGCTTCATACATGCAGAGGAATCCATTAGGTGAATCGTGGAAAAATCACATTTACACCAGGAGGCTTTCTGATCATTTATTCTTTTTGCTCCAGATGAACAAAGGAACTAGGGCCCTGGGCATAGATAGATATGCTGATGCCACAGCTGCCATCTCCATTGTTCTAGTGGGCATCTCGGTGTAGCAGAGGAGGCACTGGAGAACACAATTAGTTTTGTGACCCTGGGCAAGTTACCTTGCTAGTAAAAAAAAAAAAAATAGGATGATAACATCTGCTTCATGGAATTATTGTGAAGATCCAGTGAGATAATCCAGATGTGATCTAAGTACTCCATAAATGGCAGGTATTTTGACTAATGAACAGCTCAATGAAGACTTCCTGATAACAGACCAGAAGTATTTCTGGTAGGATAATGACCTGTTAATGCCCAAGGCCAGAACTTCTCCCCATCTCCTGTGGGAATTGTAGGATATGAGGATGAGCGATCTGATATATAACTGTTTAGCATTAGTCCTACTGAACAGACCACTACAGTGAGACCTTTGTCTAATAACAGCGAAGGAAAATTATTGCCTTGAGTAAAATGTTAATCGTTCAGTCCCAGGACTCTGAGAACCAAGGCTTAAACTGTTATATTAGAAGGGAGCAGAAGGGTCAGGTAGGCTGTATTTATACTCAACCTTGAGGACCAGCTCAGTCTCAGCTTGTCTTCCCTGTGCAGGAAAAGAGGCAACAGATAGTTAGATCCTTTGTACTTGGTGCAATTGATAATAGCCATGCACCAGCTTCTTAGTAAAGAATGTATAGCTGATGAATTTTATGCTGCAGCACAATTCTTTAGGATAAACAGTGATTTTACTGGGGAACTAAAAAAATGTATCTTTGGGGAGCATTGAAATCTTAATTATAAAACCTGTGAATCATAAGAAATGTTTCTGTATTTCAATAAAAAATTTAATTTTTACTTTTGTGGTATTGAAATACTTTCCTCTCTAAGCTTACTGCTTCCACCAAGTGGAGACACTTGGAAGAACAGACTCATCTAACCACTCCAACTTAGTCTGTGATTACTTTTGCTTTATATTTATCTGGCACAGTGAATAGAGCACTGACCTTGGAGTCATAAAGATGGCAATTCAGATCCAGCCTCAGACACTTAACTAGCTATGTGACCCTGGGCAGGTCACTTAACCCTGATTGCCTTGCATCTAAGGCTATGTCCAGTTGTCCTAATGAATATCTGGCCACTGGATCCTGGTAGCTTTGGAGGAGAAAGTGAGGTTAATGACTTAGCACACCCCTCACTCAAATCTAATTCATATGCTTATCATGACATGATTTTTCCCTGGTGTCATGGTCTTCGAGAATGAAGGACAAACATCACCTCATAAGCTTTTCAAACATTCAAACAATCCAAGTGCCAGAAAGCAGGGATTTCTGCCCTGCCCACCAGATGATCTATAACCTCATGCAAGGAAGTGACAGGAAAAAGATGGGACCAAAACATAGCTTCTTAAACTGAGCATCTATTCTATCAAACTACTTTTCACATACACTTTTTCTTTGATCATGCAGCTCGTTAAAAACCTCTATATAATAGCAGTCTGATCCACCTCTCTTGATCACTCACTCCAAAGATTTAAAAATTCACAATTAGGATTTTGTTTTTAAAACTACTGTAATAGGGAAACAAATTTAGTTCCCTCCTATTGGAAGTTAGACCTGGATACAGTAGCTGAACCATCTCCTTTTCATAATATAATTACTGATAATTAAGGAATGGCCTCCCCTTCACCATTCCCAAGTTTCTCCTGCTTCTCACCAGGGGCCCCATTCTCTTTCACTGGAGGCAGCTAAAACTTGATATTGTTAAATAGATTAACTCATTACTACATGCCCTAGGATTTCTACCTTTACATCCCACTCTTGGAAGGATAACTCCAAGAAATAGCAATTTTAGAGTTTGAGTGAAGTAGAAAGTTGAAGCTTCGCCTGGTAGGGACATCTCTAAGCTGATGTCCATTTCCCTATAGTTAATGATCTTGGAGAATGAGAATTTGTCCTAAGCCTTCTGCTTTCAGCACTCTACCCTTTCAGACAGTTTGAAATAAGCAAAGGTCCAGATCTTTCGATCAAGTAGGCACTTTATGCCTTCCCCAATCCCAGTACTCTTTCCAAGAGTGGCCTAAGTATTAAATCATTGAACCCAAAAGCTCATTTGTGTTCCACTGCAGGGTAAGTCTAAATGTCTCTTCTGTGATAACGTGATTCCATGGGTTCCCACAGAGGGACTAAGAATAGGTACAGCTCTCCACACTATTCACATTGTTTGCCAACATCCTCAGTTCAGACACTAAAGATTGCAGGTATATTTCCCACAACTAGGTTTGATTCATACTTTAGATGGTACAGAAGTAGACCTGTTTTCCCATTCCTGTATCTTCCAGGTGAGTGAGATATTTCTTTACTCCCAAAAGGACAGCCAACATTGAGGTTTTTAGCTGTTAGACTTTGGCTTGCCTACTACCATTTCTTTTTTTTCAGCTTTTGTGCAAGGCTAGAGAAAGGGTGAAGAGGGTTTGATTCTAAAAGTGACAGTTGGGCAGTGAGGTCTTAAGTTTATAGTTAAGGAAAAGTTCCGGAACAAATTCACATCAGTTTTCACTGCTTAGATAGGTTCCTCTGGTTAAGGGAAGATGTAAAGACACTGACTCAACTCAGCAGGCTCTCCCAGCTGCCTCAACCATCCTCCCTTCCCCCTTCCCCTCAAATTTGGTAAATACCTGAGGGATGAGGTGGGAGGAAAAGCATGGGGTAGTTTGTTCTAGGCTTCCCTTCCCTGCTTCACAGTTCACTCTGGAGTCCAGCTGGTTTAAAGCAAAGAGATGTCTTGAATGAGATTAGGAAGCAAGAGACCAGCTGACCCAGAGCCATTCTCTCTAGGTTTATGTGGAAGGAATCAGCTTCAAGGGTTTAGAGTCTGGATGAAGATGTGTCAATAAAGTCTTAGCTTTCTGCTCTTGGCCCAGAGCTCTTTGTTTTTAAATATACTAGATGGAATCCATTTCAGTATCTGGAACTTAGTAAGGAGGGCTAAAGATTAGCTTTACTCTAGATAACATGAATCTAGAGCTGGGAAGGACCTCAGAAGCCATCTAGCTCTTTTATGAAGGGAGGCTAAGTGTCTTACCTAAAGTCAAAGGCAGGATTTTAACTCAGGTTCTCTGAATCTAGTGTTAACTGTGGGTCAGTGGCAAAATGATCCAAATGTTGAGAGGCAATTTGATATGGAGCATGTCTCAAGCCCTACCTCTGCCACTTAACTAGCCCTTGGGACAAGTTAATTTCTAAACCTCAAGTTTCCTCATCTGATAAAATAATGTAGGTACAAAAAAATTCTTTGTAAAACATAAAGGTAGCTATTATTTGTAGAGTTGGAGGCAATGGTTTAAGGAGATCCCTTTCAGAAAGTTTAATCCTAGTGGGCTAGAGTTCAGGTTCTTTCTTTCCACAGGAACTAGAAAATTCAGAAAATATCCTGGCTTTCAGGGATCTCCCTGCCAATCACAGAATTTCATTTTTGGAAGGAACCTTAGGTACCATCTAATCCAAATAATATCTGAAAGAGTTTCACTACAATATACCCAAAATATGTTAATCCAGCCTTTGTTCAAAGGCCTCTGAAGGGGAGTAAACCCACCAGATCTAAGGTCTTGCAGTGAATCAGGAAGACCTTCGGGTTTGATAAGGTATGCTGACCTATTTGTTGTGTTCCTGAATGCAGGACCTTACTCTAAAATTGACTATTAGACGACAGCGAGTTGTCCACACTGCCACTATGAGCAGCCCAGTCACTCTAGAGGACCTAGGACGACTCCTGGAAAATAGCCTGAAGATCCCAGAACCCCTGATCCTAGATGAGATCTCTGATAGGACTGACTGCAGTCCCCGAAAGTCCAACCTGACCCCTGAGCAAGACTCTCTGAAACACTGGACACACCTAGAACAGTGGTAGGTACCTGAAACTTGTCCTATCACTTAGGGTATGACCAGGAGAGTTTTGTGAAGCCAAAACCAATTCCCAACTTACTTGAAGTGTCTGTGCCAAGAATCACTCTTTCCCTTTTGTAGTTGGGATTCTTAGTAGTAGTTCACTCCTTCAATCATATCCCCCTTTTGATGGGTGGGTGAATATGGTTTGGTTTTTTTTCACTTTTAAAAATTTATTTAGGGGCAGCTAAGGTGGTGCAGTGGATAGAGCACCGGACCTGGAGTTAGGAGTACCTGCATTCAAATCCAGCCTCAGACACTTAATAATTACCTAGCTGTGTGGCCTTGGGCAAGTCACTTAACCCAATTGCCTTGCAAAAACCTAAAAAAAAAATAGTATTTTATTTTTCCCAGTTACATGTCAAACAATTTTTAACATTCATTTTTTAAAACTTTGCATTCCAAATTCTCACTGTTCACTTCCTCTCCTCCCATTCCCCCCATTGAAAAGTCAAGCAATTCAATATAGGTTATACATGTGTTGTGACCATGGTTTTGATACACATGCTTGCCCTTCTTGGTTAGATCCACCATTCTCTTCCACTTGTTCCCCTGCTCCTGAATTTATCTCTCCCTGACCTACTACAGTCTGACCACTCTGCTATTGTATCAAAGGGTGGCAGATCTTCAGGCTGAGGTGGTCTGCCTTCAAGGGCACAAGGAGTGTTCAGACCAAGCTGTGGTGAGTTTGTTGCGTGAGCTGCTCCTGATCCGAACCAAGATGCAGACACAAAACTCTGAGTTGGAGTTGATTCGGGATGAACTGAAGCAGCTTGCACGGATACCAGAGAAGGAAACCTGGGGGGTGAGCTTGCTGCCCTCATGTCATCTCCTTTTGAAGATACTTTCTTTTTTGTGTGAATAGCTATAGGCTGGCAAACTGGTCACAGGCTGTCCTTGAACCCTCTTTTTTTGTCTATCTCTTGTTGGTCCTGCTTTTGCCATCACATCCCCAGGATTTTAGCATGTTGTACAATGTTTTGCCAAGTAGTAAATTCCTTCTCTTCTTACTCCTTTACCCACTTTTCAGGTCTCCCTAAACTGAACTTAGTCTCCTAGGAATACTACCTTCTCTTTAAACCACTTTGTTCCTATCCCCTAAGCCTTCCATTCAATAAATGAGACAGCTGATAAGATAAAAATCAAGTTTTAGAATTTGATGGAAGTTTAGCAGTCATCTACTCCAATCCCTTTGTTGTACAAATGAGAAAACTCTGGCCTGCTGGCAGCATATCTTCACCAGGGCCAAATTCCCACTTGTCCAGCCTCAGCCCCAGGAAGATAACCCTATCTTGTAGGTAACCACAAGTTGTTCCTATTCTGACAATCATAGTTGTCCGGGCTCTAAAAATTCTGGGTCCTATTATCCAACTATCAGTCACCATTGGTCACAGTAAAAGACCTGGGTAAAACCACAAAACATAACAAAACCTAACATGCAAATCCTTCTCTTTGTAGCTCTCTGAGGCTGCAAGTGGGAGTCAGATGGAATCAGTGGAGAAAAGGTACTTGTTATCTTTCACTTATCCATCTCACATAGGCATTGGAATAGATTTAGGAGCAGCATAATGTTCCCAAACAATCCCAAGGCAAGGATTTAGGCACCAAAGAAGGATGGTGGGGAGGATCCTACTGTTTTTGATTCAGGAGCATTTTCTGTAACTACCCTCTGACAAGCAGAAATGCTCCCTTGCAGAATGGAGAAGATGCTCCAGGGTTTCCCCATTAGCCTGTCCATTCTCTGAAGAAAGTTGTGGCCTAAGTAATGTCACACACTGAAATATTCATCCTGTTGACTTGGGTTTTGGAGGAAGGAGAGATCTGCTGGTCCCCAGCTTGTTCAGGAGTTCTCATTGCCCAAGATGAAAGCCTCTAGCTAGTTTCTATGAGGAAGGTCTTGTGTCTCCCTCTGCCCTCAAATGGATAATTTCACAGTCTCCCACTCAAACCTGTATTACAAGACAGGTAGGAAGGTGGGAATCAGGGCTGCTCAGGAGTGGAGGATAATTTATATCTCAGGTTGGTGGAGGTTCGAGAGGCCCTAACCCAAATTAGGCGGAATCAGGCTCTCCAGGATACAGAAAAGAAGAACTTTGAGGCAAAAGTAAAACTCAGGTATGTTTCTCTCTAATCTTCTCTTTCCCTCCTCCAGGCTTTTTTCCCTTATTTCATGTATGTTTTCACTAATACCTTCCTTGACCTGCTAATCCATAAAGATCTCTCTCCCCTCTGAGTTTCTATAGTAGTTATGGACTGTATCTCATTCTATAATTTTTTGTGTATGGCTTTGTGATGAGCATTTCATCTGTTGTTGACTTATTTCTCATATTTTATCTCATATCTCTCCTAGTTAGACCATTAATTTGTTGGGGTCAAGGATCATGCCTTCTCCATATTCTGACTTGTACATGTGACTGAGCATGTTATAGATAATCAATAAATATTTGTATGGAGGGGAATAATAGAAAATAAGGCTGGAACAGTAGTATCATAACAGAATGAATTTCATTTAAATAGTTATGAAGCATCAACTAGATGCAAAGCACATGCTAACTACTAGAGATAGAGACCCTATGGTCAAGGATCCTGCTATAGGTGATGGAGGGAAGACAAGTACACAAATAATTCTGAGAGGGTTGGAGATAAATGTGGAGGAGAGGATAGTACAATGAGAAATTTGAGATGAGGGAGCTCACTTTTATCTGAGGGTGGTGGTGGATACTGGAGAAACCTTCATAGAGGAAGTGGCTCCCAAATTGGGAAGGAAAGGCTTTCAACAGAGACAGGGAAGGAGCCTTCAGTCCAGGATCAGAAGTTTATGCTTCTTTTTAAGAAGATAATGGGAACTTTTGAAAACTTTTTAGTATAGGGATGGCACATTAAAAAAGGTGCGGTAAGAAGATGACTCCAAAAACTATATGTGAGTTGTAGATTGGAGAAAGGCTAGACACATTGCAAGGAAACCATTATTACAGTTATCCTTTCCACATGACTTTGTGCATTATGGTTTTGATATATTACGGGTCAGTAGAAGAAATTAAATTGGAATTTTGGGGGAGTTTTGCAGAAACTACAGATGAAAAGCAAAGGCCAGTAGAAGCAGAAAATACTTATAATCACTATATATATGTAGTATTGTATAATGTTAACCCAAATTTTACAATAAGATACTATAAACATCCCATAAAAGAAAAAAAATCAGACTTCTAAAAAGGGAGAGTCAAAAAATTCTGCAGTTTTTCCACATCAAAGTAGTGCCACACCCCTATTCCTGCAGTGAGGAAGGGCTTACTTTATAGTCATGTGGGAGAGGAGGAGGAGGGCATTGGGGCAAAGGGGCATGGTCCCAAGTTTTTTATGGGGCTGGTGTCCCTGCTTGCCTATGGAGTTTCAGGTGCTAGCGGTTTGTTCCCTGTGGTAGGGCAACCCAACTCAGTCCTGTCTGTTGCCTCAATGTTCCTGGGGTTGGAACTTTGTCTTCTGAGCTGGGGTTGGGACCTTCACTGCTGGCTGCTGCATTGTCCCTTTTGGTGCCTGGACCTACGTTGTGCTGTGGCTAAGAGCTTTCCCATGACTTTCCAACTCTCTTGCCCATCCTGGGCTATACTCTCTTTTTACACATGTGAGACAGACCTTACCTGAAGTTCCTCCATGATATCTTGTTTCACTGTTTTTATGGATTCTGTAACTTTGGGGCCTGTTTAAGAAGCTTCATTTAAATTTGTTTCTGGAAAAACTCCAGGAGGTTCCTAGCTTCATGCTGCCTTCTTGCTTTGTCTCAGTTTTGTCATCTGTAAAATGAGCTGGAGAAAGAAATGGAAAACTATTCCAGTATCTTTACCAAGAAAACCCCAAAGGGGATCACAAGAGGCAATCATAACTAAAAAACTGAATAACAAGAAGGGAGATTTTTCACCAGAGTAGTTAGTAGTTAAGTTTAATTAAGATTCATTGAATAGGGGCGGCTAGGTGGCTAGTGGATAAAGCACCGACCTTGGAGTCAGGAGTACCTGGGTTCAAATCCGGTGTCAGACACTTAATAATTACCTAGCTGTGTGTCCTTGGGCAAGCCACTTAACCCCACTGCCTTGCAAAAAACCTTAAAAAAATAAAGATGCATTGAATAAGACTAAAAGGGTTAATTGGATACAGATCGAAGATAGTCATGAAGGAAGCCACTAGGAAACTTCTGTGCTTACAGTCATTCAAACTAGGGGCCCTGGTTTAATGTGGGCAGGCTTAATGTGTTTTTTGTTTTGTTTTGTTTTGTTTTTTAGTTTTTGCAAGGCAATAGTGTTAAGTGGCTTGCCCAAGGCCACACAGCTAGGTACTTTTAAGTGTCTGAGCCCGGATTTGAACCCAGGTACTCCTGACTCCAGGGCAGGTGCTTTATCCACTGACACCTAGCCGCCCCCAGGCTTAATGTGATGCCTACATACTCTACAACTTGGAGATTTGAATCCATCGACATTATCTCCTCCTCCGTTCCAAGCTGAGAAAGACCCATAGCTTATACATTCTAATTAATATGCTGCCAACCTTCTTCTAGCTTTTGGATGGAATGGTTCTATTTATAGTCTAGCCTCATGTTTAGGGGTGCAAAATCCAAATGGATAAGGCAGTGGGAAAGACATTTTCCTTAAAAGGCTGAAAACTTGTTAGCCATATCAATCTTATACTTACCATCCCACTTCTGGACTAGTGAGCATTTTCCTGAGGTAAGTAGTATAAATAGTACTAGCTCCTTTTAACAGATGAAGAAATAGGTTCCAAGACTTAAAGTATTTATCTATATTTTCGGAAACACTAAGTGTTAAGATCAGGTCCCTGGGATTTCCTGACACAAATGCTCTTTCTAGACTTTATGCTTGCTGTCCATAGGTTGGACAAGCTGAGTGGAGACCTAAAGGAAGAAGTCGAGAAGCGGGAAATGGCCTTCAATGCCCTACGGCAGAGTCAGGAAGAGAATGCCTGCCAAACTACTCGAGATATTGCTGAGATACAGGTCAGTCAAGAGCCAGTAACTAGCTGCCCCTCTCTTCTCCAGCCCTCCTAGGGATTTGATTAGTGTGAGGAGATGGCTGCTTTGAATCCTGAAGAGAGAGAGCCAAGTTTGTGGAAGTGAGGGACCCCAAGGAAGATTAGAGACTATCTGGATAGAAAGAGATGAGGAGTTTGTGCTTAAATATTCTTAGCATTATTTTTTGTGGTTGCAAAGAACTGGAAACAGAGCACACACTCATTATTTGGGGGATGGCTAAATAAGCTAGTCCATGAATGTAATGGGATATTATTGTACTGTATGAAATAATGAGTATGAAAAATCCAGAGGAACATGGGAGGACTTAAATGAAGTGATTCAGAGTGAAGTAAGCAGAACCAAGGAAACAATATATACAATGGGTATAAACATCTAAATGCAAAGAACAATAAAATGCACCTGAACACTGTGTCAGTATAAAAACCAATCTAGGTCCTAAAGAAGAGTTGAGAAAAGATATCTCCCTCCATTGCAGAGGTGGGGGTCTATGGGTGTGAAATACTGCAGGTATTGTCAGACATGTTTGATATATTGATTTTCCTGAACTGCTCACCCTTTTTTTCTTTCTATTTTTATTATTGGTTATAAGGAATAGCTTTTTTTGGAAAGAGAAAGGAGAAATACATTTGAAGTTAATGTGATGTGATAATAAAAGGCATTGATAAAAACATTTTAAATAGTTAAGAAGTTTGGATGATAGATAGTAGTAATAGAGAATTTCCTTTATCCAGACACATGTACTCCCTATAAAATTTATACATATACATATTTGCTTAGGACTTTATCCTTAAAAGTTATACAAACAAATGAAGAGAACTGCTATTCTATATCTGATTTTGACCAAAAAAGGACAAACTGATCACTAAAATAGGTTGGTAACAGCATAAGTGAGGAAAGGGCATGGTTTTACATAGACCTTAGCTTTCAGGAGGGTGGATTTCTAAGGATTCAGAGAATAATGTAGGGAGAAATTAGCAGATAAGAAATTGGAACCTCTCAATAATGAAATTCTGAAGACACAAAAAAGAAAAAATTACAGAGAATTGTGCGTGAAAAAATAGAGTTGTCCAACAATATCAATGTAGATGTACAGGGAACTTATCAAATAATATAGAATTTGAGCTGTAACAGAGATGAAAACAAAAGCGAAAGTGCATGGAAACAGATATAGAACATGGCCCCATAAGAATAGTTTCAGGAGTATTAAGTGGAAAAGTATACTAAGGAGAACGAAAAGGTTTGGGGTTTTTGTTGTTTTTAATAGTCAAAAAAGATCAAAGAATGTTCCAAGTAGTTGAGGTAAAGGCAATGAAGAAATTCCAACTCTTGTGTTTCTGTTCTCTAACAAAGACAAAAATGTCCAATAGAGAGTTTAAACCAAAGGGAAGGAATAGGATCAGGGAACTACCTGGAACTTTGAATGAGTTGTCACCAAACCCAGACAAACCTCCTTCCAGGGCACTGAAAGATGTGGTGGATGTGATTCAAATATCTTTGAAGGTCTCCAAAGTTTGTTGAGAATGGAAGGTATGGTATCTCACTGAAGATAGGCAAATGACATATTTTTTTTAAAAAAAGGAAAAGAGCAGAGTCTGTAAACTAGAGGCTAGTAAGTTTCACTTTGATTTAAAATTAAAAGGATAGTTAGGGAATATTTTTAGAAAAGGGAGTAGTAGGGCAGCTCGGTGGTACAGTGGATAAAGCACCGGCCTTGGAGTCAGGAGTACCTGGGTTCAAATCCAGTTTCATACACTTAATAATTACTCAGCTGTGTGGCCTTGGGCAAGCCACTTAACCCCATTTGCCTTGCAAAAACCTAAAAAAAAATATTGTTACTAGAGTGGTAAATCAGTGAAATACTGTAGATTTAGTTTATGTAGATTTTTAGAAAATATTTAGCAAAATTTCTCATTTTATTTTTATTGGAAATGTTGCAGAAATGTGCACTAGACCATAATACAGTTAGGGAGATTCAAAACTAAATGACTGATTAGACCCAAAAAATAGTCATTAGTGTTTTGGAAGGAAGCACCCCAGGAATGTATGCTTGGTCCTATGCTATTTAATATTTTAATCATTGACTTGAATAAAAGTATTTACAGTATGCTTACCAAAAATTGTTAATGGCACAAAGCTATGAAGATAGCAAACTATTTGGATGATAAGAGTCAGGATTCAGAAAGATCTTGGTAGGTTTGAACATTGGGCCAAATTAATAAGGTGAAATGTTATAGGAATAAATAAGTTCCTACACTCAGTTTCCAAAAATCAACTACACAAGTACGAGCGAGGAAAGCTGTCACTGAATAGTGGTTCATTTGTTTGAGGTCTTCATTGCAAAGGCCATTTGTTCATGTATTGTTGAGATTCCTATTCAGGTATGATTTACTACATGGTCTGTGAGGCAACTTCCAACTCTTAAAATTCTGTGATTATAAAATTCATAGAATGTCCAAGCTAGAAGGGGTTGAGAAAAGCCAGTCCTACCCCTCCCTGCCAAAAGACTCACTTCAAGGCAAGTGAATGTCAGCAATTTTTCAGGATACATAACTGAGTTGTCTTCTTAAAGTACTTAAAGGATGGAGATGTGTTTATGATTTAATTCCCTTGATCATCAAGAAATTAATTTATATTCAACCAAATTGAAACTTGGTTTTATTTATTCAATTCTCCATGAGAATATGGACACACAATACTCAGTCTCTACCCCACAAAAAAAACCATTAAATGCTCTTAAAGGCAACAGTTTTCAAACTTTTCCTGTAGTTTTTTTTTTCTTTTAAGAATCAATTCTTAAGGGGTGGCTAGGTGGCATAGTGGAGAAAGCACCGCCTTGGAGTCAGGAGTACCTGGGTTCAAATCCGGTCTCAGACACTTAATAATTACCTAGCTATGTGGCCTTGGGCAAGCCACTTAACCCTGTTTGCCTTGCAAAAAAAAAACAACTAAAAAAAAAAGAATCAATTCTTGGTTTGGGCAAATTTTCACATTGCCTTAATCTTTCATGTAAACTCTAAGAACAAACACTTTATGCACACACAGGACAACAGAGATATAAGTACCAAAGGGCATCTGTGGAAACCCTTCCTTGGTATATAGGTTAATTTAAGTCTTAAGTTAGTTTTTACAATGAAGACAGAACCAAGAATCATGTATCTTGATTACTTCGTACCTCAAAATTGACAAGATTATTTATTTATTGGAGATACTGCAAGTGCTCATTTTATGTATATTGTATTTAATCAATATATATTTCTGATGCCTTTCAGACAATTCAAGTGACAAGTACACAGTTAAAGTTGTACCTTCATTCAGATTTAGATGATATGGGAAAATTTGGCATCAGACTCCCCCTTTCATTTAGGTAGCAAAAGTATGCTCATAAAGGTTCAGAAGTTAGCCATTTAACAGACCTTCTCATCAAAACATAGTAAAGCAAACTTAAGACTTCATTGTAAATAAAAATCATCGAATCCTGGAAAAAAAAGAATCAATTCTTGTATGACTTTATTCATTTTAGTGTCTTTTCTCAAAATGACTTCTTCATATCATTCCAATGTATAATGACCAAAACAAGACTAGCTTCTCTAAGAAGTTTGCTAGTTGCTCCAACCTGTTTATCTGGTATCCTTCCTTCTAGAAACTTTCTGGGTTTTCACAATTGTACTTTCTTCTTGGTTGTACCCCTACATCTCTATGCTGAATCTGCAGCACCCTTCGAAGGTCAACTCAAGTACTAACTCCCACAAGAAACCTTTCCTAATCCCAGGGGCGAAGGAGACTCAGCTCTGCCTCACCTGCTGTCTTGCTACCTATCCTCCTGGGCTTCTTATATCTTAAGTAATCTCCTGTAGGCAGATACTTTCATTTTTATCTTTATATATCTAGTACCTGACATAGTATCTGTGAGTACTTAAGATGTGTTTCTTGAATTGAATTGAATTGTGTCCAGGTGCCAAGCCAAAGGATCTCTTTCTGGTCTTATCATAAACGTGCCAAATCATTTAAGCCCTCTATCTCATTTTCCCCACCTGTGAAATGGGAATAGCTTTACTGAAGAGTTTGAGGTAGGAAAAGTAAAGATCTCAACTTGATCTAGATTTTGGGAAAATTTTCTGTTTTGTGTTCTTTATTGGGGATCTTGGTCAATGAAAACCAACCTGGTATGTATGAACTTCCCCTAGAGAGAAGTGGAATAGAGGGTGAATTTTTGTGAATTTTTGCAATGCAGCCTCTTCAGGTCTGCAAATAGTGATCCTGGACTTCAGGTATCATCACCATATACAGCACTTTTCTGAAGAACTATGCAGCAGAGTAAGCTTCCAGCTGCCTCCTGATAATACTAAAGGCTACGGCTCTTGTTTGCCGATAGTTCAGCTGCCAAGTATCAATGGTGTTCCCTTCTCATTACCCTTTGAGAAGTCAGACTCATGTGATATTCAGGGCAGTGAGACTTTCCGTGTTGGACATTGGGAGAAGCTGCTGAGCCCCTCACTTTCTAAAGGGACCTCCTTCCTGTGCTCAGACATGGATTTTCTCAAGAAATTTTTTTATTTTGGACTTTGTTGTTTTTGTTGTTTAGTTGATTTTCAGTTATGTCTGACTATCACCTTTTGAGGAGTTTTTCTTAGCAAAGATACTGGAATGGTTTGTCATCTTCTTCTCCATCTTTTTTTTACAGATGAGTACCTGAGACAGACAGGGTTAAGTGACTTGCCCAGGGTCACACAGCTAGTAACTTATCCAGTTTGAACTCAGGAAGATGACTCCAGACCCAGCATGATTGGGACTGGTACACAGCATTCCTAATATGTACCATTGTCCCCTTGCCTCTAGGCAGAGAAGGCTAGAATTATTTTCAGGCACTATTTAGAGAAATAGATGAAAGATGAGTACAGCACTCAGACTCTGTAAAGTAGGGAATAGGCATTGTCCTTCCCCTTTACCAAAACACATCAAACCAGGGCATCAGCTCCCTTTTCCTTCCTGATCCTGTCTCTGCTGCAATTTGATACTTGTTAGTATACAACTGGAATATATTGATCTAAGGAGGAAAGAGCTATGAACTTAGAAGTGAGAAAACCTTACATTTCAGTTCTGGTATTGAGTTAGGATGACCTTAGACTGAATCTCTACCATTTTCCTAGGGTTGGCATTCATGGCATCATTTTCCCATAGGCCCAGGCACTTCAACTTGGAGAAGAGATGAGTCTCAAATTTCTGAAAAGAGAAACCAAGCTTTGTGGCCACCTTCAGAAAAGCTTCATGACCATTGAGAAGGTTGGTGGCAGCTTCACCTGGCCTGGGGGGTTCCCTGGGGTCTGGTAATCTCATCAGAAGGCATTCCCAAGCAGTAGCCCAGAGCAGCTTCTAGGCTTCCCTGCTCTTTCCCTGCTCCTTCCCTGGACCCACATCTTTGTGGTCCAGATTATGATTTGGAAACAGGAATTCTACTAGCTATCCACTTAAGTCTCTCTTACAGAATTCTGGCCACCTGAAGACAGGAAGATAGGGCCCTTGAAGGTGATATTGGAGGCATTCATTTCCCTGTACAGTGTATTAGAAGGAGTGAAACATTCCTTTCCCCCTTAGCTTGGACCTAAATAGGCTGGCATTTGAGATGCAACAGAGACAGGACTAGGTGGGTAAAGAAGCCATTGATTCAAGGCTTTCCCCTGAAAAGAAAAAGCTTTGGGAGCTGGCCAGGGGGTGAAGGCAACCTCTCAGGGTGCCTTGGGCTCCTCATGGAGTGGGAGGGATGGTAATTCTTTGCTTCAGAAAATGAAAGTTTCTGAGAACACGAGACTTAAATCCGAGAAGAACCTCTGGGAAGAATTGGAAGTCAAATGGAAGAAAATGCAGGTGCTAAATGAAGACCATTTCCGAAGCCTGAAGCACCAGAAAGAGGTTTGTTATCTGGATCTGTGCCCCTGAGGCCACATTCCCAGATCACATCTGGGTTGGTCAAGTGCCCCAGCCCAGACAGAGCCAGCATATCCCTTAATTCCAGTGACTTCTGGGGAGGAGGGTAGTCATGCCCTAGGCAGACCTGGGAGATGGGGGCTTTTGCTGAGGTCTCCTCAGCAGCCAAGTTAGTGGGGTTGCCAGGGACCTGGTTCTAAGTCCTAGGTCTTGGCCCCATTCTTGAGCTCCCTCCAATGAACACAGCAGGAAGAGTCTCATCTCTTAGAAGAGTGTCGATCCCTGGACAAGGCTGTCATCCACTTGACTGAGTCTGTGAAACAGAATCAGACATCACTCAATAGGATCATCCAAACAGAGCAGAAGAATAGGTGGGTGTGGGCTGGATTCCAAAGCACCATTTGTTGAGACAGTAAATGAAAACTAGCAACCTTATCCCTCAGAGGTAGGGCACTAGCCCTTCATCTGACAGTTCATTCTTCCTTGGTCAGAATGGAGGTGTCCAATACCCATACAGGGCAGCAGCCTTTCTAACCTAAGTGATAAAAGTATCAGGAAACTGGTAGTTGGTTCTTCCTTTTATCCTTTCATTAGAACTAGCCCTTTGGTTTGGGAACACTTGGTGCTAATGTGACTGTAGCTGATAGTTCCTTCCTCTCCTAGTCTTGCCCTCCTCTTGTTTGTTTTCTGGGGGAGGTTACTCAGAAGTCACTAAAAAGGTGCAAGAGAAAAATGGTAGAGGCCATGTGGTTTAGTGAGTAGAATCCTGGATTTGGAGTCAGGAATAACTAGGTTCAAATGTTTCCTCAGATATATACTAGCTGTGTGATCCTGAGCAAATCATCTAACTTTTGTGTGCCTCAGTGTCCTCATCTGTAAAATGAAGAATAATATTCTCTTAAGGCCCTTAAATCTTTGATTTCAATGTTAGAGCTCTAAATCTTTGATCCCATGAATTAATAAAAATATGAATAATGGTAGCAAGTATAGGAGGCAGTGTGGATAATGGAGAAAGCATAGATCTTGGAATCTGATTTAGTGACTTGAGCAAATCCCACAGCCTCTCCAGGCTCCAGTTTTTCCCCCCCGTAAAATGAAGGAGTTTAGCTAGATAATCTCAGGACCTTGGGCCCAACTCTGAGCTCTCTCTCTCTAGTGAACAAAGTAGAAAGAAACTGCTGTGTGATTTAGGGAGAATCCCAAGAAAAGCATCCCCTTGTTAACTTGGGAACATCAATTAAGATTAAAGGCACTGGATAGAAGGCAGTAGGGAAGATCCTCATTAACACAAACATATCTCATTGTCCATAAACCCTTACAACTTTAAATCTTTGATCCTATGAATTAATAAAAATCTGAATGATGGTGACAAGCCTGGGTGACAATGTGATAGAATGGATTTTGGAGCTCTACTTGCTCTAAATCTATGATACTGTGGCTTGACCCAGATCCCTCAGAGGTGGCCGAAGCATCTCTCAGGTGAATACTACGAGCCACAGAGCTTCCTCTTGGGGCACCATTTCCAAGGGTGCTCAGATTCTCTTCTCACTGTGATGTCCTCAGAGAAGCTCAGGACAAGTACGAGAAGCAGAATATGGAGAAGTTCACCACCCAAATGAAGGATGACATCTCCGCTGTTAGGGAGTCTTTTGGCAGTGCACACCAGGAAGCTCTCAATGAACTGGAAAAGGTGGGTTGGGGTATGTGTTCCTGTTTGTATGTACATGTGTGTACATGTGTATGTGTGTGTATATGTGAAAGAGAGAGAATACATGAGGCCAGCTCTCAGGCATTCTCCAAAATAAGGCTTTCTTGTTCTCCTCTCCACTCTTCCATCCTATCATGGTAATCTTAGAACTTTGACTTTCCTTCCTGGTCAGAGGCTGCTGGAGGAAAAGTAGAGAAGGTCATGCCTCTTAAACAGCCACAAAGAAAGTCACAAAACATCAGAGGATCTGAGTGTGAATCTTGCCTCTACCATTTATTAACTGTTGAACTTTGAGCAAAACACTGAACCTTCCTGGGTCTCAGTTTCTTTTTCTGTAAGATGAGGGAGTTGAACTTGATCTAAAGTCTCTTCTAGTCTTGAATTCATTATTCTATTTTCTCCAAGGGTCAGGTAAAATTATATTAGCACATTGATTGAACTTTTGGGTATAAAGCTTTACCAGGAAGCTATATAGATTGGAACAATGAAAAGGGTAAGGACCTGGGTTCAAATCCCATCTTTGACACTTAAATCCCTTCAGCTTCCTGAGCTTCAGTTTACTCAATCTGTAAAATGAGAGTGTTAGATTATTGGCTTCTGAGAGGTACCTGGTAGTTCTACATGCCAGAGCTTTGGTCTCTCACCTTCCCATCTAATTTTCTCTCATCATTATATGGCTGGTCACCTTAAGAAAAATGACTTTGCTGAATTCTCAATCATGTCAATTATTTTTTCCAGATCCAAGAAAAGAGTCAGATCTTGGAAGAGTCCATTGGCCACTTGGTCAGGGAGGTCAGAGACCTGAGTGACCACTTTGTAGCTTTGAGCTGGAAATTTGACCTTCAGGAACAGACCTTGAACCTGAAAATATCTGAGGTAAATGTCTGGTGAGAGACTTGGAAGTCTAGAGGGATGCTCTTATCAAAAATAAGCTACCTTTGTATGAATGAGAACTTAACTCATGCAGATCTCCCCACCTCCCTCCACTACTCCACCCCTTTAATCTTAATTGATGCTGCCTAGTCAATCAATTTAGCAGGGAATGCTGTTCTTTGGGTTACTATATATATCCCTTCCCCCCAAAAAAATAAGGACCACTCACTACAGAAATTTGAATGAACACTCTTTCCTGTGTTCTAGGAATTTTAAAAATCAGATTTGATCAGTTTCTCCTACCTATTTCAATTCCTACATTTAGTGGCAAATGCCTTCTTCAATGGACGATTACATGATAAATCAGCATTTACAGTTGTGAGGGAAAAGGGAGAAAACCTACCCTCCAGGCTTGTATGTCCAAATAATATGTCTTAAAAGATATTCTTCATAGCCAGATGGAAATAGAAAGGATCTGTAGTTTCACATTTACATAAATATTGAAGTGGTGGGGTGGCAGTGCCCCCAAAGATGTTTTCTGACTTTCTGATTTTGTGCAGGGAAAGAAATACTTGAGGTGTATTAGGCGTGCTCCCTCACTTTTCTGGGGCTCTGGGATATCGACTGGTGGGAAAGCAAATTGATATTAGCTATCTCTATTTCCAGTTTTAGACTTTGAGACCTTTTTTGCTTTTTAATTCATTGATGGGGTGAAGGAAATATGAAAGGGAAACAAGGATCCATCCCATGGCTGACTGGGTTCTTCTAAAAGAGCTTATAAGAATCTGAAGGCCAAGAGATCAAACATGTCCAGTGGAGCAGTATTACCTGTCACTTTGTGCCAAAATAAAACTCTCTCCCAACATCACATTGCCCTCATGAACTGGACTCCCAGATGAGGCACAGTACTTACTTAATTCCACACTCCCTCTGCAATCTCAAGATATCCATGGTCAGACAAATCTATATCCAAAACCAGACTCAACAGTAGGCGAAAGTGCCTACTCAGTGAAAAGCACTGTGGCAAGCTCTGGAAGAGATATTTATCTAACATACCTAAAGTTTAGATAAAATATGGTTCCTGCCCCTAGAGATAAGATACCAACCCAGAGACTATATGTGATTCATCAATGATGAATGTGTGAAACAGGTTCCAAACAAAAAGGGCAAAGTTGTTAACCGATTTGGAGGATGAGGAAAGGCTTCTTAGAAGAGTCAGACTAAGTTTTTTTTGGGGGGGAGGGTGTTGGCATTTCTGCATGTCCCTGCCTCAAGTTTATCTTATCCTGACCTATTGCACCAATGCCCTGATCCTTCCCCTTAAATTCTGATTCTCCCAAGCTGGACTCAGAACATAAAGCAGACAAAGGGAAGAAGGGCAGGGTCAGAAACCACTGGGTCTTCTTTTGCATGGTCCCTACTGTTTTTCCTTCACTGGAGTCTCTAACAATGACACCTGGTTTAGAAATAACCACTGACCCAACAGCTCCTGCTTGTCTTATAGGGTTTTAAAAAAACACCCTAAATATCAGGAGCATCTTCCTGGCCCCTGAACCCAAAACCCTTCTTTCAGGATCTATCTGCTGATGGGGGTGGTGTATGTGTTTGTCTTGGTTTCAGGCAAAGAAGGAGTGGTCAGAAGAGGAGGAAAATGCACTACAGAAATTCCTTCAGTGGCAGAATGAGACAATAATACACCTGAAAGAACTACAAGAGAAAGTAGAAAGCTTTCTCAGACAGGTTGGTTCTAGAACAATGAAGTCATCTCGTCATCATTCTCTACCCTAGAATAACTCTAGGCCCAGGCTTCAGGAAAAGTCAGCTTGTAAGATAAACACTTTTTCTGTCATTTCCACCTTTGTCCCTGATTCCCCTTTCCCTGCCCCATACCATTTTTGTTTCCTTTACTACTTTAGCACTTTTTTTCTTTCTCTCATCTTTATCCCAGCATCATCTGTCTCTCTCTTATCTTCACTCCTTTCTCTCATCTCCCTCCATTATTTTCTCTCATATTACCCCTTCACTCCTCTCTCCACCTTTTTTTTCTTCTCTCCTTCCTGCCTACAGGAGACCACTGGATTTGAAGTCTGAAGACCCACGTTTAAGTAAATCCTGCCTCTGCAAATCTACTGGGTGATCCTGAGTCATGTTCTGCTTTTTGGGCCTTAGTTTTCTCATCTTAGGAAAGGGAGAGGAATTGGCCCAGATGACCCTTGAAGCTTTTTCTGACTCTAAATCTAGTGGTGTCATCATCTTATCTCTCTCCTTGTCACATTTCTCTTTTCCTCTCCTTCTCTGTTGATTTGCATAAGCATCTATGACTGTACATGGTTCTAAGTGTTGCCTAGGGTGATTATATCCCTTAGAGACCACCATTAAGAGTTACTCAATAGCCCAGGATGCAACAGCTTATCCCCAACACCTGTGGAGTCAGAGTTCATTGCCCTAATGAACTACAGTTGCATACTCCTGCTGTGCCTACAGTTGGATTATGTCCTCTGGCCTTCCACTATTGAGACACACTTCCCTCATCTGTTTTTGCCCCTATTGAAAAAATTCCTAGTTCTACCCCTAAGAAGTATTTATATCCTTTATATCCTGTCAGCAGACACCTTTCAGTGATAGTGGAGGTCAGAGAGAAACATTAGGAAGGAAATATAGTCAGGAGACAGAGGGCAAACTAAGTGATCATGTCTAAGAGCCAAAGATTTTAAGAAGTGATGTGAAAATAATTTGGGGCTCCCTGAACTCAGAACTTTGTTATCTCTAGTTAGAAATGGAGCTGATTCTTCCTCTCGTGGGCCTGCCCTGGTTAAGTCTTTTCCTACTTTGTTTCAGATAGCAGATCTGAATGACAGGTGCTTCAACCAAAGAAGTGACTTTGATCAGAGAATAGTCAGTGAGAGTAGAGTCCGGTAAGGAAGCTTCCAGATCCTGATCTAGGATTCAGGGAAGCCCCTGGGTTGTATAACCCCACAGTTCTTTAGAGGGAGAAAAGAGGTAGTCCTGTTGTTCCATTGAGTTTTTCATGATCCTGTACTCACCTATGCCTCAGAATTTCCTCTCCAGCTTGTTTGGAATCCAAATCCTGACTTCCTAAAGGACTCTCCATACCCCTACCCAGCTTCAGTCACCAGGCAACTTAAAGGAGCATGTTAACCAGTCATTGCTGGTAGGAGCTGTCCCGGTCCAAGCCAGCTTCCTATTCATTACCTGTTTTCAATTGGCTGGGCACCCCTCCCTCCATAACAAAAGAGGGTTGAATCATACTTTTCTAGCTTGTTGATTTCAGAGGGGAGAAAATTAGAATGTCTCTGCTTTTGTCCTTTCTCCCCAATCTGTCCAGACTAATGGAGGATCTGAAAAATGCTGACCTGGAAAAGATGAATCCCCTGCCACAGTACAGGACTGTTTCCTCTTTCCAGCCTGTTTTCCATCAAAGGTCTCTAGTGAGAAGCAGTGGAAGGGGAATTGCCTCTGGTTTCAATAACTAGAGGCATCCCCTAGGTTGCTTTTATCTTTGTCTACTAATGGTTATTTATCTTTTTTTGGATTGTGGTGGTGAATAAATGACTACCTCACTTCCACTGTCCTCTCAAAGGCTTGTGTATAAAGTTAACTTGAATTTTGAGACCCAGAGCCCATCTTGAAAATTCTTTATATTGATCCAGTGCTTTGTATCTTTCTAAGGACTCATCTCATACAGCTCTGAAAGATAGGTAGAGTGGGGATTATCATCCCTATTAAGGAAACCCAATCCCAGAGATTTGAAACATATTGTCTAAAACTGCATGGTGAGTCACTAATAAGCCAAGGACTCCAGACTCCCACGGCCACCTCCTGGTTGCCATGGGATCCTGGGGTCTTAAGAAACTCTGGGAGAGGTTCAGCTGTAGCTCTTGAGGATCTCACTTTATACACAGAGCTCACTCTCCCACTCAAATGGAATTTCTCAGATTGTTGAGGCTTTTTGAATCTTTTTTCTCAAAGGTTAGTTTGTCTGCCTGCCTATATTTTGGGCTCCGCCTCCAGGACCTGGAACAAAGGCTGTCTCAGCCTGGCTTCCTTCCTGGTCTCAGATGATGAAGCCCTTGGGCATGGTTCCCAAGGAGTTACTCCCTTTATCTCAGCAAACTGAGATGGGGCAGGAATAGCCCCTTCCAGAGGGGAGCTTTAGGATGTGCATGGGGCCTTGGCCGTTCTGGGCTGGACTTGTTCCTGCATTTGATCTGCTGACCTTTACTCCTTTGTCCACAGTGAACTTGAGATGGGGATAGTGAAGCAGGAGTTGGCAGTAGTGCTCTCTGCCTTGCATCTGCTCAAGGAGGACAATCCTAGCAGGAAGATAGCTGAGATACAGGGCAAGCTGACTACGGTACATGATAGGGCTCCCTTCAGAAGGCCATCCTCAGTGCTAACCATCAGCAGGCTCCCTTGCCGGCATTCACTCAGGCCTTCAGCAACCACAGGAGGGTTGTAATCTTAATCTGTTGAAAAGAGATGTTCAGGAGGGGAGGTCTGACTGGCCATACCTGGCACTTACCCCTGTGGGGACAGAAGCCAAGAGTCTGGATTGGGGTGGGTAGGAGTGGATCCTGAAATGAGAGACCCACTCTTAAGGGTTATACAACCTTGAGACCCCCTGAACTAGCTTGAGCAACTTGGGTTTGGATTTACTCCTCCTCCTGACCCACCTTCCTAAGTAGGAAAGAACTGAACTGGGCCCCTGGGTTTTCCCATTCAGTATTTTTCCTTTCAGTCCTGTAAGACCTGTGGTTTAGGGTGGATTTAGAGCTTTTCATATCATAGGTTAGGTGGGTATTTTCTAGTTTCAGAATCAGATAATGAAGATGGAAACCAACATACAAGACAACAAGACCATACAGAATCTGAAATTTAACACTGAAACCAAACTGGTAATTGGAATCTCCCCTTACCTGAACCCTACTTGTCTGAGATTCAACCTTTACTGCTCCAGGAAAATAAGAGAATGTACACTCACTGGTTTGGGGGAATCAAATGGGTGCTAAAGTGTCCGGCCTCAGGTCAGGAATTTCTTGTTTGTCCTCAGGTCAAAAAAACAAACAATGACCTCCTTCCTCCTCCTTCCCCCCTGGGATGGTCAGGAACCAAGTTAACTAGCCTCCACTTTCCCAGTCCCTGGCCCCAAAATGCACATTTACCTTGTCTGTCAGAAGCTCACTTTAGCCATCTTGGCTTAGAAGAATGTCTTCCTATGATAAGCCCCTTTTAGCTGACTGAATTGTTTACCTAGGGGAAGATAAATGACTATTTGTTTAGTTTTCTTCCTAATCTTGGCCACTTTTTGTTTGTTTCCTGGAATTCTTTTAATTAATCCATCAACCAGCCCTTCTCCTTCCCTAGTCAGGGTGGCCCTATCAGCATCCTAATCTCCTACTATCTTTCTCTGCTGCTGCCTTCAGAGGGTGGAGGAGATCTCTCAACTCCGGGAGAATGTGATGCAGCTATGGAGTGAGGAAGGACCCTGGACTCTGACGCTTGGCAGCAAAAAAATGCTCATGTCCCTTGTGAGACAACGATTTTTTATCAAGGATGTGGGCCCCGACGAGGTCACCCAGATAAACAGATGGGGCATTTATCAGGCAATGAGGTAGGGAGAAGAACTAGGCTATTATGCTAAGCAAAGACACCTACCTATCTTGGGATTTGAGACTCATGGGCCCTTATCTAGGCAAGGGCACCAAGAGGCCTCCAGTCCAGGAAGGAATCTCTCCTGGGCAAATCCTGGGTGAACCCTATATTAATTTTGAGGGGGGGAGGAAGTTTCCAGAGCCACAAGTTATTAAAAACCAGGCATTGCTGTTGCCCCTGGGGAGGCAATAAAGATAAAAAGAAACCACCCCTACCCTCATGAAGTTTATATTGTAATAAGGGGAGACAAAAAGTCCACCCTAACATCTGGATACAGTATGCTCTGAATAACAGAAACATCCTGGCAGCTGAAAAAGGGAGAAAACACATTAAGTTGCTCTCTTCTAGGGAGTGGTGGTGCTAGTTTTGGTACCAAATGATGCAAAATCAAAAGTTGCCAGCTGCCTTCCATGAGCTCTCTTTCTAAAGAGGCTGCCTCAGTGGACTGGTGCTGGGGCTGGAGGAGCTTCTGACATCAGAAGCTGCAGCAGGAAGGACTGAAGGGGCATGAACAGTCTGTGTTTCTGTTGCCAGGTGGCTGAAGTGGAAAGCAATTTTACTCAAGCTTTTAGCTAAAGGAAGGCCAAGAGAAGTCTATTATCTCAGGGATCCTAGTAAAGAAGCCTGCAGAATTGGAGCCTATTCATTGACCTGACTTTTCTGTCTTCCCAAAAATAAAATACTGTCTTTTGATGTGAAATTAATTGTTGTTCAGTCATGTCCGACCCCATTTAGGGTTTTTGTGGCAAGGATAATGGAGTGGTTTGCCATTTCCTTCTCCATCTCACTTTACAGATAAGGGGACTGAGGCAAACATGATTAAGTGACTATGCTTACATAGTAAGTGTCTGAGGCCGGATTTGAACTCAGGGCTTCCCACTCCATGCTCAACACTCTATCCACCTAACTGTCCTGTAATTGACTGGGAATTTAATTTATTTGGAAGAGTAGAAAACTCAATGGGGATTGTGCACTGGGATTTTAGTGGAAATGTGCATCTCTTTCCATTCTTTGAAGTTAAAGGAAATAGGTGATTTGCATCTACCTATTAAAATAGATTTTGGGGGGCAACTAGGTGGTGCAGTGGATCGAGCACTGGCCTTGGAGTCAGGAGTACCTGAGTTCAAATGTGGCCTCAGACACTTAATAATTACCTAGCTGTGTGGCCTTGGGCAAGCCACTTAACCCCATTGCCTTGCAAAAAAAAAAAACTTTAAAAAAAAAAAGAATGATCAGCTAGTTCTGGAAGAAACTGAGTTACCACTAGGTCAATGGCTGAATAGAATTAGCAGTAGCATAATGAGATTAATCAGTTTTTTGACTATTTTGAAGAGAGAGATTCATTCAGGCTAAGAAAATCACGATTTAGAGTAGAGAGATCCAAGATGATAGAAAAACAGAGAGAGAGAGAGAGAGAGAGAGAGAGAGAGAGAGAGAGAGAGAGAGAGAATGGGGGGGGGAGGTGGAGGAGGAGGCAAAGTATTGGCTGAGGTCTTGAGAAATTAGAGACACTCAGTCTACTACTGAGTGAAGCAGGGTTTTTTGTTGGTCTGATGATGACAGGGCAGCAGCTTCCCCCTCCTTTGACATAGAGCTTAGATTCCACCTTCATTACTACTGGAAGACCCCAGGGGAAAAGGGGCTTCACATTCCTCACTCTTAACCCAGGGATTTGGTGAGAAAAATCTGACTAGCTAAGCCAAGTCCAAGGTCTTTCTTTTTTGTTTGTTTTTTTAAGGGTTTTTTTTTTGCAAGGCAAATGAGGTTAAGTGGCTTGCCCAAGGCCACACAGCCAGGTAATTATTAACTGTCTGAGACCAGATTTGAACCCAGGTACTCCTTATTCCAGGGCCGGTGCTTTATCCATTCTGCCACCTAGCTGCCCCAACCAAGATCTTTCTAAGAAACAGCTCTAATGAATGCTCCCCCTTATCTCCACCCCATCTTCCCCCAACTACCACCCTTGGCATAGAATATAGGAGAAACCATGTGTCTGTATTAGCTAGGGTTCTAAGAAACAAGCAGGACCCAGACCTAGGGTTATCCTAGTTAGTCTTTGGAGGTAGTAATAAAGAGGATCATAGGAAACTGGACCCTAGTCAACTTTTCCTCACCCCGCAGTTTCCCATCTGCCACTTCTGGGGACCAAGAGGTCTATGACTGAAGACACCTAGATGCCCATAGCTTTTGCCTCTGAATAAAGTGGGTCCCTGAGAGCTGCCTTCATGGGCAAGCCAGGTTGATAAACAGCTATGGTATAAAATTCTTTAGAACCCTTTTTTCCCTTTCATAACCTTGTAAGTGACTGAGGAGTCACCATTAAAGCTCTAAAAGCTGCTCCCACCTCTCAGGGAGGGGGGCTTCTAGAAGTCCTGCCTCTAAAGGACCACTGGGAAGAAATCTCTGAGAGCTGGGGGCAAAGCCCATTTGGGAAATCTGCTGAGCTGATTGTTCAAGGGACCCCAGAGAGCCCCTATATTGCCAGTGTTCTGCAAGATGCCCTTTAAACCCTACAGAGAACACAGGGGAGGAGATTCTCCAGCTGTTATCTCATGAGTAAATAGACAGTGTTTGTTCATTTAATCAGCACATCACCCTTTTCTTCCTGCCTCCCTGGGAGAACACTTGTAGTTCCTGCTAGCCTGGTCCAGCACCACCCCTACCTTGCTACCTGCCATTGGAGGATGCTCTTAAAGGAGCTTGAGGTAGCCCTTCGTTAAGATGTCCACAACCCTGGTACAATTATTAAAGATTCTAAAGCCAGGAAGTTCCTTCCCTATGGACAGAGAAAATGGGGGAGCATGTGCTGTGTGGGGAAGAGTCAGGACTAGGAAGAAGAGATGTCCTTTCATCATCAGCCCTAAAGCTTTCCCTAAATGAGTGGGACAGTGAATTGAAACTAAACAGTGTGGAAAATGGTACAAGTTAAGACTAGTGGACCCCTAGGACCCAGCTGAGAACCAGGCATCAGGGAGAATTAGTTATAAACACCTTTCTGGCAATAGGATACATAACTCATTGAAGTTTGGGACTCAATTTTAATGAATGAGGTTAGGAGATGAAAGTGTTAATCATAGCAGAGAGGGAGAGGAGGGGGTTTTTCCTATTTTGGATCTTGCTCAGGTTTTTGGTTTTTGGGGGGATAACCTAACTCAACCTAACTGGACCTGATTCTTTCAGTGCCTGGTCCAGAAGGGAAGCCTGGCCTCTAAGCCCCTTCTCTGAGAGGGCAAAGCAGGGGTTTATGCCTCCTCTAATTGATCCATCTCCAGGGTATGTCTGCCCAGCTCCCGGCCTCCCACACTGTGGAGCTCCTGGACCACATCTGATGTCCAGTTGGCAAGCAGGTCACTAAAGTCAGGTGTGTTGGTGTTGAGCAGGCATAAGGAGCTGGGAGCTGGCTCCTTCCAGAAGGACTGTGGCAGCTTCCTTTTGTGCATTGGGGTGATGTGACCATACTTCTTTTCAAGCCTCAGCCTCCTGCTGTCAGACACCCTCTGCCTAGCATATTGACACAGACCATATTCAAAAAGCTCAACCAGAGGCCCCAACTTCTGAGACCTATCTCTGCTGGAGATGAGCCTGGCCTGGCAATCTAAGCCCCTGGGGAGACCCACAATGTCAGTGTCCTCATCCTCCTGGTCTCCACTCTGGACAATTTGCATCAAATCTGCATAGTAGAGCTCCCTAGCAGATTTGCCAGGTGGGCGGCTGTCCTCATAAATGTTGCAGGCATCTGGGTCATCATCTTTTGTCTTCTGGCCAAAGTACTTCTGGATATCACAGCTGATGAGCTCAGAGAAGCGAAGGAGTTGCAAAGTCATCTCAGTGCTATTTGGACTTGGCTTGATAGGACCTTTCACCAACTCTTGGTCCAAACTCTGGCATCCTGGACTACTACTGCCTGCCAGCTCCAGGTCCTCCATCTGTTTTTCCCCATCTTCCTCCTCTTCACCATCTTCTTCCTCTTCATCCTCAGAGGTTTCAGGGAAGTCTGGGTCTCGGTGATCAGTAGTAGGCAAGAATGGTTGATGGAAGGGGGCCTGCAGTCTAAAGTCACATAAATTTCTGATCACTCCAGCAGCCATCTCCTCTCTTGAGGCTAGGAGCCTTCCAAGGAAGCAGATGTTATCTGACTGGTAAGAGAAGGCAGGGGAAGAAAAATAGACAGAGGCTGAGTTTGACAATGTCTTATTGGAGAAACTCAGCTGAGTTTTGCCCTACCTCTGCATCTTTATTCAGGCAGTTTCCCCCCAGAATACTCTCCCCTTCATTTCTGTCCATTAATTCAACCCATCCTTCAAAGCCTAGTTCAAATGATAACCTCTCTATGTTCAGAAACAAGATGTTTGATTCATTTTGGACTCCCCCCCTCCCCAATGACATCACTCTCTTCTCCTTGCTCCCCTTCCCCACCTTGCTCATGGTAATTACTGATCTCATGGTTTCAATTCAACACACACTTGCAGAGTATAGAGACACTGAAAGAGACAAACTTTATTTTTATTTCTTAAAGTCCTTTGCTGTCATAGAGCTTTCAGCATGGCAAGGGATATCAAAACAAACACATTTTTACAAAACAAAAACTAAACAAGAAAGCATATGCTTATATGCTAATATAAGGAGAAGATCAGAGGAAGGAAAGATTGCATTGACCATGGGGTGGCTAGGTGATGCAAGGCAAAAAAAACTAGTTGGGTTTTTTTTAGGTTTTTGTTTTTTGGGGGTTTTTTGCAAGGCAATGGGGTTAAGCGGTTTGTCCAAGGCCACACAGCCAGGTAATTCTTAAGTGTCTGAGGCTGGATTTGAACTCAGGTACTCCTGACTCCAGGGCCAGTGCTCTATCCACTACACCACTAGCCGCCCCCAAGACAAAAAAAAAAACTTAAAAAAAAAAGATTGCATTGACTTGAATGATCAGGGAAATCTTCCTAAAGGAGGTGGGATTTGAATTGGGCACTAGTGGATGAGAAAGATGAAAGAAGGGAAGGGGGCAGCTAGGTGATCCAGTAGATAGAGCACGAGCCCTGGAGTCAGGAAAACCTGAATTCAAATCCGACCTCAGACACTTAATAAATACCTAGCTGTGTGACCTTGAGCAAGTCACTTAACCCCATTTCCTTGCAAAACCCATAAAAGGAAAAAAAGGGGAAGGTATGAACCTTCTAATCTAGAGATAAAATCTGGGGTACAAAGTCAGAATTAAGGATGACTTATTGGGAAATGGTAATAAAACTAATAAGGGATTCATACTGGGAAATAGTAGGAGATAAGATAAATTAAAGATTGTGAGCCCTAGGCTGAGAAGTTTATCCTATGGGTAGAGGAGAGCCTGCTAGGATTATCAGGTTAGGCAATGACATGATACATGAAAGCATTGTTTTTGAAGATTACTCTGCTATTTACACAGGATGGATGGTGTGAGGAAAGTTGTGAGGCAGTTTAATGATCTTTCACAGGAATTTCAGGTTCTTAGTCTAAAAGAAACCTTAGATATCATCTGAAATGAGTAAAAGAGGTTTGAACACATATAGTTTGTAGTAGAAATGTTAAACTCAACAGGGAAACGGGGAGAGAGGGGTGTAGGGAAAAGGAAGAATGATTTGGAGCCTAGTCACAAGAAAACAAACTTTCTGATCCTGAAGGAGGAATTATATAGAGTAGGGGAAACGGAAAGAAAAGAACTTGGATTGTTGTTCAGTTGTGTCTGATTCTTAGTGACCCTGTTTTCTTGGCAAAGATACAGTGCTTTGCCATTTTGTTCTCCAGCTCATTTTATAGATAAGGAAATTGAGGCAAGCTGGGTTAAGTGACTTGCCCAGGGTTGAACAAATAATAATTGACTGAGATAGACTTGAACTCAGAAAGATGAGTCTTCCTAACTCCAGCCCCAATACAAGAATAGCAACCTTGTAGAGAAAAATAAACTTTGAAAAACTTCTAATTAAAATTCTAATCAATGTCATGAACAACCTTGTCTCTAGAGCATCTATGATATCTCTTACCTGCCTCCTGACCAGTAATAGATTTGAGATGCATTTTTGGATAGAGTCACTATGTGTTTTCATTTTGCTTAATTATGCTCATTTGTCACAAGAGTTTTTTCCCTTTCAGATTTTACATGAGATGTGAAGGTTGAGTAAAAGGTGTCAACAATTGTAATAAAAAAGGAGGAACATTTTATATATATATATATATATATATATATATATATATATATATATGTATATATATATATATGTTTATATACACATATACATGTATATGTATACATATATATATTTTTAAAGCATACAGAGGGGGAAGCTAGGTGGTTCAATGGATAGAGCACTGGCCTGGAAGTCAGGAGGACCTGAGTTCAAATCCCACCTTAGACAATAATTGCCTAGCTGTGTGGCCTTGGGCAAGCCACTTAACCTCATTGTCTTGCAAAAAAAAAAAATACAGAAACTAACAAAATTCAGAAGGAAGCAGAGACAGGAAACTTTGAAATAAAAATTTGTTACATTTTTAAAAAACATGAAATAGAAATTCATATCTTTGTGTAAAACCTTCCTTTTAGATTCTTCTGTGTATAAGGAAATACTTAATTGTTCACATTCAAATGAGTTCAGATTTAAAATGCTTTTAAAGTTTAAAAAATTCGTAAAAATGTGATCTTCTAGTCCATCCCTTTATTTTATAGCAGAATATTCTATAAAGTTGTGTATTAATTGGCAAATTATTTAACTTCTCAACCTCAGTTTCCTCAATTGCAAAATGAATACACCTGAAGCTGTCATGCAGTCAGCCTTGGATTCTGGAGGACCTGAATTCAAACCTGACCTCAGACACTAGTTGTGTGTCTTTGGGAAAGTCACTTAACCCTGATTTCCTTTCATCCAAGGCCATCTCCAATCATCCTGATTCATATCTGATCACTGATCCCAGATGACTCTGGAGGAGAAAATAAGTGATTAGTGACTTAGCACAGCAGTCCCCTCACTCAAATCCAATTTGCTTGTTGTGGCAGTCACTCTCTGATATCTTCTAGAACAAAGGACAAGCATGAAAGTTTCTATCAAATTTTAGAGGATTCTACCTATTCATTATTTTTTTGAATGTTTTTATTGTTTTTTGAATTTTATAATTTCCCCTCAATCTTGCTTCCCTCCCCCACCCCCACAGAAGGCAGTCTGATAGTCTTTATATTGTTTCCATGCTATACATTGATCAATATTGAATGTGTTGAGAGAGAAATCATATCCTCAAGGAAAAAATAAAATACAAGAAATAGCAAAATTATATAATAACTTTTTTAAAATTAAAGGTAATAGTCTTTGGTCTTTGTTTAAATTTCACAATTCTTTATTTGGATACAGATCTACCTATTCATTATTAAAGAAATAAGGAAAAAACTGTAAGGGTAGGTAGCTGACTGATCTTAAGAAACAAGATTGGAAGAAGTAAAGGTGGTTGTGCCTCTGACTGAGAGAAAGATAGTACCACTAAAAAATGGGTAGATCAGTAAAAGGGGTTGCTACAGGGAGAAGGTGAAAAGTCCAATTTATTAAACAGAGACATCTAAGAAGCAAGAGAAAACATAGACCTGGAACTTGTCTGAGAAGTTTTGTTTTGTTTTATGTAACTGTATTTACTTATTGCAAGGGAGGCTTCTGTTGGGGAAAGGAAGCCATTAGGAAATGACAGTTATATTAAAAAGAAAAGAGAATCAATAAAACTTTTTTTAAATTCAGAGACATATGTGTGATGCTTAACATACAAAAAAGAATATGGCCCCTGCCCTCTAGGCATTTAGAACATGAATCCAATTACTCACTGTCAAGAGGAATGGGGAGGGATGGGAGAAAGGGAGAAAAATGTGTAATGTTTTCAAACCTTGTGGAAAAAATTAACTTTCTTTGCATGTAGTTGGAAAAATAATTTCTTTTAAAAAGGGAAAAAAAATTATATGAAGAGAATGTAATCTGTCCTTGGGCCTGAGCTATTTAGCATTTTTTTAAACTCAATAATTCTGGTTGAATTATTGGCTGAATATAAATGAATATGAATTATTTAAGGGAAGGGACCTCTTTCTTTTGTGTCCTTAGCATCTATGACAGAATACCTGCTGTGAAACAGGTGCTTAACAGAGCATGGATGGGTGGTTGAATGAATGGATAAAAAACTTTTAAGATTAGAGGGAAAGACAGAAAGAGACAGAGATTTTATAGTCACCTGTCATCTGTCTTCTTGAGTGTTTGGGAGCATCCCCTTTACCACATAATAATGGTTTTATAGCATTAAAATATGTGACTTTTATGGCCCTTCAATAAAGAGAGTCTCTGTGACATCTGCCCAGGATTAAAGGGGCACTGAAGAAGCTTTGAGAAGACTTTAATTTGACAATAAAGGACTTCCAACCATTCCTTTTTGTCAATGGAATATTTGCATATTAGGAGCAGTTCCTTGTCTGCCTTTGGGGAGTTCCTAAAATCTGAAAATTCCCCACAAAACCCCAAAGAGCTGAAAATATATCAGAAATCAGAAGCAGCAACTAGCTACCATTTCTAGGTTAATGATGGTTTAGTGAGACAAAATGGTTTAGAGCACTGGCCTTGGAGTCAGGAGTACCTGAATTCAAATCTGGCCTCAGACACTTAATAATTAACTAGTTGTGTGGCCTTGGGTAAGCCACTTAACCCCATTGCCTTGCCAAAAAAAAAAAAAAGAGCATTAACAATTAGGAGCATCAGGAAAGGCCTGGAGGAGGTATACTTAAGCCATATTCTATGAAGCATAAATGAGGGGAAGTTACATTCCAAACTTGTACAAAGGTATAAAGGAGAGAGATGGAATGTCATATATGGGGAACTGGATCCAGTTTTAATGGAAAGGAGAATTTGCAAAAGGAAAAGAAAAATGATCTAAACCTATAAAGGTGGATGGGAACCAAATTGTGAAGGGCTTTAAAATTAATTCTAAGGAATTTGCATTTTATCCTAGAGGTAATTAAAAATCTTTGATGATTTTTGAGTATCAAGATGACATAGGAATAATTATGCCCCATTTGTGGTTTTATTGGCAAGAGAAAAGAACTCCATTCCCACCTTCCAGGATGGTTATAAGAATAAGATTATTAAATCAGTGGAAAAGTACTCAAGCAAAGTCAATCTATTATGCTGACCAATATCATTTCGTAATTATTTCATTCATTTATTAGATCCAGATTCAAGTACCATCATCAAATTCCCAAATACTCCAAACACAGTTCAGATCCCAACTTGTACATTAATCTCTCTCTCTCTCTCTCTCTCTCTCTCTCTCTCTCTCTCTCGCTCTCTCTCTCTCTCTCTTTCTCTCTCTCTTTCTCTCCTATTTATTTACTTTTCCAAGTAGACATTGTGCTGTACAATATAACCTCTCAGTAGGTTGTAATCTTTCTGAGGGCAAACACTTGTTTTGTCATTTATTTTTGTATCCCAAGACCTGGCACCATGCCCTACACACAGCTGGTCCATAATAAAACCTGGCGAATTTCATTTAATGTGTGACACTGCTTTTACAGCCCACTGTCTCCCTGCACTTCTGCCTTGCAGTTTAGTCTAGTCTGGTTTCTCTAGATTCAGTGAATGACTATAGAAAGAGCATTGACTTTGTAATGAAGAGGCCTTCACATCCCACTTCTGACACTAACTGTGTGATCTTATCTAAGTCACTTCTTGGGGTTGGATTATATCTAAGATTATATAAGTATAAAAATTATGTAAGTAATAAATTCTGGTTGATAACTCTAGAGAGCTAGAAGGCATCAATGTTTTAGGTACCCCTGAATGCATGGGAGTTAGGTCTTGTTGGATTCACAGGGCAAGATAGGATTATGGGAGTCAGTCAATTACTCAAAAACTCTCCAAAACCCAAGTATAGTCACATTTTAATTATATAGAATCCAAACTGTCAATGAACAGTAAGAACTAGAATGTTAGAGCCTATTCTACAGTCTATTCTTCCAAGAACCAGAGATAAAATAACAATAAAACAATATGCAAATAAAAAGATCAATATAATACTTTAAAAAAGAGAAACTCCTGGTATATATCTTAGGGCCCATGCAAATTCAGCCCATGTCAGTTTTACTAGGCATTGAGAATTGATATTCACTACACAAAATAGTAAAATTCATTTGGAGAAACAAAAAGAAAACAAAAGATGTAAAAAGTATGATGGAAGGGAGCATAGGACATCCAATCCTCAATATAAAGTAATATTAAAACTACTTGATATTGTAGCGAACTGAGTCAAATTTTTAACAATATAAATCATTTCCTCAGTTGAAGGAATTAAAACTATCTATTAGTCATATTGAAAAATGCTCCAAATCATTATTAATTAGAAAAATGCAAATTAAAACAACTCTGAGGTACCACCTCCCATTTATCAGATCGACTAATATGACAAAAAAAGGAAAATGATAAGTGTTGGAGAGGATGTGGGAAAACTGGGACACTAATAAATTGTTGGTAGAATTGTGAACTGATCCAATCATTCTGAGCAATTTGGAACTATGCCCAAAGGGCTATAGAACTGCATATCCTTTGATCTAGCAATTCCACCACTAGATCTGTATTCTAAAGAGGTCATTAAAAGGAGGAAAAGACCCATATTTATGAAAAAATATTTTAGCAGCTCTTTGTGGTGGAAAAGAATTGGAAATTGAGGGGATGCCTATCAATTGAGGAATGGCTGAATAAATTGTGGTGTATGATTATGATGGAATATTATTGTTCTGTAAGAACCATGACTACAGAAAAGCCTAGAAAGTCTTACATGAACTGATGCTGATTGAAGTGAGCAAAACCAGAACACTGTATACATTAATGGCAACATTATGTGATGATCAACTGTGATGGACTCAGCTCCTCTCAGCAGATCAATGATCAAAGAAAATTCTAAGGGACTTGTGATGGAAAATGCCATCCACATCCAGAGAACTCTGAAGTCTGAATGCAGCCCAAGACATACTATTTACACTTTTAAAAATTTTTGTTTTTTTCTTCTCATGGTGTTTTCCCATTTTGTTCTGATTCTTCTTTCACAGCATTTTTTTTTGTTTTTGCAAGGCAGTGGGGTTAAGTGACTTGCCCAAGGTCACACAGCTAGGTAAATTTTTAAGTGTCTGAGGTCAGATTTGAACTCAGGTCCTCCTGACTCCAGGGCCAGTGCTCTATCCCCTGCACCATCTAGCTGCCCCCACAACATTTCTAATATAAAATATATATTTAATATGGTTGTACCTATATCAGATTACTCAATGACCTGGGGGCGGGGGAAGAGAAGGGAGGGAGGTAGAAAAATGTGGAACTCAAAAATCTTATAAAAACACAAATGTTGAATCAAAAAAAAAACCTAAAAAGAATGTTGAATGCTATCTCTACATATAATTGGAAAAAAATAAAATTAAAAAAAACTTTGATATTGGTTAAAAAATAGAAAAGTAGATCAGTGGAACTGATGAAACAAGGAAGAATGATAATTAACAACCCAACATTCAAAAAAATGCAGGTCTCAAAAGACCTGCAAACTGCCAACATCCAGATGAAGAACAGTCTCCATGTCACTAGATAATAATAGAAATGTAAATCAAAACAACTCAAGTTTTACCTCAGATCCAGCAAGTTGGTGAACATTATAAAAGGTCAGTAAAGACTGTCACACTACTGGAGTTATAAATTGATTCAGTATCCAAGAAAACCTAGAAAAATATAAGCTGAGAAACTAAAATGTCTGTTTCTTTTGACCCAGAGATTTCAATGCTGAACATGTACCCCAAACAGGTCAATGATGAAATAAAAGATAACATATGTACCAAAATGTTTATGACTCCACTTTTTGTAGTAATAAAAAACTAGAAACAAGATGATACGCAAATGGCTAGGTAACTTGGCACATGAATATAAGGGAATGCTATAAGAAACAGCAGATATAATGAATATAGAGAAATATGAAAAGAAATAAACTGATGTAAATCAAAGTAAGAAAAATGGCATACACAATGACTATAACAATATAAATTGAAAGATCAAAATGATCAAATTAGAATATTATTAAATTATAATGACTAAGCTTGGTTCTAAAGAGGAGGTAAGAAGGCACCTTTTATCCTTCTTTGTAGAAGTGAGGGAATTATAGGTGTCAGAATATGTTGCTGAATTGATTAGTTTACTGAACTGTTTCCCCCCCTCATTCTTTTTTTTAGGATTTTTTTTTTTTTTTGCAAGGCAAATGGGGTTAAGTAGCTTGCCCAAAGTCACACAGCTAGGTAATTATTAAGTGTCTGAGGTCACATTTGAACTCAGGTCCTCCTGACTCCAGGACCAGTGCTTTATCCATTGTGCCACCTAGCCCCCCCCCATTCTTGAAAGAGGAGGTAGGGAGATCTGGAAAAATGTGGGTGATGTAAAAATGAATGCATCAATAAAAATTATTTTAAAAAATTAATGCCCATAAAATTATCCCTGAAATTTATAGTTATCTAAAGTGTCTTTGAAAACCTCAATCAACTTCCAATGGTAGAATTTGCTTTTAAAATGAAAATTAAAAGGAAAGCAGTTTCTTCTTCCTTTTGTCCCCTCTAGCTTGACACCCACCTCAGCTAGAGTGTGCAAGAGAAATTGTCTGCTGTTATCTACAGGCTTATATCTTTCCAAAGGATGAACAGAAAGCTTAAACACTGCATCTGGGAGGGTTTAAGCCCCTTCAGAGTCATCAGGAATCAGCTGCTTCCCAAAGCTATCTTTGAATAGTTACATAAAACCATGGCAAAGATGCTCTGGGATGGGATGAGTGCAGCAATAGCATACTAGTTGTGGAGTCTAAAGGTCTGGACTCAAGTCCAGTCTCTACCACTTATTATATTATTAGTCAAGCTCCTTCTTTCTCCCTACAATTTTCTCTTCTACAAAATGTGAGGGATAGGATAGGGGAACTCTTAGGGTTCTTGTGGCTCCTTGAATCTGTGAAGCTAAGATGGTTCCAGACTGGAGTGAAGAGACGCTTCAGCATTTGATCAATAGCTAAGCATGGAGCAGATTTCAAAACATTTAAACTCTGAAAGCACTCAAATCTCTATGCTCATTGTGAGAGTAAATAGGAGCTCCAAACTCACCTTCCCCTCTTTGGAAAATTCTATGGTACACAGCCTATATAGCCAGGGCAATTGGCATTTTCTTCTATGAGTCAGAGTATTGAAAAGGGTGATGTATATCTTGGTTCCAAGACTTATTAACTTGGGTGATTCTGGGACTCAGTTTCCTCACCTTTAAGTTAGGATAACACTACTTGCACTATACACTTTGTAGGATTTCCCAAAATGGGAGATTTTTATCACCCTTTTAAAATAGCTTATTATTTTTATAGTTCAGAGTCAAATGAGTTTCCCAAGATCCTCCTAGAGAACCAGAGCACCTTTCTTTTGTTCTTGCTCATGTCCTTCCTGAGTTAAAGTTCTTCTATTCTCATCATGGCCTGAAAGGGAGGGGAGTTAGGGTTAGAGGTATTGTTTCCACTTGGCTGACAAACTGAGGAACCCCATCCAAATTTGTAGGAAAATACCCCTACCATCTTTTGTATATTTTATGCCTTATACCTTGCCTTCTTTTTGTCTTAGAACTATGCCAAACATTTGTCTAATCTGCTTGATCATGAATTAAAAACTAGATTGAGGGTCCCGGTCTTTTGCCTCCCAGTCTTACAAACTTTGTGTTCATCCCAGTTGCTTCCCAGTGAACTAGCCAGTGAAAGAAGTATTCTGCTTCCCCTTCCCCTCCTCCCCAAACCCCTTACCCCTGCCTAGGCAGCACGCAGTGGGAGGAAAGGAGGACAAAAAGGGAGATAGACCTGAGGAACAACTAGAATAGGATTAGCCCCTGAAGCCAAATGGATTTGTTGGTTCTCTCTGTCCTTCCTTCAGACTGAATTTGGAGCAAGGTAGAGCTCTCCATTCCAGAAGCAAGCAATACAAGAATTATATGGTAGAATTTTCAGGTGATGTTTAAGACTTATTTAAATAAGTGATAACTAGGGGATACAATGGATTCAACATTGGAGCTGGAATCAGGAAGACCCAAGTTCAAAGCCTGTCTTACTAGCAGTGTAACACTGGACAAGTTACTTAACCTTGCCTGCCTCACTTTGCTCATCTGTAAAATGAATATAATAATAGCACCACTTCTCAGATTGGTTTAAGTATAAAATGAGAAAATATTTATAAATTGTTCTGTGAAACTTTAAGTGCTGTTTATTATCTAGATCTACACTGGCTTTTATTATCATTTCTGAAAGCTTTCAAAACCTCTCATGTCTCGAGGTTTTGAGTTCTTTTTAAAAATGAAATACACAACATACATACACACACACACTCACATACATATGATTGACAAAATATAATTAAAACTCGTGGAACAAAAAATAAAAGATAAAACATATTTAAAAATTTTACATATATACAACCTAAGATGCATCTTAAGAATCATTTATGAAACTGCCTTTCAGACCTCATAGCCTACACATTCAAAACGACTTTTAAAAATCTATTGTTATATGGAAATTTTTATTACTTGGGTTTAAATGAAAAAGGAAACCTTGAAATGACCCTGAAATAGCACATTATATTTCATTCTTTTCATAGAATCCTATCAGCGTCTTAAGAGATTTTATAGGGGCAGCTAGGTGGTACAGTGGATAGAGCACTGGCCCTGGAGTCAGGAGTACTTGAGTTCAAATCCAGCCTCAGACACTTAATAATTACCTAGCTGTGTGGCCTTGGGCAAGCCATTTAACCCCATTTCCCTGCAAAAGAAACTAAAAAAAAATTTTATAATACTTTTTATATTAGGAGTTCTTAACTGGGGGTCCATAGATTCAGGGTCTATATGAACTTAGTTGGGGGAAAAATTACATATTTATTTCCGTGTATTTGGTTCCCTTTGTAATTTTATTTATGCAGTGATTCTGAAAGGAGGTGATTCCAAAAGGAGTTCATGACACAAGAAAAATTAAGAACCTCTGTCTTATATCAAGTTTCTTTGGTGATCATTCAATATAAAAGAATTTGGAGGATTTAGAGCTATTTAATCTAGAGAAGAAAAGATTGAGGAGATATCATTACATTCTTCAAGTATCTGAAGGGTTTTGATGAGGAAGGGAGTTAAGACTTCTACTTATTTGGGTGGCTAGGTGGCGCAGTGGATAGAGCACTGGCCCTGGATTCAGGAGTACCTCGGTTCAAATCCAACCTCAGACACTTAATTTCCTAGCTGTGTGGCTTTGGGCAAGCTACTTAACCCCATTGCCTTGCAAAAACTAAAAAACAAAACAAAAAAAGACTTCTACTTTGCCCTAGAAGACAAAACTGAGACCAATGGGGGAAACTACAGTTAAGCAGATTTCTATTCAATACAAAGAAAAATTGCTAACAATTTAAATTGTCCAAAGTTGAAGTAAGCTTCCTCAGGAAGAAATGAGTTCTTCATTACTGGCTTTCTCCAAGCAAAGGATACATAACCATTTGTCAGTGAAATTGAAAAGGAGATCCTTGTTTTTAGGAAAGGGGTGAACTTTTGAGATCTCTTCTGAGAGTCTATGGTTTGTTGATTCTAGCTCTTGATGAATTAAGAAGAATGGCTCATATCTGGGCAATCTCCTTCAAGCCTCAACTCTGGCAGCAAGAAGTACTGAGGACTGGGAATACAGAACTAGGACTGCAATTACCTATGCCCTTGGAAAGAATAGGATGAGTGAGTCTGATGAGGACATCAATAGTGGGTTAACCTAGGACTAACTTCCAGGCACAAATCATCAATGGTTGATTTTTATGAGCTGCTATATGGTCATTAGTGAATTTCCATTCCCTGAGTAGGTTTATAGCCATACTCAAGCAACCGCTAGGTGTCTTGTGGAATAGCTCTTCTTAGAGAGGAAAGATTTATAATTCTTTGTGCCTTGTCTCATATCTCAAAAATTCCTTTGCCCCACCTTAGTTTGAGGGAATATGGCCCAGTGAGGTCCTGATTAGGGAATAGGATGCTTTCATATTTTTTTGGAAAGTCTGTCAATCTATTCAAGTCCACCTATCTCCCAAATACTTCCCCACCCCCTGCCCCCCAAATTCTGCTGTCCAGAAATAGAAGTGATTCCAGCACTATGATGCTTTGATTAATAACTAATAGAGACTAAGGAAGACATGAGCAAGGATTTAAGATTTCAATTGAAAGGAATTTTAGAAATAGTAGGATCATAAATTTAAAGCTGGAAAAGTTCAAATCTCTCAGTTTTGTACATGTGGACTTTGAGTTATCCAAGAGTAGTGGGTAGTAAGAGCCAAAATTTGAACCCAGGTCTTCTGACTTAAAGTCCAGGGCTCTTTGCACTATAAAATACTGATCCCACCACCCTGAGTCAAACCCTTCTGCCCTGTTTTATAGATTCAGAATCTGAGACCCAAAGAGGGGAAGTTATTTGTCCAAGATCACATAGAAAGTTACAAATCCTCTGGTTCCAAGTATATTCTCTATTTCAAGTCTCCTTGGAAGCTATGCAGAGAAAAGACAGTTTCTCCCTAAACACTGCATATACATTTGTCCTTATTCCTGAGTAAAGAGAGGTCTTTATATATGCATAGGGTAAGAGAAAGAAAGAGAGAGGGAGATGCCTGCCTGCCCTCCTCCTTCCCCCTTCAGCTCCACAATGTAGGTACACAATATCATAAACAATTTCCAATCTCATGCTACTGGAGTTGGATGTCAGGGGATCTCATTGCTTAGCATAGAATGAACAATACTAATATTTTTCAAGGCCTAGGAGGAAGTGAAATGGCTCACCTTCCATTCCCATCCCTCTTCTTTCTGGGGCCCTTGGGAACTCTTACCTTCAGGGATCAGGCAAGGCTTCCCCAGGTCTTCCTCTGATTGCAGCAGCCCTCCACCTGTGGCTGAAGTATTTATAGTCGGCTCCAGCGCTAGCGGCTGACAAATATTTGGTGGCTGTATTGTCATAGTAGACTTGGCAAACAGAGCCTGAGTTTGCTTTGGCGCCCAGCAACCAGGGAACACTACAGCAAAGAAACCCGTGTGGGCGGAAGATAGGGTTCACCTTAATGGTTGGCCTGCCAGGGGACCTTTGAGTGTTGTCCCTGTCCCGCCGCCTGTTAAAACTCTAGCTCCAGCTGCCCCGGCTGCCTGGCACACTTGTCCCGAGGGCCCTTATCTCCCTCTCTGATTGGAACCTGAATCAAGCTTGGTCAAATAGGTGTAAAATTAAATTTCATGCTATTTTGACTCCTGGAGTAGGCCTCCTCCAAAGGACATAAGCTTATCCAGGCTCTCTGTGTAAACAGACAGACAGAGCTTCTTGGGCTCTGGACCAAACTAGCCAGGGACAAAAAAATGGGAGCTTTGCCTCTCTTGCATCCCAGAGACACTTGTCTAACTCTGGACCCCCCAGGACATACCTCCTTCCCCACCTCGAATCTCTTAGATTGAAGAGTAAGGAAGCCCTCCCTCCCAACTATCCTGCCCTAATTCACCACCAACCCCATAGGGGCTTCCCTAGATTTAAAGGACTGGTTTCTTGGACTGAAGCATTGAAGAACATGAGTGATAATAACATTTTTTCCTGTTCTGGAGCTCAGGGTCCATGGAAGTAGACTGACCATATCGAAGTGTACTCCTCTTCATTCATTCTTGAAATTTCACGATCATTATTATTATTATTATTATCTTTATCATTATTGCTGAGCTGCACATTAATCCAGGCTCTTTGCCTTCCTAATTCCTACACCTTTTTGTTCTGAGTGTTCATAGGATTTGAGGAATCCAAGGAACCTTAGAGATCATCTGATCCAATCTCATTTTACAGATGAGGAAACTGAGGCCCAAGATGGTGAAAGACACATCCAAGATCACACTTAGTAAGTAATCCATCTCTTGATTCGAAATCCCATGTTTTTTTCAGGTATTTAATGACAATTCTTCCCCACATTTGGGCCTGAAGGCAACTTGGGCACAGCAACCTAAAGCTTCAAATGTGCCGGGGGAACTCCATTATGACTAGATCTTTTGAATATATATTCAATACTGAAGTATAAAATATTGCATTGTACTCTAGTACACAAAACTATCCCAGACCCCAGTCAATCAGCAAGTATTTATTTGTTTAAGCACTGTGCTAGGCACTGGAGATAAGGAAGCAAGAATGAAATAGTCCTTGTTTTTTTTTTTGATTTGTAACCTCTGAGTTGTTCCTTCCCCCCCCCCAAATTAATTAAATTTTAAATAAATTTTTCCAGCTACATGTAAAAATAATTTTCAACAATCAATTTTGGTAAGGTCATGAATTCCATATTTTTCTTCCTTCCTCTCTTCCCTCCCACCTCCCCTAGACAGAGAGTAATCTATTCTAGGTTTTGCATGTATAACTATGTTAAACCTATTTCCATATTAATCATTAATAAATTAATCATGAAAGAAGAATCAGAAAGAAAAGGAAAAAAGTCACAAAAATAAAATAGCATAAATTTTAAAAATTGAAGATAGTAAGCTTTGGTTGGTATTCAGACTCCATAATTCCTTCTCTGGATGTGAATGGTATTTTCCATCACTAGTCCTTTAGAATTGTCTTTGATGATTGTACTGCTGAGAAGAGCAAATCCATCATAGTTATCATTTTACATTGTTGCTGTTAATGTGTACTATGTTCTTCTGCTTCTGCTCAATTCATTCAGCAGCAGTTCATGAACATCTTTCCAGGCTTTTCTGAAGTCTGTCCACTCATGATTTGTAACAGAACAATAGTATTTCATCACATTCATATACCACTATGTGTTCAGCCATTTCCCAATTGATGAGCTTCCCTCATCCTAAGGAGGGCAAGAGAAGAGGTACTATATTCCAGTCATGTGGTAACCTCTGAAAAGCACTGAACCAGGTGATAGAATGTCATATCTAAGGAACAGCAAGAGAATCAGTTTAAATAGAGAGAAGAGACTGAAAGAGAATAATGTATAATAAAACTAAAAAGGTAAATTGGAATTAGGTTGTGAAGGACCCTGAATGTCAAATAGATCAATTAATATTTTGTCTGAGGGGGGTAAAAGGGAACTCCTGGAGTTCTTGAATAGGGAAGTGGCATGGTCAGATTTGTGATTTGGGAATCTTATTTAGCAGTTATATTGAAGATGGAGTGGAGAGAGATTTAAGGCATGGAGACTAAGACACTGTTAGAATAATTAAATCAAAAGGTAATGAGGATTTAATTGAAGGTAGTGGTCATGTGAGTATAGAGAAAGAGATATTTGTGAATAATAGGTTATAGGGGCAGAATCAACCAATCCTTGTCAACTGATTGGACCTGTGGGATCTGGTAGAGTGAGGAGTAGATGATGACTCTAAAGTTGCAAACTCAAGTAACTGGAAGGATGGAGGTTTGGAAGTTCAGAAGAGGGATAGATATTGGGAGAAATAAAGTTAATGAATTGTTTTTAAAATGTTAAGATGAAGATGACTAAAACATATTCAATTCAAAATATCCAAAAGGAAGTTGGTTGTGCTAGACTGGAGTTCGAGAGAAAGACTAAGGAGGGATATATACATCTGATAGCAGAGAAGAATTCTGAGAACTTGAAATGATGAGGGAAAGCATTCTAAACTATCTCTATACAACAATGACCAAATGCTATTTGAAAGCTTAGGTGGTACAGCGAATGGAATGCTATACTTGGAGCCTTAGATTTGAGTTCAATTTCAGACTTAAACACTCACTAGCTATATGAACCTGGGCAAGTCACTTAGCCTCTGTTCCTTAATTGTAAAATAGGAATAATAATAACACCTATCTCCCAGAGTTGTAAGGATAAAATGATATAATATTTGTAAGGCATTTAGCACAATGCCTCACACACAGTAGGTACTTTATAACGTTTTGTTCCCTTCATTCCTTTTTTCCTGTTCTTTCTGCTTCATCTACATAGCCCTCCCTCCTGATCCTATTCTAAAGAAAAGCAATACATACACTAACAGCAGTTAGAGCAATTAAATTTACCTACCTAGAAATATTAAACCAAACTACTTAAATAGAAATTAGAAAAGTAACTTTCTTTATGAGTTGACCATTACATTACAGAACAGATTAAACTTTGGAATCATCCTCTGTTCAATTTGGAAAAAAAGAGGAGAGGGAATGAAAAGTATGGTATCTATTCTCCAAAAGGGAAGGTCAAGAACTAGCATCCCATTCTAGCCACTGAAAATAGGAGTTGTAACATCCAGAACTCCGACAATGGCTCCATAGTCTATTGCCACTGATGATCTTGGTAGTGGCCCCAGTGAAGCTAAAACTCAATACTCAGCTCCCTAATCTCTAGTTTCCTGCTCCAACTGCCATCCTATTTCCTTATTAGCTTGAATTGGGTCATCACTACTCTTACTACTACACTATTGTTGCCCCAGTCAGCAGCTCCACTGACTCAACAGCCAATGAGGGGATGACTTCGTTATTTCAAAGAGCCCATTTCCTTTAGCAGTGAACCACCACTTGACCAGGGGCAGCCAAAGCCCTGAACATTCCTCCTTGTCAGTAGAAAACTATCTCAAAAGCCAGTAATTTACCAATTAAGCACAGATCCTTGTGCTTAACAATTGTGCATGACTATAGTATTGGTACTACCTGGGCTTGTAGATCTCAAATGAAGTCTCACCATTTTAAATTTGGAATATATTGACTAGGACCAGATTTTTAAAATAATTTATTCTGCTTGCTCTATTTGAGCAAACTTAATTTGACAGAACCACAACATGCTTCAGCAGAAAAAGCACTGAATTTGGAAACAGATGGCATGAGTTCAAAGCCTGATTCTTCTGCTTGCTATCTGTGTGTGATATTGGGTAAATCATGAAGTCCCTTTTGGTCTCAGTTTCCTTACCTACCTGTAAAATGTAGTTGAATTAAATGACTTTTAAAGCCCCCAACTAGGTGACACATGAATAGAGTGTCTGGCTTGAAGACAAGAAGACTCTTTTTGTGAGTTCAAATCTATCTTTAGATACTAGTTGTGTGATCCTGGGCAAGTCATTTAGCTTTCTTTGCCTCAGTATCCTCATCTGTAAAATGAGCTTGAAAAAGAAATGGCAAATAAGTCCAGTATCTTTACCAAGAAAACCCCAAATGGGGTAAAAGCAAAAGGCAGTCATGATTGAACAACAATAAAATCTGTTCCAACTCTGAATCTATGGATCCTCTTCCATAAAACTACTCCCCACTGCTCCACTCCTGAAAGCCATGTTCTGCTATAGACAGATCAGTACTAGTCAGAGAGGAGATACTTGCTAATGATACCTTGCCACTGGTGGTCCAACCCTTCCTTGATCATATTTTTTTTTGTTTTTTTTTGCAAGGCAATGGAGTTAAGTGACTTGCCCAAGGTCACATAGTATCAAGTGTCTGAAACCTGATTTGAATTCAGATTTTCCTGACTCTGAGGCCAGTGCTCTATCCACTGCACCAGCTAGCTGTCTTTGATTATCTCAGTTTAATGCACCTTGACTCAATTCAAATTAATTGTTTATTATCTTCAAGCATGAAAGTAGAACCAGAGTGGAAGTAATAAGTGGACAATTTTGACTTAAATCTGTGATTGACACTTCACCTCCCTTCAACTACTATATCCAATCAGTTGTCAAACCCACCATTTCTTGCTTCACAACATTCCTCCCCTTGGTCCCTTTCTTTCTGCTATGCAGTTAACACTATATTCAGGCTCATATCACTTCTTACTTAACTACTGGGATAGACTCCTAACTGTTCTCCATGATTCTAGTTTCTTCCCTCTAATCCAATATCCTAACAACTGTTCAATTGTTGGTCCTAAAGCACAAGTTTGGCCAAGTCATCCACCTGCTGAAGAAGTCTCAGTGACTCTCTAATGTATCTAGGAACAAATATAAACTCCTCTTTTTGGCAGTGAAGAGAGCATTGGTCTTGGTGTCAGGAGGATGGGAGTTTGTATCCAGCCTCAGATACTTGATACTCATTAGCTGTGTCACATTCAGTGTCATCTCCAGTCGTCCTGATTCGTATCTGGCCACTGGACCCAGAAGGCTCTGGAGGAGAAAATGAGGCCAGTGAATTAGCACAACAGCTCTTCACTCAAATCCAATTCATGTGCTTGTCAAGGTCTTCTTCAGGAATGAAGGACAAACATCATCATCATCATCATCATCTTTCCTTTGTATATATTTAAATTTCATAACTATGTATACATTTTGTCTACCCCTGTAGAATGTACCCTCCTTGACAGCAGGGGATGTTTGTCTTTATCACTGTATTTCCAGTACCTAAAATCATACTTGACACATATTAGGTGCTTACTTAATAAATGCTTGGGGAATAAAGGTATTGGTGTTTCCCTGGGTTCCAAAGGGTTCAGGTCTTTGAAACCTCTGTGACAGCTCCCTCTACTGTCCACCAAGAGAATATGTAAGACCTTTTGTCCTTGTCCTGGACTAAGCAAGATTGCCTTTGGAATGCAAGGAGACACAGGTTGCCATTCCTTTTTGGGGGATAACTATAATGTTTATGTTTACATTAAGCCAAAATCTACTTCGCTATATCTTCCATCTGATGTTCTTGGTTGTTACCCTTCTAGAGCCAAGCAAAGAAAGTTTATTTTCTCTTTCATATAGCAGCCCTTAAAATATCTGAAAATAATAAACCCATATCCTTTTTTTTTTTTTTTTTAGGTTTTTGCGAGGCAAGTGGGATTAAGTGGCTTGCCCAAGGCCACACAGATAGGTAATTATTAAGTGTCTGAGACCGGATTTGAACCCAGGGCCCAGGACTCCAAGGCCAGTGCTTTATCCACTATACCACCTAGCTGCCCCCAACCCACATCCTTCTAAAGCCCACACTAGTGTTTCAGTCTTAACTTCTCTTGTTCATTCGATTTTTTTTTGCTATTTGTTCCTTCAATTGATTCTTATATCGAATTATCTCTCAAAGGTTAGAATAAGTGTAAGGAAAGTTAACCAATTTAATGAGTTTTTCCAATTAATCTAAGTAGAAAACTGTATATTAGCCTCTATTTTTGAGGTATCTGGGGACATTTCTCCTAGAATTGTGAACATGGTCATTGGTGCTTTGCTGATTTGACCCAAGGAACCTTTGATGAATGGCTGTCCAAAATTCAAGAGAATTGATTTTTGTCAGAAGAGTTGCATCTCCCTAAAAATCTATGAAAGTAACTAGAAGATCAGCTCAATATTTCTCTCTCCTTCCCACTTGGATTTTGAAAAAAACAGATTAGAATATTGCAAAAAGGAGTTGCATGGGGGGGGAGTTGAAAGAAAAGGAGGCCATAGTCAAATACAGTTCCCTCTCATCAAGAATAGATGATAGTGACTTTTAGTATAGGTACATGTCAAAGATAGTAATGTGTCTTAAGAGAGATCCTAAGATTGGACTTTTCAAGCTCAAGAGATGGTGGCAATCAGGACTTGAATAGAATCTCTGGAAACACATGGAAGAAACACACAATTATATGCCCACTTATTTGAAACAATTAGTACATGAATAATATTTGTAAATCCCCCTGTGTTGGGGAAGGGAGATTTTAATTCCCTAACAATGTGATCCTAGAATCTAACCTTTTATTCAGAGAAAGAGATTTCCTAGGAAACACCTGGTGGATAATCTCAAATATGAAACCTCAAGATTGAACCTTCTAGAGAGAGAAGGGAATTTCATCATAGAATGTTTTATTTGGAGGAAACAGCATGGTGAAGAGGACCATCTGAATAGTTTCTGTACAGCATGCTTCTTAGAAGGTAAAGCCAATGAATTACTTAGATACTGTAGTTGGTTAGTTGATGGTTATCCTTCATTCTAGAAAGACCAATATGGCATCACTGTGTAAAGGGTCAAGGTACAGTGTGTTTGACTGTGGCTGATCAGACCAATATGAGCTCAGAAAGCTCTACCACAGATCTGTACAAATAGTACATGTGAACATTTGAAGTAGCGATATCTCTAAAGTTGCTCATCTCAATTCTTTTGCACTATTGCAATTCTGCTTTGCTTATAGGTATAGCATCTTCTTTGATGCAGGCACACCATCCTAGGCAGTCATGTAAGAGTGTCTCCCATTTCTCCCAATTGATTCTGAAATTCTTCAAAGAGACTTTGAGAGTATCTTTGCATCATTTCTTCTGACCTTTGTGTGAGTTCTCCATAAAATAATCTTTTAAGAAACCATACATTTGGTGTTCAAATAATGTGCCCAGTCCATAAGATTTGGGATCCTTGCATTAGAATTTGAATGCCTGGCAGTTTAGCTTGTGAAAGGAGCTCAGTGTCTGGTATTTTATTTTGCCAGGTGATCTTCAGAATCTTCCTAAGACACTTCAAATGGAAGCAATACTTTCCTGGCAGGTTCTACTGGTATACTGTCCAGGATTCACAGCATACAACAATGAGGTCAGCTCTAGGCTCTGTAAACCTTCAGTTTTGTAGACAGTCTAATACCTCTTCTCTCCCATACTTTCCTTCAGAGCCTCCAAAATGCTGAGCTAGCTCTGGCAATATGTGTGTCAACCTCATCATCTATGTGTACTTGCCCCAAAAGTATAAATGAACTTAATCTACAATATTACAAAATTTCTCCATTCACTATAACTAATGGTTTCACATATGGTTGGTGTGGTGCTGGCTGGTAGAGAATGTCTGTTTTCTTGTTGCTAATTATTAGAACAAAGTTACCATGAGCAGCAGAAAATCAGTTCATACTTTGTTGCATCTCAGCCTCAGAGGTTGCGTTGAGTACATAATCAATTGTGAACAAAAAAGTCAAACACCTACTCTCCCTCCTCTTTGGTCCTGGCTTGTACCTTTTCACGCTAAGTAATATCATCAGGGTGGTAGTTATTTGAATGCCATTTTTGTCCTCATTGAAGAGTTTGACAGGTTATCTAAGGACAATTCTTATTAAACATTTTTGTAACCATTTTGTAAATAGAGTGTGAAATCTTCAAGTCTATAAACCAACAATAAACCCCCCCAGGTTGTGAAATATTTAAATGATAGGTGTTAACTCTTGGAAAAAAATCTCAAGATATTGGATCATATGACCCAGTGAAAGAATGACTAATGAGTTTTCAATAGGACAATTGTAATTTAATATATTTTAGGAAAAAAATCAAACTCCTTATGGAAAGATGAGTTCTGAGCTTCCAATTAAGACTCAAGGGGAAAAAAAGCAGTCTTTGCTCAGGAAGAATTCACTGTCTAATTGGGATAGTGAAATTCAAATCCATAGAATAATTAGAGAGAAAGTCATAATGAAAAGGGAGAGTGTAAAGTTCTCAAAAGATAACTTGGGTGATATAATCTCTGAGTACATTTAGCTTACACATCTATAGAGTTTACAATTGAGAAAGAACTTTCCTTACACCAGATCTGTGAGGCAGTTAGTAAAAGTATGATTATCCCAATTTTACAGATGAGAAAACTTGAGACTTGGTCTGTCACAGATCTAATTAGTAGTTAGAGCCTGATACTAGACCTCAGATCATTCTGATTCTAAGTCCAGTGCCTCTACACTCCCATTTGTCTCATGCTGTTTAAACTGTTATAGTTCATATTTATGTAATCCTTTAAGGTTTTCAAAATGCTTTATATAGATTATTTTGTTTGATTCTTAAAACAACTCTTTGAGATAGATGTTATGATTATTCACATTTTATATTTTAGAGAATTGAGACTTGAGGAGGTTGTGATTTTTCTCAGGGTCAGGTTCATACAGCTATAAGAAATAAGATCCTTCAATTCCAAATCCAGCTCTCTAATCCATTATATAGGATTATGAGCCGAGTTGTGTTGGAATTAGCTCAAACTAGCTCTCCAGAGATGATTGTTAAATTTTCAATGTGAATGTTCATACTTCAGAAATTAACAAATTCTACACTGATTTATTGATTTGTTGATTGTCTATTGAATTGATTTATTGTTGGTTGATTGTCTAGATTTAAGGAACTTATGGAGAAAATATTAAGAATACAGATTTTCTTATTTTTCTAGGAAGCCAGTTGTTAAACATTTATAAGTCAACCAGTCCAAACTGAAAAATGTGGGCTTCATGGAATGGTAAATAGGTTCAGGTTACTGAACCATACTTTCTAAAGAGGAAGAGTATAAAAAAACTTTGTTATTGTAGAGACCTAACCCCAACCAGGAGTGAAGTGTCTGTGGCTAATAATGCAAGATTAGTAGACAGAGCATCTGTCTCAGCATATGCTTCTGTTAGATAGCCTCTTATCCCTTGCATTTCTAATTAAAAAAAATAAAATAAAACAAAAGCCTGGCTTTCCATGCTATCAAAGCTCTGCCTTATCAGCCCATCAAGTAAAGAATAGAGAATTAGATTGGCTGCTGGTCTGGGGCTGCTACTGTGTCCCTCTTGAAAAAGGCCTCATGGGACAGTTCTCCTCACACCTCTTATTGATCTTCCTGTAGGAAAATCAATAGCTCCAATATGTCAGCTCTCAAGTGGAGCGACAATAAATTACACCCACCATTAAGCACACAAGGACTGCTGCTGCCTCTTCCACCTCCCCATTAGATGAACATTAGGCCTTTCAGTGAAATCTCTGTATGTTTTGAGATAATGAAAAGCTAGGTGTTGCTTAATTCTCTGCTCATGAAGGGAAAGGAGCCAGGGCAAGGAAAGGAACTGTCACAAAAACCTTGGTCCTAGTGAAGCTATTTCTCTCCTATTCCCCACAGGGTGTCTCCTGCCATATATTTCAAAGAGGAATGAGAAGTAAGGATAAAGATAGATATAGAGCTTTTCAAGTTGTATGTTTGTTACAGAATCATAGAATTGGAGAATTGAAAGGCAACTCAGCAACAATCTAGTCCACTTGGTATCTTAAAGGAATACTCTACCGTCTCCCCCCACCCCCAAAAAGTAATCATCTAACCTGTGCTTGAAGACTTCATGAGAAATCACCCATTACTTCCCAAGACAGTCCATCCTATGCTTGAGTAGCTCTAATTATTCAGTTTTTTGCAATTTCCCATTATTGGGGACTCTGGAGTCAAACAAAATGAATCTAGTGCCTCCTCACATTAAAAACTTTCCTGTTCTTGTTCAGTTATTTCAATAGTATCCAACTGACTGTGACTCTGTTATGGGTTTTCTTGGTAGAGATTCTGAAATGGTTTTCCATTTCCTTCTCCAGTTCATTTTACAAATGAGGAAACTGAGACAAACAGGGTTAAGTGACCTGCCCAAAATCAAACATCTAGGAAGTGTCTGAGGCCAGATTTCAACTCAGAAAGATGTCTTCCTAACCCCAGTAGTCTAGACTTTACCACCTATCTGCCCCAGCCCTTCACATACTTAAAGCCAATTATTATGTTCCACCTGAATCTTCTACTCTCCAGGTGGCTTCTTCTTGAGAAGACTTTTCCTGATCACACATGAATTAGCAGACTGAAACCAGTTACAGCTAAATTCTGACCTTGGTCCTAGTGAAGCTATTTCAGTTTAAGGGTAAGCAGGAAGGAGGGCAGATCCCATCTTTGGTTCAGTGAGCTGATCCTTGAGGTTAAGAGTGATACCCTTTAGGGATTGCCCTGTCTTTTGCCAGCTGGAGAGAAAGGACAGCAGATTGTAGACACTGGTCCCTCTGCCCATGATCTGCTCATGAAGAGGTGGGACCTGAAACAAGGTAAGTTAGGTCCTTTTCTTTCCCTAGTTTTGTCTTCTAGAGTTTCTTAAACTCTTTCACATATTAGAGGCTCTCAAGCTGATCTTTACAGTTAGGAGAGAGGAAGGTCAGAGTGGGACAGCCTTTCTAAGGATTCCTTTCCCTAAAAGCTTTGTCATCTCAAGGTTCTCTAACTTTTCTAAGGATTAGAGACCAGATGAAGGAGTAGTGAGGGTGGGACTAGAGCAGTGCTGTGTTGGCAAATGTTTAATAACTGGTTCTCCAGGGAAAGGAAAAGAAAAAAATCTATGTCTTACACACTCACACACACTTTATAGTTTAAACTATATTATTAATATTTTTCTCCATTATTTTCTTAAGGCTGGGGATAGTCAACAAAATAATAAGCAAAGCCTTGATTTATAGCATTTGTGGATTTCCAAAGTATAAATGCTCACACTGAAAATTTACCAATATGCTCTCATGAAGCATTCTGAGGGATTCCCTCTTTACTCAACTTCTTGTCCCAAGTCACAGACCACTCCTGTGGAAAGGCCAATGCACTTGTATACCTGAGAGGTAAATTTTCAATAACCTAGCTGAAAAATCTCTAGAATAGGAGTAAAGAAACTTGTCTCTATTTTCTTTGCTATAAAGTGAAGAATTTGGACAAGTTGGGCTCTAAGATCCATTTCTGATATAATTTTGTGAGCCTATAAGATTTGCCTCCATCTCTACTCAATAATGATTTCAACAAGTGTTGAAATCTGTGACTCTCTATGGCCTTGGGCAAATCATGTACCTTCTCAGAAATCTCAGTTTCCTCCTCTATAAAATGGAGAAGTTAGTCTTTTGTCTTACTGCTACTCATATGCCCAAAAAGTTAAATATAGAAAGCAATATTCATTAGAATGATAGACCTAAAGGGACTTTAGAAGTTTATGTAGTCTCACATACATTTTATTTTATTTCATTTTTTTTGTTAAGAAACCAATGTTTATTTTCCATCAGCATTTTTCCAACACTATTAGAACATCTGGGTAAAACTTAGGACCACTCTGTGGTAGTTCCCACCCATTCAGTGGCCTGAGCAGTAGGAGCTACGGACCAGTCCTCAGTAGCTGGCTGAGCACTCTAGTCTTCAGTAGGAAACTGATGAATGGGCATAGATGGCACCTGGACACCCTCAGACCAATCAGCCACCTCTGGCTGAGCAGCAGTGAATTCTGGGGCAGGTGCAGGCCATTCACCCTGAAATTCCTCCTTTGTCACTGCCTTCTCAGCTGCAGCCTGCGCTTCCTTTCCAATCTCCTCTGGATCTCTATAGAAGTAAAGATCAGGTGTGACCTCCCATGGGTGCTCACGGGAGATAGTACCATGCATCCGCAGGACTTCTTGGGCCAGTATCCACCACATCATACCCACTGAGTGAGCTAAGTTGTTGTTACATGAAATGGCAATGTTCACATAGGAAGTGGGGAGTCTGTGTTGCACAGTGAAATGGTTGGAAGGTTAAGATACGGGGATCAGTGACCACCAAAAGGTGAGGCTCCCTGAAAGCTGCCTGGATCTGGTTAGTGAAGGTGCCTGGGGTAAAGTGCCCAGCAATAGGTGTGGTGCCCGTGGCAGCAGCAAATTTCAGAACAGCTCTCTGGCCAGTGTTCCTGTATGAGAGGACACTAACATCAGCTAGATTTTTCAATGGCAACAATGGTACGAGCTGCCAGCAGAAGCTTTTCCCAAGTTCTCTTCAAATTAATGATATAGATGCCATCACTCTTCCTTCTGTAGATATACTATTCCATTTGGAAGTCCAAATTGGTGAGGAATTTGAGGACATCCTCCTCCTTCATCTGCAAGACATCTAGGGCTCTGAACATTGTGAAAGTTTCCTTTTAAAGTTACAACAGAAACCGTGAACAATGCTGTATGGAACCCTCTTCTGGCGGAAAGCTCACACTCTTATTTTAAAGAAAAGGAAACTGAGACCCTGAAAGATTAAATTATTTGCCCATTTGAGCTCAGATCCTATGAGCAGTTAAGTGGTTCGAGGGTGCTGGTCCTGGAGTCAAGAAGACTTACCTTTCTGAGTTCAATTCTGGTCTTGGACACTTTCTAGCCCAGTGATTCTGTCACTAGGCAAGTCACTTAATCTTGTTTATCTCAGTTTTCTCATTTATAAAATGAATTGGAGAAGGAAATGGCATACCATTTCAGCATCTCTACCAAGAAAACCCCAAATGGAGTTGCAGAGAGTTGGACATAATTGAAACAATTGAATGGAGATGGGAATGGCAAACTTACTGTATCTCTGCCCCAAAAAAACCAAATGGGATCACAGAGTTGGACACAACTGAAATGAATGAACAAACAACCTGATTCCAAATCCAACATTCTTTTTAACCAACCACAATGTCTCCATATAAACCAAAATATTATAGCAGCATTTTTTTGTAGTAACAAAATACTGGAAATGAGGTAGATGTATATCAATTTGAGAATGGCTTAACAAATTATGGCATATGCATCTAAAGGAATATTACTATTCAGTTAGAAATAATGAATATGGGGACTTCCGGCCAAGATGGCAGAGAGAAGACAGGCACAGTTCTAAAGTCTCCTGATCTCTTCCCTATCTATCACATGAAACAAACCTCTTAAAAGAAATCCGATCCAGAAAACCCAGAAAGAAAAGCCAGGAGAAAGAACATCTACCTGAGGATTTGTCTCCCGCAGCAGCCTTGGACGAATCCGGGCGGGTGAGTCTGGGCTCCAAGGGAGAATTGGCCCTGGATCAGCCAGATTAACAGCTGAATTGGAACCAGGAATCTGAGGGCCTGAGAGCCGCACCTGCTGGATCAGCGGTGGGGCTGGATGAAAGGGGCTTGGGTCCACGGGGAAGAAGAGGTGCTGGTGTTGGTGCTGTCCCCCTGGAGCTCGGGGACCAGGCTGGGGGAAGTATTCTGGTACAGGAGAACAGTAGACACCATCCCTAGGCTTCTCTGGTCTGAGAAACTCTGAGGGCACGCCTCCATTGCACAGAAGCTTCTCCTCAAACAAAGGCAAATTACTTCTGCCTCAGACCCAGGTGTGTGAGCAGAAGAACCAGCCCAGCTGAGGAATGACCTCAGGCCAGGGTAAAGCCACCATTGATTGAAGGCAAAAGAATTCAATAGCTCCAACTCCTCCCTTCAAGCAAAGGGACGTCTCAATCAAGGTCACAGACACACCAGAGAAAGCAACCAACACCTCCTACTGGTCATCAAGAGAAACTGCACTCAGTAAAGCCTTCAGCCATCTCAAGCCCCAAAAAATAATGGAGTCTACAGAAACTAATGACTCCATGAGACAGCAAGAGTCAGTTAAACAAAATCAAAAAATAGAAAAAATAGAAGCAAATGTAAAATACCTCATAAACAAAACCACTGACCTTGAGAATAGATCATGGAGGGGCAACCTGAAAATTATAGGACTTCCTGAAAATATTGAAGAGGAAAAAAACCTGGACTTAATATTACAGGATCTAGTGATGGAAAACTGCCTTGATATCATGGAATCAGAGAGCAAAGTAGTTATTGAAAGAGTACATCGATCCCCACCAGAAAAAGATCCTAAAATGAAAACACCAAGGAATGTTGTGGCCAAACTGCAGAACTATCAGATAAAAGAGAAAATTCTGCAAGCAGCCAGAAAGAAACAATTTAAATATCAAGGAGCCACAGTAAGGATCACACAGGACCTGGCTGCATCAACTTTAAGGGATTGAAGGGCCTGGAACAAGATATTTCAAAGAGCACAGGAGCTTGGAATGCAGCCAAGAATCTACTTTCCTGCAAAGCTGAGCCTCCTCTTCCAGGGAAAAAGATGGACATTTAACGAAATGGAAGAATTCCAAAAACTTCTGATGAAAAGACCAGAGCTAAACAGAAAATGTGGACATCAAACAGGAGGTTCAAGAGACACATGAAAAGGTTAAAAAAAAGGGGGGGGGCAGTAAAAGGAAAAAAAATACAATCCAGTAAGTTGAAATTGGCTAAACCCCAGCATGGGGGTAAAAAAAAAAGATTCTTATAAACTTTGAGAAATGTAACTCTAACAGAGAGAATACACCCAGCCAGAAATGATGGACATTCATGACCTATCCATGAGACTACTATCTAATGGGATGTAACTGGCTTTAACCCCACTTGGGAGAAAGACTCTAATAACTCTCAGGAATTTTGACTCTATTCGACAGAATGTACAGAACTAGAAGGGACAGACACTCAGAATTTTCTATGACTTAGACAGAAGGATCTAAAAAAAAGAAAAACACTACCTCCCTAAAAAGGGGGGGACAGGAAAGAGATGGGAGGAGGGAGGGGATTGAATGGGGTAAATCTCATTACACTAAGAGGTACAAAAAACCTATGGTAATAGTGGGGAAGAAGGAAGCAGAGGAGAAACACCTGAATCTTCTTTTCATCAGATTTGGCTTAAAGTCAACCTACACATACTCAGTTAATTTATAAAACATCTAACCTTTCAAGTATTAAAAGGGGAAAAGGGGAGGGGGGAGACAGAGAAAGGGAAGGGGAGTGAGGGAAATAAGGAGAAATAACAAAAGAAAGGGAAGGGAAAAGGGAAAAAGGGAAAAAGGGAAAGGGGAAAGAAAGGGGAGGGTGTGATATAGGAGGGCAAAAATACTGAAGGGGGTGGTTTTGAGAAACAAAAGACTGGGGAATATGGATAAAAGGGGGGGAAGGGGGAAAATACAAACAGAGGGAAGATAGCACAGAGGGCAATAAAGAATGAGTAATCATAACCTTGAATGTGAATGGGATGAACTCTCCCTTAAAACGTAAGCAAGTGGATTAAAAACCAGAATCCTACAATATGCTGCTTACAAGAAACTCATTTGAAGCAGAGACATACATATAGAGTAAAAGTAAAAGGTTGGAGCAAAATATATTTTGCTTCAGCTGAAGTAAAAAAAAGCAGGGGTAGCAATCCTTATCTCAGACAAAGTAGCAGCAAAAATAGATAGCATTAAAAGAGATAAGGAAGGAAACTTTATCCTCCTAAAAGGTACCATAAACAATGAAGTCATTTCAATATTGAATATATAGGCACCCAGTGGGACAGCACCCAAATTCTTAGAGGAGATGCTGAAAGAATTACAGGAAGACATAGACAGCAAAACTCTACTAGTGGGAGACCTCAACCTCCCACTATCAGATCTAGATAAATCAAATCATAAAACAAACAAAGAAATTAGGGAGGTAAATAGATTGTTAGAAAAATTAGATATGGTAGACTTATGGAGGAAACTGAATGGGGATAGGAAGGAATATACCTTTTTCTCTGCAGTACATGGAACTTATACAAAAATTGACTATATACTAGGACATAAAAACCTAATGATCAACTGCAGAAAGGCAGAAATAGTGAATATATCTTTCTCAGATGACAATGCAATAAAAGTTATATGCAATACTGGGCCAAGGAGATATAGACCCAGAACAAATTGGAAACTGAATAACCTCATTTTAAAAAATGAGTGGACCAAAAAACAAATTATAGAAAGAATTAACCATTTTATCAAAGATAATGATAACAATGAAACAACATACCAAAACCTATTGGATTCATTCAAAGCAACACTCAGGGGATATATTATAGCTCTAAATGCTTATATG